>NC_141690.1:66561279-67161279 GCF_964263255.1 Lissotriton vulgaris
TAATTTAGTATGTAAGTTCTTCCGAAATTCAGAAAACCTAGCATTGATTGTAAATTCTTCAGCGTTTTTGGAGCTTGGAGTACAGCGCACTTCTCTAAGAAGTTGTCCGCTAGGCTTTTCCCTTCACTTGATAATTCGTACCCTAAAAACAGTACTGTCAGATGGGCAATTCGGGACTTTTTAAAGTTGAATTTGTAACCCTCTGCTGCGAACCCAAGTATAATGGTGTTCACTCTTTTCAAGTGAGTATCCAAGTCGTCGTCTGTGAGATAAATATCATCTACGTAAGACAATGCTTCATCATCATAGATTTGTAGTAACTCTGTTACCCTAGCTGAGAATAGTCCTGGGCTGTTCTTGAACCCCTGTGGGAGTCGACAGAATTTTTTCTGTGACCCAAATGCGGAGAAAGCGGTCAAATATCTGCTTTCTGGTGCAATGTTTTGACAAAAGAAACCATTAGATATGTCTAATGTCGTTTTGTATTTTTTCCTAACTATGTTATTCATTAGGGCTGCACTATGCGAGTTTTGTACTGCAAAAGTTTTGCAACATGTATTAAGGTGTCTGTAGTCCAAAACTAGACGATATGAATTGTCTGGCTTGGAGACAGGAAACAAAGGATTGTTCATTTGAGATGTGCATGTTTCAATCACACCCTGGTACTCAAGTTGATCTAAGATCTCCCTGACTTGTTTTTTAGCTTCTTGCTTTATGGGATACTGCCGTTGGGCAGTTGGTTCACTTTTCAATTGGATTTTGTGAGGAGGTGAATCCTCATCCCATCCTACATGATTTTTATACAATGCAGGTGCCTGGGCCACTGCCCATTTCCTTGCATATGTGTATTTTTTGTGAATCGGAATGTGATTCGAGAAGGCAGGCATAATCACTTCTTCGCCACGAGGGCACTCCCTGACAAACTCTGGGGGCCAATCTTTTTCAGCTAACAGAATATCATAGCCTTTTGAGAGCTTATCCCAAAATAGACCCTTAATTTTCCTAGTCTTATCACCCTCCATACGCAATGTTATTTCGTATATTTTATGGGGCTCGCTAAGTCTGGTGTCGGCAGTTTCAACCTGAATGAATTCATTCGTGTCCACTGTCTCCAGATGACTCATCAAGATCTTGCGCGCTATACTGATTTCTGCTGCACTGTCCAACATTGTCAATGCCCACTCCCCGTTTTTCAACTGTGTCCTCAGTATTCTCGGCATGGTTGATTACTCTAATACTGGCTACCTTCTTTTTCTGAAATTGAGATTTCTTATTTTGAGCAGGTTCCTTGTCTTTGGACTTGGTGTGCTCTCCTGGGTCTGACCGTCCTCTTCTTTCCGAATTCTGTGGAAAAGATCGAGAGGGACGTGTGTCAATACTTTGATATCTATCAGGTTTTTTCAGATTATCCCTATTTCTAAGGTTATATCTTTTCTCAGAGGGCTCCCTCTGGGGAGACTGGCGTTCTCGAGTCGGAGTTCTTTCCCTCCGTCGAGGAGACCTTCCTCTGGACTGGAAAACTTTTTCCTTGGGAGTGGATTGTTTATTTCCATCCCAGCTCTTTTTAGGAGTGTTTAAATTATTTTTAATGAATAATTTTTCAGAATTTTCGAGCAGTTGGGACTTAACTGGTTTTCCACCCAAGCTGTCTCTACCTAATTCTTCATAGCATTTTTCTATGATTTTTGCAAGCTCAACAGGATCTTTTATATCTGTTTCCTTCAACTTCTGGCGAATCGCCACAGATGCTGCTTCTCCTCTAATGTTGGCTAATAATATAGCCGTGACCTGCTTGAAGTCTTTCAGTAATTTCATACCTAGATTTAAAGCGGGCTCTGGACCGAATTCATTTTGAATCTGTTTTAGCACTTCTGGTATTACCGCCATAGACGGAACACCGTGTGTTTTTGTGTAAATGGAAGCAAAGACTGTACCCCAAGTGTCGCAGTCCTCCACATGTGGTGCGATTCCCATAGGAAGGCAGATGGTCAAGATTCTGTGTTTCTCTATAGGGGTAGTATCAGGAAATACTGCCTCTATTTGAGTGATTTTCTGGGCTAACCAGAAAGGAATTTGTTCCCGTTTTGCGGGTGTTTTACCAAGACATGACTGTATGTTCTGTGGTGTAATTTTATTTGTGTTCCCCTGATGAGGGGTCAGCTGTGGTGTATTAACAGCTGGCTGGACTGTTGCAGTCCGCATTACATATTGGACTAATTGCCTATGTATTTTTATTAATGTATTTAGCTGTGCTAACAGCTCTTCTCTAGACATTTTTGCAATGTCAGGATGTGGTGTGTAGCTGGCTAGAACCGGCCACGTTGCTCCTGGTCTACCTAGTGGACCGAGCCTAGTTATTTGATCAGTGTGTTTTAGGGCGCCATTAAACCAGAGCAGGTGCTCTTGAAATTTAAGTGGAATTTCAATCTCCTCGAAAGGAGCGTACTCTTCCGGAGGTTTCTCTATTTTGTAATAGTGAAACTCTTTTGTTATAGCGTTTACCGCTGGAAAGTTTATCCATGAATAGAATACCTCTGTCTGCCGATATTCGTGAGCCTCTATCACGAAAATTACTGTACCACCTTGAGGTGTCAGTCCGTTTACTATAAGTTTTGAAGTTATAGATTTTCTTAAATGTGCCGGGATGATTATTGCATCCGGGTCTGTGTATTCGGGACCTTGCTGAGTCGCATCTGCTGCGGCCCCAGTGGTTCCGTTTTCTGGCATTGTAAAAATGCGAGGTTTGCAGAGTAGGTCTCCAAGGAGACAAAGATTAGGTGCACAATATTTTGGAACACTGTATCCTTCAACGTTGAATAAACCAGAGCTTTACATAGGAATCTCTTCCTACTAAGGTCGGGCGGATTTTAACCTTTCACCCACTCCAGACGTCTATTGGAGTATTTACGGGAGAAAGGGGTCTGTGTGAAATATGCACGACTGAGTTACTCTACAAGTCTTGCGTTAGTTTATCGCCTTACCAAACGTTTGGGCGCCATGTAGTGTAGTTCCTAGTTTCCCACTAGGCCCTGCGCATTGGAATAACATAAACAGTAGTATCGACGTGGAACTGCGGATATTCCAGGCCTCCACTGACTATGCTAAACTTAATTGGGTTGTGTTACCAACTAGCTCAGAGGTCAATGGAAACTTTCTTCTCTGCATAGGAAGTGATCAGCTTCCTTGGCACAGACAAGAAGGGATTCAGTTTTCCAACAACCGTGCAACATCACAACTTTGCTCCTCAGATCAAGAGTCAATCTCTAGGGTCGTGTGAAACAATAGACATGTATTTCACTCAGTCAGTCTAGTGCAGTTTACTTTCACGAGATGTAGAGAATAGAGAGACGGACGTTTATCAATTAAGGGTTAACATTTATTGAACAGTCTTTCTTCTCGTACAAGAGAAATGTATTGCCACAATTGCAATAATTGTTATTATAAAAAGTACGTACAGTAAGATAAGGATTGCGAAATAGAACTGTAAAAGCATTGATATGGTTTCTTAGCCATACAATGGTTTAAAAGTAATAAAACATATATACAGTCATATGTACATTAGGCTAACATACTCAACTGGTGCTTCTAACTAAGCCTACCCCAGTGTGCCTGACCTAAGCCTAACACGTGAAAGGGGAGTAAGTAAGTAGCTTTAAGTTAAGTTGGTTTTGCCAAGGTTTGTTTCAAGAATTCTCGTCTAAGGGTTTAGTCAACACCATACCTCTGAATAGAATGATGGAGGATTGGTATCTCCTTCAGGGGTCTCTCTCGATATCCCAGTCACCCGCGAGGGTAAACCGGAAGCGCCGGGACTGGATTTCTCTGCACGAGAAAGGCAGCGGGTCTCTTCAGCGCGTCGAGGAAGGAGGGGGGACAGCGTCCGTGGGCAGCTGGAATCTGCTGGAAGTCTTCGCAGAGGACGGCTGTTCAGCTCCTTAAGCGTACTGCACCATAGTTCGCGCTGTAGCGGTGATAATGGTAATCAGCAGCTTCACCACCACAGGATAGCAGGCTGCAGCGACAGAGTGCTAGATTTACCAACACAGGGTCATGCAGGCAGCTGGCATCAGCAACAGGCAACGAACATTGCTTAAGGCAACGTTGGTAATATTTATACCTGACAGGTGCCGGGTTTGACGCAAGTTTGCTGGACATAAGACGTCAATTAAAGATGTCACTAGGAAGTGATAGTTATCAGTTGCTCATTAGAGTTCCATTACTAATCAAAACATAGCAAGCGGGGATTTCCAGGTTTGCTAAGTTTTTATCTTGTTGAAGAACTCGGAGTGTTATCTAGGAATATCAGATAGGGACTGCTGCACTGTCATTGCACTAATTGGTCGCAAAGGAAGTAGCAGAGAGTCATGCTGGAATGTGGCTCTGTTCGTGTGAGGCCAGAGATGACTTTTCAGAAAATCGCACTTGAACGGTTATGCCAATATAGGGAATAAATGGATTTATAGCCGAATAGGGGCATAAGGTCACAGTATCGATCAGGAACCTAGATAAACACGCAACACTCTCTCCCCCTGTCATCCAGGCTAGAGAGGCACACCCTCTACTGCTTAACCCTTCTATGTTACTCTCATTTACTATCAGGAAACACAATCACAACAGTCCTGCAAACGACCTCAACGAAAGGCCCAGGTCAGACCGTTATGGTAGCCATTCACTCCCAGAACTATGTACACGATGCCCAATAGAGCCTTGACTTTAAATACCACGAGGCGTCAAGTGCAACACGTTTTCAAAACCAGAAACAACTTAACCTTCCGCCAAGCACGCATGAACACATGTAACGCCCACATACGAAATGCAATATTATTTTTGCCTACTGCCAGCAACCACCCCAATCAAAAGCAAAAAACATTTATTGCCCTAATAAACTGCCTACCAATTGACACTTCTAGGAGGAGATGCGTTGGGGGTCTCTAACAAAAGAAAAAATAAACTTTTGGTGATGTAGAGCGACATTATAAAGAAACCCACTCTTCTTTCAACAGTTTTTTTTCTGTGCAGCGCTTTTTGCAACAGCCCCTCGCTGCAGATAGTTAGTAATATAACCCAGCTCAGTAGTGTTAATTTTGTCAGCTGAGGAAAGACTGGGTTAACTTTATGAAAAATTGCAAAATTTGTATCTGTATATTATCGTGAACTTTTGGGGAAACTGCAAAATTAGGCTGAATTCTGCAAAACCGGCACTTTGTGCTATATTGTATGCTAAAAATCAGTGCAAAAAACAAATGCCGCAAACAGCGGCTTATCGCATTCTGGCCATTTGCGTTGTTCCCATACATACACTCGTGCAAAATAAATGTTTGCAAATTTGGTAGAAGGAAGAACAGTATTAGTGCGGTAATTACTATCGTAACATGGTCTTATGCGACCTCTCATGAAGGCACTCTAGCTTACTTTCATTCTTCCAACTATACCCATTCCCACAGACACATTACACTCATTCAACTCATTCATCCAATAACTCATTCACACATTAAAAATGCTTGTGTGCCCAATCCTATCCGATCCTCGTCCCTTACAGGAGGTGCTCCTGAACTATCGCAGGTGCAGCTGACCTTTGACCCTTGGTAGGTAACCTTGAACAGATTCTGGAAGGGCTTCTTTTTATGTCTTCCAGACCTCGGCCCAGGACGAGGCCTCTGCCCTGATGCAGCCGCACTCTGCCAGCATCTGTCTTTGCTGCACTCCTCGTTGAGGGGTCGTCACTAGTGACTGCTGCATGTTGGAGTGTGGTGTGTGGTCTTTCAGTTTCGTGTTCCTGCTCTGTTCCCTCGAGGACGTCCTCCTGTGACGCCCTTGTGCGGCCTCGTCGTCCTACATATATGGTCCTGGGCAAGGGCCTCAATCCTGGCCTCATAAAATCCTCCCAGTCTCCAATGTCTCAGGTAGGCACACGGCGCATCGCAGAACACACACAGCTTCATATAAAGCGCCTACTGGTTATACGTCTTCATAGGCTGTTTATGAATTTATGGAGATGAGAAAAGCCTCTTGCTCTTTGTTATTTTACTACGTCATCTGATTCAATGCTCCCCAAAAGCAGCATGAGGCCGCCTACCAAGTATTATTTTCAGTTTTATATAGCCGAACTCCACCCAAAGGCATAAGAGCGCTCTACGTGAGTACCAGTTGGGTTACATACGGACAGATTAATTTTTAGGCACGGGGAGATCAAGTGATTTGCCCAGAATCACACGGTGTTGCGCATCCCTGCCAATACTCGAACCCGGTTCCCCAGCTTTAAAATCGTCCGCTCTAGTCGTTTAGCCACTTCCTCTTTAGGTGACCCCTGAAATGAATGTCTGATGGTGAAATGTGGGTCCCTCACCACTGTCCGGGGCCCTCAATGCTACATCATGCTACCTTGAGCCTATGACTGGAAGTTTAGACTCCGGTGGGAGAAAGCACCCCCAGCAGTGTAAAGTATTAGGATGGGAGGTGAGCAGGGCAGGGTCATGGGGGCCTCTGATGTGTTAGTTTATTTTGTTGTAGCCCTACCTTGGGAGAGCTCATCCCCCGTAAGTGGAGGATTGTTTGAGCGCCATGAGACCCCTGCAGGTCAGTGTGGCGCACAAGTGACCTTCTGGACAGCTCTTAGGTAAGGCGCCCAACGTCATGTTTGAAATGCGTCTTGTGTTTCCTTGCAAGAAGCAGCGCTGATGTCCACAGACAATAGATTCATAATAACTCTGAGATTAAACATCAGTACCTCTTGTTGCTGCGGCTGTTATCGCCTACTTTTTCCATCTTCACACACAAGGCACAAAGAGAGACTGATCAAGCACTAAGCAGAAGATCCTGGCTCGGATGGCTGTCACTTGCCCTGAAGAATCCTAGAGGCTCTTCTCATGTGATCTGGTGAAAGGCCGGCGGCGCAAACGTGATTTTCGTAAGTGGTAACGTACTCAGTAGCCGCAAGTAGCTTTTTTCTTTTGTAGGTTCAAATTAAAAAAATGTTTCCCCCTTTTGCCGCCCTAGGCAGCCGCCTAGTCTTGCCTAATGGCAGAAACGGCCCTGGATGGATGGGCTGTGCCAGAGCCTCGAAGAGTCACCTGCAAGCTCCTCAGTGCCAGGCTCTGTCCCCATGTCAAGTCAAGTCAAGTCAAAGAGATTTGTATAGCGCGCTACATACCCATAGGGTCTCAAGGCGCTTGCGGAGGGGTGGGGAATTACATGTCGAATATCCAAGTTTTAAGTTGCTTTCTGAATGCTAGGTGGTTCTGAGTAAGGCGAAGGTGTGTGGGAAGGGAGTTCCAAGTTTTGGCTGCCAGGTAGGAGAAGGATCTGCCTCCCATGGTGGATTTGTTGATGCGAGGTACAGTGGCAAGAGCTTGGTTGGAGGATCGTAGCTGACGGGAGGGGGTGTAGAAGGACAGGCGTGTGTTGAGGCATTCAGGTCCAAGTTCGTAGAGTGCTTTGTGTGCGTGGGAAAGGAGGCGGAAGGTAATCCTCTTATTCACGGGGAGCCAGTGGAGGGTTTTCAGATGACCAGAGATGTGTTCTTTACGCGGGATGTTGAGTATGAGCCTGGCAGAGGCGTTCTGGATGCGTTGGAGTTTTTTTCTGGAGTTTTGCGGTGGTACCGGCATAGAGGGTGTTTCCGTAGTCCAGGCGGCTAGTGACCAGTGCATGGGTGACCGTTTTACGAGTTTCGGTGGGGATCCAACGAAATGTTTTTTTGAGCATGCGAAGAATGTTGAAACTAGATGATGAAACGGCGTTGACTTGTCTGGTCATCGAGAGTGAGGAGTCCAGGATGACGCCCAGGTTCCGTGCGTGGTCTGTCGGGATGGGTGCCTTTCCAAGGGCCTCTGGCCACCAAGAGTCATCCCAGGCGGAGGGGGAGGTGCCTAAGATGAGGACTTCTGTTTTGTCGGAGTTCAGTTTCAGACGGCTGAGCTTCATCCACTCGGCTACTTCTTTCATTCCTTCGTGTAAGTTGGTTTTGGCGGTGTTAGGGTCTTTGGTGAGTGAGAGGATCAGTTGAGTGTCGTCAGCGTAGGAGATGATGTTGAGGTTGTGTTGGCGAACGATGTTCGCAAGGGGGCTCATGTATATGTTGAAGAGGGTGGGGCTGAGAGAAGATCCTTGTGGCACGCCACAAATGACTTCAGTGGCCTCTGACTTGAATGGTGGGGTTCTTCCGGTGAGGAACGAAGTGATCCATTCCAGTGCTTTTCCTTGGATTCCGATGTTTCTGAGGCGCTGTAGAAGGGTGCTATGACAGACTGTGTCGAAGGCTGCGGAGAGGTCGAGGAGGATGAGGGTGACTGTGTCTCCGTTGTCCAGTAGAGATCGAATGTCGTCAGTTGCAGCGATGAGAGCGGTCTCAGTGCTGTGTTTGGCTCGGAAGCCGGACTGTGAGGAGTCGAGGGATTTGTTGGTTTCGAGGAAGGCGGCGAGTTGATTGATGACAGCTTTCTCGATGACTTTGGCAGGGAATGGAAGGAGTGAGATAGGGCGGTAGTTTTTGAGTTCGGTGGGGTCAGCTGTGGGTTTTTTCAAAAGGGCGCTGAGTTCGGCATGTTTCCAGCTTTCCGGGAAGGTTGCGGAGTTGAGGGAGCAGTTGATGACGTCTCGGAGGTGCGGTGCAATAATGGAGTCTGCTTTGTTAAAGATGTGGTGAGGGCATGGGTCTGTGGGGGATCCTGAGTGGATAGAGTTCATCAGACGGATGGTGTCCTCAGTAGAGATAGGCTTCCAGTCGTTGAGGATGTTCCGGGGGGGTGGGGGTCCTGAAGGGACCCCCACCCTGCCATCTACTTCCCTGTGCACCTCACTCGGCTACGTGCCCTGAATACACTGCTCATGTTATCTTACAGAGATTGGAAGCTGCTGGGGCACCTTGCTCAGAAGAGTCTCTGGGCCGGATTCAGTTCCTGGCTGGCAGATAGGTTACTCCATCACAGCGGTGACGGATATCTCGTCTGCCGGAATATAAATTGTGTAGTATCAAATGGGATTTAGATTTCTGCTGATAGGATTTCCGTCATCGTTGTGACGCAGTAACATATCAGCTAAGATCTAAATAAGGCCCTCTATGTCAGAGCCAGAGCCAGGCATGAATGAACCCCTCGTCACTCACGAGATTGTACAGATTTGAAGAAGGTAGGTGGCAGAGCAGGCATTTGAATCTTAGCATTAATTATTCCACTATTTCCCACCAGTCTGGGGAGACCTATTCGATTTAGGAGAGACGGGGTGAGGGGTGCTCACTATCCACGTTACAACATTCAATACAGCGACACAATCAACACTCAGGGGGCAAGTGATAGACAGTAGCGTTGGTTGGTTCAACAGATTTTACCAAGAGGATCTCTAAACACATCTCAGAATTATAGTGCCTTTTCATCTGTGGGAGGAGGAGCACATTCAGTGGCCTCAGCAATGTCAAGGGCACATTGGGAAAAACAGTGTGAGCCACAGAGCAGGACTGCACAGCTGATCAAACATGCAAAGACTTTCATCCTACGAAGGGATCCTTCCATTCACAAGAAAAGTTCACACCATTTCTAGTAAACATTGCTTGAAATAAAATATAAAGATACATAGAAAATATAAAAGAATTCCTATTTTATGTTTTCAAAAAATTTCAACTTAGGTATATCTTTACTGAAAAAAACAAAGGTTAGAGTGACGTTATAGTTAGGTTACAATGTCAGTTAAAAGGTAACGTAATTTTGATTTGTAAAGCACTTAAATTCAGCAGTTAGCGGCTATAAAACACTCCACACCCGGCAGGTCCATCATTACATGGCAGTGCAAAGGGGAGGGACTCAGCACTTATATTTCTAACTATTTGAACATAGGAAAAATTGTTTTAAATGTGTCAGATCAGTTTTATCAAATCATCACTCTTCAGATAGATAAAGTTTTTTGTATAGCATTAGTGAATTTTTATAACAACGCTGCACCAGAGCAGATTAGGAGAATTTTAGGACAGCTGAGCAGCGACCTGTATCTTTTACAATCGTGTTCATCCAAAGAGACTTGCATTATATGGGGCGGGATTTTATTTAATCTATAAGTCAGTATGCTAATAAGGGGGTCCATCACCACCCCCTTTTGTACCGCTTTTGGCCGCCATAAGTGTGGCAGGGTATGCTCAGACGTGAGTCCCTTGCTCACTTTGCCACTGGATTCAAGCATGCCGGGCTGAAGACGGCTGGAATGCCAGAAACCGGTCCTCGGAAGCTTGTTTCCGGTCCAGGGAAGACATGGCTTGGCAGTTTGGGCTGGACTGTTCCCATGAGGCACAGGGTCAGACTGAGTTGCATATAGCCATGTCTGAACTGGGGTGGCAGAGTGGGCTAAAGAACGGTGATGGATTAAACCCAGATCTTTTGACTGGGTGTGAGTGTTTGATTGATTCAGATGCTCTGTCCATCACCACCCCCTTTTGTACCGCAATAAGGGGGTTTGTGGCATAACATACGGGAAAGATCTTGGTTTCCCCCATTTTCCACATAGTCTGTATGTGGATCTTTTTTTAAATTACATTATGTTTCCACTTGACATAGGTTTTGCCAATAACTTATGTTCTCCCTCTGTCCCTTTTCAACCTACTTTTAATGGCCGAGGTATTTTCTCAACAATAGATTTTGTATTAGCATCAAGCAGACATTTCACCCCGTATCAAGGATTTTACCACACACGAGATCGCACTAAGCGACCATTTTCCTATTGGCTTTGGCGTGATGGTGCTTGATAATATCATAAACACCAGAGGCACTTCCACGCATATCGTGGAAAATATTACAATAAATAGGCAAAATGTTACGCACTTAAATGGGTTAATGTGGACCCAGAGATATTCACCCATAAAGTGGTTTATGAAATGTAAAGAAATGCTTTTATCTTGTTTAGATGAGAAGTCACCCCACCAGGAAATCTTAGAAAATGTTTCTGTCATTCCAAGCGTTATTAAGGAAACATTGCATGTGAAAGCAAGAAATAATACGAAACGTAAGCAAGGGTGGTATGGCAATAATTGTACAAAAGCATATTCTAAGCTTAAGAATTCTCTACATGCAACAGAAAAAAAACGGAAACAGATTAGATTGGCAAGAAGTAATTATAAGAGGGTAATAAAAGCAAGTAAGAAGGCCCTAAAAGAGGAAGCTTGGCAGGCCTTACATGAAGCTTCTGTTAATCGTGATTCCTCCTCTTTTTGGAAGGCGGTTAACACACTGTTCTTAGCCGAAGGTGACAAAGCAACCGTAGAGACTGCCATCCCCGAACATGAATGGATACTACACTTTGCTAAGTTATATAATAACTCACAGACAGATGAACAGGGACTGTCATAAATTGGGGCCGAAATAAAGAACATTATAAGGCATACAGGTTTACCTTTAAATTTCAGCTTAAGTGAAGTCAACACAGCCATTACTCAAAGTGTGGGGGGGAAGGTGTCCTGGCTGGATGGTATTCCGGTAGATTTTTAAATCAAACTCATCTCTATGGGAGCCACTTTTGACACGGGTTTTTATTGCATGTTGCTCACAAGGGTTTTTGTTGACTTGATTCAATATTTGTCCCCATTTTTAAATACGGGTGACAGGTCAAACCCAGACTGTTACCGTCCAATTTCCTTACTGGACTCTACAGTTAAGATCGTGGGGCGAGTCTTGTTGGACAGGTTACAGGTATGGGCACAGGATCCAAACGTGCTAAGAGATATACAATATGATTTTCACAAAGGTTTGAGTACAATCGAACACGGTTTGAATTAACACATTTTATTAGACAAATACACCAGTGCAAAATGGGAGAGGCTCTACCTGACTTTCATTGATTTAACAGTGGCTTTTGACTGCGTGGGTCATAGAAAGCTGTGGCTGGTTTTAGAGGGCAACTATACTCAGGGGCAAGGGCCAGGGTCCGTTATGGGAGGGGGGGCGAATGAACTAAGCACTTCAAAGTAATGAGAGGAGTCAGACAAGGGTGCATCCTTGCCCCGTTCCTTTTTACATTACATATAAATGAACTAGAAGCAGTTCTGGTCCGGGAGTGCAAGGATTTACCAGCCGCAATGACACGCCCTATCCCGGTACTCATGAATGCGGACAATGAAATCCTGATGGCCCGCACAACGATTGGTCTCCAAAAGGTTGTAAATGTTTTTATAAATTTTATGTCTAACTTTGGATTAACTGTGAACTGCTCGAAAACATTTGCAATAAATTGTGGAGCTGGATCGAGGAAGAAGCCCAATACACTTTTTATTTATTCAAAGGCAGTAGAGCATACTAAATCTTTCTCTTATTTAAGGATATTATTCGACCAAACTGGCACATGGTGTCAAACAATAAAAGCAAGACTACTGCTTTTTATTAAATATCTGATGGCCTTACTACATTTCAGCAGAAAAATAGGAAGACGACCACCTGCAGAAATGTTACAGATTTATAGGGCAAAATGTGTGGCAATTGTCACCTATGGAGCTGGAATCTGGGGGTACAAAGGGGTAAACTCACTACAGTCTGCAGAAAACAAGTTTTTCAGGTCCCTCTTGGCAGTACCAGACAGTACATCTACATATATATATATGCCACGAAGAACTAGGTATGCCATAGCTGGAGGACGTTGTTAAGATTCAGCCAGTGCTCCTCTGGCATAGAGTCTAGACTTCAGAGGAAACAGATTTTAATCGCCTCATTCTGAAAGATGTATTGGCGATAGATGGGGACAATAACAAAAGGTGGTTACCATACGTTAAAATGTTCCTGTTTAAACTAGTCTAAAAGTAATGTGGGAGGTACCCTTCTTTTGGAAAAGGGATGGGTATGAGAGAACACAAACAATCAAACTTCCCTTTTCCTTTTGTTGTGGGTGGGAAAGATCTTACAGCCAGATTCATCAAGCCAAAATCGGCTCGCAAAGGGCCAGAATCTGGACCTTTGCAAGCGCTATTTTTGCATTTGGGATTCATCATCCCAAATGCAAAAATCGCAATTCTATAAATCGCTAAATTGCGAATAATTGCATTTAAGGAATCTCAATTTGAGATTCCTTAAATGCAATTCGTGAACCATTTTAAAATTGCGATTTCGCAATCTAGGGCTGCTATTTTTTGCAAAGTCTAACTACGTGGTAAATAGGAAAAACTTAGAAAAATGCACTTTAGTGCATTTTTCTAAGTTGTATGTTATACACACACATGTCCTTTGGACATGTGTGTGCGCAACACCAGTGTATATTACCATTTCAGGGGTGCTACAGGGTGTCCTTTGGACACACTGGCACACTTGAAATCGCTTCCTTATTTGCGATTCGCTAATTGCTTATCGCAAATGAGGAATGACTCCCCATTCATTCCGATGGGCCTTTAGCAGTAGAAGCAGTAGAAATCGCAAAAAATATTGCAATTTCTGCATGCATCCCGTTTTGCGAGTCTTTAATAGCGATTCCTTAAAAATTGCTATTAAGGACTCGCAAAACAGGACTTTGATGAATCTGGGGTTATATCTTTTAAACCACTAGTCTATGCAACATGCATTATCTCTAAAAAAGGAATTAGTATAGGATATAGTCTTGCCAGGTTACCAAATTTACAAAGCCATTTCTATACAGTGCTTCTTAGCTAAAAAAAAAAAATACTAAGGAATGTGCTATTTGCCTATTTTATTTATCAGTAGATTCTTTTGTCTATTTTATTTATCAGTAGATTTTTTTGTCATCATCACGGACCTCCAGGTAAATTCAATCTTGAAATAGACCTCCGCAGTTTTTTTTGAAAAAATAGATTTAAAAAATGCTTTGAGGGAAAAGAGATAATACCCAGTGAAAATAAATCAGGTCTACGACCTAAATCATTCTGGACCCCGCCAGGACCAATGATTAGTAAATATGTTGAAGTCTTTGAAAAAGTCATAGAAAAAGGACTAGAAAATATGTAGAGCCAAAAGATTTGGACAAAAACTCATTTAGCATATAAAGAAAGAAAAGCGCTTCAAGCCCTGGGAACAATGCAAGGACATTACAATCAAACCCGGCGACAAGGAGGGGTAGTATTGTCGCCATGGAAACAGTTGATTACAAAAAAAGAATCGATAATCTCTTTACTAATCCAATGCATGATTCAGCGTCAAACAGACAGGATTGGCTCAAGTTAGGAAAACAAATACAAGATCTACTTAGACTAGCTAAAGAAGATGAAATCATTAGTCGGGAAGAATATAATTATAGAATAACGAGACCCCAACTATACCAGCCATATCCGGGCTTCCAAAAGTGCATAAAAGCATGAAAGATTCCCCCATGCGACCAATAGTCTCAAGCATAAACTCCCTCACAGAGCCTTTGAGTCAATATGTAGATAGGTTTATTCAACCATTAGTAACTCAACAACGTGCCTGTATCAAAGACACAATAATAATTAAACAACAGGGGGTGGTGATGGACAGAGTTTCTGAATTAAGCAGAATACTCTCACCCAGTCAAGAGATCAGGGCTTAATCCAACACCGTTTTTTAGCTCACTGCACCATCCCAGCTCAGAACCTGGCTATATGCAAATTAGTCTGTCCCTGGCCCAGTGTATCATGGGAACAGGGCAAACCAAACTACCAAGCCAATTCTTTCACTGGGAAGGAAACAAGCTACCGGGGACCGGTTTCTGGCATTTCAGCCGTCTTCGGCCCGGCTTGCTTGAATCCTGATGGTGCAATGAGCAACGGACCACACAGATATGATCAGAAAGTAGAACAAACACCGTTTAATAAACAAAAGGAGTAAATAATTTACTATACAAAAAGTTAATATATTTTAGCCAGGGACTAGTCAGTGCATTATCCAGAGACAAACAATCTGAAATAATTAACTTGGTAAAACTGGTATCATCTTTGGACCAGATGGGACGCATAAGCAACCGGGGGCGGATTGTGACTATATCTGTGAGGTACTGTAACCCTACCTCTCCATGGATAATCTCGAAAGAGGCTAAGGTAGGCAAACAGAGTAAGCGTTTGAAGAAGCTATTTTCCCCAGTCTGTAGTGCCTTACTATTGTATTAGCCCCACACACCTGCCCGTATGTTGCGCTATGTAAAACCCTGGCCCTATAGATTGCTATCATCTCCTTGTTCGGTCAGGAGTCCAGCTTGGCTGAAAATCTAAAAATTCCATGAGTACATCTGTTCACCTTGCCCCTAACATTTGTAACGTCTCAGGACCATGAGCCACTGTATGAGAGTGTGATACCCAGATAGCAAAAGGTATCAACAGTAACCACCTGCATATTGTTCATAAGAAAATTCTACATTGCTTATGCCTTGTCCCAAAAATCATTGTGTAGGTTTTGTTTTTGTTAACAATCAATTTTCTGGCAGCAATAAAATCCCCAAATGTATTCATTAGATGCTGTAGCCCCACCAGAGTCCTAGCCAACAAGACAGCATCATCTGCAGACAAAAGCACTGGTGTAGCGCCCAGCATCTATGGGACGTCTGCTTGCAGTGCTTGTAAGGTCTGATCCACTCCATTAATGAACAGAGGGAATAGTACGGGGACAAGTACACAACATTGCCGAATACCACGTTTAACCGCAAAGTTGTTAGTACATTCACCTCGTGGACCATAGTGTACTTTACACTCTAATTTCTCACATAACCTTGCCAACAAGCAAATAATAGGCCCATAGCGAGCAGAGTTGTCCAGAGGATGGTGTGGTCAACTAGATCGAAAGCACTGCTCAAATCTGCAAAGCAGAGATACAGTCTACCATTTGGCACATGTATATCAACCTATTAATAGGCCCAGATTCAAGCATTGCTCTAGAGTCCCCATGCCTTTCCTAAAACCAAACTGTACAGGCGAAAGTATTGAGCATTCACAAGCCCATTCTTCTAATCTCTTAAGCAGGACTTAGCTCATTACTTTCGCCGATGAGTCTGAAAGGGAAAATGGGTGGTAATTCTTTGGCTCTGATTTATTACCCTTCTTAAAAATGGTGACTATAGTAGACCTCCCTAAAGAAGGCGAAATCACAGCAGTAGTAGCCATATTAAAAACTCTGGTTAAAATTGGGCCCCATAAGTCGACGGCGATCTTAAAAACATCTACTGGGATCCCTTTACTTTCCTTCAGTGCCAATAAAACTTCCTCTATCGTAATGTCCAAGGGTAAGGAGGAACAAGTCAGCTGTTCCAAACTTATAATAGTCTCCATTTGTGCAATTGTGGGCTAGAAATTTCCGTAAAAGGAACAACCGAGGCACCACAGGTAACATGTCGATTACAATTCAGAAAAAGAGTCATCCTTTTAAAAGGGAGAGTTAACAGTGTCCTAAAATAATGTATTATCTGCTGTATCCACAGCCCGTGACAATTTAGACCAGGCTTCATCTCAAAGTTTTTTTTTTCCTGGCAATAAGCACCTCTTTGAACTTAAATCCGAGGGATTTCTTCAATAGATTATCTCTGGGTTGTCTACGGAGGGGCAATTTCAGATCTCTGGAGACTGTGGTACCTGCGTGGTCCAACCATCCTCTACGCTGAACATGACCTATTTTATTTGGGCGGATAAACAGTTCATCTACTATGTTAATAATACCAGTAAAACAAGAAAGTAACTGATTGGGAGCGGCTTCGCCTTCCAAGCAATAAATAATGTCTTTATACCCTTGGAACAAATATCATGCAAACATTGGGTTGGGTACACTCCATCCCACTTTAGGCGGACCCCATTTGATGTTTTTGGAGCAATGTCAGTAATACGACCTGGAGGGGCATCACTGGTCTCGCCCCAGAAAAAAACTGTCAATATAATACAATTATGGTCACTCAGGTCCGGCCTAGCAACCCTGGGTATGGAGCACCACTTGCATGTGTTAGCTGATATTTGAATGTGATCACTAACAGAAGTAGCATTCCTCGCTATAAAGGTTGGGATAGGGTCTCCATTGGTGTCACAAGCACATTTCAATATGTGTAGATCAAGCTTGGTAATCATAGAGTTCAATAGACCCCGTAATCATTAGGAGGGAAATGTAAATAACCAGCCCCAGCCTCATCAGTGACCCCACACACCTGTGTAACAGAAAATGGGCATGGTTGAATATTAAAGTCTCCTGCCCAAATTAATATGAAATTATTAGTAATGGAATGGAGTAAAATCTCCAGTCCCCCTTCAAAGACAGGGGCCACCTTACCTCAGGTGTTTATTTTAAATGTTACTATAAAAATTAACCAGAACCAAGTCCTGGCCTATCCTAAATGTTAACCATAGAATTAATGAATGAAGGCCTATTGTTGTTTTTTTTCTTTACGGTTACTGGGAGTCTATTCGATATGAGGACCATAACTCCCCCCCCCCCACCTTGGTCCCCCTGCAGTCGATGACTCAGCCTACAGCCAATGTGTTGAAAAACCCTAAAACAAATAGGCGCAATACACCAAGTTTCCTGAGTACATATTATATCCAGGTCATTTATAAACTCTGACACCCTAAAGTACCCTGTGTTTTCACTAGCCCTCCTACATTCCAGGTCACAATGTTGTAACCACCCTCCAGCCATCAGGCCAAGCTACTAGGAGGTATCAAGTTAAGTGAAACAACTGTTTTAGGTATAAAGTCCACAATATTATTCCAAAGTGGCAATGGAGCAACAGTTAATATATCAACAGTACTGTGATTGCCTTAGTGACAGAGTTTATATCCTCTTTCCTCCCGTCATAGAGTGAGAGCTCATTCATTATGCATTGCCCTATTTCATGTCAATCAATATGCTGGAGATCACTCGGTATTTGGTATCTATTAGAAACTGCCAGGGATTGATATTGGGGATGATTATCGAATGTTGATCTTGTTCTACCCATCTGGGGCTCAGGAAACTGGAAATGCCTGTAGAAAAACCCAAGGGCTGCAGTGATATACCCTGTTCCGGTGTGAATGAGATGCCAACCCCATTAAAACTCTCTTTGCCAACCTAGGATTCCTGAAAATAATTATAACACAATCCGCTTTGCAGTGTTTTCTCAGAGGACCAATCCAACTCACTCTCCTTAGAAGTAATATTTGATGGGCATCACCTACTGGTATTGACAATTCCTATTAAGCCCATGTACCACTCTATTCGTTAATGAATCATGAGTTTTATTTTACCCTGGTGCAAGGGAGAGTAATTGACTATAGCATTCCGGCGGTAAATTAATAGTGACCTGAGTATCCGCTCTATTGGCATTGCTTGCCTTTGCTGGTTTATTATCTCGTAGATGTAACTCTAAATGTGGAATATCACTGTCTGTCAAATGCATGTTATTTGCATTAGATTGCTGTGATTGATGCTGTGCTTGGGATGTAGAAGCAGGTAATCGCTCACAGTCTCTAGGGGTTGACTCCTTCATGATACCAACATCCTGTGGCTTCTCAATGTTAGCTCTAGATGGCCTCGACTTATTAAATGTTATGGTTGGTGCTAATAGAAGGAGTAAAATGATGTGTCCTAATCTCTGCTTCCCTTCAGCAATGAAAAACTTTAGCTGCTCCTGAATTGGTACTAACAAGGCTTCCATTCTAGAAGTTATACCTGCCAATAATGATGTCCATTGTGGTCCCCCAAGGCACTTGGTTGTGTCACTGCCTCTGCACATGATGAGATTATAGTCAGGGGAGTATGTATTCCCCCAGTTGTCAAGGGGGTATCCTGCATTTTCTTTTCCTCTTAGGAGGGGGGGTGGGGGGGTGGAGGGGTTCAGCAGTTGTACAATTATCCGAACTAGGGGTTAATATCGGCTCATTATTTAACTGGATGACCAACTCGTCAGTAGCACTAGGGCCATGAGTTTACCTTGTCTGAATCTCGGATACTATTGGTGTGACGGTTTTGTCTACAGGGAGCCCAGTAGTCCCAACGCCAATCTCACCTCCTGCCGAAAGACGTCATTCTACTATGTCTATCTCTTGGGAGATCACATTAACCGCCTATACTAAAAAAAACAATTGTTGTCCGGGTGTTATCAGATACTGGGGGAGCATTTATGGACTTGAGTTTACCCATAACAACATTTATATCTACTATTATAAAATAAAACAGGAAGAATAGGAAACTTTATCAAATTTGTCACCAATCCAAAGGATAGATCATCGTAAAGTCAACAGCCCGTTGATGGCGTAAATTAACAATGAAGTTGCAAGTTAGAGGAATAGCTTACTCAATAGTCCATTATATTAAAAAGGAACTCAACCAGTATCAAAAATAATACTTTTGGGTAAACCCCAAATACAAAACAAATGAAGATAGTACCTTCTTGTAAATTTGAGCCTCAAATATTAGAGCGGGGGCCCAGCTGGGCCTCCTCCGGTAAGTGACGGGCATGGACCGGCTCGCCCTTGGCCCCCAGCGGGACCTCAGAGATGGCTTTATGCGCCTCCGGGCTCGAAGAGAAATGGCCAACAGGAAGGGGAGGAGCCTGGGGCTGTAGTCCTCTCCCCAGCTCGTTAGTATGGGTTTCGCACAGTGGGAACTCGGAGATGGCTTTAGGAGTCACAAAGAGATGAGGCCAAGAGGAAGCGGGGGAGCCTGGGGGCTGTAGTCCTCTTCCCAGCTCGTTAGAATGGGTTCCGCATAGCGGGACCTCAGAGATGGTTTTATGGACCTCTGGGCGCGAAGAGATGAGGCCAACAGGAAGCAGAGGAGCCTCAGGGCTGTATTCCTCTCCTCAGCTCGTTAGGACAGGTTCCGCTCAGCGGAATCTCAGAGATGGCTTTATGCGCCTCCGGGAGTGAAGAGATGAGGGCAACAGGAAGCGGAGGAGCCTGGGGGCTGCAGTCCTCTCTCCAGCTCGTTAGGATGGGTTCATTATCTTTTCAGATGTTATCAATGATCTTGTTGAACATGTCATGAGTGATTTACTATGTGAGATCATATGTGGTGCATGACAAGGGCATAAGTTATGCTTACTTCAGTTAGCTAAAACTGTTGAATTTTGTCACTTTTGGGGTTTGAAATGTTATGTTTTAACTGACATTTGCAACTAACAATAAATGTCAATTTAATCTTTGTTTTTTCAGTGAATTTTTGAAGTATTTCTTTTAATGTAAAGTAAGATATTAGCACCAGATCTAACTATAACATCACTTTACCTTTTGTTTTTTTCAGTAACTTTTTTTTTAAACGTAATGTAACATTATAAAGAGATGTAATTTTAAGTAAGACAGACCAACTGGCTTTGTCAAAGCATCAGAACACGAAAATAAAAAAGTGTAGCCTATTGGCTTATGTAAGGGGTCAAGACATCAAGTTATATAAAAAAGACCGATTGGTTTTGTCAAGTAGTTACCACAATAACATATCAATAACAGTATTTCAAAGTATTCCTTATAAATACACACATGGCAATGCATAATACTTTTTGCCAAAAATATTTTAAGAAGCTTTTTTATTCCAAACAACTTTAAATGTGTGTTGAATCTTTGTTTAACACTTTTCAGGGCACAAAATATATCCATAGAATCAAACACGAGACGCCGCCACACAATAGCTGAAGAGAATACAGCTCTAGTTCGGACAAATTACAAAATAATGTCAGACTCTCCTGGGGGTCTGTAACGACTGGATTTTTGGACCAGATGGGATCAGCTCCTGAGAGCCCCTCCAACCCAGCTGGAACGTAACCACCTCCCTCCTCAGGACCATCTATCCAGGCACCTGGGTACCTACCTGAGGATGGGGAACACGCAATATACAAGCTCATATCATCAGAAACACCACTAAATCTATAGGGATACTAAGAATACTCACTGATTACTAAGGACATCCATGCCCTACACCACACTCATACCTCATAGTCTCGCGACCACATGGGTCCAGACTAATCTACCCTGGGGCAGTTCTGATTATCTACCATTACACACTGATTACCCTCAGTGCTCACTCAAGTCGCAATCTTGCGGGTATACACACTGCTCACCCTCAGTGCTCACTCGACACACAATCCAGCGTGCCATATACACTGGGCTGCAGCCCCAGTGCTCACTCTCTTTCTATTGTGTCCCCAATCCAGCGGGACTACACACCAGTCTCCTACCTGGTGCTCACTCACTTACAATCCGATCTGCAATCTGGCAGATCTACACACTGACCACAATCAGTGCTCTCACTAAAGCCACTTACCAATGACGACCACTTTCCTATGAATACCTTCAGCTCTCTGTCTCTATGTTGGGAAGTCTCTCTCACTATTCACTAAGGGTTTGCTACTACAATAATATTATGGGATTGCCAAATTACCTGGTATAAACTTTATCCCTTAGTTGCAGGTCTCCTATCTCCCTAATTATTCAACTATCACTTACCTGATCAGGGGTAACATCTGTTCAAACAGTAATACCTGACTAGGAGACAAGGTTACCTCCACTGTATGGGGACAAAAGATATACACACTATGTGATTGAGTTATTCCCTGATTTAAGCGCTCCTACTCCCTTTTGATCCGTCAGTTGCTCAACAGCAACTGGTTAGAAGAAAGACTAGCTTTATCATAAAAATAACACATAAACACTAGTTCACTAAGAACTGGGGTCTCTTTATTTTAACAATGATGAAATACACATACACAAATCTGCGGGGTCTCTATAAATAACAGGAACTTTAACACACCGCTGAAAGAAAAGGATTAGACATACAGGGACAATGTCATCTGCGGGGACAGGAACTTTTAACACACCGCTGAAAGAAAAGGATTAGACATACAATAGCCTAGGGAATAAAGACAAGGTTAAGGTATAAGTGTAAAGGGGACTAGTTTAGACTACCTCACCTATTAGAAGGAATATTTCTCTCTGACTCTGGTGGGATCAGGGCTCTCTCTGTCTCCGGTGGGATCAGGGCTCTCTCTGTCTCTCCCTCCGTCACCACAGCTACACGCCTCTGGTTCAATTGCTCCAGCTGACAGCCTCAGCTCCTCCATCTGCTTTGATGCTCTCTGACAAACTGGCAGTCCCAGCTGATAGTCACTGCTCTCTCTTCAGCTTCAGCAATCATCTGCCTTCTTTCTCCATTCCAGAACTGCACTGCATTCTGCAGCTCCAGCAGACATCCTACTCTCTCCTCTGCAAGAACCAAACTGAACTGACCACTCCTCCTCTCCTGCAGTTCGCTAATATGGATTCCTCTCCCCTCATGGAAATTTCCAACAGAGGGCTGCCTCCCACCGAATTCCTGTGCTAGCTCCAGAGCTCTTTGCGCAACCGCAGTGGCCAGCTGCTTGTTACGTCTGGGCCCAAGAGACAAACACATTCCTCGGATAAGAAGCAGTCCTGACTGGTTTTCCCCTAGCAGTCAACAGCCTTAACTATAAACTTTACCTTTACCCCTGAAGCCTCTCAGCTCCATCAAAATGGAGTCTCTCTAGTTCTGGACCTTGTAGGCCTGAGAAGGATGAAATAACCCTTAGCTCTGTCAGAGTACCTACATAAACCATACCAATGTGTAATATAAAGTCAGGACCACAGGATCCAACCTCTACTATAAGCAAAAATGACAGGCCAAAGCCAATAGGCAATAGATGGCCTCTTCTAGGTCTGAAAGAAAGGGCTTAAAAGGGCCAACACAAGCTAGGAATACATATCCTAGATGTGAGCAAGATTAAAGTCTTTATCACTCCCAAAATAGGGCCAAAAAGCCTGTCAATACAGGGTCACACATTCGATGACCATGGGGTTGCTGTTCTCCTTGCAACCGCAAGCAACACTTTTCTAAATTTTTGGAAGTGCCCCATTCTTCCTTGGGGAACCACAACAACAATGGTGTATAAAAAAAAGAGAGACAATGAAGGGCATTACGGGAACTTCCGAGAGGGAGCAGTGAATACATACAGAGTGGCCTTCCCACTTCAATAGTTAAGCTTGATGCCAGAACAATTTATTTTTTAATACTTGGGTGCTCTGTTCCTACCCAGCACAGGGAAGCCCACTAACAGGCTCCCTGTGTTTTTTTTATTTTTTATTTTTTATTTTAAGTGGGTGCCCCTGTCCCACTCGGAGCACCCACAACATCTATAAGTGTTGGGGGCTGCAGGTAGAGGCTCATGGCCCCCACGCTTATGTCTCTTCCCTGCACAGATCATGGGTTCTGACGAGAGTTGGCTGTATTGCTTTGCTCCCGCCCAGAAGAGAAGCAACTTTTGTGTCTGCTCCCACTGGGCAGGAGCAAAGCTATGTTCCCCAACTCCTTAGATGGGTGGAACGTGAGGGTACAGTTAGATTGCAGCTGGCTAGCCGGGTGAACAGGGATAAAGCTTTGGAGGCCGCAAGGGCCAGGGAAGCACTGGCGGTGGCGTTGAAAGCCCCAGATGCTGAGTTGGAAGTGGGAGATACAGTCATTTCACCCTGATTAAAGTATGAGGGAGGGAGTAGTGCACCTTGAAGAACATTTCATGATGTTGCTTCTGAGAAGTGCTGCACCTTGTGTTGATGCACTTGCAATGTTTGTTCTGATTAACACGCCGGGGATGGGGGGTGTTATAAGTGGGTAGGGGGGGCTTAGTTTTAGTTTTGTTTCCTCATTGCTGGATGGCTACAGACATGCTCCTATGTCTTTAATTGATCATTGATTGTCATGGCACCATTTATTTATCCTTTATTTGCTTATTACATAGGCTCTTCCTCCGGGGACTGCTGCATACCCTATTTGTGAACATGTATGTCACACATGGCTCGATCACGGAGTTACTGTTAGCCTTTGTATCCTGTGTATATTTGGATGCTTTAGTTTGTAAAAATTAATAAAATATATTTTTTTTAAAAAGGGAGTTAAACTTCTCATGGCTGACAAGCAGGGTCAATCTGGAGGGTTGGCATACGTTGGAATAATTTGATATAGTAAGAGAGGCTATATACATACACCGTAGCACACCCATCCTGACACCTAAAAAGCCCTTACTGGCCCCTTATCCCTACCCATCTCTGACCTAAAATCCCCTTAACTCTTTACCCCACTCATTCTTGAGCCCTAAAACCCCTTACTACCACTACATACCAACCACAATGCACCCACACTTTTACCCTAAAATGTGTTGAAACTTACCCCATTGTTACTAACCTCGTTGTAGTGTTAATTCTGCTGTTGTAAATGTGTTGTAGTGGTACCATGTTCTAGTGAGTGGATTGTAAGGCTGTAAAACATCATCCACAACAGCGGAAAGAAGCAGAGATATACTGTGGTGTGGCTGAGAGGCATTAAGGTCACAAATAGAAGAAAAAAGTGTGGCATCACAAACCAGGAAAACGCAAACGATACAGAAAACCAGAAAAGGAGGGCATGTTCTGGTAAAGAGCAGTATAACATCATTAAACATGTGCTACGGAGCAAGGCAAGCTTTTCTCTAACCCCACCCCCCACAGATCCAGATATAGGCACAACTGGTAGAGGCTACAAAGCTGCCTTAATACAGCTGCAATCTCACATTATACAGTGCAAGTGCTCAGGAAACAAAGGTAAGGCATGAATGTATACATGTAGGAGAGCTTCGCTGGAGAACTAGCAGAAGAATCGGGTGCAGGAAGAGGACCTAGCACTATTTCTCCTAAAGCATTTGAAAAGCAACTTGTTAAGGGCCCCCTAACACCAGATGCAGTACAATGCATGTAGCACAGACCAGAACCAACCACGCCCACAGGTACCCGACGGCTGCAACAAAACACAGGTAAATGTATGCATGGCCCATGGAACTAACGACTACAGAAATGATCAGGCATGTGCCTTTTGCATGTCAACTATCAGATCACACAAATTATGGAGTCACTCTCCAACTCATATTACCAGGCCAGGCCACCTCCAGACAGGAATATAAGCATATTCCTGTCGGACTATAGAGGCGGACTCATGCTGTGTTTTCCCTTCACCTCCCTATTACACCAGTGAGTGGAAAGCTGTGTCCTCTCCACTTTCCACTTTTTGTGGCACACTGACAACGTAGAATATCAGACTGCCTTATAGAGCCCAACTTCCCCTTATTATGTCACCAGACCCAAGGAAGCTTTAACTGCTTGCTATTGCCCCCTTGGTGACATAAATTCACTGTTAGACCTGGTACCATTGGCGTGAGTCTCCCTTCCAGTTTTCGCAGTTGTCTCCTCTGTTATTGATATGTTTTTGCTGGTTTACATGCTTAGTGCACTGCACCACTGCTATTCAGTGCCACAATGCAAGTGCTCCCTATTGTTAAGAGTTGTAATGGATTAGTGACTCCATGATTAGCTTATTTGATTTACTTGTCAGACCCTAGTACAGGGCACCATGTGTGCCCAGGGCCTGTAGATCAAATGCTGCTAGTGGGCTTGCAGCACTGATTGTGCCATCCACAGAAGCAGTTTGCAAAGTGTGTCTCAGGCCTGCCATTGAACAGCCTGTGTGCAGTCTAGTACTGCTATGTCTACTCGGTAAGTACATCCACTTACCAGTACCTAAACCTTCCCTTTTCTACATGTTAGCCACCCCTAAGTTAGGCCCACGGGCAGGGTGCATTTTAAGTAAAAGATAGGACATGCCCTGGTGTGTGTGGCATGTCCTGATAGTGCATTACAGCCAATTTAGTTTTTCACAATTGCAAGGCTACCTGTTCCCGTAGGCTAGAATGGGCAGTTTGTTTATCACATCTTATAATCCTAACTGACTGAGGGAACATGGTAGAAAAACGAATTTAGTATGCCTGAACTCAGAATATTAAAATACATCTTTTAGTGAAGGTGATTTTTACATTCTGTGTTTGAAAATACCACTTTTAGAAAGTAGTTATTTTCTTACCTAACCATCCAGCCTGCCTCTGCTAGGTTGTATATTGCGTGTCTGGTTTGTGAGTGACAGGAGGGCTTGGGCTCCAGCAGTCTGATGAGTCAGGGCTGGGCTGAATTGGACCTTGGCTGAATAGAGAGTGGGGGTCGGAGATTTCTTTTCACTCCCCTGAGCCCTCATAGAACAGAGAGTAGGGGGAGGAGATTTCCTTTCAGCTACCTAGGCCAAATCTCATTTCAACAATGCTGTCTCCACCTCCTGCCAGGAAGCTCCACCAGTGAGGACAGAACTGGTTTTGGCCAGGTACAGACACTCTCTGCCTTCAGAGAACAAATAAATTAGTAGTATAAATATTGGGGTCCAGACCTCAAGACCTTAGATCACTTCTGGGAATCAAGATGAACCTTTGTCAAGGAGAGAAACCAAGGAAGCTGAAGGATTTAACCGCTCCTGTGCAATTATGTTATTTTCTGTAGTTGGCCTACAGTGAATACTTTTATTGAACTTTCATCAACTTGAAGAAGAATCTCCAAGGGCTTGAATTGTGCTTGACCCCTGCTGAAGTCTCAGGGATACAAGACTTCACCACCAGCTCCTCCCCTGAATTTCCTTGCTGGGAATTCTGTCTGTAGAAGCCTGCATATTGTTGGGAGCTGGAAGCGCGACGCAACGAGAAGAAGAGTGTCCCCGCTGCAGCTGTTGCTGTCACATCACCGGAGAAGCATATTGCCGCTGCAAAGTTCGCCGTCACATTACCGGAGAAGTATGTCTCCATCACAGCTGTTTGTCGTCGTATCACTGCAGAAGCGTGCCACCACCGCAAGGGTCGCCAATGCATCACCTGAGAAGTGTGTCGCAGGGCCTGTCGCGGCTCAGAAGTTTGTGAGTCGCCGCACGGCCATCGGGCGTGCCCGCATTGTCTTCACATCGTCGCATCGCATCAAAGACGCCATCTTATCGCACCGGATCGTCCCATCGCATCGAGACTCCATCATGTCACATCACAACTGGAGTGCACTACGAGATTGATGCATCACCTCCTCTCCGGTAAGGAACAGACGCATCGCCTACTTTGAGAAAGCCCTGAGGAACAGACGCATCGCCTCCCCTGAATCAAGGAACTGATGCATCACTCTCCCTGCAAACCTTTTGTTTATCTTACGTTATGCATCCAAAGGTACTTTGTGAGAAACGTGTCGCACTTACCATCATCTTTGAACTAAGCTATTTTTACCATCTAACAGTTATTTTCCTAATACTGTATTGTGGATTTTTGTTGTTTGGGTCTTATGTTAAGTCTATATAAAGAATACTTATTTTTATAAAAAAAGCTGTGTAATGTCCATCTGTTGTTTTTTCACTGTATCACTGTATGTGTTCACAAATGATTTACACACTGCCTCTGAGATAAGCCTTCCTGCTCGTGCCAAGCTACCACAGGGTTGAGAAGGGGTTATTTAGGACTGTAACCCCCTTACTCTGATTAGAAGCAAGGGTCCCTATTTGCACAAAGGTGCAAACCATTGCCAACTAGAGACCCCCAGTTCTAACATTGGTGGTCAGCGGTGGGGATTCTGGACTTGCATTTGTGACTCATTTTTGTACACTACTAGTGAGTGCAGACCAAACGCAACCACATACATTTTAGTAGAATTTATTTCTCTTGGAACTGTTATTTTTGCTAAAGACTACCAATTCTTATTGCCATGAGCAAAGCAGCATCCAACACATCTATGGATCTAGATTTTGAGAAAGGGAGGGTGGATACCTACACTGTGAAACAGCTCAAAAACTTCTGTAGAAAATTTAAAGTTGCTGCTCCAGGCCTCACCAAGAAGGATGAGTTCCAAAAGGTGCGGAGGGCCGGGTTGGAAGTTAGAAATGCCCCTGAGCATGTGGAAGGGGCCGAGGATACAGAGGGGCAGCTAGATGGGCCACTGGGTCCAGCCGGGGAGAGCGTACCTTTCCCGCCAGGTAGCAGTGTTTCTTCCAAGGGCCTGTCCCCAGGAGAGCTAGAGGACAGGGAGAGAAATAGAGGGCATACGATGGAGCTGACTAAGCTCAAGATGGCAGGTCAAAAGTACCTAGAGGATAAGAAGCCGGAGTTTGAAAATAACATGCTAGCATTGGAAGAGAAATAATGAGATTAGAGCATGAGAGAATGTTGAGGGAGTGGGAGATCAAAGCTAAAAGCTTAGAAATTAATCCCTCTGGTGGCAGCGCACCAGCTGTTCCTGCAGAAGGAAAAGTGTATTTTCCTAAAGATGTCATCAAGGATTTTCATAAGCATGAGGATATTGGGCAGTGGTTTGCATCCTATGAGATGGGAATGTTGTCCCACCAGGTCCCTGAGAAGGATTGGGGAGCGGGGTTGTGGGGCCGCTTTGTCAGTGATGGGAGGGACACTTTGTTAGACCTGCCCAGCAAGAATATTTGTGATATTTGTGATATTTTGTGAGGGTATTTCTAGAGCGCGACGTTCGCTCCGGAGGGATGCTTTATGCCCACATGAAGGAACCCCTGATGACCAGGTATGGGTTGACCCCAGGGCTTTATAGACAGAGGTTTAGGAATTTTAAGAAACTGAAGGCAACTACCTGGGTAAAATATGTTTCTTTCTTTTGCAGAGCTATGGATGGTTGGGTAAAGGGTAGCAAAGTGAGTACGTTTGAGGAGCTCTATAATTTGTTTGCATGGGAGTACTTGTCTGGTAACTGTTTTCCAGCGCTACGCCAGCACCTTATTGATAGCAAGCTAACTAACCTTGGCAGCTTGCAGAGGAGGTTGGACCTCTGGGTCAGTACCCAGGTCCATAAGGGTCATGTGGGAGACTGCACCAAAGGTGGGCAGGGTCCCCAGCAGAAGAGTGGGGGGTACACGGGTAAACAGAGGGAGTTCCAAGAAGGTCCCCAAAGAAAACCCCCAGGGAACCAAGGGAAGGGTTCCCAGCCTCCCCCTGAGAAGAAGCCAGAGGCCCAGACATGTAAACCTGTTTGCAGGGGCCCCCCTTCATGTTTTAAGTGTGGTCTAGTGGGCCACTGTTGGTATGATCCCAAGTGTCCCCAGAGGGATCCCAGTGCACCGCCTCGTGCACCACCCCGTCAGATGGCGAGTGTAGCCCTGGGGGGAGGAGATGGGTGCCCGAGGTGGGTGGGGTGCCACAGAAATGGCCCTTGTCTCTTTAGAAGATTGTGAGATGGTCCCTAGGACCCAGCTGCCTGATAACACTAAGAAATACAGGCAGTGGGTGACCATCAATGGCCATAGGGTGGAGGCTCTGAGAGACACCGGGGCAGTGTGACAGCTGTCAGTTGTCAGCTGGTGTCTAAGGAGCAGGTGATTTCCACATGCATTCTTCCCTGTAGTTGCTGTGGACAACTCAGAAAGCCAGTGTGAGGTGGATCAGGTTCCCTTTGAGTGGGTGGGTCTCAGGTACCCTTCAAGTAGCTGTGAGGCCAGCCATGATAGTGGATTGTCTGTTGGGCAATGATTTAGAGAGCTCTCCTTGGGCTAAGGTGGAGAAAAGGTCTCATTTGGAGATGTTGGGTCTGCCTGAGTGGCCAGCCAGTAAGGGTGTTCAAGAGGACCTGGAGCCTGGAATTATGGCCCAGGTACCTGCCTTAAAGAGAAGAGGTTGGTGGCACTGCAAACCAGCCCCCACTGTTCCCACGGTCCAGGAGGAGGCAGACCTTGAGGGAGATGCCATGGAACCTACAGGGGAACAAGGAGGAATTCTGTGAAGAGCAGAAGAAGTGCTCTTCTCTTGTGGCTTTGCGGCAACAGGCCACAAACCTGGCAGCAGGTGATCAGTCTGTATCACGTTGGATCTACTGGGAGAATGGTCTCCTGTATAGCGAGCCTAAGGTTGCTTAGCCTGGGTCAGCCTGTGTGCTGTTGGTACCCCAGTGCTTCAGAGCCTTCCTACAGGGTTTGGCTTATGATGTACCTTTAGCTTGACATTTGGGGCAGGACAAGACCTTTGAAAGGCTTGTCATCCACTTTTATTGGCCCCAGATGCGCAAGAGTTCAGAGACTCATTGCAGGACTTGTCCGACTTGCCAGGCAAGTGGTAAAAGTGGAAGGAAGCAAAAGGCTCCTCTCCAACCTCTCCCTGTGGTCAGTGCCCCCTTTGACCAGTGGGCATTGACATTGTGGGGCCTCTGGACCCCAAGACATCCATGCGCAACAGGTTTATCCTGGTTTTGGTGGACCCTGCTACCCGGTGCCCGGAAGCCATCCCTCTCAAGACAGTGACGGCCCACGTGGTGGGACATGCATTGATGGGGATTTACTCCTGTGTGGGGTTCCCCAGAGAAGTGATGTCAGACCGCAGTACAAACTTCATTTCCAAGTATATGAAATCCCTGTGGCAGGAGTGTGGGGTAACCTATACGTTCACTAATCCTTACCACCACCACGGTAATGGGCTGGTTGAGAGATTCAACCGGACCCTCAAAGGCATGATTATGGGTCTTGCAGAACCTATAAGGCGTAAGTGGGATGTCCTCTTGCCATGCCTCATCTTTGCTTACAGAGAGGTGCCACAGAAGTCCTTAGGGTTCAGCCCCTTTGAACTGCTGTATGGTCACCCTGTGAGATGACCTCTGAGTTTTGTAAAGGAAGGCTGTGAGAAAGCTTCCAGGAAACCTTCCCAGAATGTATGTAGATACATGCTGGCCTTCAGAAACCAAACCCGGCGTTTCAGGCAACTCGCTCAGGCATATCTGGAAGCCAGCCAGGAAGAGATGAAGAGGTGGTATGATCAGAATGCCACTCTGATTGAGCTTCAGCCTGGTCAAAAAGTTTAGGACATGGCCCCAGTGGAGCCCTGTGTGCTCCAGGATAAGTGGACCGGACCATTTGAGGTGGTGGAGCGCAAGAGTGATATCACCTACTTGGTGGACTAGTGGTCTCCCAGGAACCCTTTGCGGGTCCTGCATTTCAACTGCCTGAAGCCCCACTTAGAAAGGTCCGAAGTGGGCATGCTCCTAGCAACAGATGCTAGAATGGAAGAGGAGACTGAGCCTCTTCCTGACCTCCTGTCTGCAACAGAGCAAGATGGGTCAGTGCATGGTGTAAACCTCTCTACTACCCTGACCCCTGAGCAACAGAGTGACTGTCACCAACTTTTGTGACAATTCTCTGATCTGTTCTCCCTGGTTACTGGTGTCACTGAGTGGTGTATCCGTGATGTGGACACTGGGGACATTCCTCGTGTTAAGCACAAGGATTACAGAGTAACCGACAGGGTCAGAGCTTACATCAAAGAGGAGGTCTTTAAGATGTTTGCCTTAGGGGTGATTGAGTCCTCTAACAGCCCTTGGGCCAGCCCAGTGGTCTAGGTCCCTAAGGCTGCCGCACCTGGTGCCACACTGAACTCTGGTTCTGTGTGGACTACCGAGGACTCAATTCAGTCACCAGGACTGATGCGCACCCCATCCCCAGAGCTGATGAGCTCATTGATAGGCTAGGGGCTGCACAAGACCTCAGTACGTTTGATTTGATGTCTGGGTACTGGCAGATCACCTTAACTGATGGGGCCAAAGAGAGGTCAGCATTCTCCACACCAGATGGGCACTACCAATTCCGGGTTATGGCCTTTGGGATGAAGAATACCTCTGCCACCTTGCAGAGGTTGGTCAACTAGGTGTTGGCTGGACTGGAAGATTTCAGTGCCGCCTACCTGGATGACATTGCAGTGTCCAGCGCCAGTTGGGAAGAACATCTGCACCACCTCTGGGAAGTATTTGAAAGAAAGGTCAAGGTGCACCACTTAAACGTTTTTGAAAAACTGTTATCTCTAACAAGGTAAACAGTAATGATCACATCAAATTTTTCTTTTGTTCTTGAGAGTTCTTTATTCAATTCAGTTGGTAAAAACTATACACAGGATCTACAGCCGACGCGTTTCGTCCTCAAGAGACTTCTTCAGGGCTGTTACAAAAAAGACAATGTACAAGACATACAGTTAAAAGATTAAAATTAATAAGTCTTTAAAAAGCGTTTACGCTAGTACATAAACTGCCAGGCTTCATCAACAGTACATCACAACATTGAAATTAGTCCAGATCCTATATTTCTGATGCCAACAAATTAGGGTGTATCTAGAACTGACTTCATTTTCTTGGACAGAGAATTTATCAACACACTTTAGGAGCGAAAACATGAACATTATTTGTTAAGCTTTTCAATCTAGTATTAAAGATAACACCGTATTTCATTTATGAACCTCATTTGCAACATTAACGTCTTTCACCATTTACATAAGAAGAGACAGTACTATTTTGCATAATAACATGATACTAGTTTTAGCATAATATTCTCCATATATTTGGTTGCCCCTATACCATTGAGCTCATTGTTCCCCATGGAGGTCTCAGCAATGAAGGCCCCGATGTGATATACTACAGTTGGTTTGCTACATCCTGGCATGTTATATATGGGTGACCAAGCGATGTGTTTTAGTTCCTTGACCTTGACCTTTAGGAATTAGTAATGTTTATATTATCCATTTCCTTGCTTTCCATAGACGATAAACGGAGGTCCCCATTACCCTTCTACTCTGGTTCCATTGCTATTGGATTACTATCCTCATTCTTTGATGTAAGTGTTATGACACTGCCTTTCTCTTAAAGTGTTATATCCAGCAATCCATCTTGAAAATCAAGAATACACTAGCCCCGTTCAATTTGTTACTAGGGGAATTTTCATACTTTTTTGTTCATTTTATAGGTGGCTTGAACATACAATATGGAAACGCCTCATATTACGGGTGTAAATCAATTGTAGTTGAATCTGAATAGACATCTATCACCTATCAACAATATTTGATCTATTGAGACAGAATCCTAAACGTACAGGTGTCTGAAAGACGTGGTAGGTTAAAAGTTTTCAACTTGACTTAAGCCAATAGATTCACTATTGGCCTCTTGTATGTGTTCACATGTGGCTTATCTCCCGTTACCCAGTCACCTTTTTATTAATGATCTCTCGTTGATCATTCTCAGATGCCATGTGTCCCATAATATAACTACACGGTTATATTCACGCATCCCTTTACAACGGGAGAAGATCCAGGGACATCATCGCTAGTGACCAACTTGGTATGTTTTTTTTTTTGTGCTAAACACACGTTTGTTAGTGTCTTTCCCCATTTCCCTCTCTTTTCAGACATCGGGGCCTTCATTGCTGAGACCTCCATGGGGAACAATGAGCTCAATGGTATAGGGGCAACCAAATATATGGAGAATATTATGCTAAAACTAGTATCATGTTATTATGCAAAATAGTACTGTCTCTTCTTATGTAAATGGTGAAAGACGTTAATGTTGCAAATGAGGTTCATAAATGAAATACGGTGTTATCTTTAATACTAGATTGAAAAGCTTAACAAATGATGTTCATGTTTTCGCTCCTAAAGTGTGTTGATAAATTCTCTATCCAAGAAAATGAAGTCAGTTCTAGATACACCCTAATTTGTTGGCATCAGAAATATAGGATCTGGACTAATTTCAATTTTGTGATGTACTGTTGATGAAGCCTGGCAGTTTATGTACTAGCGTAAACGCTTTTTAAAGACTTATTAATTTTAATCTTTTAACTGTATGTCTTGTACATTGTCTTTTTTGTAACAGCCCTGAAGAAGTCCCTTGAGGACGAAACGCGTCGGCTGTAGATCCTGTGTATAGTTTTTACCAACTGAATTGAATAAAGAACTCTCAAGAACAAAAGAAAAATTTGATGTGATCATTACTGTTTACCTTATTAGAGATAACAGTTTTTCAAAAACGTTTAAGTGGTGCACCTTGACCTTTCTTTCAAATCCTTTCATAGTTCATGTTTTGAACCTACATTGTGTGTGAATATAATACTCAGGCAAATCTATAATGAACACTAGCACATGAATACTGGCATTTGCCAAACAACACAATAAGAAGCAATCAAAACAAGTCTTTGCACATTTGATGCATTTTAATTAATTCGTAAAAAATTATTCATTTATAAAAATAGGATACATTCATATATATGCATGATAAAATGTTTCAACATTGTAACATATGTATAAGTTCAACTGTTCATCAAATACATATCATAATTCAGTTAAAAGATGGTTTCCTGTCTACGCGTTTCGACACAGGTGTGTCTTCCTCAGGACTGTACCATCCTATTTCTGTAAAAACATATTAAAAGTATTTTAAATATTTACAACTCTATGTATTACAGTGCAAAAGACCGTTTTCATCCCAAAATAAACTGTATACGTAAGGCTAGTGTTTCTTAATTAACAGATTTGATAATACCGCTATGTATTGATACACGAGTTTGTCAAAGAAAACCAGAGAAGAACTTCATTTGTAAATATATACATATATCTATATACCAGTCATCAGACACCTATATACAAAGTATACATAATTATAGCATCTCACTAAACATTTAATGTTACTCACTCTAGTTTTTTATCTTAATGCCCTCCTAATGAGAGGTATATTACTTTTGAAACCATGCTTGCCACACACAGTAAGAAACTTATGATGGAGAATAAGAAAAACCCCATAAGTGGAAAAAACAGAACAATAAAAAAGTATAGGAGGGGATATTAAGTGCCTTCGCTAGACATAATATGTCTCTAGTTACTATGGGCTATTTTAAGTATTACAAAAGACCACATAAGGTAGTTTGCAATAGGCTCACCGTTTAACACAATGACTGCTTACCTAGATGAGCTAGAAGTGACAGCTAATGTTATATATTGATGAATGGGGTCAGCGGATAGAAATTCCTGAAAATGAATAAGGAGTATTAAGCTCTATGTCAAAAGGTACAAAAAATTCTCATAGTCAACATAACTACAACTATTATTTTCTCATATTGCATATTTTTAACTATATATTATTAGAATTATTGTACAAAGTTTTTAGTCCAGAGGGGTGGGAAAGATAACATGATACATATTAAGTTGCTAAAAAATTACCCTAGTGGGTGATTGATATAGGTCTAACATTATTCACAGATAGTTTTTGCAGAACGTTTCTTACCGAGTAACGAAACAGATCTGTAGTGATATTTTCTGAGCGGTACTGATTGGAGAAAGCGTCCTTATTTTGAAATTTTATTCTAAGCATAAAGGAAAATAATAGGCACGCATTAGGTTCTTTGCTGTAAGTCTTAGTCTATATTAGTCCGCTATTTTAACCTCTGCTGTTTTACAACATAATGTCACCTTCTTACCATGTTTAAAAACAATAGTTTAGTGGTCACGTTTCAATGGGTAGATTCTGGTGTACCAGATATTAGCGTCCTTTACCCTGGGTGTCGAAGAGAAAACGTACGAATATGTTATAAACCTACATTGGTTACATCATAACCTATCCTAGACCTACTACACCTCATGGGAGGACATCATTTTTACCTTTATATTATGCGTGTAGATAGACCGGCTGCCAAAGGTTCCCGGCGTCTCTAGTTCTACAAAAAGAAAGACGGAAAACGGAAACAGCATCATTAGCGGGAAGGTATACTAAATATGAACGACCTCTCGATATTAATGATGGTCTTTACCTGATTTAATGTCAAACAAAGTGAGCCGGCTACAAATGGTGCCCGGTGTCTTTGTTTCTATAGAGGGAAACAATTACGACTCGCATTAATAAAAAGAACACTGCATGTCTCGCTTTTTAAACGCGCCACTTCTGGAGCTGCAGCTTACCGTGATATATCCTTAGAGGCGCGGACCGGTGGCACAGAGATCCCGGCGGTATCTAATTTTGCGGTGTGGATCTGAGACACACGCACCCATTGGTTTAAATACCGGCTGCACCCATTGGTTTGATTACGATCACATGCATCTTAAGGGGAAAGTGTTTCATTTTCACCGGGACTGTATTATTGACCTATCAGTCTATTTGTGGAGTTTATGTATACATATTTAAAGAAGTCTATCTGTGGAGCTTATGTATACTTATTTCTAAAGGATTGGATATATATTTATTTTAGGTTTTTATTTATTTTTAGAGTTGAACATGGTTAAAGACAGTATATTAAGCCTATTTAATCACTACATTATCGCTACAGTATCGCGTTTGCCCATGGCAAATCATTATTCAGACCATGGGTAAATGTGTTCAAAGAGAAGATCCAATACACCTCTCTCTTTTTTCTTATTTTATCTCCACCATTGTTGTTGGGTGTATGGATCTTTTCTAAAATCCGCCACCGTATCTGAGATGGGGAATGGTGAAACTCAGAGAAATGCAAGACCAAAGGTGCTGTCAGCTTTCGTGTTTTAATAGCAGATCTATGTTCTGTGAGCCGGAGTTTCATGGTTCTTGAGGTCTCTCCAACATAACCTAGGTTACATGGACATAGTAGTAGATAAACGATGTTACTAGTATTGCATGTCCATAATTCCCTGGCTTGTATTTTAATTTGATTGAATATAAAGGTCTCGCCTGGAATGATGCCCTCACATGATTGGCAAGAACCACATCTGGAGGTTCCTTTGATCGCATTGCCGCCTTCAAATGATTTCTGTATATATGGGATCTTATTATTGCGGCTTTCAAAACGTGATCTCACTACTAGATCTTTTAGATTTTTATTGCGACGATGCGCAAACATTGGTCTCGGTAATTTAGGTTGGGTGGGTTCCACATTTAACAGATGCCAATTAGAATTCACAATTTGTCTGACAGTGGCATTCAAAGGAGAGTGTTTAGTAATACATACAAGTTTATGCTCTTTTTGATTTTTATCAGAGTTTAGTAAGACATCACGATCAAAGTAACGTGCTTGTTTATATGCCTCTCTTACCAGTCTATGTGGATAACCTCGTGCAATAAATTTCTGTTTCATTTGTTCTGTTTGAGCATCATAGTCCTTGATACTGGTACAGTTTCTACGTACCCTAAGAAACTGAGAGAAGGGTATGCCATCTTTCTGGTTCCTAGGGTGGTAGCTGCTAAAGTGGAGCAACGTGTTCCTCGCCGTTGATTTAATGTGTAAATCCACCTCAAGATGATTTAATACATGCTTAATATGTATATCCAAGAATTCCACCTTCGTAGAGTCTATATGTGCAGTGAAACGGAGATTATTGTCGGCTAGATTCAAACATTCTAAAAACTCATTTAGAGTCTGTTCCCCATTGGTCCAGATGAAAAAGATATCATCTATAAAGCAGTACCAATGGGAAACAGACTCATAGAATGGTGCCATTTCATTGTGAATATTATGGGACTCAAATTTTGCCATGTAAATATTTGCTATTGATGGGGCCATGGCTGCCCCCATGCTGACGCCTCTCGTCTGTTGGTACATGTGTTCTCCAAATTGGAACACATTTCCCTTGAGTACCACTGACAGACATTGTAAGATGAAAGGCTTGTTACATGGTATCTGATGCAGATCAATAAACCAACTTGTGGCTTCCATAGCTTCATTTTGGGGGATATTGCTATAGAGGGATTCAACATCCAGTGTTACTAAAAGGTCCTTATTTGCATTGAAAGGTAGATGTTCAACTTTAGCAATGATAGCCCCGTGTCTTTGATATATGAGGGGGTAAATTGGATATACGGTCTTAAGATGTTATCAAGATATTTAGACAAGGCTTCCGTAGGGGTGCCAATTGTCGATACAATCGGACGATAGGGGGGGTTTTGTTCATTCTTGTGCATTTTTGGAGTACCATAAATGCAGGCTATCTTTTTCTGGGATGTGTTTAAGTACTCATATTCTTTCTTAGTAATTATATCTTTGTTAAAAGCTTGAGTTGTTATTCTATGGATTATATTAACTACTCTTTCCGTTGGATTTTTTGTGATTTTCTTGTAGAATATAGGGTCATTAAGCATAGAGAGCATGTTTGTTTCATATGTAACTGAATCAATTAACACAATGCCTCCACCTTTGTCGCTGCTTTTTATCACTACTGATTTGTTATTCTTTAGGTCCTGTACAGCGGTGTGCTCCTCTTTCGAGATATTATATCTCAGTTTAGGAACATACCGAAGAGCTGATGTTAATTTATTGATAACTACCTTTTCAAAGATAGCCATCTCAGGACCTAGCTGGTCTAAGGTAGGGGTGAAGGTGGATGGTAAAGATACAATGTTATTAGTATCTGCATCAACCTCTATATTTTCTCTATTCATGAAGAACTTTTGTAGCCTGATCTTTCTAAAGAAGGAGTGTATATCTTGATGAAGTTCAAACAAATTGGTATTGGAGTGGGGTACGAATGATAAGCCTTTAGTTAAGATGGAAACATCAGACTCTGAAAGGATATGCTTTGAGCGGTTAAAAATGGGTATCACATCCACTGCCTTTGATGTTGTTTGGTTCGGGTCTCCAGGAATTGTTGGGGCTCTACTGGATATTGATGGGATTGGTAGTGGCCTCTCGATTGGGGCTGAAAATGAACTCGTTGTCGTCCCCGTTTCGCTCCGCAATGCCCTAAAAAAGGTTGGCGTTGATTTCTGCGTCCATTGTTTGGGTTATATGGGCCCTCCTCTTGATAATTAGAATGACCATCTGATTCTTGGTCTGAGGAGTCAGAAAAAGTATTAATTTTGGGTGGATTATAATTAGTACCTCCTTGTTGGTACTCTGTTTTATAAAAGGTTTTTCCCAAATATGGGTAAGTTCGCTCAATTGTATAGAATCTTTTATCTTTTGTCAATTTCTCATTCTTTCTTTTTGAGAGGTATTCAGAAAAAGATAAAATATCTTTTTTTAGGGCTTCCAATTGTTTCTCTGCCTCCTCTAATGTGGTAGATTTTTTTATTTTATCCTCTAGTTCTTCTATCTCCTTTTTTACTTCTGTAGCTAATTCTTTGGATGTTGCGATGATGAGGATCATAAGATCTCGTGAACATCTGCTCGCTATCATACTCCATTTATGGAGGAATGTTTTTACATCAACAAACATGCTCTCTATGCTTAATGACCCTATATTCTACAAGAAAATCACAAAAAATCCAACGGAAAGAGTAGTTAATATAATCCATAGAATAACAACTCAAGCTTTTAACAAAGATATAATTACTAAGAAAGAATATGAGTACTTAAACACATCCCAGAAAAAGATAGCCTGCATTTATGGTACTCCAAAAATGCACAAGAATGAACAAACCCCCCCCCCCTATCGTCCGATTGTATCGACAATTGGCACCCCTACGGAAGCCTTGTCTAAATATCTTGATAACATCTTAAGACCGTATATCCAATTTACCCCCTCATATATCAAAGACACGGGGGCTATCATTGCTAAAGTTGAACATCTACCTTTCAATGCAAATAAGGACCTTTTAGTAACACTGGATGTTGAATCCCTCTATAGCAATATCCCCCAAAATGAAGCTATGGAAGCCACAAGTTGGTTTATTGATCTGCATCAGATACCATGTAACAAGCCTTTCATCTTACAATGTCTGTCAGTGGTACTCAAGGAAAATGGGTTCCAATTTGGAGAACACATGTACCAACAGACGAGAGGCGTCAGCATGAGGGCAGCCATGGCCCCATCAATAGCAAATATTTACATGGCAAAATTTGAGTCCCATAATATTCACAATGAAATGGCACCATTCTATGAGTCTGTTTCCCATTGGTACCGCTTTATAGATGATATCTTTTTCATCTGGACCAATGGGGAGCAGACTCTAAATGAGTTTTTAGAATGGTTGAATCTAGCCGACAATAATCTCCGTTTCACTGCACATATAGATTCTACGAAGGTGGAATTCTTGGATATACATATTAAGCATGTATTAAATCATCTTGAGGTGGATTTACACATTAAATCAACGGCGAGGAACACGTTGCTCCACTTTAGCAGCTACCACCCTAGGAACCAGAAAGATGGCATACCCTTCTCTCAGTTTCTTAGGGTACGTAGAAACTGTACCAGTATCAAGGACTATGATGCTCAAACAGAACAAATGAAACAGAAATTTATTGCACGAGGTTATCCACATAGACTGGTAAGAGAGGCATATAAACGAGCATGTTACTTTGATCGTGATGTCTTACTAAACTCTGCTAAAAATCAAAAACAGCATAAACTTGTATGTATTACTAAACACTCTACTTTGAAGGCCACTGTCAGACAAATTGTGAATTCTAATTGGCATCTGTTAAATGTGAAACTCACCCAACCTAAATTACCGAGACCAATGCTTGCGCATCGTCGCAATAAAAATCTAAAAGATCTAGTAGTGAGATCACGTTTTGAAAGCCGCAATAATAAGATCCCATATATACAGAAATCATTTGAAGGCGGCAATGCGATCAAAGGAACCTCCAGATGTGGTTCTTGCCAATCATGTGAGGGCATCATTCCAGGCGAGACCTTTATATTCAATCAAATTAAAATACAAGCCAGGGAATTATGGACATGCAATACTAGTAACATCGTTTATCTACTACTATGTCCATGTAACCTAGGTTATGTTGGAGAGACCTTAAGAACCATGAAACTCCGGCTCACAGAACATAGATCTGCTATTAAAACACGAAATCTGACAGCACCTTTGGTCTTGCATTTCTCTGAGTTTCAACATTCCCCATCTCAGATACGGTGGCGGATTTTAGAAAAGATTCATACACCCAACAACAATGGTGGAGATAAAATAAGAAAAAAGAGAGAGGTGTATTGGATCTTCTCTTTGAACACATTTACCCATGGTCTGAATAATGATTTGCCATGGGCAAACGCGATACTGTAGCGATAATGTAGTGATTAAATAGGCTTATTATACTGTCTTTAACCATGTTCAACTCTAAAAATAAATAAAAACCTAAAATAAATATATATCCAATCCTTTAGAAATAAGTATACATAAGCTTCACAGATAGACTTCTTTAAATATGTATACATAAGCTCCACAAATAGACTGATAGGTCAATAATACAGTCCCAGTGAAAATGAAACACTTTCCCCTTAAGATGCATGTGATCGTAATCAAACCAATGGGTGCAGCCGGTATTTAAACCAATGGGTGCGTGTGTCTCAGATCCACACCGCAAAATTAGATACCGCCGGGATCTCTGTGCCACCGGTCCGCGCCTCTAAGGATATATCACGGTATGCTGCAGCTCCAGAGTAGCGCATTTAAAAAGCGAGACATGTAGTGTTCTTTTTATTAATGCGAGTCGTAATTGTTTCCCTCTATAGAAACAAAGACACCGGGCACCATTTGTAGCCGGCTCACTTTGTTTGACATTAAATCAGGTAAAGACCATCATTAATATCGAGAGGTCGTTCATATTTAGTATACCTTCCCGCTAATGATGCCGTTTCCGTTTTCCGTCTATCTTTTTGTAGAACTAGAGACGCCGGGAACCTTTGGCAGCCGGTCTATCTACACGCATAATATAAAGGTAAAAATGATGTCCTCCCATGAGGTGTAGTAGGTCTAGGATAGGTTATGATGTAACCAATGTAGGTTTATAACATATTCATACGCTTTCTCTTCGACACCCAGGGTAAAGGACGCTAATATCCGGTACACCACAATCTACCCATTGAAACGTGACCACTAAACTATTGTTTTTAAACATGGTAAGAAGGTGACATTATGTTGTAAAACAGCAGAGGTTAAAATAGCGGACTAATATAGACTAAGACTTACAGCAAAGAACCTAATGCGTGCCTATAATTTTCCTTTATGCTTAGAATAAAATTTCAAAATAAGGACGCTTTTTCCAATCAGTACCGCTCAGAAAATATCACTACAGATCTGTTTCGTTACTCGGTAAGAAACGTTCTGCAAAAACTATCTGTGAATAATGTTAGACCTATATCAATCACCCACTAGGGTAATTTTTTAGCAACTTAATATGTATCATGTTATCTTTCCCACCCCTCTGGACTAAAAACTTTGTACAATAATTCTAATAATATATAGTTAAAAATATGCAATATGAGAAAATAATAGTTGTAGTTATGTTGACTATGAGAATTTTTTGTACCTTTCGACAGAGCTTAATACTCCTTATTCATTTTCAGGAATTTCTATCCGCTGACCCCATTCATCAATATATAACATTAGCTGTCACTTCTAGCTCATCTAGGTAAGCAGTCATTGTGTTAAAACGGCAAGCCTATTGCAAGCTACCTTATGTGGTCTTTTGTAATACTTAAAATAGCCCATAGTAACTAGAGACATATTATGTCTAGCGAAGGCACTTAATATCCCCTCCTATACTTTTTTATTGTTCTGTTTTTTCCACTTATGGGGTTTTTCTTATTCTCCATCATAAGTTTCTTACTGTGTGTGGCAAGCATGGTTTCAAAAGTAATATACCTCTCATTAGGAGGGCATTAAGATAAAAAACTAGAGTGAGTAACATTAAATGTTTAGTGAGATGCTATAATTATGTATACTATGTATATAGGTGTCTGATGACTGGTATATAGATATATGTATATATGTACAAATGAAGTTCTTCTCTGGTTTTCTTTGACAAACTTGTGTATCAATACATAGCGGTATTATCAAATCTGTGAATTAAGAAACACTAGCCTTACGTATACAGTTTATTTTGGCATGAAAACGGTCTTTTGCACTGTAATACATAGAGTTGTAAATATTTAAAATACTTTTAATATGTTTTTACAGAAATACGATGGTACAGTCCTGAGGAAGACACACCTGTGTCGAAACGCGTAGACAGGAAACCATCTTTTAACTGAATTATGATATGTATTTGATGAACAGTTGAAATTATACATATGTTACAATGTTGAAACATTTTATCATGCATATATATGAATGTATCCTATTTTTATAAATGAATAATTTTTTACGAATTAATTAAAATGCATCAAATGTGCAAAGACTTTTTTTGATTGCTTCTTATTGTGTTGTTTGGCAAATGCCAGTATTCATGTGCTAGTGTTCATTATAGATTTGCCTGAGTATTATATTCACACAAAATGTTTTGCCCTGACTCAGGAAACTAATCCATATCAGGGGGTCCTTGTTTGCTTCACAAAATTGAACCTACATTGTAACAGTGGGTGTTTTTGAAGTGTGCACACAGACTGCCCCATGTACTAGAGGGTGGGCTCAAAAGAAAGATCTTTCTTGGAGAATCTTTGACTAGGTGATTATCTCTTGGGAATCTTCCACTGTTGACTTTTCCTCTAAACAAATTGTTACAATTCCCAGTAGCACTAGCCAACTCCGCATTTGAGTTCTTGCTTTAGATTTATTAGAGATTCTGACTATTTATCTTATAGCGAATCACCATGCCAGGCTTCAAAGATAGAGACAAGAACTAGCTCAAGACCTATTTGCCAACAATCCTAGTGTGAGCAATAGAACCAATCCCTCCACTGAGGGGTTAAAAATAAAATTCCAGAGATTAGAAAAACTTAGAAAGAGCGAAATGTCCCGATGGTGGGATTGGACTACTCTAGGTAAATACATAGAAAATGAAAAAATTCCTAGGGGTCTTAGAATCCTAATATTCCCTACATTTGAGGACCTCAGCCCACAACAACTGGAGGGTTGGGAAAGCAACCTAAAAAATGCCTCCTTCAACATGATGAAAATACTAATAAGAAACTCTGAGATCAAGGGGGAAAAACTCAAAAAAGAAATAGAAGATTTAGAAAAGGAAATTGAGACATCTCCGTTAAAAGATGTTATCAAAAAGAATTATGACATATTGGACAGTATCCTTGAGAATTACCAACTTTATCTTCGTGATAAAAAAATGAAGAAAATCAAAAGGGACCATAAATACTACAAGGAGGGGCGAATATATACCTTCTCTCATAAATTTGATAATATTAAAGTACCTGGGGATGGTAAAAGACAGAGAGAGGAGACCCCCGATTTAACATCAGCAAGTAGTCTTACATCTCTATCATCCACTGCTAGCTCGCTCTCAAGTGAGATTCCAGCATCTACAACAACAGGAGAGACAAGAGCAGGTCAGAACCCTTTTTTAGTGGAAATGGAGAGGTTGAGGCTAGGAACAAGGCCAAAAGACCCAAAACAAGGAGGGGGGGCGCAGTTGGAAGAGATCTAAACAGAGGCAAGAACTCAAATGCGGAAACGGTTGCAAAGAGGACAAGGTCCAACAAGAACTGGGAGATAATAACATCGAGATTGAGAAGGAAAGAGGAAGTACAACAGAGTCTATCATTGTTAATCTCTCCGATAAATGTCTTTCCAATGATGAAAAATCTGTACTCGAAATGGGATTGGGTTTTTGTCCAAACCAAACAGGGGATGACATTGGAATAATGGTTGGCTTATGTAAATTTGTTCGTACTCTGAAACTAAAAGATAATTTTGCTAGAAATCCTGTTAAGAAAGATAACTCTTGTAATGATGTAAACACTGTGACCCCTTACACTGTGAATGAAATAAATTTACTACAATCACTAATAACGATTGAACTTTAAACTTCTATTGATACGGATATCATTTGTAATGAGTTGGATGTGTCGGAAAATGTAACCAAATCCAGTGGTCTAAAACTAAGATCAAATTTTGTACCCGTAGGCACCCAACCTAATATAGACATTTTTAAAAAAAAGAGTTACTGCAGGATTCCAAAAATTGATGGATTTTCCGATCAACCGTAGTGGTAAGAATCAAAATCTCACACCACAGGAACTAACGGCCCTAAAAAACTTAAGGTCTGATAACTCTATAGTCATTCGTGAAGCGGACAAAGGGGGAAATATTGTCCTCATGAGAAAACCTGACTATATGAGTGAAATCGAACGCCAATTATCGGACACTAATTGCTACAAAAATTAGTGGAAAACCCTGTGGGTAACCTTACTGCCCACATAAACTTGAGACTGTCAGATTGGCGAGAAACAGGTTTGATCAGTGAGGAAGAATATAGGTATCTGGCTGTAACTGCACCAAGCTCGCCATGTATATATATTCTCCCGAAGATCCAGAAGGGCGGCCCCTTTCCACCGGGCCGCCCTATTATTGCAAGCATTAATTCCCCTACAGAAAGGTTGTCAGAATATGTTGATACGTACATACAACCTTTTGTCCAGAATCTACCAGCCTACATTAGGGACTCCAAGGACATCCTGTCAAAGTTTCAAAATTTGACATGGTCTGAGAATATGCTATTTGTAACAATGGACGTGACAAGTTTATATACTTGTATTAAAAAGGAATTCGGGATGAGAGCTTTGGCCTTCTTCTTAGGACAAAGGACTGCAGACCATAGATTACACAATGAGGTGCTTATGGAAATGACAGAAATCATATTGTCTAAAAACTATTTCTTCCATGATTCAACATGGTTTCAACAGATACAGGGTACGGCGATGGGGTCCAGGTTTGCTCCCGCTTACGCTGGCCTATTTATGGGCTGGTTCGAGCGGGAGCATGCCTGGGGCCGTCACTCGACAAGGTGGTCGGACTACATTATTTTCTGGGGCAGGTACATTGACGACGTGATTATGTTGTGGAATGGACCTGCCCCGGAGCTGCTGACATATTTTGACTTTCTGAATGATAATCCGTACAATGTAAAACTTACCATGGAATATAGTGGACAACAAATTGACTTTCTTGATGTTACCTTCTTTATTGAAAATAACATGATTAACAGCAAAACACATAGGAAAAGGACTGCATGCAACAGCACTTGGCACTTCAAAAGTTCACATCCTCGTCATGTGATTAACAATATTCCATATGGCGAAATGCTGCGGATGCGAAGAAACTGTAGCACTGAGGACAGTTTCCAAACAAATATCAGGGAGATCGAGGAACGCTTCTATCAAAGAGGTTACCCTCAGAAAATCCTCAACAGGGCAAAGGAAAGAGTAGCTAAAGTAACTAGGGAAAGTACATTGGAAAACAGGGCCCCAAGAGAAGACAACAAATTTCCCTTTGCTTTCTCTACGAAATTTACTGATGAAAACAGTAGGGTTTATAATACCGTAAGGAAACACTGCCACCTTTTGACAGAGATCCCAAGTATCAAAAACGAGCTTCCATCCAAACCTAAAATCATCTATAGGCGAGGTCACAACTTGAGGAAAATGTTATGTCCCAGTTTAGTGACCACTGAAAAACAGAAACCGTGTTGGCTCCCACCTAAAACTGTGGAGTTCTTCACGTGTAGAAGTTGCAGTGTATGCAGTTTGGGAAGGGACAAAACGAAAACCTTCTGTTTCAATACAAATAAAACACATAAAATCAAGCACCTCATAAACTGTAACACAAGTTATGTAGTGTATATCGTAGGCTGCCCATGTGAAAAAATCTATGTGGGCAGTAGGAAACGACCCCTTAAGCAGAGGATCCAGGAACATGTCAGGGCTCATCGCAATAATGATCACAAATATGCGATGACATTTCACATGCAGGACAAACATAATCCAGAGGACACACTATGGTTCATGGGGGTAGATCATGTCCCCCAGAACCCCCGAGGTGGTGACCGGACTTTAGCTCTAAGAAAACGCAAAGCAGAGTGGATATGTAGAATGAGGAGTGTTGAACTAGGACACAATTATGACGACGAAATGCACTATCTTATGTCATAGGTCTCATAATGAGATCAAGTCAGTAACTCCAATTTTTATTTGTAATTGAAACTATTGTGTCAATAGTAGTGCTCCTCCGAAACTCTAATTTCGGTAAGTCAATTTTAAGACCAAACGTATGTGTCCCTTTCTAATGGCCATTTACACCTGAGAATGAAATCAACCTGAGAATGAAACCAATATGTCGTGCAAATAGATCTTTTCTTTCAAACATCACCTGTTAGTTGTATATTCTGTTAAAATGTATTAGTGACATATGTGTTAGGATCTATCTGTAGCATATTGTCTTGACACTTTTGTATTGCCATCTCCTCCACTACACGGGGACCTCATATAATAGGATGTCCGGGATGGATTTCAAGTAAGAATTCTTTTGGAGAAATCAATATATTATGAAGATGGATTTTCTCTTTCTTAAGTCATCTGTTATTCGTGTATTTGTAAAGAACGTATCTGAGACATATGTGTCAAGATCCATCTGTAGCATACTGTTCTCACATGTTTGTATTGCCATCTCAGTAACCATATGGGGACATTATACAATAGGTTGCCACATTATAGACCTGCAAGGGTGATTTCCTTTGGGGGGAAACCCACGTGTTACTCTTCTTCCTCCTCTCTCTCTTAGTCCGATTGTATTTTTAAGTTGTACACCATACAAAACTAGAGCCATAATTTAAAAACTTGTTTCATATGGCCTTCACGCTATGTCTTAAGCATTGGCTTAATATGACCTATGGCAAGCCATATCTTTTATAATATGGCCGCAGTTTACTAGGAAATACTTACAGAGGCAGGGATGCCCATAATCATACTGTTCTCGCATTTATTTAATTGGGAGAAAACAATTCTGATACTCAAATGAGACACAAAAATGTTATAAAAATCATATATGGTACAAATAAGAATCTACCATTATTGATAGTATGCCTTTCACCTCATAGAGTTGGAAATGGCATATTAGCTCCTAGCAGGGACTTATTGCTGCTTCGTTTTTACAGATACATTTGCCCAAACCAAAATGGCCGTCAAGATTGGAGACATCTTTTGAGGATCGACCATTAGCACGTGTTTCTACTTTTTATAGATTTAAATCAACTTATTAAAGAGGGCTCTCTTGCTTTATTCCTACATGCAAATAATAGCGATTTTAGGAAGCAAATTCATTCTCTTTTTGTTTTACAAACATTTGCCCAAACTAAAATGGCCGCCGCGAATAGATGCTTTACCGAGTATCATCGCCACAAACGTTTTTTTCTCCACCTCTTGTCTCAACCAACATGATAATAAGTGTGTTGTTCATAGGGTTCCTACATGTATACTTTTTTTTTTGATTAAAGGTAGGACGAACAAGCTTAATTTCGTCCCAAAACAAAACTCGCGTTCCGACACAATATGGCGGCCGCGTAACTTCGTCTTATGGTCTAACACCAAACTAAAACACTTACACAATATGGCTATTGCGGTCATTGCCGATTTTATTGGCGGATGGAAACCAGGCGTAGGTAATTAGGGATAGTTTATCCCAGTATATAAACCGAGCAGAATATTTCAGTATTCTGCCGGTATTTGACGGAGGAGGACGCCGTTTTTCACGCTGTCTTAACGAGCCACGTAGGAACCAGGGGATGCTGTGGCAAACCATATCAAGGTAATGGGGAGACTTTCATAGACTAGGTATTGGAATCTCAGATCTTGAGCCCCACAAATAGCTTTGGGGAAACCCTAATATTGCTATCTTGCTTGGTACAAACTCAGGGGCTATCTCCTATTACAACTGTTGTTGGGTAGTCTCATTAAATCCATACAATGTAGACTTATTCTTGCCCCTTTCTCTCTCAATCTATTTAGATAAAGGAATATCTCTGATGGGAGGTCATACCCAATCAGGAAACTCTTCAAGGATTCTTCCCTCACTTTTTTTTACCTTTTCATTCTTCTCTCTCTCCCTCTCATATTTTCTTAGAGTTTCTTGTTAATAGAACTACCACATATTCCGCCAACAATAAGAAGATATTATTAGGTAAGACATGTATGTTGTTCGGTAATATTAACTGAGACGTAGTGATATACTACAGTTGGTTTGCTACAACCTGGCATGTTATATATGGGTGACCAAGCGATGTGTTTTAGTTCCTTGACCTTGACCTTTAGGAATTAGTAATGTTTATATTATCCCTTTCCTTGCTTTCCATAGACGATAAACAGAGGTCCCCATTACCCTTCTACTCTGGTTCCATTGCTATTGGATTACTATCCTCGTTCTTTGATGTAAGTGTTATGACACTGTCTTTCTCTTAAAGTGTTATATCCAGCAATCCATCTTGAAAATCAAGAATACACTAGCCCCGTTCAATTTGTTACTAGGGGAATTTTCATACTTTTTTGTTCATTTTATAGGTGGCTTGAACATACAATATGGAAACGCCTCATATTACGGGTGTAAATCGATTGTAGTTGAATCTGAATAGACATCTATCACCTATCAACAATATTTGATCTATTGAGACAGAATCCTAAACGTACAGGTGTCTGAAAGACGTGGTAGGTTAAAAGTTTTCAACTTGACTTAAGCCAATAGATTCACTATTGGCCTCTTGTATGTGTTCACATGTGGCTTATCTCCTGTTACCCAGTCACCTTTTTATTAATGATCTCTCGTTGATCATTCTCAGATGCCATGTGTCCCATAATATAACTACACGGTTATATTCACGCATCCCTTTACAACGGGAGAAGATCCAGGGACATCATCGCTAGTGACCAACTTGGTATGTTTGTTTTTTTGTGCTAAATACACGTTTGTTAGTGTCTTACCCCATTTCCCTCTGTTTTGAGACATCGGGGCCTTCATTGCTGAGACCTCCATGGGGAACAATGAGCTCAATGGTATAGGGGCAACCAAATATATGGAGAATATTATGCTAAAACTAGTATCATGTTATTATGCAAAATAGTACTGTCTCTTCTTATGTAAATGGTGAAAGACGTTAATGTTGCAAATGAGGTTCATAAAGGAAATACGGTGTTATCTTTAATACTAGATTGAAAAGCTTAACAAATGATGTTCATGTTTTCGCTCCTAAAGTGTGTTGATAAATTCTCTGTCCAAGAAAATGAAGTCAGTTCTAGATACACCCTAATTTGTTGGCATCAGAAATATAGGATTTGGACTAATTTCAATTTTGTGATGTACTGTTGATGAAGCCTGGCAGTTTATGTACTAGCGTAAACGCTTTTTAAAGACTTATTAATTTTAATCTTTTAACTGTATGTCTTGTACATTGTCTTTTTTGTAACAGCCCTGAAGAAGTCCCTTGAGGACGAAACGCGTCGGCTGTAGATCCTGTGTATAGTTTTTACCAACTGAATTGAATAAAGAACTCTCAAGAACAAAAGAAAAATTTGATGTGATCATTACTGTTTACCTTATTAGAGATAACAGTTTTTCAAAAACGTTTAAGTGGTGCACCTTGACCTTTCTTTCAAATCCTTTCATAGTTCATGTTTTGAACCTACATTGTAACAGTGGGTGTTTTTGAAGTGTGCACACAGACTGCCCCATGTACTAGAGGGTGGGCTCAAAAGAAAGATCTTTCTTGGAGAATCTTTGACTAGGTGCTGTTCTCTTAGGAATCTTCCACTGTTGACTTTTCCTCTAAACACCTCTGGGAAGTGTTGATGGCACTGTGGAGAGCAGACCTCACAATCAAGGCGAGTAAGTGCCAGATCACGCAGGGTTTCGTGGTGTACTTGGGGCACCAGGTAGGAAGTGGCCAGGTGGCGCCCCTACAACCCAAGATTGATACCATCCTGGTGTGGGAACACCCCAAAACCCAGACACAGGTGAGAGCATTTTTAGGACTCACAGGATAGTACAGGAGGTTTGCCAAGGAGTATGGCAACATTGTTGCACCCTTGGCTGAGATGACTTCCAGGAAGCAGCCCAAGAAAATTAACTGGACTGACACCTGTCAGAAAGCTTTTAATGCCCTGAAGACTGCCATGTGCACACCACCCATGCTTCAGGCACCCAACTTCTCAAAACAATTCATTGTTCACACAGACACTTCAGAGCATGGTGTGGGGGCTGGTCTTTCACAGATGAATGAGTAGAGCCTAGACCAACACGTAGTCTTCATCAGTAGGAAGTTACTTCCACGGAACAGAGGTGGTGTTCAATTGAGCGGGAGGCATTTGCTGTGGTCTGGGCACTGAAGAAGTTGGGACCATACTTGTTTGGGACTCACTTCTTGGTTCAGACCAACCACAGGTCCCTCAGATGGTTGATGCAGATGAGGGGCGACCAAATTTGTTGAGGTGGTCCATTTACCTACAGGGGATGGACTTCACGGTGGAACACCGTCCAGGTACAGAACACGCCAATGCTGATGGTCTGTCTAGATTTTTCCGCCTTAGTGAAGAGAACTGCCAAGAGGATGGGTAGTTCTCCCCACATTTCAGCTGGAGGGGACACATGTTAGACCTGGTACCATTGGCTTGAGTCTCCCTTCCATTTTCCACTGTTGTATCCTCTGTTTTTGATATGTTTTTGCTGGTTTACATCCTTTGGGCACTGTGTCACTGCTATTCAGTGCCACAGTGCAATTGCTCCCTATTGTAAAGTGTTGTAATGGATTAGTGACTCCATGATTGCTTATTTGATTTACTTGTCAGACCCTAGTAATGTGCACCATGTGTGGCCAGGGCCTGGTGATTAAATGCTGCTAGTGGGCTTGCAGCACTGATTGTGCATAACACAGGCTCCCGCAAGACCCCGTGGTGCTGGGGGGCCCCCATGCTCCAGGGTTCCCCTTTGCAGCTGCGCAGCCAGCAACCACTTACTTCACTTTGCAGTACAGCTACTGCACTGCTTTGATGTGTAATACACATCAGCATCTGCCAGGAGGTGGTTCCGGTCGCTCTAACCGGCCAGGCTGGCTCAGCTGTGCTCTCACTGGGGTGTTTGCAACATTGCTCATTTTCCGCCCGAGCCAGAAAATTAAGTCATAACCTGGACGGTGCGAGCGGGCGGAAGTTATGTTTGAAAGTTTTGTTTTTGAAGCCGCCAATACTCGCACCACCGCCTGTGCCTCTCATCATGGTGCTCTGCTGTGAGTGACTGGACCAGGCTACTTGGAGAGTCCTCATCTAGGCCGTCACTCTGATACCGATGCCCACCTGCCCGTGGAGCCGCTGCAGCTGCTACTATTATGTTGCAAACGCAAATTAAAACGTACGGTTTCTCAGTTCTGTGCTCATGGCCTGGACTGTGCTATTGTTCTAAGATAGGTGTAATCATTCCCTCTTTGATGGTCATCTTAAACACCCCAGCCCCACTTTGTGCCGATTCTGACTGATCCTGGATGTAGACCCCTCACTTTCCCTGGCCCCTGATGTGTGCCCTTTTGCCAGGCAGATAATCCGAGGCTCCCTCTGGGCTTGCGTGTTTTGCGAGTTTCGAACGACCTTTCCGCCAATTCCTCCGAGTGACAAACAAGCGCAGGGAGCAGAAATACAAGCAAGGGGCAGGTAGGCAAGCACTGACACAGGCAGGGGAAAAACAGCAGACAGGAAAAACAAGCAGTGGTGCGGGACAAGGAAAACATTCAGTGGCATAGTGCCTCTGGTAGGGGCTGCGAGTAAACTCCTGTTTGCACAGTAAGCAAATGCGTGCCACAGGCACCAGGAAAAAAACAAATAATCGGAGCAGCTGAACAAGCACTGTCAGGCATAGGGGACATAAATGATCACATGTTTAGGCAGCAGGGAAACTATTAAGCTGCAAAGGCAAATTAAACGGACGGTTTTGAGGACACTCATGCACAGCTACAGCCCTTGTAAAATACAAAGGCCAGCAACCACACTGCCAGACAGTCAGCCACCCATCAAAGGGGTGTGCTCAGAGAAGGATGCCAGCCACATTCATGTAGAATAGCTAGCACACAAACAGAGCCTGTCTCCGAAAGACTCAGTCTATCAAGGTCAGGTGAGCTTCAGTCATCTTAGATTTAATGGTATTTTATCTATAGTGTGAATGCATGAGCCAAGCAGTTCACACCTCCTGCTGGCTTGTATCGTAGTGCAAGAGGGCTGCAGCTAGTATTTCTCATTTACCACTTACTTCATGGCAATGTAATTTTTATTAACCCTCATGTTAGTTAGGCACAATTACGTACCTTGCCAAGTGTCAGGCAAGGAATAATCAGTTAGGGGGTCATTAGGATGATGGGCGGTTATGTGCAAAATGAAGCGGTCAGACAATGTAAGAAGTACGAGACCAAGACGGAGATGAAGCCACCCGCGTCAAGAGCGGGGTGATCCCCCCGGATGAAGATCGAATGTCTTCAATTGAATCGGTTTATGTCGTGCAATTTTTGCTGAATATCTTGTCTGTACATTTATATTGGTGATGCAATAAAAATGATGTTATAAAAAAAAAAATTAGGATGATGGGCGGACTTTGTCCGCCCGCCATCCTGTTGGTATGCGGGACCGCCCGCCATAAGGGTGGGGATCCCGAGGGTGGTATTAGGATATGCCCGCCACAGTGGTGGGCACATCCTGCATGTTAAGCATTGTGGCGGGCGGTCCTCTTAGCACTGCCCGCCACAATGCTTAAAAAGCACTTTTACATTTGCATAATGAAAGCGGCAGGCACCATGGAGTGGGGTACCACAGGTACCCCCGTGTGCACCCCCCTACTCTCCTTCTGTGGCATTGCCGGCACGGAAAGGCATTGAAAAATGCCCATCATAATATGGCTGGCGGTGTCTGCTAGACACCGCCACCATGTTATTCCTTTTCCGCCCCAGGCGCAAGGCGACCGGGGCAGAAAAGCTGCGGACGGTCTTCCCGTCCGCCGAGGTCCCCCAGCCATACTAATATAGCGGGGGGAAACGAGAGTGGATGGCGGGCAGATTGCAGTCCGCCCGCCATCATAATGGGCCCCTTAGTGTGCAGAGAATCTACTTGGCTAGGAAATAAGTCTGTGCTTTAGAAAAGCGATGTTGAATTGGAGCACAGTTTTTCTGCACCAATAGTAATAGCCGATTCAGAGGGATGCATAATTGTATAGGCCACATATCTGCAAAAGTGATTCGGACTAACTGGGCAGTCTTTTGGGTGCATGGAACCAAGTCTACATTCAGTGCGCTGATTCACATGCGCTCAAGAGGCGGCACACAATTAAAAGAGGGGAGGAGGTTTTAGTGGAAGGAACATTTTATAGTATTGGCTTTTGGCTGCACCATTTGGTTTTTTTTGGGGTGTGACTGTTGCAAGTGCAGTGCTTTCCCAAAGTATGCATGTTACTGTCACAGGTCCTCATATGCGCTGACTTTCTTTGACTGTTTCAGGACCTAATAGGTCTGCTGTGCAGCATTAGGTTTTACTGTTTATCTCGCTCATATAATTACCAAACCTTGCCCACAGCTTAAATGAGGGAGTCTCCATCTTGGAAATTAGTGGAGTTAGCGGGCAGCAGCTTTCTTTTTCCTTGAGGCACCATTTGCCAGGCCCGAAGTATAGATCATATGACCAGTCAGTGTGTGGGCTAATTTCATTTGGCTGTTTGTGGCTAGTGCACCAGGTATTACTGTTGATTTCCCTCATAATGTAACAAAGATTACTTGCAGCAAGCCTAGATGCATGCAGTCTTTTCTATACATTGCAAAAAACTATGGAGCATGTTCAAAACTGCTTTGATTTGCAAATGTGGGCCACTTTTAATTTTCAAATTTGCTAAATGGGGGGCACTTTTAGTCTGTTGCCCAGGTTTATTTTCTGTCCCACTGACGCCCTGGAGTGGGGGTGTTTCTTTTCCAGTCTGACTGACAGACACAAGTGAGCTCTCTGACAGCTCAGGACTGGACTGTCTGCAGCTCTTCATCCTATATTACCCTACTACGTCACCATTCTATTTGTTAGCCATATTGAGCCCGACGCATGATTTTCTTAATCTCAGTATATTTTCAGACGGAATGGCCTCCAAAATGTACTTGGTTCCTGCTACATAGTGATGATCCACTATTGATGTCTTGTCAGGCCAAGCTTGTGGCTCACAGCCCCTTCCAAACTTCCTTCTTATGTGTCCTCATTGCCATGGAAGGCTTTGCCGCAATTGTAAGATTTTAGTGTATCTCGCTGCTCAAATGGGTGTAATTGCTGATACTTATATGGTTCCCTCGTCTTCATTGCCTGATTTTGCTCGCGAGAAGGTGTCACTCATAGTCGTTGAATGTCACTCATAATTTCACTAAAATTATGAAAATGTCACACATAAGCAATCTGAAAACTTGGCAGCTGTGTTTATACTCTATTTTAGCAAGGCACTTTGCAAAAATTAAAGCATAATTCAGGAAACAGTGATAATTAGATGTGTGATTTCCACTTGGGGCGGCTGGTGCGCGGCCGCGTCTGCGTGGTCTTCACCCTTAGGTTGTAGCATACTATGGTGGGGCTGGTCATTCTCATGCGCATGCCACTTTGCGCAATTTAAAATGTGCTTGAGGTGTGAGGCGGCTGAGAGGGACTGTGCGGCCCAGGATGGACTGGTGCGGCCTTAATTTAATTATTGCCAATGCTAACCTTGCCAGTCATGGGTAATTGCCCAACCCATAATTTCATTAGTTTAAAAGGTTTTCCCTTTTATCTATAATGCAATGTAATCTTGTTTTTATTGTTTGTGTTCGGGCATGATCATTATCTGCTGGTGTCCACTAGCGCGCCTTTAGATTGTCTTCTCTTCTCGGATTAAAACTGATTGAAGCTCGGATACAGCATAGAAACTCATGTCTGCGCTCGTAGTTTGGTGTAGGAATAATCTTCACCAGGTTTTTGGTTTTTTTGGTATAATTTTTATTTTATTAAAGAAAAAGAAACAATACACAAGGCAATAAGACAATACATGTGGTCATGTGTTCAAAGAGGAGTGCAACTGCAACACAGTGAAATACTGAGCTCTTCAATGCAATAAGGGGGGGGGCAAGTGGGGAAACAAAATCAATGAACATAAGTTACATCTGGCAGGAATGTCGGATCAGGTTGAACGGGAACCCTCGAAGGTCTCCACTAAAGGAGGCATGCATAAATTTCCACGGTAGGAGTTCCATTGGCTCCAAATTTTATTCCACTTCCTGGGTCTACCCCTTGCCACATACACCGTCTTCTCCCTCAACATACACCAGTCCATGTTCTCCTTCCAAGCCAGAACCGTGGGCGGCCGTTGGGCGCCCCACAACTGGGCGATATCTCTCTTGGCAATCATATTTCCAAGGGTCGCCCACTGTATCTGGGCCACATTATAGTCATTGGGTTCCCAGACATTCAGCAGGCAACGCCTAGCTTCAGGCAATAGAGCCACCCCCGTGACTCTTTCCATAACCGCATGCACACGATTCCAGAAAACCACCACCTCCGAACACTTCCAGATTATGTGGAGGAAGGATCCAATCAGTCCACATCCACGCTTACATAACTCATCCTCTGAATAACCCATATGCATCGGGCGCGGGCCCGTGACATATATCCGATGTAAGATTTTAAGTTGAACGAACCGGATACGGGCTGGAATCGTGACCTCTTTAGGCGAGGACAGGGCTGACTGCCAATCCTCATCATCCAGCTCCAGACCGTCGCTGGTCCAAACCTCCCTGAGCCGCACCAACAGATCCGTTCGATTATTAATCAGTTTCTTGTATATCAATGAGATAGTGCTGTCGGGAACGTATCCATCAAGCACCCGGTTTCCAATGGGGAGGATTCGGGGATGTCGGTACCCTCAGGAAATACCGAGCGCAATGCGTGGGTAATCTGGGCATATCGGAAGAATTCCCTGTCGCTCAACTCATACAACACCTTCAGTGCCTCGAAGGTCTTAATTTTACCCTTGGCCCACAGATCATTCACCCTACTGATACCAATCATGTCCCACTTTTCAAAGCCTTTCGTCTTCCACAGGCAACCCAATCTTTCAGACGTGTAAAGCGGAGTCGCCCCGGTCAGTCGATCCCTTCTTCACCAGGTTTTAAATGTTTTTCGTTGTGACAGATGGTTTTGGTGAGGAAATAAGGAAGTTAAAAGGAAACACATTGCGAGGCGTTTTCCCTTGGCTGGCGAGGCATTTTCCCATGGCTGGCGAGGCTTTTTTTCCGTGGCTGATAGATTACTTGAAGGGAGCCATGCCACTACACCCCGACAAAGTGTTAAACGCTTAGAGAAGTAAAACCACATTATTGGCAAATACTTCAAACAGCAAATACAAATGGAAAGCATTTTTTACAGGGCTTCTACATCAGCGTTAATTATCCCTGATTAGTAATTAGAGGACGCGTAGAGCAGGAAGTCATTCTACGAATAAAGCAATACAAACTTGTTTACAGGTACTATTTAGTATCATGAACAAGTTATAATGTATGGGTACAGCGTAGTGTTTTTTTTCAGGCATATGCCTTCCTGTACTGCTTGGTCTCTTCAGGCTCCTGTATAGTTACGGTTCACATGCAGTACTTAATTTGTGAACAATTAGATGCCAGGGCCCTTGCCAGAAGGCTACTGCAACTTAAGCTATTGATTGTTGCTGCCAATAACAGTACCAAGACAACTATTAACCCTCACACTTTTGCAGGTATCACAATTCATATTATTCCCGACCCCAAAGCTCGAAGAATGGCTTGCGTGGCAGTTATTTTTTATTGTTAACAAATATTGAATTAATGGTCGGCTGCTGTTGTGGTCATCCCTAATTCAGCCACCTGCTCTGCCATGCGGCAGGCGGTCATACGTGCAAGTGCTGACAATTTAGTTCTGGTGCTGAGCACCGGAAACACACAGGCTCAAATTAAGCATTGGATTCGATATTTCTTTTTTCACAGGAGAATGGACATTTAAGGGCTCATTATCAGTTGCTTATATTAATTCAGTAGGGATAATTTAGAAACACATAACATACCCTTTGAGTACACCAATGGTAATGAGGTGGCAGCTTTGGCTGATGAGAAATCACTAAGCCAGTGATTCGATTAATTAGATTATCTGGGTAGGATTACTGTTCACATTTGCCCCTTCCCCATTTGCTGCACAGCATGGGAGGGGAATTTAGACAGACAAGGCGCAAATTCCTTTTCTTATGGAGTGTCGTAAAGCACAGAGTAGAGTGGGCTATTATGGAGTGGCGTAGAGTCACAGAGTGGTGTAGAGTAGAGTTGAGTGGAGTGGCATGGATTTGCAACAGGTGTCCATTGTCATTGAGGTAGTAGAGTGTTGTAGATTGGAAGGGTGTAGAGTGTATTAGAGTGTCATATAGTTGAGTATTGTAGAGCGAAGCAGAGTGTCATAGAGTGGAGTGGCATTGAGTGTTGTGGAGTGGTGTAGAGCAGAGTGGAGTGGCATAGAGTGTGTTGCGTAGAGTGGAGTACAGTGTTATGGAGTGGTGTAGAGCAGAGTAGATTGTTGTATAGTGGAGTGGCATAGAGAGGAGTCGTATAGTAGAATGGAATGGGATAGAGTGGAGTAGTGTCATAAAGTAGAGTGGCACGCAGTGTAGTGGCATAGAGTAGAGTAGTGGAGTAGACTGGAGTGTAGTGTAGTGTAGAATATAGTGGAGTAAAATGTCATGAAGTGGCGTAGAGGGAGTAGCATAGAGGGTCGTAGAGTGGAGTAGTGTCGCAGAGTGGCATAGAGTGGATTAAAGCATCATAGAGTGGAGTGTTGTAGAGTGGATTAGAGTGGCCTAGAGTGAAGTGGCATTAGGTACAGTGGCGAAGAGTAGACTGGCATAGAGTGCAGTGGCTTAGAGTGCATTGGTTTTGAGTAATTTGCATACAGTGAAGTGGCGTAGAGTAGAGCGGTGTAGAGTGGTGTAGTGTATAGTGCTGCAGAACAGAGTGGAGAAGAGTAGACTGCAGTGCGTCGAGTGGAATAGCGTAGAGTGGAATGGCGCAGGTAGTGTCATAGAGTGACATAGAGTGGAGAAGAGCGCCAAAGAGTGGAGTGTTGCCTAATGGAGCACAGTGACCTAGAGTAAAGTGGCATTAAGTATAGTGGTGCAGAGTAGATTGGCATAGAGTGGATTGGTTTTGAGTAAAGTGGTATAGACTGCATTGACGCAGAGTGCATTGGTGCAGTGGTGCAGAGTTGAGTGACACAGATTAGAGTGGTGCGGAGTGGTGCAGAGCAGACTGCAGTGGAGCAGTGTGCAGTGGCATAGGGTAGAGTGGTGTAGAGTTTGGGCCATCTGCGCAGTAGTTGTAGTGCGCAGCTGCAGCATGGGTGCACCAGTTGCCTCAGATCAGTCCTTTGGCTAGGCGGCCTACCTCATAAATTACATGGTGCACTTCTGAGCCTCTCAATAGTGAAGATGGATTGGCCCTCTCGCCTGTTTAGCAGCCCAGCATCATCGTATTTGTTGTATCACATTCTGATAACCAAGTTATATATAGAGCTACACTACTATAGGTGCAGCAATTACATGTTATGTCACGTTATTTATGTTTATATACTGCATTCTATGGAAAATATGACCCACTGCCCAAATGCCATGTCTGTGCTTAGTTAGATATAAGCATAATGTTCTATTTAATGTGTTGTGTTGGACGGTTGTGTATGTTCCATGCTATTGAAAAGTGCTCTTCTGGGCCACATTGCAGCCAATTGATTACATTATCTGCCCTATGTGGGGTGTACACAAGGTCTGTCCAGTGCATGCGGTTTGATGTTTGTGTGTGTTTTAAACTACTTACAATGCTCTTGGGATCTGTGTTCCATCCATCTACATGGTATTTCTGAGCTATCTGCTATATACACTCTACCCAGTGTGCGCTATTACATGTCTGCGTGTGATGTACATTATCGAAAAGTGTTGTTGGGTGCTAGAGTGCACCACAACAGTCAGCGGTATGCTCTATCTGAGGTAAACAGTCAACATACCTTTGAAAACTGGTTACAGAGGCTTAGTTTTTTTCTGGTTCCAGTATCCCCTGGGCCCCCACTCTGCCTATTCCTTGCATTCGAAATTTAACTTTACTGCTGTAGTGTGAGAATGCATTTCATGAAAAGGAATATAAAGTAGGGTTGACAAAAGAAAAATGCCAGCCATGTGTTTAAAGAGCCTGGAAAGACCTTGTCTTGGCACTAAATAGGGTTATAAATAAAAAAGCATGTATTCATTTGTAATGTGACTTTTATGTCTTTGTTCCCTATAATTATCAGTCATGGATCATTCAGGCAACCCTAGAACACAATTAAAAGTGCTTTCTATTTATATTTGATGTTCCAAGTATGCACAGATAAGTGCTGAAAATACAGCTTTAGGTGACTGCTTATTTTTGTCGGTAGGCAAAGTGGTAGGTGGTGGGCCGGGCCAGGCCGCTGGGTGGGCCCCCTCATGTGCTTTGCAGGGGGGCCCCCTTAAGTTTTGTTACACCACTGTTCTGCCAACCACAGAAGCAGCTTGTAAAGTGTGTCTCAGACCTGCCTGCCATTGCAGAGCCTGTGTGCAGTCTAGTACCACCATGTCGACTTGATAAGTACACCTACTTACCAGTCCCTAAACCTTTCCTTTTCTACATGTTAGCCACCCCTAAGATAGGCCCTAGGGCAAGGTGCATTGTAAGCAAAAGGTATGATATGCCCTGGTGTGTGTGGCATGTCCTGATAGTGAATTACAGCCAATTTCGTTTTTCACTATTGCAAGGCTATCTGTCCCCGTAGGCCAGAATGGGCGGTTTGATTATAACATCTTATAATCCTAACTGACCCAGGGAACATGGTAGAAAAATGAATTTAGTATGCCTGAACTCAGAATGTTTAAATACATCTTTTAGTGAAGGTGGTTTTTACATTCTGTGTTTGAAAATACCACTTTTAGAAAGTAGGTATTTTCTTACCTAACCATCCAGCCTGCCTCTGCTAAGTTGTGTATTGCATGTCTGGTTTGTGAGTGACAGGAGAGCTAGGGCTCCAGCAGTCTGATGAGTCAGGGCTGGGCTGAAGAGGACCTTGGATGAATGGAGAGTGGTGGGCGAAGATTTCCTTTCACTCCCCTGAGCCCTCATAGAATAGAGAGTCGGGGGGAGGAGATTTCCTTTCAGCTACCTAGGCCACGTCTGCTTTCGTCAAAAAAGTAACCCTCTCTGGGTAATATTACACACCTGGCATAGATATTATCACATACATACTCACAAGGACAAGGAGGAAATGCAAAATGGCAAATTCAAAGAATATATATCAAAAATACACTTTAGTCATGACATAAATTAAAAACATCAATATATTCAACCCTATCAAGGATATAATTCTAATCAATTATTAAAAAAACTCATTAAAAAATCATAAATACACAATACACAAGAAATCAACATTTCATAAAATGCATTACATAGCAAATGGGAAGCGGACTGAAGAAAATTAATTCCTATTTGGAGAGTGAGAGAATACAATAGTCAAAAAACGGGATCAATGTTAAAAAAATTCTTTCAAATTTCATTCAAAATCATTGTCTCCATGGGCTTAATGTCATAATCACTCATATGGGCATCAACGCGTTTCGGTGGGCAATTAATTATTAGCCAACACCTTCCTCAGGAAAATTATTTGATTCCCATTTAACACAGTTTTATCTTCGTTTCATGGATCCAGAAAGACCTCCTATAATGGATTTAGCGTTGTTTGTCAGAAGTCTGTCAAGATCTATATAGACCTGATGGAGCCTGCAATTCCTTCACTAAATGGTGGCCATCCAATGTTCTTCAATGGCAATTATTATAAAATCTGAATTTTTTTTAGTTCTGTTAATAAATCACACGAATAGAGAGGAAGAAACCCAAAATATGTGGTATTTGTAACTTCCTTAGTAAGGCTCGCCTCGTAGCCTCAATAAAATTGAAACGGTTGTACCGTCTGCTTTCAACAATGCTGTCTTCACCACCTGCCAGGAAGCTGCACCAGTGAGGACAGAATTGGTTTTGGCCAGGTACAGACATTCTCTGCCTTCAGAGAACAAATAAATTAGTAGTATTAGTATTGGGGTCCAGACCCCAAGACTTAGGATCACTTCTGGGAATCAAGACGGACCTTTGCCAAGGAGAGGAACCAAGGAAACTGAAGGATTGGACTGCCCCTGTGCCATTGTGCTATTTTCTGGGGTTGGCCTGCAGTGGTTACTTATTTGCTCAGGAAAGGAGAAGGAACTTTTAATGAACTTTCATCATCTTGAAGAAGAATCTCCAAGGGTTTGAATTGTGCTTGCCTCCTGCTGAAGTCTCAGGGATACAAAACTTTACCACCAGCCCCCCCCCCCCCTGATTTTCCTTGCTGGGAATTCTTTCTGCAGAAGCCTACGTATTGCTGGGAGCTGGAAGCACGACGCAATGAGAAGCAGCGTGTCGCTGCCGCAGCTATTGCTGTCGCATCACAAGAGAAGCGTATCACCGCCGCAGAGGTCGCCGTCACATCATCGGAGAAGCATGTCTCCGTCGCAGCTGTTTGTCGTCACATTACCGGAGAAGCGTGTCGGCACCACAAGCTGTCATGGTTCAGAAGTTCCCGAGTCACTGCATGGCCATCAGGCGGGCCCACATCGTCTTCACATCGTCCCATCGCATCAAAGTGTCAACTTGACGCATCACAACCGGAACGCACTATGAGATTGACGCATTACCTCCTCTCCGGTAAGGAACAGATGCATCGCCTACTTTGCGCAAGCACTGAGGAACAGACGCATCGCCTCCCCCGAAGAAAGGAACCGACGCATCGCTCTCCCTATGAACCTTTTGTTTATCTTGCGTTACCCATCCAAAGGTTCTTTGGGAGAAACGTGTCCCATTTACCATTATCTTTGAACTAAGCTATTTTTACCATCTAAAAGTTATTTTCCTAATACTGTATTGTGGATTTTTGTCGTTTGGGTCTTGTGTTAAGTCTATAAAATTAATACTTATTTTTATAAAACCTGTGTAGTGTCCATCTGTAGTGTTTTCACTGTATTACTGTATGGATGCTTTACACACTGCATCTGAGATAAGCCTGCCTGCTCGTGCCAAGCTACCACAGGGTTGAGCAGGGGTTATTTAGGAGTGTAGCCCCCTTACTCTGACTAGAAGCAAGGGTCCTTATTTGGACAAAGGTGCAAACCATTACCAACTAGAGAGCCGCAGTTCTAACAGTCACAAAATACATAACTATGTCAAGCAAGCAGAATGATATAGTCTTCACTGAAACACTAATGGTGAATAATAGTAGCTACCATGAATACTGCCCAGTAACCACCCACTGCCTCAGGACCCAAAGAAAAGGTCTAATTGTCTACTTCTCCTTTTTACCCATTATATATGAAAACATTGGGGAAGATGACAATATGCACAATACAGGTAGCCATGGAGCTAGGAGACAACATCGAATCACAGCTTTATCAACGCATCTAAACATGCTGGAAATAATAGACAGGCGCCCCCAACCCAGTGACATTTTCTAGGGAAGAATAGTCACTTGGCCTTGCACTCAGAACCACTGCCACCCAAGTAGTAGGCTAGTGAGAAACTGTGGAATGAGGAGATATGATTTTAATCTCTGCCTTCCCATTTAACCAAATTGCTCTCATGTGTTTCTAACATGGGAAGCCTTTCGAATGAATCTAAAAGTGTCTATTAAGTGTGTGGTTACAGACAAACTTGGCTGGATAGTACCTCAGGGTGAGTGGGGGAGCTACTAAGGGGCTAGACAGGACCCAGTTTCAAGATTAGGTACATATATAAAGGGTCGGAGTCTAATGTAAACAAAATAGGAAAGAAATCTCAAAGTAGTATTTGTTTCCTCAGTGAAAATGCTTTCATTCTTATCAAAGGCATCAATGTGGCTCAACAAACAAAGAAAAGATTCAGTACATTCGGTGCATGTTTATTTAGCACATCTTATGTTTATAAACTGCATGAATTTCAACCCAGAGGGTAGGTGATATTGCAATTAATGCATTGGCAATATAAATTTAGAATCAACACATTTCTAAGTCCTTAAATCTACTCAAAAACATGTCAATGCGCTCAAGGTGCAAAGAGGAAAAGGGTTAATTAGAAGGGATGGGTGAGTGGGGGTGAAGGTGGGGACCGGGTAAAGGTGGTGTGACTGAGTAGAAATCACAGTGAAAAAATGAAAAGCCTTTACAGCCTATATTTTAACAACAGCGCCCTTAATGTATCAATACCCTGTGACATGTTGGCGCGGTACTTCAGATCAACCTCCACAACTCAGTTTGATACTTTACTTCCAGAGACACACGGTGTTCCTTCACGGACCGGCTGGTCCAGTGAACGACGGAACTCCACAAGTTTGAACAACTTTGAGACAAGCTACCAGTAAGTGTCTTCCCCTACTATCCTTTTCCATTGTGGATGTAGCGTGAGTCCGCTTCATCCCAGGTGGATCAACTCAACTTTTACTGATACCACCTTCACTTAATTACAGATTTTACGCATCACTAAGGAACCTTGAAGGTCCCCAGGCTGCAGGCCCAAATGGGCCTCATGCGAAGTAGGTAACTTTTTGGTTTAATTTCGAGTGCACTAATCAATATATAGGAGTACAATATACATTCATGGCTCTTGCATTACTTATAGGCGCTCCTGTTCTAATCCAACGTCCTGATGAAGACCCCATCCTGAGGTTCTGAATCACCCGCACCTTTCAGGGGTCGAAACGTCGACTAACATTACCCCTCATGTTTCCAAACATAGGACTAAATAATGGATGACTACGTAACCTATGTTTGAGATTGTTTTTGGAACCTTCTGATCGATATAGGCTGTAAAGGCTTTTCATTTTTTCACTGTGATTTCTACTCAGTCACACCACCTTTACCCGGTCCCCACCTTCACCCCCACTCACCCATCCCTTCTAATTAACCCTTTTCCTCTTTGCACCTTGAGCGCATTGACATGTTTTTGAGTAGATTTAAGGACTTAGAAATGTGTTGATTCTAAATTTATATTGCCAATGCATTAATTGCAATATCACCTACCCTCTGGGTTGAAATTCATGCAGTTTATAAACATAAGATGTGCTAAATAAACATGCACCGAATGTACTGAATCTTTTCTTTGTTTGTTGAGCCACATTGATGCCTTTGATAAGAATGAAAGCATTTTCACTGAGGAAACAAATACTACTTTGAGATTTCTTTCCTATTTTGTTTACATTAGACTCCGACCCTTTATATATGTACCTACTTTAATTGACCTAGGTCAAGGAGTTCTCAGGGTCTACCCCGTTGTAACTCACTATTCCAGTTTCAAGATTGACTGCCCAAAATTCACAGAAATGTAATATTGTTGTAAAGGTATATCCTTCTCAGCAAGAAGTACTGTGCCACATTCTCAGGTCTCCTATTTTACCCAAATGTTTGATGTTGAACCCCTGTGCCCCATGCCCTATTGGACCTCAGCACCCTATTCTGACAATATGTGATCACTTTGAATCTGGTTGAATAGAAGGAAAACAACAAGGGCCTGATTCACAAACCGACTAAAGTTATGAGTGCAGAGTCTCCTTACTGGGGCATAATCTACCGCAGTCAAGGTGAAAAGTCTGCATGACGCACTGCAGAGTGTGTGCCCTGCGGAGATTCCGCCCGATCGTGGAGATTTCAGCACATAAGTCCCTCTGTTTATCGAGCCCCATAGGGTATATTGCCAGGTCTACAGCATGGTTTCACACATTCCGGGCTATTTGACTGTAGGAGCACACTTCTCTCTTAGCATCTATAAATATTAATATTTTCTTGTAGCATGGTAGAGCATGACCCCCAAGTGCAGTGGCAGCTCCTCCGCTATGGTGGAGGAGCGTCTACCCACTGCTTTTAAGCAGTGCAGCGTAAAGTAAACATAAAATGATAATAACTTTGAGGTATTATCATTTTATGTTTCTCTGCTGCTTTGCGAGCGGGCGGGTGGGTGGTTGGAATGGTCGTGGCTGCTCTTCTCTCAGAGCAGGGCAGGGGAGGAATGGTTTGCCCACTCCTAAGTGCCTACGACTGTTTGGTCGCCCCTCTCTGGTTGCCCAAAACAGTCATGCGCACTTTCCCTGAACTCCATGCAGGCTGCAATAGAGCCTGCACAGAGAACATGCCCAGGCCAACATTCCCTGCCTGACCGTCGTACCAGGATGCTCAGACCAATCACAGCGCTGCATTGCACTGTTGTGATTGGTCAGGGGAGCCTGGATGCTTAGCATTCACAACACTGCATTGCAGCGTTGTGATTGGTCAGGGGACCCTGGATGTGCTTCCTGTTCCTCGAGTCAAGAAGAGGAAAGCAGGAGCAGAGATGCGTGACCCGGTGACAGGGTAAGTGTTTTTATTTAGTTTTTTTATATTGTGCACAACACTACACCACAAGCCCTACCACCCGCGTGCCATGTCGGCCTCTACTGCTCGGTGCTGCATTTTCTCCCTCCCAGCCAAGCAGTAAATAAATACTTGCTGCTTAGAGGCCACTCATAACATCTCATTTAGGGCTGACAGAAGAGAAAGCAACACCCTGCAAGGCTGCTGGTGGCACTCTGATAAGCTTGGGTGTGCACTTAGTGAGCTGTTTTGCCATTGGATTCGGTGCATACAGCCTGCAAGGCAGTCACCCAATAACAAATCTGCTCACCAAATGAGAATGCTGCAGTCTATTCACTGGACTTCCCAAGGTTGACAACAATTTGGCAGGTGTCCGAGCATTGCAGCACAGCACGCGGTCGTAGTGTTGTTAATCACCGTTCGACGCTTGACAAAGAAGTACAGAGAAAAAGCTATTCACTGGTGCTGGTGAGATAGCTTTGTGGACTACTGAATCCACTGTAGAGATCTGCGATTAACCTGAAGGCCACAGGTAGGGTAATTATTAACACCTGTAACAAGAGCTGAGAACCAGACTATGCCAAGGTGCACTATATATGTGCTGTTACTATTACTACCCAGCACTGCAGACTATGATGATGGTCTCCACAAGAGCTCTGGAAGCAAGCACCAGCACTCACCAGCAGCAGGGCCAAGTACTATCAGTGCACATTTGGTCTTCTATCAGATGGCTTTCACTTTAGGGAACCTCAATTATCTTCCTAGTTCATTCCAAATCCCCTAACATCTACGGGGAATAATTTTTGTTACACTGGTCACTGGCTTCAATATTGTAGCTTTATTTTTGTTTTGTTTTTTGTAACATGTATTTATTGCTTATTTGTGGAAGAAAGTACACATAGGGATCAAAACAGTACAGGGTATCCAGAGCAGCGGAGACAGTTACAAAATAATAAAAGGACATAGCATATGGGTCCTGGGTAGTGTGGAAACAACCAAAACAAAAGTGCCCATGATGAGCCAGATGGGCATCCTAGTGTGTGAAGAACGCTGCGTAATGGTAGAGGTCATGTTAGTAAAGGGAAGAGGTGTGGCTCCGCGGCCAGGGCGACTGACGCTGGACACTGGGGATCACGGTTCGATCCCCGGCTCCGGCGGCAGGGGTCTGCCCAGCACCATGCGACTCTGGGCAATAGCTCGCTTAATCTTCCCAACGACCCCCAGCACCGAGATGTATTTACTCCAGTGTATCCCGTGTCCCTCAGCCCCAAAGTGAAACCCAATTGCGCATTTAGCAACAGGAAAGCCCAATGTCCCAGAGAAGATGAGCCCTCAATAAGAGTCACAGTACTATGCCCTTTCCCCCATCGCCCTCATCTAGCCTCACAGCATGAAGTGGCTCAGCGCTGTACAGATGATGAGCGTGAGGCCGCTGCATCTCCTGCAGAATTCGGGAGTCAGAGTTGCAACCACCTCAAACAGGCTTGGTGGAGCCGCAAAACCCAGTGTCCTGGAGAGGGGCATGCTCACCTGCAATCCTCTTTGTGGGCCCCTCTAGGCAGTAGGGGATGTTGTGGTGCTGTGCTGGGTGGAGGCCTGTATCAGGTTAGTACCTGGACCAGGGTGCTGACTTCACCCACACTGCAACATGGGGCATCTCCCTGGTCGAGTTTCCCCTGCATAGAGTAAGGTGGACCAATGGTGCCGGGGCAGCCCCCATGGGGTCAAGAGCAAGCCCAGCGTGGCAGCAGGGTCATATGACTCGCTGCCGCAATGAAGAAAAGGGCTGTGGGCATCTAGCGCCTGCCAGGTGGGATAGGACAGCTGGTGCCGCGATGGAGCAAAATCAGGGAGCAGCCATCTTGAATGACTCCCTGATCTGCCTCTTTTACATAATAACTTGCAACTGCAAAAATAGAAAGATTGTATTAGTATAAAAGTATAAATCTGAAGACAAAAGAAGAAGAGCTCCTGTGGTTCCACATGACACCACAAAAGAACTGCAAAGGGGAAAACACGCATCTTTGGTTTATATAGTGTTCATTAAACATATTGCAATCAGGTATGTGAATAGAAAAACATTTGAATACAAACGGTTCAATACTAATATTCCAATGCCTCGCTACAGTATGATTGCTTCATTTCTTATGTTTATATTTTCATTGTAATATGAAAAAAACATATGAAAGGATGGATTGCACCTATATAACCCCACACTAACCCACTCCCGTCATATAAACAGTGCTTGATCACAGAGTGCGCCTTATCAGCCAACATTTATGAGAAAAAAACGATTAAGGAATTGATTTTTGAGATCCTTAAAGTTCCAAAACCATCTCCATAGCTTATATTTAGCTCAGATGATTTTGATTTTACTCATGTATACCAAAGAGCCAGAAACTCTTCTATGAGCACCAAATCCTGCTGCTGATCTTTTGTATTGATGTGACTAAATTACTTGTTTGCCTTATACTGGTACATTTAAATCTCTTTAGGAAGTTGGATTTCCTGGTTGTTAATTTGTACCTTTACAGAATGGTGCTGAGATTTGTCTATCTGAACTTCACAGCTAACTTGTTATAAACCTTCTTAACTATAGTCACTGATTCCTGGCCATTATTGAGTAGCCAAACGGGTTACACTGATAGTTATTAATTAATGTTTGTAACAGGTAGTTGAAAGTAACTTGTTCATACATTAAAAATTGTTTCTTTCTTTAATGAGTGATCAATATATATTTTTTGTCTCTGGACTGCATGTGTAAACAAAAACATCTACAGTGCATTCTCTGACACTTTTGCAAAGCAAAGAATATTATTGGGACAACAAACAAACCAAGAACAAATTATTTTGGAACACATTGCAGCGTATTTGAAAGTTAAAACTATCACTGCTACACTACGCAATTCGGCAAACTATATTACTTAGCAAGATAAATTAAACGGTAACTGTAGATACTTAAAATTACCAGCCGGTGGAATAGCTTGCAAATCTATTATGTGACTAATTACCTTATATTTCTTTTAGAAATAGCATGCATTTAAATGTTTTATGAACAAAAACAAATGTTTAATCGGAAAAACACATGGAATTTACACCAGTGATAACTATCTTCATTGCTTTCTTCCTTTACAATTTTATATTTCTTAAAAGCTTAATTACTGTTCCATAGGGAAACCACCCACCTAACCAGACACAGCCTTTGATTACTCAGCCCTGTCACAGCAAGGCTGTCTCCATCCTGTACCAACCACAAAACATGTACGAGGTGTGAACACTTTACAGTAAAGTGTGCTTAAAATAAGCAAAAGGCTTGCTGAAAGCCAAAAGCCGAATGCAACATCCTGCTCCCCCCTTCACCAAATGCAAATAAAAAAGGCCTGTGTTTTAGGAAGTGTAATGTGTGCCTTCAAGGCACCTTTGTTGCATTTCCTGTAAAAGCAATACAGAAATCATTCCTATTAGCTTACCTAATTAAACAAAAGCTTGTTACCCGTTGGGGGAGCACGTTTTGGTTCAAAACCCGCTTAATGGATTTTTCAGTAAGCTTTTTCAATATTCTTTTTAAAGTAATATGGCAATGCTTGATGTTAGATAACCTGATTTAACAAAAATTTCCCAACAGAGGAGGACCTTTTCCTGTAAAATGCTGGTAATAGTGGAGCAGAGTCAGAGACCTTACAAAATGGATCAAAGTTTCTAAATGGACTGTAAGACTGGTGCAGGGTTGGTTAATTGGTAGACAGTGTATTCCTTCTGAAGAGCCAATAATATTATGGCACAGTCGGTGATTTGGGAGGCAGTGTGTTTCTGAAGAGCCAGATTGGGACAGAGTCGGGCACTTGTAATACAGTGCTCATAAGTTAGCGTCACTAATTTAACAAAGAACTCATGTAGGTTGAGCCTGTTTTGTTGAAAAGGTTTGTCTGATTCATCTTTACAAAGTTTAACAATATTATTTGAATTGAATATGGCAATCTTTGATGTGAGATAACCCAATTTAACAAAGAGCTCTTGTCGGGTGAGCACGTTTTGATCAAAAAGCAAACAACAAAACAACAGAAGCAGAAAAGGCTACTTACCTTACACACAGGCAGACAGACACAAACAAAAACTAGGGTGAATGCTTTTTAGTCAGAAAGCACATTGGAGGTATTTTTAAAAAGTGTTTTTATTTTTCGTTTGAAAACAAGATAGCAAAGCGTGCCGTAAACTTCTCTAAGGTAAAAAAGGCTCAAGTCGGGTGAATACGTTTTGTTTCGAAAGGGCGTTCAATCCAATGTTATGAAGCGTTTAAAATTACTTTGATAAACAATACAGCAATACTTGATGTTACCTGAACTCCTGTCGGGGGAGCGCATTTAAAACAAAAAATAAACAACACAACGGAGGAAGAAAAGGCTACATTTCTAAAACACTGGCAGAAACAAATGAAAAAAATAGCGTGCTGAAACTAACCCAAATTTACAGAAGTGAAAGGCTACAAATAATAGGGCATGCCCCATGTGAGGGAGCAACACACATAAAGGAGGGACAAAGAATACAGGTTAACCACATGGAAGCAAGCCTGTTTGAGGGACACGCAAAGTAACGTGTCAAAAGCGATGGGCAGGCTGTAAGCCCGCAGAGTGGATACAGCATGTCTCGTAGAGAAAACGCATGTGCTGCCTATACGAGACCCAAAAAAGAAGCCTTGCAGTCCAGTGCTTGATTATCTCCGTTCCCACAAAATAGAACACATATTCTGCTTGATTTTAAAGTGGCAAGGCAAGAGGCGCCAGACAAGATATGTCCTCCAGATGTCTGAGGGCTATCGGGTAGATGGTGAAACTCACAAGGGTGAGTCAATACATCAAAGGATGAACCTTAGAAGGAGAAAACTGCCAAGACAAAAAAGCACCTGAAACTGAATGTTGTTGTAATGGACAAAGGGCGGAAGGCGGTTATAGACCTGACCTTACAAGAGAAGATAACAAATAAAGACAGTGAGTCAATTTGGCAAACACATATGAAAACAAATCAATAGTATGGGGGAGGTAGAGGGAAAAATGTTCGAGAAAGTTTTTTTGTCACTATTTTTCCCAAAAGAGGGTTTAATTATAGAAAAAGTTGGAGAGAAAATGAGGAAAGTGTAGTTAGGGGAAGAGTGAGGGAAAAGGGACAGGTGATTGGGTGCCTACAACTTGGCAAGAGTAGATATTTTATGGATCTTGTGCATACATCTTTCAGTTGGGAAATGGAAAGAGAGACTTAATATGCACATAATTATGACCTTATCAACCCATAAGTAGGCCACAGTAGAAATGTGCTTCCTCGAAGGGATGCATCTTACATCCAGAGATGCCTTAAGTATGTGTATTAGAAATTTCCGTGCACAATATTTCTCCTCAGCAAAAATGGAAACAAAAAGAGTTGGGTATTCAAATGTCTCCAGGTAAAATCTTTCTCCCTACAGCAATCCACTCCAGATAAGCAATCTCTTTTAAAAAAAAAATCTTTTTATTGATGAAATTATGTATAAAATACAAACAAAGTAACACAGTATTGTACAGAGTATTACACTGATACGGATCTTGTCTTTTCTCACCCAACTCAGACTACTTCTAATCCACAAGTATGACTATTCTAAGGTGTTCTGTTCATTCTATGGCTGAGGATGGACGAGGAGTCGCCTGCGGGGGTTCACAGATATTTCCCCTATACTCATTCCACTGTCCCCATATTTGTGCCCATTTTATAGGACATCGCCTTGATTTCCAGATAAGCAATATCTGTGGCACAAAACAAGTGTCAGGATGTGTATATGAGGCACACAATCCAAAAGCTTTTAGCCAACACAAAAGGGCCCTTAGTGATAGGAGGGGATCGGAAATTTTTTATTGATTTTATATTGTTATATAGAAAACACGAGGCTGTTCAGGTCTGGATCCAGGGTGCACAGCTATACTCTAAAGAGAAGGCCGCTGATGACTTACAGACTCAGAGCTTAATTGACGCAGGGAGGTTGCACCACCATTCACCACAAAATATAGACTATACATACTACCTGGCAGCACATAATTCAAACGTCAGGATATAAATTAGATTACTCAACCATAGCTAGGCTCCTGCAAAGAGAAGCCACACAGGAGATGTGGAAGTTTTCAGATCACATGCTTGTTTTCTGCTTCCTCAAATTGGGGCAATAAAGTCTGTAAGAGGTCTGAGAGGACAGTTAATGCAGTGATACACAAAGTCAGGCCCAGGGCGTATTCGGCTCTTCTGACCTTACATGCTGCCCCCTGCTCAACATCAACAGGGGCACTGAACTGCTTTTAAGTTGCTAAGCACTACCATTTAAAAGATGTTAAATAAACAGGCAAGCCTTTATTTATAGGTTCATGGAAGTTTAAGAAAGGAAGAAAATAGGGTGGCCTGCACCGCGTAACTTTAGGAACAACTTCATGTTTCAAAGATATCTTTCAGGAAATGTGCAAAACTATAATAAAGTCTCTTCAAAATTCAAAAAGTATATTTCACAAAAATGATAACTATTTCACCATAATGTATCTATTATATCAGAGCATAGAGAAGTATGTTTTTTTTTTATAGTTTTCAAACATGAATCTAAGAACATTAATTCTTCTCCCCACCCTTATAACAATGACAATAGTGAATTAAGAGGCAAGTCAGTTGTTATGTGCAGTTTGTGGGTGACCTGGGTTCCTAGTGTACATTATGATTTACTAAATCAAACACACGAGGCGGTTTCATACAGCGCACATCATGCAGTCATGTAATCCGGTGACAGGGGCAACACTCAGCATATGGGATCAAACAAATCTAAAATATGATAGAACCATTTTTCCATCACCCTAATCTCCACAGCGGGGGAATTAGTCCAGGGGAACAAAAGAATACCTTCAGCCTGGTGCTTATAAACTGGAGATTTATTTTATAATGGGTCTATTAAACATTTCCAGCTAAAGAAGGTGGGCTTTTGTCTGGAAGAAGAAGAATTACATATATACATGTCATACGTCGAAATACCTATTACCCTATAGATCAGTACAGCAGTTAAGTAATCAGGTAATTGAGTCACTGTCTCACATAAAGCATGATGTTAACAGCTCAGCTGCTCCAGGTTCCAAGTGACACACACTACACACTACTGACAAATCACATGGCATCACACACAGATCTTTGGGTCACATGTATCAAAAATCTATTTTGTTGTTTGTCAAATAGCAAGTTTTAGGTAATCACAATTTAAGGAATACAACATGGTATTCAAGAAAATAGCGATTCCTTAAGATTTGCAAAAATTAGGTAAACGCTATTAGGTAATACTACTCCATTCGTACCCATGGGCCTAATGGCCCCTGGTCTGAATGGTTTTGCGTTAGCTAATTTGGGATTACTGAATTGGTAATTGCAAATTAGGTAATGCAATACTAAGGATTGATGTATTTGTTGTATTTTTGAATTGTGCCAAAAATGTTTTGGTTTTGTTATTTGTTGGTTAAGGTAATTGGATTCGCCATAATTTTAAGATCTTGAGATCTTCTAGAAGTTGTCTGTAAAGTAGTAGTGTGATTTGTGAGGCGCCACTTTCACACTGGATAGGGATGTTTCTAAATTAGCCGGTTTTAGGTTATGCATATTTAATCTGTGTTGGTGGTACTTACTCTTCGGTGCACATTAGTATGAATTTGTGATTTGCAACAGTCCCTAAGGTACTAGTTCTATTTCTATTGATTGTGAGATTAATTCCATTTACTCTCCTGATTTTCTCTTGTTAAGTCTGAGCAAACAAGATTTTATTTGTTTATTTGTGTATGTTTGGTGATGAAAGGCATTGTATTGTTTTTCCTACTCACCGAGAAGTCACACTTCAATTGGCTGACTGATGCTGACAGTGACGCTAGGGTTCGAGAGACATCATCATGGAGTTGCGCTGTCATTGGCTAGTGCTGCTGCAGCCGCACTGTTTGGTTGACCTTGGACATAGCTGCACTGGGATAATGGGTACTACATGAAAAAGCCTAAAGCTATTAATGCATCTGTTATGGAGGGACAGAAAATTCCCCCAGAAGGTTCCACTGCATCCAAAATGTTGACAAATGTCAGACTTTATACATATACATGGCTTAAAGACTGCATGAGTATACTTCTGGTGATGAAGACATGCAATTTCCCTTGGAGGAGACCTTTACTACAAGAAGACTTTGAGAGAAAGATGCAATCTTGACCTATACAAATTGAAGCACTGAATAAATGGGATTCAATGGTCATAGCAAAGGCGAGAAAGAGAAAGAAGAGCCAGTCTAGAAGCTTAATGAGCCAGTGGATGGAATCAAGTGGGGCATGGAGTGAAGACATGGTAAAATGTGTGAGCGTTTTCCCTGCAATAGTTGATGAATCAGACAAAAAGAAAGACGATTATTTTGAAATTGACTAATGTTACCAAAATAAGGAAATTGATTCAGATGAGACGGATATTTTTTTAATTACCTATTGGATTCTAGACCTTCTCCTTACACAGATGGTGCACAGGGACTGAAAGTATCTAATATGGATGTGAATGGTGAATCAATTACAGGTATGCAGGGAACAACAACACTTTAGGTACCAAGTGCAAGTATCTCTACAAATGCAAGTACTCTGCTTGAAAGTGCACTGCAAACTTTACCTGGCAGTAGTGGGAACACTACTGCTGTGGATACAGAAACTGTTGTTTCTGTTGTAGAAGTGGTAGCTACTACACCATCCGAAAGAGAGAAAGTAACCCCGTTAATTTGAAAATTGAATTTTGAGAAATTTTACAGGGAATAATTGGTTTAGGAAAAATACTGATATAAAATTCAATTGAATTGAGATACTTGATGAGAGAACCATCAACTTGAGCAATTAAGGCACATAATAATCTCGACAATTTGGTTGATGTATTTGGGGTTGATATAAGTAGAAATAAGAGCTTACAGAAAAAGAATAAAATGGAATTAAGTAAAGCAGAAATAGCGGACAATGGTCTAGTAACTTTACAAGGTAATTTCTGAGATTTAGTTGAGCACAAAAAATATTGCAGAGATTTGAGAAAACGCAGGGATGACTGGAAGAAGTAAGCTGGTTTAAAAAAGATATTGATACAGGAAAGAAAGCAAGTGTGGTCATGAGGGATCCGAAATCAGAATAAGTTACAGGATTCCCTTTACAAAATATTCATGAAGGTAATTATGTGCATGTTCCTTGGTCCAGGTGTGATCTCTATGCTTTCATGACAAATTTGCCAAAACTGAGAAAGGAATCCTATAAGTGGTATAACGAACTTAATGGGTTGGTAGGAATTTTGAAGGAGCTCTGGACTGATTAGGATATGTTATTTGAAATTGTTGTTCATTATAATTTGTGGGAAGAATGTATTGGCTGACAAGAAGAACCAACAAAGATTCTGCCTAATAATGCTCCAGTTGATCTGGTTATGGAAAAATACAAATCATTACAGATACTTTACAAATACAAATCAAAAATGCAAAGCGAATACTGAGCACTTGAAAAAGAAGGTAACGGAGAAGGAAGTCCCTATTCAGCAGAGTATAATGTGCTGGCAGACAAGGAGTACTGGCAAGATATTGCAATATGCCAAGTATTGAAGTAACCGGTTTGATGCGAAGCATAAACAGGTCTAAGAGAAGTTGATGATTGTGCATATGATGCACATTCAGAAAAGCAACAGAAATCAGATGATCAATTTTGTTTTAGATTGTGTGCCTCCTGAAAATTTCGGTGTGAATGGAACACCAGGAATTGAAGGAGTGGGAACAAGGAGTGATATGGTGCAAATGCAGACTCAGGGTCAAGGTAGAGGGTTTGTGAACAATTTTGGAATGACAGTGAATGTCAGTTTGGTTAAGCGAGCACTGTTTGTCACATCTGTGTGAAAATCAGGCACTGGAAGGGCAAATATAGACAGAATCTAGATCAAATTACAAATTATGGGGCACATGCTCCAAGGTAAGCATTTGCGGTTCATTAATTGCGATTATTAAGGAATCGCTATTAAGGAATCGCAATTGCCTATGCATGTAGTTTTCGCTAAACAAATTGCAATTTCTACTCATTTCCTATAAACGAATCGCAAATTGCAATTCCTATGGGCCTAAAGGCCGATAGGAATGAATGGGAAACCATTCGCAATTTGTGATTACCAAATCGGGAGATAGGCGGCCAAAAGGCAATTTTTTGCATATTTCAAAGGAAGTGCAAATTACCATCAACTTGAAGTTGATGGTAATTTGCGATTCCTTAATGCAAAGTCGCAATCTGAGATTGCTTTCTGCATTGCATTTAGGGAATCGCAAATGGCATTTCCATCACTGCATTCGCAAAATAGGTAATATCAAACTTTGCGATTACCTATTTTGCAAATGGGTTTGGGCTTGATGCATCCCAAGTGGCTAATTACCGGTCGCAAAAGGGCCAATGCTGCGAAATGGACCATTTGCGACCGGTTATTAGCTTAATGAATGTACCCCAGAGTTCCCAAGATGCAGCTAAATGCTAATCAGATGCAGTTTGCTACCTCAGCCCAACAGACGTCTGTGCAGAGATAGAAAAATCAGGGAAAATTCCATCTGACCATGCCCATAGCTCCAGAGTTGCAGCTAGACATGAGAAATAAGATACCATAAAACATAACATAAAAGCAGAATCCATTGATTCGGAACAATGATTTTCCCCAGTTTTCACCAGATGTGACAAATTCACAATAGCGTTATCTGAGGGGAGAGGTGCACTGCATGCGTGCCCTAGAGGTAGACTAGAGTGGACCATGAATAGATGGTGAGGTGAATGTTCAACCCGTTTAATTTCTAATTGATGCCGGTGCTATCTGCTTCATGGTTAATTCTATGGAGATTTTAAAGCTACTCCTCTTGGGAAAAGAAATTCTAGTTGTTATAATCAGCAATATTCAGATTACTAACCAGGCCACAGCAGATGTTCCAGTTAAAATAGTGATAACAGTGAAAATTTACCAATTCGTATTGTGTGATTCGAGTCCTGTTAATTTACTTGGCAGAGAATTGCTTTGGAAGATGAGGATTCAATGTTTAAAATAAAATCACAAAAATAAAGAGTACAGCTATTATTAGTTCTTACAAAAGATGACCTGCCTCTTGATTTAAGACATCCTGTGAAAGAAGAGGTATGGAATTTCACATGAAGGAGATAGGATTGATAGAAAGTGCAAATCAAGTCAGATTATAGGTCAAATCAAACTCAATCATGAAGATGATAATGATGAAGACTCCGACCATGATTGTATTATTGTAACAGAATTAAGTACCACCCTAAGACTAGGGGTGGGAGCAGAATTCTGCTCCGCTGGCGGAGTTCGTGGAGTTTTGCCCACTCAGCAGAGAGTTCTGTAAAACTCCACAAAGTGACGTGGAACAGAGTTTTTTCCTTGAGCGGCTAACCAACAGTAAGTTGGCGAGCATTTGTGAATAAAAATAACACACTAGACCTCCTCCTGGTCAGATTTTGCATCGCAGTCCAACCAATCGCGTTGAGAAATCTGCCATTTATGTTGAGGAAGCTGCTGTTCGAGTAGAATATTTATTCGAGTGGCAGAAAGCAGCAGCGCCCTCTGGCACAACACATAGTGCCGTTTGTGCTGATTTTACAGCGCAAAAAAAACTCTTAGCGCTAAAAATCAGTGCGAGCAGTGTGACTCAACATACTCCGCTGTTGGCAGAACTCTGCAGTGAGCAAATTCCACTCAGGCTTAGCCAAAATCAGATATCAAAGATGTTCTCCTTGAAATGGCAAAGTGAGCAAGGGACTCACGTCTGAGCATACCCTGCCACACTTATGGCGGCCAAAAGTGGTACAAAAGGGGGTGGTGATGGACAGAGCATCTGAATCAATCAAACACTCAAAAGATCTAGGTTTAATCCATCACCATTCTTTAGTGTGAGTGTTTGATTGATTCAGATGCCCCGTCCAACACCACCCCCTTTTGTACCGCTTTTGGCCGCCATAAGTGTGGCAGGGTATGCTCAGACGTGAGTCCCTTGCTTAAGCTTCCGAGGACCGGTTTCTGGCATTCCAGCCGTCTTCAGCCCGGCTTGCTTGAATCCAGTGGCAAAGTGAGCAAGGGACTCACGTCTGAGCATACCCTGCCACACTTATGGTGGCCAAAAGCGGTACAAAAGGGGGTGGTGATGGATGGAGCATCTGAATCAATCAAACACTCACACCCAGTCAAAAGATCTGGGTTTAATCCATCACCGTTCTTTAGCCCACTCTGCCACCCCAGTTCAGACATGGCTATATGCAAATCAGTCTGACCCTGTGCCTCATGGGAACAGTCCAGCCCAAACTGCTAAGCCATGTCTTCCCTGGACCGGAAACAAGCTTCCGACGACCGGTTTCTGGCATTCCAGCCGTCTTTAGCCCGGCTTGCTTGAATCCAGTGGCAAAGTGAGCAAGGGACTCACGTCTGAGCATACCCTGCCACACTTATGGAGGCCAAAAGCGGTACAAAAGGGGGTGGTGATGGACGGAGCATCTGAATCAATCAAACACTCACACCCAGTCAAAAGATCTGGGTTTAATCCATCACCGTTCTTTAGCCCACTGTGCCATCCCAGTTCAGACTTGGCAATATGCAAATCAGTCTGACCCTGTGCCTCATGGGAACAGTCCAGCCCGAACTGCACTATATTTTAGGCAGCTATTGTCACAAAGGGGCTACAGGACATATTCCGGTACTTCCATTAGGAATGGTTCATATAGTTCAGACCTGTTGGAAGCAATACAACAAACTAGAGAAATATTGTTAGTGGAGTGATTAGCCCATAAGTCTCATGATGACGTAGTCAGAATGGGCAACAATTATGCAGAAAAGGGCCCTTATTATATGTACCGCACACTTTCCCTGTTTGCGCCATGGTGCACCTTTCAAAAGGTGTGCCAGGCATAAACAGGGACAGACAGTGTGCTCTATTACAAAGAATGTGCTGCCTCCAGGGAAGCTGCGTGCCCATGGGGCAGAGCATTCAAATAGAATATGGAGTGACTGCTTAAAAGCTGCTCTGTGTGTCACAGTGAAAGCGGCATACTGCCTGCATTTTGAAGAGGGGCAAGAGATCCCAGTGCAGCTAGTGCAGTCAGTGACTGCACCTGCCAGCAGGGAGATATCTAAGTGGGTATGGGTCCCCACTTCTCCCTCCAGAGAGCTACTTTTATGAGTTTGCCTCCTAAGGACATGTTTGCCTCTGTGCCTGAGTCTGTAATAAGGAACAAAGGCAAGTGATTTCCTAATTTGCATGGGGCCACACCCTCATGCAAATGAGGGAACACTCTCTCATGATAGCGCTAGCGCGACATGTGAACTAGCACTATTGGTATTACATAAGGAATAGCACAACCATCTAGGCCCCCTTCTGTAATACCATTGTGCCCCGGGGCATACATGCCTTTGGTGACCCCGTTAAAAAGCCATAGGTGGCTATGTACTGTGCCCTTGAAAGCCCAGCTCTATGATCAAATGAGCTGAAACTGATAAAAAAAGTCAAAACAATGTGTACCTGATGTAAAGACTGATGATGAGGTAAATAATGTCTATTGTTTCTTGTTAAATCCAATACAGACAACATTAAGTGAGTTGCGAGAGCAGCAGGAAGAAGTACCAGAGGCAGTGGCTTGACATTAGGCTCCACAAAAATGGGAGAGAAACCCTTCTATCAAAAGGGACAGGGTCAAAATATCAAGTTTGAACAAGAAAGAATCCCTTTTGTTTGTCAATCTCACTGGCAATACAATATACTTAGAATACATTTCAGTTCCTCAATGACATTCACCCGGCAAACATCCATTACAAAGCAATCATTACAACGACCTACATTTACAACGCAACTGTTACAATGCACCTGCCTTTACATCGCATGCTATTACAATGCATGCCATTACAACGCATGTCACTAAAACGCATGCCATTACAACGCATGCCATTGCAATGCATTACAAGGTAAGTAATAGAGATTTTGTTAGTATTAGGGCGGGTATGGGTTTTGGGGTACATGGGAATAGTCATTTTTACCCCTAAACTATCCAACACTTAGTAATTATTACCCCTACACTATTCAACACTTACCCTACTGTTGCACTCACTGGAGAGGGAATAGTATTTTTTACCCCTATACTATCCAACACTTACCTAGCTGTTGCCCTAAAAGTATTATACGTTGCAATGGTATGCGTTGTAATGGTATGCGCTGTAATGGAATGAGTTGTAATGGTAATTTAAAAAATGCATTGTAATGGCATGCGTTGTAAAATTATGCAATTTAATGATAGTTGCGATGCAAAGACTGCGTTGTAAAAGTATGTGTTGTTATTGCATGCTTTGTAACGTTATATATTGCATTCACCCTTCACACACTTCTCCCATATAGTTCCCTGCATATAAAGGAGTCAGATGAGGGGTTTGGGCATACAGCACGCCGCAGCACTGGAGCAGGCAAATTTGCTCTGTGTGATTGCCGCATGGACCGCTGCTGCCCAACCCTTGTTGAATTCTTTTAAAACTGTTAGAATTTAATTGTATTTTGAAAAACATATCTCTTTTAAAAATTTAAACTGTTTCTTCCTTGACGGACCCCTGACGCTCTGCTCGCCACCACCTCTAGGTCTTAGCCAATCGGCCGAGAGGGGGAGGAGTCAGAGGCGGGGTTTGGGCATAAAGTACGCTGCAGCACGGGAGCGGGCAAATTTGCGCTGTGTGATTGCCTCGCAGACCGCTGCTGCTCGCGCCTTGTTGAATTCTTTTAAAACTGTTAGAATTGAATTGTATTTTAAAAAACATACCTCTTTTTAAAATTGAAACTGTTCCTTCCTTGACGGACCCCTGACGCTGTGTTCGCCACCACCCCTAGGCCTTAGCCAATCGGGGGAGGAGTCAGAAGCGGGGTTTGGGCATAATTGCACACCGCAGAGTGGGAGCACAACGGACGGTTGCAGCGGACGTGCGCAGCCGGCACGCCGCCGGCGCCTCGACCCCGCTGTTCACAAGCGCATCTGCGGTAACGGTATTTACACGGAGAGCCCATGCCAATCTTCCACTCTCAATTCTCCACCGCGCCCATACTCCCTGTCCCACCATAGCAAAAGACACTGCCCTACGCAACCTCTACCTCAACACCCGCTCCCTGGTCAAACACCAGCTGGAAATTCTTCTGTTGCTTATTTCAGAAAAACCAGACGTTTTTCTGGTCACAGAAACCTGGCTAAACCATGACTCCACCCCAGACATACTAGTGGTGCTCCCTCAGGATTACTACATATTGTATGCAAATCGGCCCTCAGAAAAAAATGGTGGCGGAGTAGCCGGTATCATACATAAACATTACAAGTTTACTACCATTGCTCCCCTTAGTCTCCCGGCTGTAAAAAATATCGTCATTAAACTTGATTCCAGCTCATATGTGTTCTTATCTACCGGCCCCCACAGCACATGCTTCCCTCTCTCCTTGAGTGAACAAATGGCCAATCTTGTCACGAATTACGCTAATACCTTACTCATAGGTGACTTGAATTATTGGTTTAACTACGCCCTCAGCGGGCCACACGCCACAGAACTATCTGATCTGCTCTCCAACCTGGACTTTACCCTGCATATGTCCTCTGCTACCCATATCAAGGGACACACACTGGACCAAATCTGGTCTTCCAATCTTATATTGACGGTGCCCACAATCTCAACATGCATATGGTCAGATCATCATTTAATAAAATTGACAGCAACAATCAATCTTAAGATCAAGAGACTCCCACAGCTGAGGGTGGCATGACAAGAAAGTGGAGGGCCCTTGATAAACAGGAATTTGTCGATACTTTGGCCAGCTCAGCCCCCACTTTTAACCCCGATTTTAATTCTATGGAAGAGAACATCTCTACCTGGCTACTAGCGGCTTGTAATACACATGCCCCACTTACTAAATGTACTCGTGCTCACCATGTAGACACTAGAAATGGTTTTCTACCGAGCTAAAAAAGCAAAAACTTGTGCTCGGTCAAAAAGAAAGGAATTGGAGGCTAAGATATTTCCTCGAAGACAAACATCAGTACTCACTGGCTGGCAAAAAGTATAAAAATGCCATCATGGACAACTCCCCAGACTCAGTCTATGAATGCCATAATGGGAGCCAAACTGCGGTCAGCCCATCATCAGTTACTGACTACCCTTGCCTTTAAGCTCAAATGCCAGGGAGGGTGCAGGTTGTCCTATCTTGCCCCTAAATTCTGTATCTCCTTACCACTCGATCCGGTCCTGTGACAACCTTTTGGGGTTCAGAAAAGTGCTAAAGACCTGGCTGTTCGAGCAAGCCCACGCATAATCCGTCTCCGTCTTGACACTGCCCAAAGTCAACACCATGAAACCTCTCGGTGACCGTGCTCTATAGAAACTTCTGCTAACATAACATAACATTATCAATAAACCGAAACCAATTTCAGCTATTCTCAAATAATAGTGCCATTTCATTTAATATGTGCCTCACTTTGAAAGCACCTACATACAGACAGGCCCATGCTGGTCCCTTCAGTCTGATAGTAATGCTCGCCATTATATAGAAAGAATTTATTAAATAATCTCTATGAATTCAGTGATCAGATTGGCATGCAGTGATAAATCTCCCTCCTCATCTTGTCATATATTTCTAACCATCTCTACTGTATCGGTTGGAAGAATGTTGGTATATAAGGCCTCAGTGTCTAATTATTCTTTGGGTCAAACCGTATTCTTTCAATTTTCTTGATCATGTCAGTCATGTCTTCTATGTATGAGGTCTGTTTCGAGACCTTTGGTCTAAAAAAAACAGTCCACATACTTACTGAGTGGTTCAGTGAGAGAATTTAAACTGGAAAAAACGGGTCTCATGGTTGGATCCATAAGGTTACAGGAATAATAAGCAATGTAGTAGGGTGATAAATAGTAACCCTGATTCCTTGGTTTAATAGCAAGGAGAAATCGTGTGTATAGCCCTGATTCCTTAGTTTAATAGCAAGGAGAAATCTTGTGTATAGCAAGAGACCAACGAGTGTGAGTGATTAGGATATACGTAAGTTAGTATATGTGGATGATAGAAGAGTGAGAAAGCACATACTTTAATGAGTGATCAAATAGGACCATTAGATAGATTATTAAAACACTGGGCCTCCTTATGTCCATATGTCTTTATGAATTTCTCTGACTATACAATTGAAAATAGTTCTTTATTTTCTAGATATACGTATGTTTTTAAAAAATAATACTTTGTCCTGAAAAAGGTGGGGTGACGCAATCTTACATCACTGAGACACTGTGTCAACAATTTTTGGACAACTAATGATGAAATCTGTAATTCTGGAATAAATATGTTCATTGTCAGTCCTGTGAATATATAGAACAGAGTAATTCTCTTTTCAAGAAATCTTTGGGATGTAATATTGTGATATTCAGGTGATGATATTTTATACATAGTATGAATATTGTTTATAAAAAAAACTGTTTTAGAATAATATTGTATTATATTAATGAAATGTTGTATACAATCATCAAAGGACTTGATTAAACTAGATATTTTTTACATTAAACAGCATTCAGTGTCAAGAGTGAATGTCCTTGAGGAACTGAAATTCATTCCAAGTATATTGTATTGACAGTGAGTGTGAGAAACGAGAGCGATCTTTTCTTGTTTAAACATTAGACCCCGCAGGCCTTTAGTGAGGGGGGACCTCGAGCGCCAGGGTGCCCTTGCTGACATTGTGTACAGGCGGCGGGCCCCTAGCCTCACAGCTCCTGACTGGGTCTGGCGCATGAGGGGGCCCCTCCATGTACTTTGAATGGGGACACCTCAAGTTCCATTATGCCACTGACCAGAGGATGAAAAGAAAAGATGGGAATTAACTTGTTGTAGGAAAAATTACAAGGATAGATGGGTAACTTCAGATAATGAATGTGATTTGCCAGTCTATAGTACCATCAATGGCGAGGTAGCAGCATGGACACAGTTATGTAGGAAAGGATGGAATGGTCAGAACAATTAGAACGTACTGGTACAATATAGATTTGGATATGTAGCAGAAGATTTGTGTCACAGAAATATTCAGGGAAAGCACCCACTTGACGTCATGAGTCACATTAGGCAAATCAAAAGGCCCATTTACAAGACTTCAAGCATACTTAGAAACGCCTGTGTATAATGAGCTTAGATATTTTCTTAAGCTTGTTTGCTAGTTTTTTTAATGGGATGAGGCCTATCCAACTAGGTAAAAGGACAGTATGACCTAAGCTAAACTCCTAATGAGGGAGTTTGGTTTGCCAACCTTTATTGTAACGATTGTGGAACTCATTTTAAAAATAAGGTCATAAAACGGTATGTACTGCTCTTCCAATTGAACAGTAGTTCCACTGTAGTTGTTGATCACAAGCATCAGTATTTGTTTAGAAAAGGAACTGCACTATCAACCCTAAGCTTGCCAAGGTGTTTGCCTCCACAAATATAAAATTGCTTGATGCTCTTCCTCTTGTTTTCATGAGCATTATAAGTGTTATTCCAGACAAAAAGAGTGGTCTCTCGACCCAGGAGATTCTGATGGGCAGAGGCAGGAGAATCACATTTATTCCCTCAGCAAAACTTGTATCAATAACTGATGATATGGTACTGGATTACTGCAATGGTCAGGCTTATATAGTGAAATCTGTCTCTAGTCAGGTGAATTTGACAACAGCACCGACTAAATAAACTCAGTGTATTGGCAGGATGAAACATTCGGCCAGGATGGATCGGGCGAGCAGTTACCTGTTCAATATAGATTTCAAAGGGCAGCCTCCTGTGCACACAAAAGAACCTGTCACTAGTCTTTTGTCAACCCATACTACTTGGAGGTTTGGCAGGAGAAGGGACGAACTTTGCAGAGCCATATGTTTTGGTAGCCAGGAACATCCCGACTTCAAACCACACTCCTGGGCCTGCGGACATTACAGAAGAAGGACTATCTTGTTAGCCAAAGTACTGCCCTGCTGCTTCAGGCCTTCCTTGTTCCCCAGAGAATTGCCATGCCTCTACCAGGGGGTTGTCCTGCTCCTTGAGGCCTGCCTTGTTCCCCAGAGTTATGCCCTGCTACTTGAGGCCTACCCTAATCTCAAAGAAGGAAGACTGAACCTGCTCCCTTCATTCCGGACTAACCCGAGTGTCTCCAAGAGTCATCTGGCTGACCTCCTCTTCTGGCCTACAGGGACACAACAAGCTACAGGGACACAACAATCTCCAGTGGCCTCCCTGCAACTGCCCAGCTGACCTGCTGCACTGGACCAAACTGAGCTCTGATGGCCAATGCTGAAGTGAGTTCCTGATCCCAAAGAGGTGCCTTCCCAGATCCTGGACCCTTGGCTGGCATCAGTTGAGTTCCTTTTGTTAAGATGGATGAAATCCTGAAGTTTTGGTCTCTTCACAACCGTGAAGAGGTCTGCTCATGCTGACACTCTGCCACCCATAAAAACCTCCAGAGTGAAGCTCCAGTACAGCCGGCTCTTTGTGCTACAGTGACTGCCAGTGACAACTGGCAATGCAAGATCGGCACTTTGCGCTACAGGGACGACTATCCACAATGCCAGGTATGTTCTTCACACCACAGTGACGACCCTCTGTGACATGCAGCCTTCTCCAACACGAACAGAACTCTTCATGCCAGACTTTAAGAGGCAACTTTTTATGCAGCACTAACATGGTCTCTATGTCGGGACTGCGCTATATCACAGTTAGCCTGAACATGTGATTTTCCCCCAGTCTAGCACAACCAGATGACCATGAGTAGTGCTTAGTGTGTTTAATCATTATATCAACCTAAAACTTAACAACTGCATATCTCCAGTACTACTGATTCAATTGTTGTTGTTCTGGTATAATTTCATTTATTAAAACGTACTCCATTTTTCTAAATTGGTTTGGGATTTTCCTTGTGTTGTGTTTTCACAGGTACTCCTAGGTACTTTACAATTTACCTCTAAGTTAAGCTTGAGTGCTTTGTGCAAGCTACCAGAGGCTTAAGAACAGGTTAACTTAGTGACATTTGTGGTTCACTTGAAAAGGATTGTGGTTGTTGCTTGAGTGGGTCTTCCACCCCCTCAAACAATTACTCGATTTCTTACAGCGCACCACTGAGATACAGAATATTTTCTAGGACCCTGGCGCACCCAGAGAACCTCTTCATATGCAGCTCTCAAACTTAAAACTTTGAAGTGCAGACATCTCAACTTTCTTTTACCTTCTTCAGATTATTTTCTTTCAGTGCTATCTGTCTGTCTAGGAGAGATTTCTACTGCATAAGTGGGGGATGCATAGCCAGTCTTCAATAGGATGGGTATTTTTGATAGGACTTCTATTCTTTCTTCTTCCCTATGCCTTCACAGAAAGGTTTTCCGTTACTCATAGCAAGATATAGACTACCTGCTTCTTTTTGTTATAGATGAAAAAGCACCGCTGCGAAAGTGAGTCTCCACAGTTCATAGGAGATTAATAAATCGTTGAACAATTCTCATTATGCAAAACGCTGAATCGTGATAATTGAAATTCAATCTGCTTTTAATAATCCATTTATAAACACCAGCCAACGCGTTTCGTTCTGTCACCAGAACTTCTTCAGGGCTGTGAATTGTAAAAAAGACATACAAAAACCACTATAAGTGCCATAGGTAAAACCAACACATACACATACATATATAATTAAATGTCTAAAAATAGTGCACATCCATATGAAAATAGCTGTGACTAATATAGCATTTGTTAATATGAAACATCGTATAACCTCGGTGTTGACAGTTGAAAAAATGCTTGCATGTTCCATGTCGCATAACATTAGTCGAACTATAAGTCTTATTACATTTTTACCATAAAAACATTTCAACTTCATTAGGTTTGGTTAGGTGTAATGTTTCTTAATCATTTCCTATGAAGCAGATTACATTTTTTATGTCATAATCACATATATCAGCGCTTTCATTATCTTTTGGAAATCGAAGTATTGTAAGCTCTGGGAACTCCTTCGCGCATTACATCATATTTCAACATATCTAAAAATTAAGTTGAATAAGATCCAAACTATAAATTGACACTAGGGCATAATGATACTTGAAACATTTAAAAGGAGAGAGCATCATGAATTTTCCATAGTGATATCATTATATATACCCCGCTGCCAGTGAGAGCAATCAATACCTGCAACTACCCAAACCGTTGTTCAATCAATTTTCCCAAGATTTCGCCTATTCCTCATAACACATTGAAGGCATATATCAAAACGTTTTGTAGAACATTTTTTGTATTCATTTCTTTGTTTAACATTTAACAACTCTGCCCTAACTAATGCACCATATACTATTTTTGTTTGCAACGAAATGTATCTCACTCGTTATCCAATAATGAACCGAAAACAGAGGGAAACTATGAGCAGCCAACCCAATATGATGTATTGTCTCTGATGAACGGGGCCTCAAATCGTAAAGCAACCATATCTCATGGGAGCTTATACCAGACACCATAATTGACTTTATGGTCCATCTATTATAACACAGTACATTATTTTATATTATATATCGCAAATGTTATCAGCATGTCTCCTGTGAGAGGAATCAGAAGTAACATAAATATTGTTCCTACCGCAATCGATATCAAGGCGTAGAGTGTTTCCAGTCCAAATTTCTCACCAGGGGTATGTATTTTTTCTATGTTGGGTTGTCTGACTGCGACAAACCCATACCTTTAAAGTTTTTTTTTTTTTTCCAACAGTTTTCGAGTTTGGAGAGAACGTATTAGTTCAATATAGACCAAGGTATTAACCTAAAATGGAAAGGGAAATGAGACATAAGGGACGATTTTATCCCCAATCTTACCTATACATGTCCAAAATGATATCTATTATACATGTAAGTCCAAGACATTCTCCAAAGTCAGGGAATGTTTCTAATGCTATCAGACATATACATCAAACCTGCCTAATTTCTTATGTATGAAAAGAAATTATCTTTCACCGCATTCGGAAGGTCCCTCCTCTGTTCTCGGCAGTTGCCTAAAAATATTAAAATATATATGCCAATTAATAAGTTTATTTGGCATATGCTATATTTTGTATGCGCTGCAATATACTTTACACAATCCCTCTGTGGTGTGCTAGACAAGTTATAAAACAGTCATAGCAATGTTTGAAAATAGATGTAATGCACCCTGGTTATATGCGTGCATGCATTCGCTTTCTAATCGGTGTTATAAATCCTATGGCGCGTTCCCGGGGGCAGAGTTCAAAACAAGATATCTTAACAAACGTGAACGCAGGTAGATAAGGAACTTAAATGCCCGACATAGATGTATATAGTAACAATACAAATGGGGCCATGCCGCCACTGTTTAGACAAAACACCCATCTTGGTCTGCAGATATGTTCAACCAAGAATGCAAAAAGCCAAACCTATCGTTGCCTGCCATGTATAAACACAATTCCTACGTCCTAACAGCTACTTCGACCAAACAGCACACGTTGTTGTGGGTCACATCGCACGTTATCGTATCCAAAGTACGTCAAAAATTTAGTTTGCAAATGGGAACGCAGAGAAAACACGTAATAAAGATCTTTGTGTCCAACGTTGGTATATTTATTAATGGCCTGCCATCACTAAATCACAAACCACATGTTTGTGCTTGGAAATGGCGTATAAGCAACTATCCGATATGGCGGTGGAGGGAAAGTTTAAAAAGAACCTCCTTTTTGAAATGGAGGAAGCTATTCCCTGACACATACCTGTTGGGTTAGTTCATAATCCCCCTTGCAGCGTCTCAAAATCCAAACGCGGATGTCCGATCCAACTTTGGAAAAGCGACCCGCCCGCCATTGGATTTAAACGGAAGATCCTGCGAGTCACGTGTGTCCGACAATGCACCAAGCATTGCATACCTCGGGCAGCGTCACAAAAGGGCCGCCATCTTAGCCTAGTCATAATGTAGCAATAATTGTAAGGGAAATATCTAATTGAACTGGATGCAACACGACAAAGAGAGTTATTTCTAAGTATATATTGTGTTCCTAAAAAATGGCAGCTTTATACAAAAATATTAAGGGCAGTGCATATCCTTAATTCTGTTGATGTTTTCTATTCCTTCCCGTGACGCAAAACAAATTTATTTAATTTGAGTGCCTAATGGTTAAAAACCCCCAGGCAATTTCATTTGGTGGCTTATTATTTTAATGCCTGATGTTTAGAGCGGTTAGGGCAAGGATTTGTAGTGAAAATCGCAACAATATTAGTTAAATGGAAATGGTGTATGTGCCATGTTGGTGTATAGAGTTGAACCAAATGAACTCACCTCATTTCAATGAGAGCGAAGAGCACGCATAACACTTCTATTTTGAGATAAGGAAGTCATGTGAGTTCAAATAAGGCAGATCATGTTATTTAGGCAGAGAGAGGGGAAAATTAGGTATTACAGAGTATGACTACTCGCAGTGACAACGTTATAGGCAAATGTCATAACAAAATTCCAAATAAGATTCACCCACATCAAAACAATTAGAACAGTTGTGCTCATTCTATCAAAAGAAAGAATGTCAATAACAACAATATATCAATGTCGTCCCAAGAGCATTGTGTACAGCAATACCCTATAAATAGCTCATAAACATAAGACCCATACAGTGAAAGGAGAAGTCATAAAACCTCTAAGCACATATTTACATGACACATATCAATGTATATTAGTTAAACATGTTACATATAAACATCAAATGCCAAATCATTGCAAATGATAGTGCATTTCATCCTCAGTATTGTGACCTTTTTCTAAACACCTCAAGCGGCAAATCCAAGATACCTCCTTTTTACGTAGGGTAAGCTCACGATCTCCACCTCTAGGGTGTGGGGGTACGTGATCAATGCCCTGGACCCATATTGTATTGTTGTCTTTGTGATGTTCTCTCATGTGGTATGTCATCGGATAGCTCAAATCATAGTTTTTAATGGCACGCACATGTTCTTGGATCCTCGTTTTTAGTGGTCGTACCGTACTTCCAACATATATCTTTTCACATCCACAACCAATCACATAAATCACATAGCTTGTGTTACAGTTTATATAATGCCGTATCTCATATTCACATTTGGTGTTGTACTGGAATTTTTTGGATTTGTTTTTTCCCAAAGGGCAAATATTACATCCCCCACAAGTGAAAAAACCCTTAGGCTTGGTAGGAATCCATGTTGTGGTTTTCCTAATTGCAGGGTAACTTGGGCACAAGACATTGCGTAGGGTTTTGCCTCTCCTGAAGGTAATTTTAGGGGTGTCACTAATCTCATTTTTCAAATTGGGTACCTCAGTAAGAAGACTCCAATGTCGTCTCAGCACCTTAAAAACATCAGTGCTGTTTTGTGTGTACTGTGTGATGAATGCCATCTTCGGTTTATGGGTCTTTTTATTATTCTTGGCTTTCTTAATCAGAGTGTTTTTGCGGGTGACTGTCAGTATTCTTTTTTCGGCTTTATTCAAGACCTTTGCATTGTACCCCCTGTCAATGAATCTAATTTTGGTATCATTTAGATTTTCTTTGAAATTCCTCTCAGTACTACAATTCCGTCTAATGCGCACCATCTCTCCGTAAGGTATATATTAATAGTGGAGCTAGGGTGTGCACTCGAGGCGTGCAATAAACTGTTGCAAGATGTGCTTTTTCGGTACAAGTTACTCTGTATTGTATTGTTCTCTACATAAAAGAGTACATCTAAAAACTCAATCTGCTGGTGGCTTGATTTTATAGTCAGTTGTACATTGAAGGGGTTGTCATTCAGATAAGCGAAGTAGTCCGTCAACTGGGCTTCACTCCCTTTCAACAACATTATGATGTCGTCAATATACCTCCCCCAAAAGATGATCATATACATCCAGGGGGAGGCATATCTTCCCCAAGCATGTTCTCTTTCCCACCACCCCATAAAGAGCCCCGCGTATGAAGGAGCAAAGTTGCTCCCCATCGCGGTACCCCTTATTTGGTGATACCAGGTGTCGCCATGTAGGAAAAAGTTTCTGGAAAGTATCAACTCTGTCATTTCGATTAACATCTTGTTGTGTTCAATGTGGTCTGCTGTTCTTAGTGACAAGAATGAAGAGAGTGCTCTTATTCCGAAGTGTTGGGGTATGCAGGTGTATAAACCTGTCACATTTAATGTGACAAACATAAGGTCTGTAGACCATTGCAGCCCATCGAATTTATTCAATATGTCACCTGAGTCCTGGATATATGAAGGTAGGTTTACAACCAATGGTTGCAAGAACCCATCCACATACTGGGAAAGTCGTTCCGTGGGAGAGTTAATCCCCGATATAATCGGGCGTCCAGGTGGAAAAGAGCCCCCCTTGTGTATTTTGGGGAGTAAATAAATACACGGTGCCATTGGATTGACTACTTTGAGGTATCGGCATTCTTCTTCAGAAAGGAGACCAACTTCACCCCAGTCATGTATTCTTGTATTAATGTGAGCGACAAGGGAGGGAATGGGGCTGGCATCCAACATTTTATAACAAGTTGTATCAGCTAGTTGTCTTCTGATCTCATTATCGTAGTCAATAGTATTCATGACAACCACATTCCCTCCCTTGTCTGCTTCTTTGATGGTGATACTGTTGTCCCTAGCCAATCCGTCCAGAGCCAGTCTTTCTTCTTTAGTCATGTTTTGATGCTTGTGTGTATATTTATTGGGAGAATCAATCATTTTCTATAGGTCCTGCGAAACTTGTTCCCTAAACAAATCAATATTTTTGTGTGTGTTCACCTGAATGTATTTGGAACGAGGTTTAAGGCCACTTGTGATAATTATATCTTCCTCAATGTTGAGGTCCGAGCGTATTTCCTGTAATGATGGATTGTCGCCAATTTCAATAGACAATAGTAGTACCTGCTTCTTTAGCTCTTTCCCCAACACACTCTGACTATATCTGGGGCTAGTTGACCGTAGGCTAAGAGTCCCCTCTCCCACTCTAGATTTCCTCGATCTGTGCTGTGCTGCTCTGTTTTATAGCTTCATGTGGTATCATGGGATGCAGGCATTCTCCACAGCGATTCTGGTCCAGCCTGTGTCCTCATGGGAATGGTACTGGATGTGATCACCTGGTGGGAAGACAGCTGCTCTCATCACCTCGGACTCTCCATCCCTGGTGCTGCTCACAGCCCTAATTAATTATGGACTCTTTAGCTAGATAAAACAACAATGTCTTTGGATTATTAAGTAGACACTAAGTTTAAGCAGAAAGATCCCAGATGACTACATATCTAAGTTGACTCGATATGATGAGCTGGTCCACATCTAGTTAGTCTAGTACCTCTCATCAAGCCTATTCAAATAAACAATGTCTGAGCAAAATTACCACCCTCAAACAGACCTAGAGGTCTGGATATATTGTGGCTCTCTGCTCTTCTATTTCTCAGGTCTCAGGGAATTATACTATCTTCCTACTACTAATGAACACACCACATGGCCCTTATCTGGAATTGCTGTCAGAAATCTCTCTGTCTTCTTCCGTGAGGCTACTGACTCCAGGGCTGAATCCCTTTTCTGGCTGCTTTGAATTCTGGTGGCCCTGGTCTCTCTGACTGTAATCTTCTGCTAGATTGTTGGACCCTTACTGGCATTGTGGGCGATTGCATTATTAGCACCCATTATACTCACACTTCCCCGGTCTCATTGTCCCTTGCCCAATGTCTCTGGTGCCCGAGCCTCTGTCATACAAGGGCAAATTCTAGATGTTTTGCACCTCAACAATGGAGCTCTCATGCTGGGGCTCCTCCCCAATATAGCTGCGTGAGTCAAGATCTGGAAGCTGAACGTCAGTCATTTTTTAGATAAAACTGGAGGTATCTCTACTCTCCAGTGGATGCCTTTCCTCTTTTTGAAAAGCATCTCCAGCAATGGCCTCCATCCATTCCGACCTACAAAGGCTAAGGAAAGCCACAGAAAGAGCTGTTGCCAAACAACGGAATGTCATTGCTTCTAAAGAATATCTGCTGGCGATCAACCCAGCTTCTTAGATATTATAAAGATATTGGAAGATGTGTGGAAGTTGCATGCTGTATAAAGGGTATGATGGCTTATTAGTTCTTGTAGATGTATTGGTTGACCATGATATGTTAATTTGAACAATGCATCATCACGTGGGTTTAAAGGACACGTCTTGTAGTGACTTCCCTCCTTCCTCAGTAAGAGATGTGATGAAAATTGAAAACCACACTTCTAATATAGCCTTGTAGTGTCCCCCAATGTTGACTCGAGGCCTGTGCGATGTAGAATTTATATGGAGTCCCTAAGTCAGCTCCTTAAGGATACCCCAATCCCACTCACTTACATCAAAAGACATTAACACATGAGAAGACTCAACCCCAGTGTCTTAAGGACAAAGTAACCCGAAGCACCTGTCTCACAAGACTGCAGAACTGACTATCAGAGAACCAGTTCATGTTAAATTCTGAGAAAACCGAGTTCCTTCTTTTCATGCCATCGCACAGAAACAAATAGGATCTCTCTCTCTCTCTTCTGGACATGTTGTCTGTTAATAGTTTCTCTCACTCACTCACTAACTCACAGTAAAGAACCTTTGCTTCACACTTGATCTGCCCTTACTGTTACTACCTCCGCACATAAACAATAATCCGCTACTTTCTACTATTTTGAGCTCAAAACAGACACTTAATGTCCCAGACAGAAAAGCTCAGTCCATGCCCAAGTTATTGCTAGGCTTGATTTTGGGAATGCCATACTTTGAATTTCCCCCAGTCACCCATCTCACCACTCAAAGTAGTTATGTATTCCGCAGCCTCACTTCTTACCACCACAGAAGTCAAATTTGGTCCATCACTGCCATTTTACACAATCTGAACTGGCTTCCTATTTTAGCCAGGGTTCAACTTAAACTCTGAGCCTGGCTTACAAAGCAACCAAACACAACAACAATGCTGCAGTAGCCTTCCACCTGAGGTTTCCAAATCTGCCCTTGAGCGAGCTTCACCAGCACTGCAACCACCCATCCAAATCCCATCCACTTGTTTTCAGGAAGACGCCTACCCTTCTGTCCTTTAGAAAAAGATCTTAAAACCAAACTCTTTTGACAGTTTTTAAATTCCCTCGCAAACATAGCTGATTCATTCAAACACAGTGTTTTTTCTCTGCTGATGCTACTTTTCCCAGCATTCTGCTGGCCACTCCACTTTCTTGATAATATGTTAACTGCCTTAATAGAGAATAGTATTTAAAAGGGATTTCCACGAGAAGGTCTCGAAAATCACTGGGCCCAGTTGTGCTCTATAAAAATGTTAAAGAATAAATATAATGTCTTGTTGTATGCAATGATCGTGGGCATGTATTCAACAAAGTAATACATTCTGATAGTTGTGGTTTAGGTAACTGTTTAACACTGTAAACGGTTAGTTTCTTCTTGACAAGAAGTCCCATAATGGGGTGTGGGCACTGGGGTTTCACAGGAGGGATAGATAGATAGCTACATATGACGGAGAGTGGGCACTGGGGTTTGATAAGAGGGATAGATCGCTAGAGAGAGAGGAGCAGTGCGTGGTCCGAGGTCCATCGCAATCTTGTTAAGCCACCGCCTACCTACAGACCTCTCCTAGCGACTATTTTGTGCAAAATGGAAAAGCTTGCTAAGATCTTGCAGCACATACCGAAGATACTGTTGTAATACACTTGGTTTATTCCCTGACTATGTTACCCCTTCTCTCCCTCACCTTTTGGAACATTCTGATTATTGTATGAAACAAAGATTCTACAGCTGTCTTCAGCTGACTGGAACCTGTGGAGGTGTAAGAGCAAATAAAAATGCCCTGATGCAGAATGGTCCGTCCTTTCATCAGAAGCTCTTTGTGTGGAATCAGCCAGCTAGACAGCTATGCTCAACCGGGGCAAAACTGCTGGTGGTGCCTAAAATTCGGACTTTGCACTGGGGCGGACGAAATTTCCAGTACAGCACATCAAGGTTATGGAACTCTCTTCCACTTGAGATCAGGAAGGCCAGTTCCCTCCTGAGTTTTAGAAAAAGCCTGAAAACTTGGTTGTTTCAGTGAGGGGTGCTTTGTGGGGTTCTTGCTGTCCTTAAGCACCGAGACACCATTTTGGTATTTTTGCTCTCTATACATAGCATCAAAAAACAAAAAAAAAGATATCTACCTTTCTACACAGTGTTACGTCTTTTTAACACTGGCGACGACCAGTTGTGTGTGGACAGCCACACCACCATCCCCAACTGTATTCCACCTACCGGATACAGCCGTAATCCAGTGGCAGCATTGTTCTACAGCTGGGGTGAGAAATTCCATTCTTCTGGAATCAACTACACTAATTATTTTGTAACCCCGGAGGTACTGTTTTTTTAAGTAATTCTATTGTAAAGGAGTTTGTGCCACTATCGTGCCACTTCTCACCTGTGAGCTGCGCTGTACTTCATTCTCTCTCTGTTATTGCCTCATGGTAGGAGGATCCTTTTGGTGAAGTGCTTAGCTCTGTGGACTCTCTGGTGAGGAGGCATGCATTGATGTTATCGTAGTTCATCTACCTCTGTTCCTTGCTATTGCCGGGAAGAGTTTTCTTCACGTGGTCCTTCTTTTTGATGGGTTGTCAGGGAAGTCCTCACATGGTCTTTCGGCTTCGTCTTGTCTACCTCATACTATATCTGGGCCTTCCTGAGTATCTTCTTGCACACCTCCAGACAGTTCAGAATTCTGCACCGAGAGCCATTTTAGGCCTTAGCCGCACGGCCCATACCTCAGCCCTCCTTGATTCGCTTCACTGGCTGCCGGTGCGGAAGCGTATCCATTTTAAAACTCTGACCATGGCCTTCAAGTCATTGCACGGTATTGGTGCTGTTTACTTAAGGAAAATAGTTCAATTCTATTTTCCTTCTAGATCTCTTCGCTCGGCCTCACAAGCTCTAGCCATTATTCCATCCATCAATGTGCTCATGTGCTCGCGTTGGCGGACGTTCCTGCAGATTGCTGGCCCCTCAACTTTGGAATAAACTTCCCTTGTCTCTGAGGAAGCTAGACAATCTGCTGTCCTTTCGAAAAGAACATAAGACTTGGCTTCTTGGCTTATAGTCATCTATGTTACTGACCTCCCCTCTACAGATCTGCCTAGCGCGGGGACACTCTGCCCGAGTAGCCGCGCGCTTTACAAGTCACCCATTTAACATAACTTCCTGGCATCAGAAGTGAAGGAGCGTCCCGGAACAAAGTCCAGCCTCTTTCCCCACCCTGCTTCATGCTGACAGGCACAGCAAGCCTGTCAACTCCCAAGAGGCGGGATAGCCCTTAGTGGCCGCAACCTGACCCTTCTCTGCCCGTTGCTGACGGGCACAGCTGGCTTGTCAGTTGCAGGGCCTGTTCCACCGGTTCTGCTCTGCTTTTTCGCTGACAGGCACAGCTGCTTGCCTGTCGGCAGTGTTGCCATTTTATTTGATAAGGCTTGTCAAGATGAAGTGTTATTGTAATTCACTAGCTAGCAGGCACAACTAACTTGCAATTATGGTAATAAGGAATTCTTCACACTGGCTAGCACATCATGGTGCTGGACTTTCGTTGTTACTATATGGATCTCCTGCATTTCCATTTGCTGAAAGGCTTAGCTTTTGCCAACGGTTTTAGGGGGAAATCCTCACGCTGAACAGCACAGCTTGGTGCTGAACCTACCTTCTACGGGTCATTCTTTTGCATTTCTTTGTTTTCACAAGAACATTATTTCACTATTATTCTGTAGGAGAAAAAATATTTTGATTCGAATTTGTTTTGTACTCTTTTGGTGTTTTTTTATACCTTGCCTACTGTTTTATTCTGGCAAGCTCATATGTTTGAAAGTTCTTTATTGTTTTCTTCACACTTCAGTATTCTAGTATTGGTTTCCATTACTGTGTTTGTACCCTGCTATATGTTGAGTTCTGAAATATGGCTGCGATCAATATGTTTTTACCACCTCCATTTCTTAATGAGGTTGGAGAACCAACCATTCCATGGAAGCAATAGAAGGATTTATTTGAGTCCTACCTCAAAGCGATTGGTGGGGACAGCAAGCAACACATTTTGTTATATAATTTAGGAATAGAGGTTGTAAAACATTCAAAAACTTAAATGAGTCAGAACAAGGTATGGATGAAGGGGAAGGGGAACTCAATGTGTACCTCATGACCATGAACAAATTAGAGAAACATTTTGGGAAAATTATGAATCTTGTATTGGAAAGACATACATTTTTCTCAAGGATTCAAGGCAAGAATGAAAAAGTCGGATCTTACATTGCAGTATTGAAGGGTGGTCTAACACTTGTAAATTTGAATGTTTGACTGATTCGCTGATCAGGGACCAGTTGGTAAGATGCACTAACAATCCCAAAATACAGGAGAAATTACCAGCTGGTAACCCAGATCTCAAACAAGCCATAGAAATAGTGTTGGGAGTAGAACATACTGCAGATTGTATAAAAGAAATGAGTATGTACTGAATCTCCCCCTGAGGTAAATACCATTTCCAAGCACACATTAAAGAAATTCACAAACCGGATAAGGATGGCATATTCAAGAACCAGAGTAACACAAATAATAAGTTAAATCTTACAGGTGTGGTAACCCAGGCACTTAGCAAATAACCCATCCTGCCCAGCTAGAAGTGTTACCTGTCATAAGTGTGGGTGGAGGTGACCCAGGGGTTTGCTATGACATGCGTGAGAAAACTGTATCTATGATGGAGCCTACAACCTCAGTGGATACCAAGTTAGTATTTCAACTAGAGAACAAGGACGACACACAAGTTAATGTTTATGCGGATTCCTGCTCCCTACACTCTACTGGAGAGTAAATCTTTTAAAGAAATATTTCCTAACAGATTAAGTGCACTCCAGACAGCAGATATCAAGCCAGAGGGGTAGAATGGTGACACAATTCTCTTGGTGGGGATGGCCACCCTGTTGTTCAGTTAAAAGGTAGGAACACAGTGGGTAAAGTCTACATCACTGAGAAGAGTTCCAATCTTTTGGGTTAAAAACACCAAAAGGAGCACGGCATCAAATTGGACCCTAGCAGCCCAGATCAAGTACTCCTGGTTGATCGCTCATTGTGTTGTCAAAACATTTGTGATGAATTCCCTGAGGTTTTCGCGGACCAACTAGGGCTATTAAAAGACTTCCAACACCACATCATACTCAAAGGTAAGGTCAGGCTGTAGCACACAAAGTCAGACCCATTCACAACACCTCATGCATATTCTCCTTCAAAATGAACTAGACAGGCTGTTGGAATTGGTTGTTATTGTTAGATTGTACATTGACCTCAGGGATTTAAATAGGAACATCGGGGTAGACAGACACCCACTTACGAGGATTCATTAAATATTAACTCTCATCAAGGATTCCAGCTACTTCAGTGTCCTCGATTTATCCTCAGTGTATCATCAAATGGAACTGCATCCTGATTCTCGTCACCTCACTTCATTTATTTCGCCCTTAGGTAAGTTTCAATATTTGCATATGCCTTTTGACCTGGCTTCAGCCGCTGCTGCCTTTCAAAGGTTAATGCAGCATATTCGCAAGGATGTCTCAGGCACTTTGTACTTCCAAGACGACATTTTCATACATGAGAAAGACATAAAAGAGCACAACGACATGCTAAGACAAGTACTACCCAAATTGGGTAATGCAGGTCTCACACTCAAGAAAGAGAAGCGTCAAATTGGGGTGGGTTCTGTGGAATACCTAGGTAACACCATTTCTCGTGATGGCATCAAGTCAAAAATGAATTTAGGAGATGTCATCCTAAATACTGTTGCTCCCACCAGTTTTGAACAACTTAAGCCTTTTTTATGCCTTTCAGAATATTATTTCAAGTTCATTCAAAACTACGCCAGTATGTTGGAACCCTTACGGAACTTACTGAGAGCTAAAAACCCATTTGTATGGGATGAAGACTGCCTGTCGGCATTTGAGGCCATCAAGTCTTGCATCATTAACGCACCCTTTTTAGGCAGGTTTGATCCCACAAAAGCTACATCTTTGTCTACGGATGCCAGTAATAAAGGGTTACTCAGAGGGTAGGGGAAAAGGAGCAAGTAGTTGATTTTGCTTCAAGGACTTGGAAGGGAGCTGAATGTCATTCCTCTGTGGTGAAAAAAGAGCTCTAGCATGTTTTTGAGCTATCAGACACTTCAGATTTTTTCTATGGGGCATACTTTTTACCGTCATGACTGATCATAAACCCCTCATATGTGCTTTCACGACTAAAGGTTCTACTAGGAACATGCCTCGGATCTCAAGATAGCTCTTAGGGTTAGATGGTTACAATTTTAGAGTGGAATATGTGCCAGGTAAACAGAACTTTGTGGCTGATTTCCTTTCTCGTGCTCCTCTAAATTCGAGTGTTGAAACCCAAGAGGAGGAGTACGGGGACTTAGTATTTGAAGCAGCAGTTCTGAAAAAGGAGGATTGGGACGATTATAGTGTACAGGCTGAAACTGTACCTTTTCTAAAAAAAGACATAACAGATGGCTGGCCAGAAAACAAGCATAATTTACCTGAGGTCCTGAGAAAATAATGGGAAGTAAGGTTAGAATTGTGAATAATTGGGGAAACCATTTACTGAGGGGAGAAAATCGCACATCCAAAGGACATTACAAACAAAATTGTGGATTTGGCACATGTAGGGCACTTAGGTCGCAGCCTTGCTAAGACTAAAGTACGAGAGGAGTATTGGTGGCCAGGCATGGAGGCCATGGTGGAAGACTCGGTCAGTGAATGTGCAAAAAGTGATAAAAACGCTTGCTGTCAGGAAAGACTCGTTATCCCCTGTCCAAGACCTAGTAATACCTTGGTCTAAACTGGCATTGGATATCATTAGTCCTCTCAACCTCAAATGTTTAAGTGAATGCTTCATTTTAGTTCTCAATGATTACCATACACGTTGGGTTGTTACCAAATGTGTACATTAAATTGACACTAAGTCTCTCATTCAGTTTTTGAAGGACACTTTCTCTGAGGAAGATATACCTGACACCCTGGTGATATACAACAGGGTTCAATTAACTTCTGATCTCATGAAGGACTTCCTTACCAATCTTCACATTTGTCAACAAAGAACATCTTTGTATTGCCCCCGGGCAAATTGGTTGGTGGAGCGTATGAATAGAGTTGTGTCAAGGAGTGCTTGCAAAGGGCAGAGGTGACAAATATTTCTGCTAAGTCTGCCATGTAAGACATGATATGGGTCTACTGCACTGCACTCACCAGTGTCACAGGGGTGTCACCCTTCATTCCTTGGAAAGGAGGAAGCCTAGGACTAACCTCACTGCAGGGTGGTTACGCAATGAGAGCTCATGTTTTGTGGACAGGTCTGTAATTGGCAAGAGAATTGAATTGCATAAGGAAAAGTACAAAACCAGATATGACGCCACCAAGTGTGTCAAAACACAGCTTTTCAGAAAAGGTGAATGGGTCCGGACTGACCTTTCCAAGGCAAGAAGGAAGAACTGCTCCTGTTTCTCCGAACCTCTAAAGATAGTAAGTATGGGGAAAAACGTGGTCCAGTTAGAGAATGGACAGATGTGGGGGATGGACAAGGTGTTAGCATGCAAGCCTCCCAAAAAATTTTGTAATGGATCTCCTGACACGGAAGGCAGTTAGAAAGGTCAACAGATCTTCCTCGGAGGTTACTAAGAAATATTGTTCGCCCTGCATGGCATAGAGATTATAGTATTGGTTAATCCTTGGTACTACATAACATGTATCCTATTCAAGCCCCTTGTTGGCTGTTTGCTCGGTTTGTACCGTAACGCTATTAGTACTATACGATGTTGTAATCTTTTTTCCCTCTCTTTTTCTTTCTTTCCGTACCCTTGCTTTGTCCATTTCACTGCCCAGGGAGGTGTCTTGTAATCTTCTTGGTTTATTCCCGGCCTATGTTACCCCCCTCTCTCCCTCAACCTTTAGAACATTTTGACTGTTGGATGAAACGAAGATTCTACAGCTGTCTTGAGCTGGCTGGAACCTGTGATGGCGTAAAAGCGAATAAAAAAGACTTCTACCTTTCTACACAGTGTTACGTCTTTTGAACAGATACATATTGCTTTTGTTCATTCTTCCACAAGTCTGAACCAGAAACTCAGCTTGCTGAAGAACTACATTGTTTTTGTGTTGTCTAACCGTGTAAGGGTTCAAATCGGGTCCAAGAAATGATGCATTCAGACCGCCACCCTTTGTGGCGAAGTAGTCCGAGTTCGAGAGGTGCTTCTGTTGCAGATTATGATGTTAAAACCGGTGAAATCTTCCCAGGTGCTCACCCATCTATGTGATCAATTTTGGAAACTCAGAACCTAGAGGCGTCTTGTGTGCACCAAGGGACAGTCACCTGTTGACCTCCTGTGTATCCAAAGAGTGTTTCGGTTTATAGATTTGTTTTTATGTACTTCTTTTCACCTCCAGGGCAAAGCAAAAATATGGGTGGGGTGGAAGGCTGTAGTAATCCATAATAATACTGCTTGGCATGCTGCAACTCAGTAGCTGATTCTAGGTCTTTTGCGTGTGTTTTTATTGTCAATAAAATGGCTACCAAAAAAGAAGAAATGATCATGATAAGACATTTTGAGATCTTCGCACTGTCATTGCAACTTTTAACTGGCATATATTAGAGGCTAACAGTTGCCGTGAAGTGAAGGGGTTCACAGAGCGGTGCTAGGAAAATCCCATCATGATGTATGTTTTTGCAATTGTGTGGTTTCCGTGCTTTTCTACTTCCCCTTTGCCTTCTTTTGTGCTCTCAGCTGATTTAATGACACATCAGTGATTCGCAAGTTTTTCCTAAATTAGGCCCTTGCTCACATGCTTTTTTAAAAACATCCTTCTTTACTTTGTCGATCACTGTTTTTGACTCAAGATATACCTTTACATAACGGGTGAAATTGCCATGCACCTTAATTACCCGGGCCTTATTCCTGTTGAAAGGTTTAAAAACAAGGCGTTCTCTGTGCCCACCACAACCTCCAAAAGCCTGCTTGCTGTGCTCACATTTATTTAAAGAAGCAAGAATGCACCGTTATATCTTTCCCTATTTTTAACTCTGCGTGGAAATGGCAAGTTATTTTTATCCTCTTTCAAAACCAGGCAATTCCACAAAATGATTTCGTGAAGTGGGCAGATTACAAATGTCCCTCTTTTCTTTTACCAAACATATGATTTCCTTGAGAACTGTTGCAATGAAAACATCACCTCCCTTGCATTCTTTAGTTTCGCAAAAAGTCCTACAAGGGGAACAATCATGAGTAACTAAGTGGTCGGAGAAAGGAACGGAGAAAAGGAGGCCTTCGTGCGTGCACTTTGCATTCCTGCAGATAAGGTGTACCCCATTCACAACATTCAAATACCCTCCCATCTTCTACTCGCTTCCAGTTGTCATTTTGACATTTATCTAGTACATTTTTAGACTATTGTTCAAGTTTATTGCCAGAAACTTATCAGTGTGTCACACATTTCACAATTTCTGAAAGGCCCTGAGTGAGGGAATCTTGTGTTTTTAAGAACAAGACAATATTGAACAAGCATTGTCATAGCCAATAGGTCTTGCCTTTGGGACCTTACACGTATTTAGTTATGCAGCACAATATCCTTCGTGCAATAACATCAACTGTTGCATGGGTAAACATTTATAAGGTCCCAAAGGCGAGACCTATTGCCTAAGCCAATGCTTGTTTCTTTAGCAATCATGGTCCTGCTGTCTGACTATAAGTTCACTACTTTAGTGAGAATGATGTTTGAGGTTGTTTGTTCCCAGTTACTGTTTATTCAGTTGCTGAGTACAGTTGTATTTCTCTTTTTGCTACCAAGTGAGGATTCCTGGCACAATTGGATAAACTACCCCAACGACCCCAGATTGATTATGGTGGAGGAAACTATAGCAATATGCTCATTTATTATGATATCAAAGATATCAAATGTTGTACCTCCCTTGTCCTGATGACACAATTGAACATAAAGTCGTTCTTTGTACATCATTTCTATAAAGTATGCCGACCTCCTATTACAATTTGTGACTTATGTAATGTGAACTGTTTAAATAGCAAAATGCTCACCACAACAGGGCGGCAGAGACGCGGGCCGCTCAATGGGAGGCGTTTTATGTGCTCAACAAAAGAGTACGAAACTGAGCGCCCCACAGACATGGCGGGGCGTGAGGGAGAGAGAGAGAGAAAGGGAAAGAAAGAGAAAGAGGGGGAGAGATAGAGCGAGAGAGAGAGGAGGAGAGAGAGAGCGAGGGGGCGAGAGAGCGAGAGAGAGAAAGAGAGAGCAGGAGAGACAGAGTGAAAGAGAGAGAAAGAGAGAAAGCAAGAGGAGAGAGAGAGAGAAAGAGAGAGAGAGCGAGAGAGAGCCCGGGAGAGGTGTGTGAGACCTAAAAATCACTAACTATATACAAATAAATATAACGAATCCAATGGGCAGTATATTTCTCAGTATATGGAAATTCCCGGTAATCCACCAAACATCTCCCTAATGTTATGTTTGGTTGTTGCCATTTATACAGCGTTAGGTCCTTTGATGCTGTAACTTACTAGCGCTGTTAAATGGCTGCAAACACGACTGTTTGATACCTTGACATATGTAGGTCTCTTCGTGGCTTTCCGACATCCACATGAGCAGGGCGTTAAGTGGGCCGGGGCCTTCCGTTTCTCAGCACCGACAGTTCTAAAAAGCAAATGCTGAGACACATCTCTATCGGGCTCTCCATTTTTACCCTCACTTTCGCTGAAAAAAATAAATCTTAAATCTGCAGCAATGCCCCCTTCACTGCCTTTGGGGTAACTTCAAAAGCCTCATTATAGTTCCTGCACGGTCTTGTTGTTTCAGAACTGAAGCCTTTTCAGTGTTCTATAGAACGAAGTCAACATAACCAGACCCTTGCAGTCCCCATAGAATGATTTGGCTAGCTTTAAGGTCAAAACAGCTAAAAGCTAGCAAACCTTTAGAAGACCTTACTCTATAGATTCCCCCTCAGCTACTGAGGGACATGAAAGACTGTCACAGGCACGCCTTCTCTGTACTTTCACTCCTGTTAGTGAACAAACAATCTTGAACAGTCTGGCAACAGCAAAATATAGACGACCTAAGGATCCCTGTTGCTTATGTATCTTATGCAACTAAGAGCTATTGGCAAAGCCAATAGTTCTGGCTTGTTGTCGGCATAATGTTACTTGGGTTATTATATATCTGCATGCAATGACAGGAACAGCAAAAAACCAGTCAGAGGGCATACTATGCTATGCACAGATTTCTTCCATAGGTGGTTTTAAGCCACGCCCTTAATTACACCGGCCACGCCCCTTTGGGTTTTTCAATCGCACTTAAAGCTCTGCAAATGTGTCACCCAAACCCACCACAGATTCCAAATGTGAGTTCCCAGACCCAGATAATTTTCTCTAACGCCTCGAGACGTCGCTCTCTGCAATGAACATTAGGTGAACGCATGCAATCCCTCACTCAACTGAAAGTCCCTCAAACTGAAAACAGACTCAAAATGTAAGTCCATCGGCAGAACTGCACCTACGCAGCATGGGGAACCTCTAATTAAAACTATCCCAACAATATGGTACTAACTGCCTCTACCCTTCAGAGCAATGAGACACTGCCTACGTGAGTTTTGTCAAAATTGCAGTAAATGCGCAAAGGTACACGAGAGCGCAGTCCAAAAAAACTTGTTCAACCGAAGAGAGTAGTTTTGGATGAAAAACGCACTCATGTATAATTGTTTTCATTATATTACAGCAACACATTTTTAACAGCTGCTTCCCCCAGCCTGTCTGGCCACACTCCCCCACTCACCCTGAGGGCTAACAGCAGGAGCCACAAACGAAGGCTGAGGCGGGTAGAGCTCGTCTTCTCACCAACAAGCCTCATCCCGTGCCGTGTCGCGCGCAGCTCAGATCCACGCTCGCAGATCCGAGGGCCGCCCAGCGCCTTGCGCAGATCTATTCTAGATGTGGCACGGACGCGTTCCAAGAGTGAGGAGAACCTGCTCGCTCCAGCGCGCGGTGTGGGTGATGAGCAGTGTCAATGCCCCTCCTCAGTGCCCCCTTGCATGTACTTCGGTGCGCAGCCCAGGCGTCCGTCTCCATGCGATCAATAGATGTACTTCGGAGAGGACCCAACCTCTGCGACAGAGGCCCTGACACTGAGGCAGCCGAGCTCTGCGCGGACCAGTACTCTGTTATGACGTGAAGACATTTACTAACAACTCTGAAGGAACCACGCGCCACAGATAGTTTGTTCAAGCTGACCTTAGCCATGCTCTCAGACATTGGTCCAAATGCGAAAAGTAAAACATTTCATTTCCACTAAAACAGGTGCTGGTGCGAGACTGAAAAGGGCAGTAAAGCTCAGGTGCAGAATGGCGCCAGCTCATAACTGCTGAAATAATGCAGAACTCTCAAACTACAGCATCTGGAATTTGAGGTATTCATCCAGGCCGTTTTTTTTATTTTATTCTTTTTAACATTCTGGCACTTGCAGGACATAATGAAAGAAGGCATGGGCTAGGAAGGACCCTCAGTATATACTCTTCGTAAATCAGCAACAGGAGCAGTTCGACAAGAAACCCGTGCAAACAAACAGAGTTGAATGACAGTGCTAGCAATGCCCCTTAGCCGAAGTTTAAAACAAGCGCTCGCTCACAAGTGAGGGGGAGTGTGGCCGAGAGCAGGGACGCACAGCGTTTACCTTGCGGGAGCGAGCGCACTAATTGGTAACACATAGCGCTGGTCACTCCCGCAAGGAAATCGCCAGACGTGCACGCATTGCCATTGAAGGCAATGCAACGCATGCACGTTTTTAAGCGAAAAACCGAACCGATTTCAAGAGGTCTCCTCCCTAAGCAACGCATGCGCGCTGCGTAGGCGAGACCTAAAAAGGATTGGCAGATACCACAGACGAGGCCTTCCTTGTGAAAAATTCGACATTATTTCTAACAGACCTGAAATTCCATTCATTACCAAATGGCCTCATTTTCTCATAAAATAATTAATATACCAAGGCAAAGGAATACACAGAAGCAACTTCTCCTGCCACCATTAACCATTCATGACGGTTCCCTGCAGGCATCACATGACCTAATGACTCAACTGTCCTAACACCAGTGAATGTCCAGAGAGACTGGCAGTGTGAGTGCAAAGCTGTTTCTCACATGTGGAAAACGATAAAGGAATCAATGGCACTGGGGTGATGGCCCCAGAACTGCGTGAGACAGTCTTAGATGGGTGGTCCAGCTTAACTGTTGGGCCGGACCTGGAATCCAAAGCAGCCTGGGCAATTTTGTCGGACCAGGCCAGCTAAGCGGACAATGTGGGGGGGAGTGGCGGGGGGGGGTTGGTGCATTGCTATTTTGTTACTGGGGGCCCATTTTGCAGCACAGCTTCAAAACCGCCCCTCATCCTTCCAGGGAAACGCCCGATACCAGCTATGGCCAGTCGGACACCGCTAACTGTGCGCGGCATACAAAGCCATTTTACTGATCAAAGCGGATGCTAACGTTTTTGCTAAATAGTTAATCTGTTGCTTAGGAGACTTTGATCGCTATAACACCCAGACTAAAGTGGCTTCATGGCAAGACGGTCCATAAAATAAACAGGTTTTATTTTGCACTAGAATTGACTTATCAGCTGGAGGGTCCAATGGGGATTACAGGAGCAATATTGAGAAAGGTTGTGATATTAGAGAGTCGGACTACTTTTTAGCTTCACTTCAAAAGATGGATGTAGACATTACGTTAGGAAATGCATGCAATGTCTTAATGAATATTATGCTATGGTTAGGGTGAATGAAGTCCTATCAAACCAGTTCCCCGTTGGAAGGCACATCAGTCAGGGGCAGGCGCGCAACACCCATTGGGCTTCCACGCACTGCTTAAACATTTCCCACTCTGACAACACAGAGGGAATTCTCTTCTAGAGCACACACTGCATATTAATCCCATCTCGGCCATTCTTATTTGTATAATAAAAATAGTTAAGAAAACATTGGCTGAGAGAAGCGACGTATTGATCTGTTAAAGGTTTTCTAGTGCGCCCTGCTGGGTTCGGCCTGGCTCGCTGACTGGTCGGTGTGATGTATTCACAAGGCCCCGTGGCAGCAGAAGGAGCCTCGTATGCCACCTGAACATAATATAAGGACATTGGCATTGAAAGAGATCTCTCCCTGTAGGAGAAATTGACAAGTTAGCAGGGCTCATACATTGCCCTGCTTCTTCTCCCTATTGATACGACTATCTACAGCACTCCAATGCCTTACTAAATAAATGCACAAAACAGAAGAGCTTTAAAATGAAGTAAACAAGGATTTCATGATATGATGTTCTCCTTTCTCATAAGGGGTCAGGTCATTCCATATTGTGATTGAATGTGGTATCTCTCGCTGCTTGAATCCTGCCTATCTATCAGGCCACTTCTCACACATGCACTTCTACTAAGGGGACTCTTTGTACGGGTCTTATGTGGGTCCGTAACACCAAAATATGTGTTTTTAATGCCTTCTTAAAGCAAGTCAAGTTGGAAGGATATCTCAGCAATTCTCGGAGAGAGTCCAGATCTTACTGACCGAGTTGATTGGCACTGTCACTCTCCTCAGAGCATCGCAACACTTCTTACTGAAGTAGCTGTGAGCGCTTTATATATGGTCTCAATCAATCAATCAGATCGATGGGCCTGGGGCAGAAAAAGCTCTGAAGCCTTAATTTTAAAGTTGACTTGTGGGACTTTCAAAAACAATTTATCCTGAGTTCTTAGGTTTTTTATGTTACAGTAGAGTGAGATTCTGCTGGATAGATAGAGGAGAACCAAGTACTTATATTCATCCTACAGCAGTGTATACATGTATACATCCAGCAGTCAAGTTTGAATAGGATTTCATCTTATAACTGGTAACCAGTGAAGGGATTTAGAGCTGCTAATGTACCATGATCGCTTCTACCCAACGCTGACAGGTGAGACATTCTGGGCCATCTGCAACGGATTGAGCCGTGAAGCTGGAGGGCCATTGTAGATGCAGTTATATTAATACAGTCTCAAGTTAATAACAGCCCCACCAACATCAAGGCAGAAGAGAGTGAGTGCATGACGTTTCTCACCTTTGCTTGTTGGTGGCAGCAACTCTTAATTACAAGCCCTTGCTTACCTAGAGGCATGATCTGCGTCACCTTTTGGTCTTAGATACTGTCTCTGTCTTTTGCACTCTGACTGTTTGGAGAAGTTGCGAGGAGGGTGGCTCTCTCCTTGGTTCCAATCAGATTATAAATGTCTGGGGATAGATGGAGTTCACAAAGAATTCACAGCTTTAATGTTCCTTAGTACTAATATACTACATATTTAGGTGCTTTTATTACACGGAATGCAGCAGTATACAAACCCATATTTCACAGGGATTGCCATTGAATATATATTTCATCATCAAAATGATATCCCCCAAACCACTCTGCGGAGCTTTACATTGTGAAGAATATTGAGAGTAAGTGGCTTGGAGGACCACATTATGCAGCAAGGTTATCTAATTTGTATATAAAGAAATTGCAATTTAGGTGGCACATTATATATATATTTTTTAATTTTTAGAGTTTTATATAGCACAAACTAGACCCGAGACATCGAGTCGCAGAGCGCTTTACATGAGCACCAGTTTTGTTACAGAGGTACACAATCATTTTTGTTAGGCACTGGGAGATTAAGTGATTTGCCCAGAATCACAGGATGTTGAGCATCGTTGCTGAGACTTGAACCCGGTTCCCCAGGTCCAAGGTCGACCACTCTAGCCGCAAGGCTACATCATCATTAGCTAGAAGCAACATTCTTTGTTAATTCTAAAGAATAGGTTGTAAAATGATATGACAACTATGGTAAATCTATAATAATTATGTGGTAAACCCTGCAGCCATGTATCACATAAATCCGAAGTCCCTCACCATTGCCCACTGTTGCATCAACAATTTATTCATGCAAGTATATAAAACCTAAACATTTTAAACAGGGTTTTCAAGCTAACTACCCAACACAAAGATGTAATATAAAACTACATAACACTAATGTGTATGTAGCTATCCCGGTGCTCTCTCCAGGCGTGCAACGCCCATTGGTCTCAAAGGGTTTCAGCCCCTCACCCCTGTCGTGTGTGTCAGCCCGGCTGAGACAGCGTCCCGGGCACAAACACAGCCACACCCGAGTACTTCACAGGTCTTTAAAAGACCATTTGCTTGTTAATGAGGCTTTGTTGTTTTTTCGCCCCTTTTTAGAGAGCCCCTGCATCTCATCTCCACTCTGCATACTGCTGGAAGAATTAGCCCCACCCGAAATGTTTTCTTAGCCCCCCCCGAAATTTGTCTCTAGTTGCGCCTCTGGTCAGGGGAGTCCATTTTCCCCACCAATCGTGGTGATGGAGCCGCCTGTGTAGCGTTTTAAGGTTGGATGGTCTCATTAATGGTTTTAATTGCATCCAGTGTGGAAGACGGAGTATCTTTATTCAGTAATTTGCGTTTATATTTGAGCCTTCCCCAATTGTTTGACCTTCGAGCTATCTCAATACTTGGCAAGGAATTTACTAAGATTTCACACAACACAGCGCAGCTGGGGAAGTTACTGTTCTGCGTTGTGAGAAAGGGAGAGAGCAGAACTGCAGCATACTTATAAAGACGTGGCACAAATCTGCTCTCTTCTAGCCTGGCATAATTGTGGACCCATGTTTATAAGTCTTTGTAAATATAGGTTTGCGTCAAAATAAATGGGCGGGTGCATGCAAACAACCACACGATATCCATGTAACGCCTATTTAATGCAAGGTAACGCAAGGTAGCTGTATGAGCCAAATTGCATTTTTTTTTCCTACAAAGCTACACAAATCGGACTTTTCGTGGCTTTTTAAATTCCCAAATAGATTTTGCGTTGGAACTGCACCAAAAAGGTGATGCAACCCTGATGCAAAATCTTAGTAAATCTGTGCCTACATATACTCAGGGATTTCTCAGGCCTCCAGGTGATTTAATCAATACAATTACCGGACCACGGTAGTGAGCAGGCATCCAGCTGAACCGCAAATCTCAGACTGGAAAACAGAGGCTTCAAACATCAGGCTCCATATATGGTGTGGAATGAATTGAGGTCCTGGGTAGACAATACAACCTCACAGCTGGACTCTCTTAGGTTTGTCTTAAACAGCTGTCACTCTCTTGCATCATTTCCCTTGTAGGTCGGATCACTCTCTATAAAATGGCGTCACTACCACAATGCTTTCCTCACTGCAAAATTACCCTTTCGAAAGATGTCAAAGATTACTTTTATATATTCCCCTTAATGTTCTCCTTTGTCTTTGCATGGGTGTGGTGAGGCGGTAGGGTATCAATGGATAAATCCTGCAAGTCAACTTTTAATGAAGGACCAGGAATGGCTGATATAACTGTATTAATGGGTGTTTGTTGGACCTGACCCTTTTTGAAGTGTGATTCCTAAACGTTTTGTCTTTTCCTCAGATTTTTCTGACCTATTTGTCTTGGCTTTAGGACTCTGGGCACTTTACAACTGTCAACCAGTGCTACAGTGCATATGCTCTCTGTCTAAATTGTACTGGTGATTGGTTTAGCCATGATTGGCATATTTGATTCACTAGTAAGTCCCTAGTAAAGTGCCACAAGGGGGCCCACGGCCTGTAAATCAAATGCTACTAGTGGGCCTGCAGAACAGATTGTTCTACCCACATGAGTAGACCTGCAAACATGTCTGAGACCTGCCACCCCAGTGTCTGTGAGTGCAGTTCTAAACTGCTATTTCGACCTGGCATTTTTCTATATGTAAGTCACCCCTAAGGTAGGCCGAAGGCAATACCATGGGCAGGGTGCAGTGTATTTCAAAGGTAGGACATGTAGTGGTGTGTTTTACATGTCCTAATAGTGAAATATTGCTAATTTCGTTTTTCACAACTGCAAGGACTATCTCTCCCATAGGGTAAAATGGGGATTGCCTTAAAATATCTTTTAAGAGTAATTTCTAATTGGGAGCAGATAGAGATTTGGGGCCAGATGTACAAATGTTTTTTTGCGGTCGCAAACAGGAAATCAGCCCATTTGCGACTGCTAAATAGGTCTGCCCTATGTACAAACCCTATTTTGCGAGTTGGTAATTGTTTACTAAAATAGGGTTTGCAACTCGCACCTAGGAAGGGGCGTGCCAAGCGCGTCCCTTCTTAATAGCAAGTTGCACTTCTAGGTACAATTGTTTTGTGACAGCAATTGTGGTCGCAAAACACTCGCAGTTTACCACCTACTTCAAGTAGAAGGTAAGCCACATGCAAACAGGAAGGGATCCTTAGAGGACCCCTTCCCATTTTGGGACTGGTAGCAAAAATATTTTTTAAGAGAAGGCAGTGTTACCACGAACCACTGCCTACTCTTAAAAAATTAAACAGAAACGTTTAATTTTTCTTTTTTAAGTGCATCCTGTTTTCCTCTAAGGAAAATAGGATGCATTTTTTTTAAAACACTGCTTTATTTAAAAAGTAGACACAGGCATGGTGGTCTGCTGACCCCAGCAGGGCACCATCCCTAGGGGTGCTAGCCATTCCCAATGGGTCGCAAATTGCGACCTGCCTCATAAATAATAATGAGGCAGGCAATTTGTGACCCCATTAGCAATCACAAACAGTGTCTGAGACACGGTTGTAAATTCCATTTTGTGAGTCCACTATGCCTTGTACCGTCTTTGATTTTTGACGCATCCAGGAAACTTTGTGCTAAAACAACCGCATCCATCGATTTCTATGGACTAAACTTGCTTAACCTTTTAAAAGTGATATTTTGATATGTGATTGTTCGATTTTTGTTGTTTTGGTCTTGTTTTATTTAGATAAATATTGGCTATTGTGCTAAACTGGTGCAGACTCTTTTTGTTGGGTTTTCACTGTGTTACTGTGTGTCTACAAATACTTTACACATTGCCTCTGAGGTAAGCCTGACTGTTCGTGCCAAGCTACCAAGGGGGTGAGTTGTGTTACTCCTTTACTCTCACTAGAGTGAGGGTCCTTATTTGGACAGGGTGCAAACCACTGCCAACTAGAGATCCCATTTCTAATAGATTGATTGAATGGCTTGGGTCAAGCTATGGGTTCTAGTAGATCCAGGGCATTTGCAGGGAGCATATGAGGGAAGGTACCTTGCTTCTCCCCCAAGTTACAAAGACTGTGCTCCATGTCTGTCATGATGCATTTCAGAAAATCAAGTGGCTGGGCACTAGATAAACGAAATACCTCTTTCGGTATGAACTTGACTTGTCTTGACAGGTTACAGCCTTAGAGAGATATATGTATGATATCGAATCCTATTGCTTCAAGAAAAAAAATCAAACATACCAATTCAAAGAGGCATTTACTTACCATCATGACAATGCTGAGACAACATCCAAAAGGGACAGCAACCCACTGATTTCAGCTGGACTCCACTCATTTCTGGTTCTGCATACCCAAATTAGATCCATGAACCCTCACAGACACAGTTTCATAGAATGTGAGAAGGAGTTGTGTCATCTTGCAACCAACTACTCCACCAGTGTTACTAAAAGGCCTTTCATAATTTGGCAAATAATTAAACTAATTAATTGATTGATTGGTTAATTAAACTAGTCACTGCTCCACCAATCTTTTGCAGCACTCGTGCGGAATCTCCACATGGCGCGCTGCAGAGTGCACTGTGTGGAGATTCTGGCACAAGTGCAGAGACTCCACCACCCCAATGGCAGCGCCTCTGCCACAACTGCGGAGTCTCTTTGTGTATTGAGCCCTTACTGATAACGAGACCGTGGAATAAGCAACATTTTGGGTTGCACGGCCTTTTCAGGATAGACTGCTGCTGGGGACGAGGCTTGAGCGCCGGCCAAGATGGCGGCGTAGCTCCGACACAAGCCTCGGCGCATCACTTTTTATCTGCAGCGCGGAAGGGATTTCACGCTGTTCTGCGGCGCTAATGTAAACCAGAATGTGAGCTGTGCTGACTGCTCTCTTTGTTTCCCGGTCCCGCTACTTTCTTCACCACTTTCGCGGAGGTGCCGATTTCGGCGATTGCGGCCGCCATTTTGTGCGCCGGCCGCGTTCTCCACACGGCGGTCGGCAGAGAAGTTCCTGAACGGTCCCTGGTCTGCCACAACGACAATTAAACCTGATGATTATGGCTCTGCATAAAAGGTGAGCCCTACTCCCAGCTTGATGCTGCTCCTGGTTGTTTCTCTCCCCTCTCACTTGATACGACCTGGCATTCATGGCTCCGCCGCCATTTTGTGACTTCCCTCAGCTCTTCACATGATTCCTCTGCTTCTGAGAGACTGTGAATTATAGGACGTCTGCAAATCTTTCAGCTTTACTACTCTATATTGGAGACTATTGGTGACGTGTTACAGATGCTGTTGGTTTCTCCCCTGGTATTATCTCCTACAGAGGATTTTTATTAACGGTCTAAGAACATTACTCTGCACGATCCCTCTGTTCACTCAGATCAATAGGTTCTCTACGCTGCAGTGACACTTATCGTCGATGGATCTTGTTGCTTCAAGGTTTTGCCTTCACAGGCTTTCAACGTAGCTTCTACACATATCCCCTAACCGTTTTTCTTCTGCGTAACTCTGTATGACCTGCATCATTTCATTCCGTTTGGTATTCAAGTGTCTTCCATTCAGTTTCATTTGTTCTTGCACTACTCTGTGTTACTAGTTCTGCTCTCCTCATCAGTGGCGGCTTGCTGACATACACCTGCCTTTCCAGTTTTTCATGGGGAAAATTAGTACTTTAAAACTGGCTTCATCCTCTGCTTTGCCGGCTGGCTCAGATTCAGACTCTCCTTACCAAGACATGGAAGACGACGCGTCTTCAAAAGCTGCTTTGACACGTAGAGCTATCCCGAAAGAACGGGGCAAAGGCAAGACGCCGTCTTCCTTAAATTCTTCTAAACGTCTCAAGAAAGATCCTCCTTCTCCAGGAAGCAACTCATCACCCTCCTCTATGGATCTTATTTTGGAAGAGCGTCGTGCATTTAAAACATTTATGGAAGCCACCACCAAAAACATGCAGGCTATGCAGGAAAACTGTTCTTCTTTGGATTCACGTGTTCAGAATCTGGAACTCACAACAGACTCTCTGCAATTTTCTTGTTCTTACATCCGATCTCTGGAGGCGGAAATCCTCCTCCTCTTTAAACGCCAGACAGAGGATTTGGAAAACAGGAATCGTAGGAACAATCTACGCTTATATGGTCTTCCAGAACTTACAGAGGGGCCTAATCCTACCACTTTCTTCCAATCCTTTCTCGCCAAGATATTGGACGCTCCGGCCTTAGCCTCCGTCAATATTCAACGGGCTCATCACCTTGGTCCTAAGGTCGCTAGCAAACCTAGAGGAGTCATCATGTTATTCCTGCAATACACTGACTTTTTACAGGTCCTCTCAGCTGCCAAGCTCAAGAAACAGATCATGTTGGAAGGCCACCGCTTGTTTCTATCGCAAGATGTCTCCAAGACCACCACGGATCGGAGGAAGAAGTTTTTGGATTTGAGACCTCAGCTCAGAGCACTCAATCCTAGATATGGTCTCCTTCATCCTTGTCTCTTCAAGGTCACATACAAGGACAGAACAACCACCTACGATGATCCTGCAGTCCTGCAAGAGTTTCTTCGACGCCATGGTCCAGACGTTATGGATGTCTCTAATCCTGGTTGACTGGATTCACTGCCTCTTTGTCTCTGTTTGGCTATGGTCCTGATACTTTGTTATTAATGCTGTCGTTGTGTTTTCCCAATGTTTCTTATTACATTAGTTATTTTATTCTTTTGTGTCTCATGTCTTCAGATTTAGTCACTTTTCCTGTTTTATTTGATCCATTTCTCTATTCACTAGTCTGTTTTCTCTTGTTTTTTGCAGACGCTCCCCTTTCCCTTTCCCTTTTCACCTGCTGTATCATATTGTCCTATGTGCTGCATTTGGATTCATGGTAATGGAGGTTTGATGTCCGCTCTGGATGTTGTCGCTGTTCTCTCCCGACGCTACCTTCCCATCCTCGTTTTTGCGTTTTTTCGTTTTTCGTAAGTATGTACTTCAGTCTTTCTTTTTGGACATGTACTGTCTTCTTGTTCGTTCTTATTTCTGTCCTTCTATCCTATTCTTCTGCATCGGTTCTCCTGACAGTTTTTTCTCTCTCCTTTCTTTTCTTTTCTTACCCTTCTTTTCTCCCTTTACTTCCTCTTTCTTTTTCTCGACCTCATTTTTCTCCCTGTAGCAATGATTTCTCTCTTTCCATTTTTCTCCTTTTCCATCTCTCTCATCTTTTCCTCTTTATCATCATGTTTCCATTTTTCTCAATTTTTTCAATATATTTCTTATGCATTAATAAGCATGTTGCTGTTAGTTGTTTTTCTAAACTGTTCCATTCCGTGTAACGACGTGGAACGTTAAGGGATTGAGTAATCCCATTAAACGACAAAGGGTCCTTTCACACTTAGCAAGACTTAAGACTGACAGTGCCCTCCTTCAGGAGACTCACCTCGCTGAGGTGGAGGCTCTGAAGTTTAAGCGCTGTTGGGTGGGTCATGTTTTTTGCTCTCCTACGTCCACCAGAAAGAATGGTGTTGTAATTTTGTTGCATAAAAAGTTCAACGTTTCTTCAATTACTCATGAATGCGATGTTTATGGCCGATGGGTCATTGTTACATTACTCATAGATAATATTCCTCTCACCCTTTTTAATGTGTATGCCCCTACTGGGATTGACAGATCCTTCTGGCCCTCTATCTCTTCCAAGTTATCCTCCCTTTCTGGGGATTACATACTTCTTGGTGGAGACTGTAATCAGGTTGTTGACCCCTTCCTTGACCGTCACTCAAAAGTCAATTTTGTTCCCTCTAGAATGCACACTCAATTTGTAAATTCTTTTCAAAACAACGCCTTAGTAGATATTTGGAGATTGTGTAATCCAGATATTAGAGAAAACTGTTTTTTCTCCCCACCTCACCAATCCCAATCCCGCATTGATGATATTTTTCTTAGTAAATCCCTGTCACAACACGCTATCCGTTCTGAAATTGGCTCTATCCTACTCTCTGGCCATGCTCCGGTTTTTGTAAACCTTGACCTACTCCCATTCTCTCCCCACTCTGGCAGATGGCGTTTCAATAATGCTCTGCTTTTAGAACCCACTTTCTGTACCAAATTTACCACCTTTACCAAAGATTTTTTTCTATTAAATCACACTCCCCTTTTGTTATGGTTTGGGATTCTTTCAAAGCAGCCTCTAGGGGTTTTATTATTAATTTTGTAGCTCGGCGTAAGAAGCTTCGTGAGGCCAAATCGGAGAAAATCCCAGCTGATATTAAAGCCTTGGAACTTGCCTATTATGCCTCTAAGTCTGAATCTTCCCTTAAAACTCTTATTGAAGCGAAAATCTCATTTAACAAATTTACAACGGACGCTGCTTCTAATGTCTTGCTCAAATGTAACTCCAGATATTATGGTGGGAAAAACAAAATGGGGAAGCTTTTGGCCAACTATTTAAAGATTCGGAAGGAGCGCACAAAGATTCAATGTATCAAGACTTCTTCTGGAGAATCCACTTTTAAAGACAAAGACATCCTCTCTGAATTTGTCAAATTTTACGACACTCTTTATACTCCAGAACAGGTTCCGAATACTGATGATCTCCTCTCTTATTTTCATTCTCTTCCATCTCCTTCGGTTTCCCATGTTGATTTTCACTCCCTGGAACAGGACATTACACTCTCTGAAATCTCCCATGCCGTTTCTAATCTTCGCCATGGTAAATCTCCAGGTCCTGACGGATTTACTATAGAATTTTATAGCCATTTTGCTTCTCTCCTTCTTCCTAAACTCTTACTCCTATTTCAAACTTTCCTGGGAGCGAACTCCTCTAGTGGTTCTTTTCAGCAGGCTTTAATTTACTTAATCCCCAAAGAGGATAAGGATCACTCCTTATGCAAAAATTATAGGCCAATATCTTTGGTCAACACTGATTATAAAATTCTAGCAAAGATATTAGCGTTACGCATTGATCCCCTTTTACCGGATCTAATTGGTCCTGAACAATCTGTTTTTGTCAAAGGACGTCTTTCCTCCGATAATTCTAGAGTTTTCCTTAACATACTTAGTAAGGTTTCTTCTCTGCCCCTTCCTTTCGCAGCTATCTCTTTAGACGCGGAGAAAGCCTTTGATAGGATTGGGTGGGATTTTATGTTTCAAGCTTTGCGTTGGATCGGCATCCCTTCCAAATTTATTTCCATTGTCTCTTTACTTTATTCTGATCCTCAAGCTTCTATTTTTGTTAATGGGATGACCTCGGACTATTTCTCTTTACATAGGGGGATTCGGCAGGGTTGCCCCCTATCCCCTTTACTTTTTGTTTTAGCCTTAGAACCCTTCCTTACTAAAATCCGACTAGACAACAGTATCTCTGGTTTTCATTTTGGTTCTCATCAGGTCAAACTCTCGGTTTATGCTGACGATATTCTTTTTTATTGCTCAGATCCTGTTACCTCTATTCCATTTTTTCTTCAGCAAGTTTCCTCCTTTTCTGCAATTTCTGGTTACCGCTTGAATGCCGGCAAGTGTGAAATTTTGCCCTTGAATTTTCTTTTGATGCATGTAGGTGGTCTGCACACCATTTTCTCCCATTGTATCCAGTTTTTACTTCGACCGAAAATTTTTGACCAATTGCGTGCAACCCAGGATTGTGCAAGCCCGAATACACTCAAGTTCAGTAATGTATGTGGGGAGTGCGTAGCTACATGCTCCACTCCCAGGTGCACTGCGCATAGGGATTCCAGATCCCGCTTCATTTTAAACCATTCAAACTCTTCTCAATTATTACTGCGTTTTTAACACTTATTTTTCATTCTTTTGTCGTTTCGCACATCAAATCCACAAGTATATCGGGAGCTACCAGTATCCTACAAGCTACCCGTTGAGCTTTTTTTTTTCTTTTTTAGATTTTATATAGCACGAACTCGACCCGAAGCTACCCCTGACGAAGGGCTAGAATGTAGCCCGAAATGCATTGGGTCGGAAAGAAATGAAATAAAAGAGTGCTGCTCTGAACTATTATGTGTATGAAGATCTTATTTTCAAAGAAGTCCGGATGGGCACAAGGAAATATGAGAAGTTTTTGAAATACAGGACGATATACTTGTGGATTTGATGTGCGAAACGACAAAAGAATGAAAAATAAGTGTGAAAAACGCAGTAATAATTGAGAAGAGTTTGAATGGTTTAAAATGAAGCGGGATCTGGAATCCCTATGCGCAGTGCACCTGGGGGTGGAGCGTGTAGCTACGCGCACCCCACATACATTCTTGAATTTTCTTTGCCAGAAACATCTTTTTTCTCAAACAGGCTTCACATGGCAACCTTCTAAAATCAAATACCTGGGGGTTTGGTTTGCTCCTCTTTTATCTGATACTCTTAAACTAAATTTTGATTATATTTACAAGAAAATGGACTCGGCCATTACTCGTTGGCATCCGCTCTTTTTGTCCTGGTGGGGTCGGCTCAACTCTATAAAGATGATGTTAACCCCCCTGCTTCTCTATACTATTTCCATGCTCCCTCTGCACATTCCACTTTCTTTTTAAAAAAAATTGATTCTTTACTGTTGAAATTTCTAAGGAAGGGTAAACGCCCTCACATTGCTCTTGCCTCCATGCGAAAAGATAAAGCTCATTGTGGTGTACGTTTTCCTGATTTTAAAGAATACCACCGAGCCTTTTCTTTGAAGCAATCAATTCGCTGGTTTTCATCTAATCTTCCGCATTATCCTCCTGTCTGGCTGAGTATGGAATCTTATTTAATTTCTCCATTTACCTTCCGCGAATTCTTGTCCTTTACATCTTCTTTAGCTCGTCTCTGCACACCTGTTATTTCATACTCTCGCAATCTTCTTCTTCCCTATATGTCTTCATCTTATCCCTCCCTCCTTTCCATCCACGAACAACCGATCTGGCACAATTCACTTTTCAAAATTCGTAACCGTACCATTTTTTGGAACACCTGGTACTCTCAAGGAATATGTTGGATTTCTCAACTTCTCTCTCAGGATACACCTCTTTCCTTCCAAGAACTTCAATCCCTTTTCTCATTACCCACTCTGCTAACTCACAATACCTTGCCCTTTATCCAGTCTTGGTCTCCTATCTTCGTTCTTTACCATCTTCCAATGATGTTCCTCTAAACCGTAAACCCACTTCCCTATTATTGGATGCTTCCCCTTCTGCATCTGCTCTGTACAATTCTTTTCGTTTTACCAACGACAGATTGAAATCTCCCATTGAAGCTTCCTGGGAATCAGATTTTTCTCAGAATTGGCCTGTACTCTCATGGGAAAAACTTTGGACTAAACTTCATAAGACCTCTAGAGCTGCTAATAGCACTCAAACTCTATATTTTATTTATCATAGAACTCTATTCACTCCACTTGCTCTATCCCGTTTTTCACCAGGAACTCCCACTACCTGCGGGTCCTGTCCTTACCCCTCTGCTGATCTCAGACACATGCTGTTTGACTGTCCTCCCACTTCCCAGTTTTGGCAGTCAATTTGGAAGCAAATACAAAAAAAATTCCGGTTCCAGGTCCCCTTTTCCTCCTCACAAGTTTTTCTAGGCTCCCTTTCACCGGACCTTCCTCTCTCTCCCAGGGTAATCAGACAAAATATCGAAAATAAAATATCGGCAAGACAAAATATCGAAGTAAAAATATCGAAGGTCACAAATATAGGGAAGCAAAAATATCGGATACAAAAATATCGGAATAGGTAAGTGAAAAAAAATATCGAAAACAATAATATCGTTTGACAAAATATCGACAATACAAAATATCGTGTACTAATGGAAATAATCAATAGTATAGGAAAAAGTAAAATAATTGTACATAAAATGTAGTAAAAAAGGAGTATCCTTAAAAAAATATATATTTTATTAATTATATTTTTTAAAAAACATATCTAGGTTTAGGAGCGGGTTATTGGGTTTATAGGGGATAAGGGTGGGAAGTAATTTAATAATAATTAATTAATTAATTAATTAATTGGTAATTATTTTTAATTATTTAGTTAATTAAGATCATATAGTCCATATTATTAAAGAGTAATTAATTGGTAATTAATTAATAATAATAAAATTATTTATATTAATGAGGTTAATTATTTTAACATAGATAATTTTTTTTTGTGTTAATTTAAATGTTATAAATAATTTTATTTTTTAAAAACATTTCTAGGTTTAGGAGCGGGTTATTGGGTTTATAGGGGATAAGGGTGGGAAGTAACTTAATAATAATAAATTAATTAATATATTAATCAATATTCCTAAATTATACATAATTGGTAATTAATTATAATTAATTATTTAATTAATTAAGATCATATAGTCCATATTATTCTTTATTAATTAATTAGTAATTAATTAATAATAATTAGTTCATTATATTAATGAGGTTAATTATTTTAACATATATTATTTTTATTAGTGTTAATTTACATTTTATAAAACAAATTTTTCTTTAAAACATATCTAGGTTTAGGAGCGGGTAATTGGGTTTATAGGGGATAAGGGTGGGAAGTAATATAATAATAATTAATTAATTATTATATGTTATTCTATATTTCTAATTTATACCGAATTGGTAATTAATGTAAATTAAGTAGTTAATTATTTGAGATCATATAGTACATATTATTAATAACTAATTTATTGGTAATTAATTAATTATAATTACTTAATTATATTAGTTATGTGAATTATTTAAAAGTATATAATTTATATTTGTGTTTTTTTTTCTTTTTTTTTTGTCCTCATTTACGTGCATAGCTCCAATCTATCAAAACCAAAGGACCGCCACAGAGCAAAGTAAAGAATGGTCGCGTGCAGTGCTGTCTCAGCTTATAGCTGGTAGGAGAAAGTTCATTCGGGAGGGAAGAAGACCGGTTCCCCACAGCACCAATCACAACAGCCAAACATGACTTTGCTTAGGGATGTGCCTCAGGAGATAGTGTCCAAGTTATCGAGACCCCCATAGCTCCAGGACTGTTAGTCATGGCAGCAAGGATAAGCAATGTACGCGTTAATCATAGGACTTGGGGAAAAAAAAACAAAAAAAAAAAAAAAAACCTCCAAGTTTATCGCTGCTATCCTAGCATAGCCCAAAAAGCTCTCCTATTGGGGTTTCCTGCTCTGGCGAGATCGAGTTTGGAAATTTGAAGAAGTGAGGCTCGCCATTCATGCTCTGTAGGTGGTTGAGCGTCTTTCCAATGCCTGCATATCTCCCTACGCGCCGCTAGAATGGAGTAGAATATTAGATTAGTTGCGGCATTGCGGGTTTTACTCTTGAGACCAAATATAACAAGAGCAAGGTCTATGGAGATATGTTCACCCAGAAGTTGTGAAAGCTTATTACTAATGGCTTCCCAATAAGCGGATAGATTTGGACATTCATAAAACATATGGGTGTCTGATGCTGCGATTAACCCGCATCTTGGGCATAAGACTGGGCCTGTTAAAGAAAACTTAGTCAACCTCTGAGGGGAATAGTATGCCCTATGTATAGTGAATAGGTGGTTTCTACGAAGCCATGCCGGTTTAACTAGGTCCCAGAGCATTGAGCAAGAAGCTATCCAAAGTTCTTCAACATCTACGCCTGGCATTAGTTCAGCCCATAATGACGTCGGTAGATGAAAGTTGGCATCTATTTCATCGATTATTTTGTTATACCAACATGAAATTTCTTTTTTTGCGGCTGGACTGTCCAAGAGGCAAGTTACCAAGTCGCTGTTGCCACCTATAGGCAGCTTACTAATCCGTGCTGGCTGCTCTTTGTATGACTGTGACCAGCTGGAGATCTGAATATATTGAAATCTCGAGAAACTTGTGCCTACTCTGTTTATTAAATAGTCCCATGGAAGTAATGTCCCATCCATAAACAGGTCATCCCATCTATTTATACCCGCCTCTATTAGCGGGTTAGTAAGGGCATCTGTTGTCCATGAGGGGGGGATGGGTAGATCCCATATGGGAGCCCTCCCAGAGTAGTATCCAACATTTGTCGCATGCCTCACTTTATACCAAGTAGATGCAATCCCTTGTAGAACTTTCAATTTTATTTTCTTGAAGAATTTGGGGTCACCAAATTTAAACAAAAAAGCAGATTGGTCTACTCCTTCACATTCAAGTAACGTAGAAAAAAGAAGGCCCAGCCCTGTTAATGTAGGGGTTTTAAGTAGCATACGGGTGTGCGTGAGCTGAAACGCCCATGCATAGATTTGGAGATCTGGGCCAGCCAACCCTCCCTTCTCCCTCCGTCGCCTGATTTTTTTCCACGAAATTCTTGGGCTCTTACTATTCCAGATAAAGCTGGTAATCGCGCTCTGTAGCTTTACAATCAATTTTGAATCAAAAAAAAGTGGAATAGAGTTAAACAAAAAAGAAACTTTAGGTAAGATACTCATCTTCACTAGGTTAACCTTTCCCAAAACAGTGAGAGGAAGATGTGACCAGTCTCTCATATGTTTCCGGCACTCTGCGGCTATTTTATTGAAGTTAAGTGAAGCAATCAAATTGATGTCTTTAACTATATTGATCCCCAGATACCGAAATTGGGTTTTGGATGTCCCATTGTTGCCAATTGAGTTACTATTCCAGGACATTGACTCTGTCTTTTGGGCATTAATCTCATACCCAGAGACTTTACCAAATTTTAGAGCCTGGTCAATTATTTCTTGGTATGCTTCATCATAGTTCGCTGTAAAAATCATAATGTCATCTGCGTAAAGTGCCACCTTTTTATCCCAGCCACCAAAAATAAAAGGTTTAATGAGTATACTGTCTCTTAAGGTTTGGGCAAAGGGTTCGATATATACATCAAAAAGAAGGGGTGACAGGGGACAACCCTGCCTAGTTCCCCTCGTGACCCTGAAGGTCTCAGTCAAACCCCCGTTTATCAAAAGTGAGGCAGATGGGCACCTATATAACAAATTCAACGTTCTCCGAAATCTGTCCCCCACATTGAACTTCCTCAAGGCCTCCGACAGGTACAACCAATTCACCCTGTCGAAGACCTTGGTTGCATCCAACGTGAGGACATCCAAAGGGATAACCTCCTTTATGGCGATGTCTATAGAACCTAGTAATTCATACGTGAGCTCACAAAGCTGTCTCCCCTTTATAAACCCTTTTTGGTTATGTGCTATAATATCTGGCGCCACCCGACCCAACCGTTTGGCCAGTATGGTGGCAAAGATTTTATAGTCGGCGTTCAATATAGAAATAGGCCGATATGAACCGCAGTCTGTAGGGGGTTTGCCGGGCTTCAAAATGAGAGTTATAGAGGCATTGTCCCATGATTCAGGTGGTATTTCGCCGTGTCTTAGAATTTGGTTAAAAAGAATAACTAGGATTGGAGAGACCTGAGTGATAAGTTTTTTATATATTTCGCTTGGCAAGCCGTCAGTGCCTGTAGCCTTTCCTCCCTTTGCTTTCCTTATTGCCTCTTCTACCTCTGTAATAGTTATCTCCTCATCCAAAGAGCGGTTCTGTTCTGGTGTTAGAGATGGTAGAGAGATACCCTCTAGCCAACTCGTGATGTCATTCTGGGTAACATTTAGGTCGTCCTTATAGATGGATTGAAAGAAATTTCTAAAAACTACTCTGATTTCATCATCCCTCGAAAAGGTGCCCTCCGTGGATGTAACAGACGAAATGTTGTTGCGAACCCGGTCTGATTTAATTTTCCAGGCAAGTAATTTCCCTGCTCCCTCCCCATATTGGAAATGCGAAAGCTTACTTGCCTCCCATCTCTGAAGGACACGTTTCTCTAGAACTGCGGATAGTGAGTGCTTTAGCCTGTCCAACTCAGCGTGTTTTCCGGCGAGGTCGTTGTCGATTACACCTGTATTATCTATATCGGCCTGTACTAATAAGATATTGTTTTCGATAACGGTTACTTCCTCTGCATATTGTCTTCTTCTATAGGCCACTTTGTTTTTAATAAGACCTCTCAATGTACATTTAAATGCATCCCATAGAGTTCCTATTGGGGTTGTACCTTTATTAGTGTTAAAAAAGTGGCAAGTTTATGACTGTAGAAATTCGATATCCTCTGTTGTTGTGAGTAGAGACCTATCAAAGGACCACATTCTTATTAGAGGTGACATGTCCAAATTTAGTTCTAACACAATTGCGGAGTGGTCAGAGAGATGCATTGGATTATAGTGTATTGAGGTAATGTTATCAGCCAGAACTCTACTAGTGAGAATAAAATCAATTCTTGATTTGTGTCTATACTTCGAGTTCCTGAATGAGAAATCTTGCCTCAGACCCTCCCTAAACCGCCAAATGTCAATAAAATCGTACTGGTTCATTAAGCCTACTAAGCAAGATCTAGATTTAGAGGTGGTTTTTTGTCTACTGTTAGGGGATTTGTCTAAAAGTGGATTTAAAGTGATGTTAAAATCCCCAGCTATAATCACCGGGTCTGGGAAATTTAGCAAGTGATTGAAAAGGGTTTTCAATACAGAGGGGTCATCGATATTTGGACCATAGTAGCCCACTAATGTTACCTTCGTTTCTCCTAACTCTACTGCTGCAATGACCCAGCGCCCTCCAGAATCCACTTTTTGTTGTTTTATCTTAAACCTTACTGATTTTTTGAAGAAGATCGAAACCCCCCGTATGTTAGAACCTTGTGTTGTGGAAATAGAGGATTCTATCCATCTGTTCCTTTGGACCAACTCGTGTATCTCACTTTCTGTTAGGTGTGTCTCCTGGAGGATAATGATCCCCGCATCAGTATCACGAAGATATTGCATAATTTTGTTCGCTCGGGGCTTGGTGCGGAGACCATTAACATTCCAGGATAATAATTTAAGTTTACTCATTATGTTGTGGTTTTACGTTGCTTGGTAAGACTAACTGTAGGACTAGTGAAGTATATGACTGTTTGTATAGATTCATGTTATCTGAGATGAGATGAGTATAAAACCTTGTATCCACAAACTTAACTAAACACAAAGATTGGAGCTCTTTTATGAAAATATGCTTATGCCCCACCACCCCCCCGTGCCCCGCCCTCCCCCCCTGGGAAAACCCTGTACTCACCACCCGGAAGAGTTTCCGGAAGTAAGTGCCCCTAGCTCTTCCCCGTCTCGACCCTGTGTGCCTCTACTATATTTAGTGTGAACTCGCCATTGGATGTTCTACACATCTTATGGGCAAATGCTATTCTTGTGTGAATTTCTTTTGTTTGTGTTTTTTCATTTTTATTTTTATTTATTATATATATATATATATATATTTTTTTTTATATATCCTTTTTCCTTTTTTATTCCCTTATTTTTTTTTTTTCCTTTTTCCCCCTAATCCCGTTTTTCCTGATAATTCAATATTTAGTAACGTTCAGGTTTTTAACAAGACTTTTTGCGCACAGGCATTCAGAACTGTTGGTGCTATTATTATACGGTTCCAACTCCTCACAATTTTTACTCCCTCTGTTTCCTGCTACCAAAAGTTAATAGAAGATCGTCTGCGGCCTGCACTGATCTAATGTTGTACATTTTGTTGTCTAACATTATCTTGAGTGATGCAGGAAAACCCATCTGTACCGTAGCACCAAATTTGCGAAAGGCGTCCATCCTCTTGCCTAGCTCCCACTGTTTGTCTAAAGTGAACCGGGACAGATCTGAACGAATCTGAAAATTGAAGCCTTTATATGCTTGTGATTTCAACCTAAGCGCTTGATTTAGAATATGCTCCTTCAAGGAGTAAGTATGAAAGTTTACCAGAATTTTCCTGGGTTTAGTCCGCTGTGGGTTGAGTCTGAAAGGATCCCGGTGTATGCGCTGTATGTCCGTTGCTAACTCCTCAGTAGAATGGGAAAGATTTAAGGTTTCCTTTCGTAAAGTGATTATAAAACTCTTAATGTCTGTACCTTCACTTCCTTCTGGAACATTCAAAATGCGTATATTACTACGCCTCGCTAAGAGGTAAGGGTGCAGCAAAGGGTGTGTTGGGGATTAGTACATCTAGTATATCCCGTAAAAAGAGAGCTAAAGGTGCGCCACAAGTGCCACAAGTATCGGAGGAGGAGGCTGGTAGGGAGGTTTTTGAGTTTGGGAAAAGCCCTCTTTCAAATTCTCCAAATTTAAACGCTGTTCGGGAAACATCCTCTTATCTGTCAACTGAGGTTAAAGCAAAAAGGGGTAGGAGACGCAGTAAAGCTAAATCCTCCACGGACTCCGTATCTAAAATAACTCCATCTCTGCGCTCATATTTCAAGGTTGTCCCCCAGATATTGAATATTGGTAAAGAACATCCGCAACACAGAAGTAACATCACGGAATCTTTGCCAGGTGCAGCGATCATGTCAGGTAACGGGCAGGTTCTGTCCCCTGTGATAGAGGGCATAGAGTTAGCCTCTGTTAAACCCTCAGAACTTCAGCTTCAATCCGTTAATTCTGACTCCTCTCACATAACAAGACTAGAAGAGAGTTCATCTGCCGTGCCTGACGTAGAGAATCTAATGCTTGAAAATACTGCAGATCTAGCTGACCTAGCTATACAAAACCTTGATATGTCGAGGGAAGTAGGTGAAACAGTACTTCCCTCTGCATCAGCAGCAGCTGGATTCAGCGCTCCTATCAGCGATGTTATTAGTATTGATCCAGTCAACATGGAAGACAATTTTGAGGCTGGCATATTTTCTGAACCACCTATAACCTTTCAAGAACCAAGTGATGTGGCAGGGTCACCCTCAGAACCTATTTCTATGGTTTCAATACAATCAATGTTCACAGCTTTATCAGCGGAGATTAAGCAAGGCTTCGCTGAATCAGCCTCTAATCAAAGAGAGATAAGGAGTTTCTGCGAGTCTCTCGACGAGAGAATAGTCACCTTGTCACTGAGAACCCAAGCATTGGAGGAAACTGTGGGCCAAATAACGATGAGGGCCGAGGGCACCACGGAAGATATTACTAGATTGAAAAGAGATGATCAAGTTCTGTCGGAGAGAATTTATATTTGTGTTAATTAAATTTTGAAAACGTATCATTATTATTTTAATATTTCTATTACAGCTAATGAGTTCATATATGTACGTTATTGTTAATTATTTTTTAATTGGTAATTAAATAATAATAATTTATATTGGGTAAAGGAATTTGTTGAGAGTTATTGTGTAGTTTTCAGTTTTTGGGTAAAGGGGTATTTTTAGGGTTCAGGGTAAGTTTTCAGTTTGTGGGTAAAGGGGTATTTGTTGGGTTCAGGGTCAGTTGTCAGTTTTTGGGTAAAGGGCTATTTTTTGGGTTCAGGGTTAGTTTTCTGTTTGTGGGTAAAGGGGTATTTGTTGAATTCAGGTCAGTTTTCAGTTTTTGGGTAAAGGGGTATTTGTTGAGTTCAGGGTCAGTTTTCAGTTTTTGGGTAAAGGGGTATTTGTTGGGTTCAGGGTCAGTTTTCAGTTTTTGGGTAAAGGGGTATTTGTTGGGTTCAGGGTCAGTTTTTAGTTTTTGGGTAAAGGGGTATTTGTTGGGTTCAGGGTCAGTTTTTAGTTTTTGGGTAAAGGGGTATTTGTTGGGTTCTGGGTCAGTTTTCAGTTTTTGGATAAAGGGGTATTTTTAGGGTTCAGGGTCAGTTTTCAGTTTTTGGGTAAAGGGGTATTTGTTGGTTTCAGGGTCAGTTTTCAGTTTTTGGGTAAAGGGGTATTTGTTGGGTTCTGGGTCAGTTTTTAGTTTTTGGGTAAAGGGGTATTTGTTGGGTTCAGGGTCAGTTTTCAGTTTTTGGGTAAAGGGGTATTTGTTGGGTTCAGGGTCAGTTTTTAGTTTTTGGGTAAAGGGGTATTAGTTGGGTTCAGGGTCAGTTTTTATTTTTTGGGTAAAGGGGTATTTGTTGGGTTCTGGGTCAGTTTTCAGTTTTTGGATAAAGGGGTATTTTTAGGGTTCAGGGTCAGTTTTCAGTTTTTGGGTAAAGGGCTATTTGTTGGGTTCAGAGTCAGTTTTCAGTATTTGGGTAAAGGGTTTTTTTTAGGGTTCTGGGTCAGTTTTAAGTTTTTGGGTACAGGGGTATTTGTTGGGTTCAGGGTCAGTTTTCAGTTTTTGGGTAAAGGGCTATTTTTTGGGTTCAGGGTCAGTTTTCAGTTTTTGGGTAAAGGAGTATTTCTTGGGTTCAGGGTCAGTTTTCTGTTTTTGGGTCAAGGGGTATTTGTAGGGTTCAGGGTCAGTTTTGTGTTTTTGGTGTACAGTTGTACAGGGTAAAAATACAATTATTTTACATTCAATTAATTAAAGGAAATTAGAAATATATAACATTACACCAACTCTAATTTACTGTAGACTGCAGTTGGATTATTCTTTTATAATTAATTAGTGTACAGCACATATTTAACTTTAATGTAGAATGCAGTAGGAATATTATTTATTATGTCATTAGTGTGCAGCATCTACTCTAATTTAATGTACACTGGATTTGGTATACGAATCATTACATTATTAGAGTCCAACATATACTCACATTTAATATACAGTGAAAAATTATTAATAAGATTGATACTTTCTAGTAAGATAATGATACAAATTGAGCAACATGATTGTAGAAACATTTATTTTATTTATGTTTCAAAAATAAAATATTTTTTCATACAACAATATTTTTATTTACATTTCCTTTTAAAAAATTTTTTTATAAATACAATCATAAACAACTATACAGAAGCATTCTTATTTTGTAACTTTTTTAACAGAAATTAACAATTAACATTCTTTATTATCTCTTTTACATATTGGTATGTCAGAAAAAAATATAAATATCACAAGTATTTTTTAATTAAGCTTTTTTCTGCTTCATTTGTGAAGATCAAATTTTTATAATATAAGTCACACATTTTTTACACTTTTTTACATTATTTTCTTTTGTGCCAATGTGCTTATATTTCTAGACATTGATAACATAAACATTATTATTTTCATAATCTTTAATTATTACATTCATGTACATTTTTGATAATGAAATCATTGTAGGATTAAAGAAAATATTATTTTTCAAATAACATAAAATAATATTTTTTTTAACATATTTGGTTCAGTATAGATATTATATTTTTAACTTGGGACTATTTTATTGCATTTGGATGCTTTATTTTGTAACCGGGTTAGGTCGTTTTGGGTTATTTGGAAGAAGGGCTGATTGCGGTTGGGAGACACTTCACGTCGCTTCAGGTAAGGTTGATTTTATATGTTTTATGTGTATTTTTATGATGTTTTTAAACTAGTGACCTTATATTTACTGTTGTTGAATGTGAGGGAGTTATGTTTTAGATTTTGAAAACAGATATTTACGTATGGTATATACACGTCGTGTTAGTTAGTTAACTATTTATTTATAGAGTGAATTTTACTCTTTTAGGGTATATCTAAAATTAAATCATCAATGTTAATATGTTGGTATCTAATTACTAGCTAATTAATGTGGGTGGGAATGTCTGTTTTCTATGTTTTTTTCATAGGTGTACGCTACATCGGAAGTTCCGTTTTTTTTTAAAGGAAGTGTTTGTTTGTTTCATTCAACACTGATTTACAAACACTTCTTTACATTTTTCGGGTTTCCAGGAGCGATTCTTTCTATTTTTCTACTTTTTCGGGTTTTGTATGGTTATTCGATGGCTAAGGACTACGTGGATTTCTTAATTTTGGAACAGTTGTATTTTTACATTTTTTTTGGGGTTAATTTTGCACTACCTGGATTACTTTGGTGGAGAAGGACGTTATTGGATTGACAACATAATTGGTAAGTCATTGTTTTCTATTTTTGTGTGGGTGGGTAATGTCATATTTATTATGGAATTGTTTTTTACTTGTTATTTAGTTTTAATGTGTGCATATATTATAATAATATCTTTATATATTGCATACATTAAATACTTTAGAAGCTCACGTTACATATTTTTGCATACTTAGATGATACTTTTGGTGTTTTATAACAGTTTGAGAATTATTTACAGTAGTGTTTTGGCTATGATGTTTAGGTATTCTATGCCTTTGGTATTAGGGTAAAGTTTAACTTGTTCTTCCAGGTAATTGCGCATTTGTTTATTTTGCTTGGATGTTTTTGGGACAAGTTCTGTTACAGATTGGTCCATTCTAAATTCTTGATAGCTCTGTTCTTTCTGTAGGCATGTAATGAATTTTTCTAGAGTAGGTTTGGTTCTGCCAGTTGATTGTACAAATGCATTGTGCCAACCTTCCACAGCATTGTTAGTTTTTGATTCTCCGTTAAGGGTACTATTGTACACGTTCCACCATGGTATGAGGAATTTCGGATTTCGTCTGTGGCCAGATCTGTGGAGTCTGCCTACCCAGGTGTCTTCAAAGTAATCGAGAAAAGGACTTAATCTAGCTTCGTTTTGTTTGTAGAATGGACTGTCTATAATAATGTTGTAATTTTCAGCTACATCTGTTGCAGGGACATAGGCAAGTGCAATGAGTTTTTTGATTTGGAAAGCAAATGATGAATTTGTAGCATATTCGACACTTAGGGTAGTTTTTTGAAGGTGTCTCCATAAACACTGGTTGAAATGATAATAGCAGCCTTGGATGCAGGTATGGGGGTGGATTCTTAGAATAGTTGAGAGCATTGCATGCTCAAAATCAAGAATGATTTTTTCTGGAGAAAAATCATTCGTTTTTTGTTTTATGATATTTAATAATTCCATGTATGTTGAATTGTTTTTGTTTGGCAATAGGGCATATAGCAAAGGGATGTTGCAGTTGTGGTAGAGGCCATGTATTGTGTATAATTGGAAAAATGGTTTGGGACAGATGTTAAATGTTCCATCCATCATCCAATATTGGCTTTGCTGCAGTTTAACTAAATTCATATTGGTACCAAAAATTATAAGCCTTTTTTCATTGTTTTCGTTGTCATAAACTATAAATGGTTGTTTATTTAAAGTAATTATTTGGTTTGCAGTTAAATTTATATCCTGATATGTTCTGGGAGATGGTGTTGTAGCAGTTGTAGCTTTTTTAGTTCGTGCTATAGTTCTTTTTAAGGACAGGATATTTGGCATTTGGGTTGTGGCTGTTTTTGGGATTTTAGGAATGGCTTCTTTTAAAATGACATTTGTTTGCTTTTGGGAACCTGTACTAGCTTCTTTTATATTTTCCAAAGCTGTTCTAACTTCTATTTCAGTAACATTAGGTGGATGATTGTGTTCCCTAGTATATAGTACTGTAGCTTCTCTAGTTGTTGCTCTTCCATAGCACTTGTTCGAATAATATTTACAACATTTCCAATTAACTTTCATGCCATATTGCTTTTCTTGTGTGTACGTGTAACCCATGTAGCATAGTAATAGTTTTCCTTTTTGGCTGGTCACAAATTCGGCTCCTTCGGTCATTTTGTACTTTGTATATCTATAAAACATATATATATAATAGTTAATGTCAAATTAAATGTGATAAATAATCTATGTTAGTGATAAGTAGGAATGTTTATACTTACGTGTTTTAGAATGTACAGCAAAACCTAGGAGTTTCTTGCTTCTTTAGTTGGGGATAAATTGTAGTGATGTTGTTGTAGCTGTTATGAGAAACATGAAAGTAGTATATTATTAATTAATGTTTAGGTATATTTGCAATGTTAGAGCTCATTTCTACTACAAAAGTGTATCTTCATGATTCACATTGTGAGGATACTTACATATATTTTTAGGTTGGTATTTGGCAGTATAATTGTTTCTTCAGCTTCTGGAGAGTAGTTTGTAGTGTTATCTTAAAAAAATAAGGAACATATGTGTTAGCTTAATCACCATGTTGGTAGGTTATTTAAAACATTATCTGGTAAATATGTTCTTTAATATACTTACTTTGTGATTTGTATCAGTATTATTTAGAATGTAAAGTTCTGTATGATGTCTGTATATCTATTCGCTGTGTTTGCTCTGTAAATAAACAAAAAATAATAGAAAATAATTAGAACAGTTATAAATGTTTGTATGGTTTTTCTACATTTATTTCAGTTGCATAATACTTACTTAGTAAAATGTATTCTAGAAATAGTAATGATGTCCTTAGTTCATTAGTAGTGCAGTTTTCAGTAGTCGAATCTACAGAAAAATAAAAATATGTGGAGCACAACTGATTATTTCTGTGTGTTTAGATTTTTGTGCACATAATGAAACAATGTGACATTACTTACATAGTTATTTAAATCTGTCTTCCTATGCTTTGTTCACAGTTAGTTTGAGTAGAATATTCAGTAGTCGTAGTATCTAAAAAAATAGTATTATATAATTATTTAGCATGTTAAGTAGTATGAATAGGAAAGGGGCACTGGGTATTTAGCAGGTAAATAATTGGTAGTAGCAAATTATGCATTTCTATTTTATGTACTTACTTAGCAAAAAGTATTGTAGAAATAGTAATGTTGTCCTTAGTTCAGTAGTAGTGCAGTTTTTAGTAGTAGAATCTATAGAAAAAAAGAAATATGTGGGGCACAAATGATTATTTCTGTGTGTTTAGATTTATGTGCACATAATGAAACAATGTGAAATTACTTACATAGTTTCTTGAATCTGTATTCCTATGCTTTGTTCACAGTTATTTTGAGTAGAATATTCAGTAGTCGTAGTATCTTAAAAAAATAGTTGTATATAATTATTTAGCATGTTAACTACAATGAATAGCAAAGAGGTACTGGGTATTTAGCAGGTAATTAAGTAGTAGTAGCAAATAATGCAGTTGCTATTTTTTTTACTTACTTAGTAAAAAGTATTGTAGAAATAGTACTGATGTCCTTAGTTCAGTAGTAGTGCAGTTTTCAGTAGTAGAATCTACAGAAAAATAGAAAGATGGTGTGCAAAAGTCATTATTTCGGTGTGTTTAGATTAATGTGCACATAATGAAACAATGTGAAATTACTTACATAGTTTTAAGAATCGGCATTCCTATGCTTTGTTCACACTTATTTTGAGTAGAATAATCAGTAGTGGTAGTATCTAAAAAAAATATTTTTATATCATTATTTAGCATGTTAAGTAGTATGAATAGCAAAGGGGCACTGGGTATTTAGCAGGTAAGTAAGTAGTATTAGCAAATAATGCTGTTTCTATTTTATTTACTTACTTAGAAGATGTAATAGTAGGTTGATAGTCTTGTTCTTCTAGTTGTTGTGCAGCAATTCGGATAGAGATGAATCTCCTTCAGTGACTTTTGGCAAGTAGTTTGTGCTTACATTTTCATTGCTTATATAGGGAAGTGTCAGTAGTAATTACTTTGCTATTGGTTCATTAAAAAAATTAGGGTTGTGATTGGTTAGTTAGTATATTTGAATTTCAGTTGTGATTACTTTGTATTAGAATTGAGAAACCAAAAATAATTATAAAAGTATACAAACTAGCATAGAATATTTTTATATGTGTAGGTGATATAATTATACCAATAGTAAATATTTGATGAATTTATAGTGTGTCTATAGTAGAAATGAAAGTATTGTATGATTATTTTAATGTGAAAACATATAAAGCGTTAATTAATTATGTTAAGAAATGCTTATAAAAAGTCGATATATTTTTTAATCCGATATTTATGTGCACGATATATTTGAAGTCGATATTTTTGTAAATGTCATTATATTTTGTAGAAAGTGACATTTTTGTATTCCGATATTAATGTAGTCGATATCACAGTAAACGATGTTTTTGTATGTCGATATTTAAAAATCGATATTTGTGTATATATCTAGTTAAGTATAGGAACCCGATATTTTTGATTTCGATATATTTGTTCCGATATTTTTGTACATCGATATTGAGGATTCCGAAATCTTGTCAGACATTCCTCTCCCAGCCATTACCTTTTACTCGACCTCTTCATAGCTGTAGCTTTTCATATCATCACTTCCAATTGGAAGCAAGCAGCAAATGTTTCCTACAAATCTTGGTGGAATGCGGTCTGTTTTCATCACCATCTAGATACCAATTATGTATCCCCCATCTCCCTAGCTATCAAACATGACCTGGTTTGGCTTCCTTTGGTAACATATCTTTCATCGTCTGCTCCTGCACATTCCTCTCCAGATTCTGCAACAGTTGAAGTACGCAAACCACCATGATTCCCTTGTTACCTGTTTTTCTTATTACCTGATTGCTATAATTACAAAGTTCTGATATAATGTATTTTATTTTTGACTTGTAATCACATGATATGTTCATAATTCCTCATGCTTGTTATGCTTACTTTTTATAAAATTGTTATTGTTATTCCATCAACTGTGTTCTTCCGAGCACTCAATTATTATCAACAAAAGTCTTTATATAGTTTTCACTATTTCTTTTTAATGTCCGATCTTCATTCGAATCAAATCCAATTTCCAACAAATAGTTGCTCGCAGCCAACGGGCGTTTCGTCAAATCCGTATAGGAAACTTTGACTTCTTCAGGGCTGCAACCCAAATATTAACAGTCAGTCTTAACTCGCGCAGCTTAAGTTACAAAACATAAACATTTCATAATTCTTAACATATTAATTTAAAACTGTCACATTGGTTTTCCATCTCAAACCATGGTCTGGTATACAATTAAATATTAACATATTGATTTCTCCAAGAAGGAACATATCTGCCAAAGACATGAATCTCAACGTAAAACAAAGCAAACCAATATATTGCTAACATCACCAGCTCCATTTAAATACGAGTCATGTATATGCAGTTTATAGGTTTAAGGTTTGTGGTTCCCGATAACACCCATAGTTAACAGATCACAAGTATTAGCTCACCTAGTTGGTGGTAGATGTCTACACTCAACTCATCTTCACGTAGCAATTTGTAAATTCGTCTATTTCAGTATACTTTTTCTTATGTCCTCACCTACAAGTTAGATTAATATATCAAGTTTGTGACAAGTATCTGTGTACTCGATACACAGATTGGTCATGAATTGTCAATTCAATTAAAATACGACCGATGATTCCACTCACCAAATAGTATTCGGATTTATAGTATTTATGCTCAAAAGTATATGGATCTATCCAGGATTGTAACTTCCAATTCAATTCACCGTAAATCGTTCTCGTCAATTCCTAAAGTAAATTAACAACTGTGTCAATATTAATATTTATAGGGGCATACGACGGTTTCAACAATTATCCAACTCTAGTCATGAGTCAACTAATGTATATCTCACCTTACAAATCAATGTCAGCGCGTAGTATATATCACGTTATAAATCTTCCTAGTAATTTTCCATTTCCATAAGTATCACACACGAGTCTGTGTCTATTGAAAGAAAAGTGGGTACAGTCATAAGTATCGAGTATACCCTACTTTCTAACCTAATTGTACAAATAGGAAGCTTCGTGCTCACCGTTAGTAAGTCAAGTGTAATCCGACTTTGGCGTTCAGCACGGGCGCCATCTTGTAGTGTCAATATATAGTCATTTAGTGCGGGCGCCATCTTGTAATGTCCTCATATCATTACAGACTGGCAAAACCTCTAAAAGAGTTACACTCCCGCCATCTTTAAATGGATATCTATAAAGACTCTTATTCATCAGATCAAGTAATAGTCTTCAGTTGATAATGTGAAACCGTCAATCACAATGTCTGTATTATTGACCTATTTAATATTCGATCCTATATTTATGTTATTCATTTGACACAACCTCCACTAATTGGTTTAGAGGAACCATATCATTCTCTCATGATCTGCGAACCAATGGGGTCCTCAGGTAAACCACGATCCTTTCCCTTTTAATACTTAACATTATCCATTATCTATCTTTATCACCTGTTAGTAGCATAAGACAATACAGAGAGGTAGGGGGTCTAACCATTATAATACAGTCAACTTCATTCCCTATCATCTGTATAGCAATACATAAATTCACAATCACTTTACATATCAATCATCACTCTTGTTCCGTGGAGTATACAGTTTTGAGAGACACTAATGTCAGATAGAACAAAATATATGGCACCAGCAATGTATTTCCTGAGTAACACTCTAGTGTCAATATATAGTATTCAGTTGCCAAGATAAAATTCATACTCATGATCCACATTAAGACCACATTCAACCGCTTTAAGTCTGATCAGCCAAAGTACTTCCCGCTTTCTCAATGCTAGCACCCTGTTACCACCCCGTGGGTCTGGCTTAATGTGGTCAATTCCATGATAGGAAAAGACATGTTGATCCTTGTTTTCAAAGTTCTGTATTAAGTGTGACGCAATGGGATATCGTGTGTCCCCAGTTTTCAGTGCTCTATAGTGTTCAGCAATTCTGTCTTTGAGTCTTCTCTTCGTACTCCCTACATAAATTTTGCCACATGTACATGAAATCACATAAATCACATATGTTGTGTCACAATTAATAAACATGCCAATAGTGTATTTGCCAGAATTGTTGTATTCAAAATACAGAACCTTCCTCTTTGCCCATCTGCATGAAATACATTTTCCACATTTGTGGAAACCTTTAAAGCTGGTCAGCCAATCACTTTTACTTTGTTTATGTGGGTAACTAGGACTCAACATGTTCTTCAAAGTCGTACCCCTTCTAAATGATACACTTGGTCTGTCAAGAATGTATGGTTTCAGATCATTGTCTACCCATAGCAGGTGCCAATGTTTGTTCAAAATAGTGAACAATTTGGAGCTGTCCTTTCCATAATTTGTTATCAGTCTTACCTTCTGATCTGTTGTTTTGCCATCTTTACTCTCTCTTATCAGTGTAGTTTGTCTTCTCACTTTCTTAGCCCTAGATACAGCTTTGTTAACAACATCTTGTTTATAACCCCGATTAAGGAATCTAGATGTCATATCTGCCACATTGTGTTCAAACTCTCTATCCATTGAGCAATTGCGTCGAGCTCTAATCAATTCCCCATATGGTATGGCTCTTTTCTGATACTCAGGATGACAGCTCTCAGCATGCAAGATTGCGTTACAACTTGTAGGCTTCCGATACATACGACTGTGAATCCTCGCTCCCTCCACATATAACTCCACGTCCAAGAAGGTGATTTTCTGCCTGTCATAAGAAGTTGTAAATCTTAAATTGTAAGTGTTCTCATTTAGGTAATCAAAGAAACCTTTGAGCTTCTCTACTGTGCCTGTCCATATCATCAAGCAGTCATCAATAAAGCGACCCCAGTAGTGTATATATGGGGTCCATTCAGTTCCTTCAGGGCCCCAGATTCGCTCCGCCTCAAACCAACCCATAAATAGGTTGGCAAAAGACGGAGCAAATCTAGAACCCATCGCCGTCCCAAGGCGTTGTCTGTACCACTGGCCATCAAATAAGAACACATTATTTTCCAATACCAGTCTAGTCATACGCAAAAGCATTTGAGTGTGGTCAAACATTTCAGCCGGTCTCTTGCTGAAAAAGTGATCCAAAGCACGTATGCCCATATCATGATCAATAATGGTATAAAGGGATACCACGTCCAGTGTCACTAGTAACATCCCATCCTCCCATACAATGTCCTCAAGTAGGTTCAGTATGTGCTTGGTGTCTTCAATAAAAGACGGTAAGTTATAGACATACTGCCTCAAAAAACAATCTATGAATTCAGACAATCTCTCTGTAGGGCCACCAATGCCGGAGACAATAGGCCGCCCTGGCGGTTTGTCCCGGCATTTGTGGACTTTTGGGAGAGTATATAAACACGGTGATCTTGGTGTACTTAGCATGAGGTAAAGGTACTCATCATAATCTAACAATGTTTGTTCGTACCATGATTTGATTTCTCCATTTATGTTTACAATCATTTCTGGAATGGGATTGGTGGCCAACTTCTCATAAAACAAGGTATCATTGAGCTGGGAGTAGATCTCATTGTTGTAATCACTAGTGTTTAGTACCACTATATTCCCTCCCTTGTCTGCACTACCTATCGTTATGGCTTTGTTATTCGTAAGCTCATGTAGGGCTTCTCTTTCTCCGAGTGTGAGATTATCTCGATGTATCCTAGTGACCCTGCGTCTAGTAGTATCCATAACCTTGTCTATATCTGCACTGACCATCTTAAAGAATGTATCGATGGTATTCCCTGGAGTAAGTTGTGGAGATGTCTTATTCGAAGCAGACTGGGAGTATCAGACACCACGCCATGTCGTTTTGGAATGTTGCCGCCTGGCCTTAACGGAAAACTTTTTTCGTTTCGAAGACACCCTATTCCGACAGTCCCATGGCACGAGCATGGGAAGTACCTTCGCGCCGAGCGTAGCAGGGTTATACGTTCACCACCTGGAAAAATTGAAAATTCTCAATGCCTCAAACCCTCACAAACATCATGTGAGTCTTTGGAAAAGGTATATCGATGATGTCCTTCTCATTTGGGATGGTACGGAGATAGAGGCACAAGAATTCTTAGTTTGGATAAATCAGCAAGACCCTTTTCTCAAATTCACTCACACCATGAGTAGGTCAGAATTAGTGTTTCTGGATTTAAATATCATGGTCAATGGTTTGTCTCTGAGTACTACGACGCACTTTAAACCAACTGCAAGAAATTGCCTGTTAGTGTTCGATAGTTTTCATCCGAGACATTTAAAAGAGAACTTACCCTTTGGCCAGTTTTTGAGACTGACACGAAATTGTAGTTCTAAAGAGGATTTCAACCAACAAGCGAGTGATCTGATGAAAAAACTACTGGATAGACATTACCCAGCACATTTGGTGAAAAAAGCAAAAAAACGAGCTGCTAATAACAATAGGGAAGCACTATTGGAGCCAAAGATCGCCAAAGAGAACTGTGAAAAGAGACCTATCTGTATTACTACTTACAACATTGCCTCTAACATGGTAACAAATATTGTCAGAAAACACTGGCGCACTCTGAACTGTGGGAGTCTGGACATACCAAAACCAATGTTCAGCCATAAAAGAAGTAAAAATCTGAAAGACCATCTAGTCAACACCCGTCCACAAGAAGAAAACAAAAACCCCAAACAAAAAACTATCAGTACAGTACCTACAGGACATTACCCTTGTGGCGACTGTAGCGTCTGTCATTTGACAAAAGCCACAAAAAGAATAACATTCAATAACAATATGACTTGGGAACTGAAGGACTTCACTAATTGTAATACTTCTGGAGTAGTATATATGATAACCTGCAATTGCCAACTGCACTACATAGGAATGACAACAAGAAAGGCAAGCACTAGGATAGTTGAACACAGAAGTAATATCAGACGGAAGAGAATCACAACAAAAATGATATCCCACTTCATTGAATGTAACCATACGCCCAACAATATGAAATGGGTAATTCTTGAAAGACTGTACGGACAGGACAATTTGGAACAGCGCCTCCTAAATAAAGAACAACGCTGGGTGTACAAGCTGAAAACAGACACCCAAGGCCTAAATGATAGCATCCCATGGGGCCTACTGGCAAGATAACGGTAAAAAACTTAAATACTATTAGTAGTATCCATCCTGTAAAATACCCATGGAAGAGAGATCAATACCTGCATGTGTTAACAACAAAGAGCTTCCGATTAATCCGTAAGTTTCTTTTATTTACAATGATTAACCCCTTTGCAAAAAGTAATATTTTGGGATAGGTCTTTTTAGAACTTTTTCAACCTGATCTCTGAACCCCCTATGTTCTTAAAAGAATCTGGTAGCACAGTATTAATCTGATCTCTGAACCCCCTAGGTTTTTAAAAGAATCTGGTAGCACAGTATCAACCTGTTGAGTAATCAACATAAAACCCTAAAAACTAACATTACCTCACTCCTAGAAATGAGTAGGTCTTACTGCATAAAAAAGAACAATAATTCTAGCATTACTATACATAAATCCGTCAAACACACTATGGTTAGTGATGCTCCTACTTTAGTTAATGGTGACCTGGACAAGTTGGCAATCATGATAATACCTGTTTTTGCCACCTAAATTATGTCATAATCTCAGGAAGTGTACCTACGTAGATAAATCAGTTTCATAACCCCTATGTGTATATAAGATTAATCTCCAAATAACTAAAACGATCGGATGTTCAGCCCGATAATTCAAAGATGGCCGCCGTTGGTTCCCAATGCGAGTGGCCTTCTTCGAATTACATGCGCGGTCTAGCTTCAAACCCGGAAGCAAGACGAACACCGGGGAAGTATAATACTCACTTCTCCCGGCGTGAGAAAGCGATCGCCGGTCTCGAAGGGGAGCCGAGTAGGTTTACCGCCGAGATAATACCTCGTAACAAGTAAGATCTACCCTAGCACTTTGAATAGAAAAGTGACATTCACAACGCGTTTTTCGAAGCGCGTGTGGCTTTATTATTGATACATTTTGGAACCTATAACAGCTTCTGATTATTCTACTACTAGGTGATTACGGGGATATATGTTCTTCCCGCGATTGACCATGAGGTTCAGTGCAACCCTTTAAAAAGTATGAATTCTTCCTCTATATGTTTTGTTTTGTCCGTTTTGTTATGTGTTGGACCCACAGACCATGCCACAAGTGTGTTGGTTATTTTAAAACATAGCCACAGATAATGCACGTAGGGTGCTCCTTCAGATATGCGGACCACTCGGTTTTGAAAAATGTGTGTGGAATGGGTGAAGGTGTACATATACTATCACAAAGCAGTTTATTGAGACACCAATTTAATGAAAAATGCTATTCTTGATATGATAACATCATTGGATAAATGGATATTGTACCATTAACATTGGAAGTATTTTTCTCCACAGATTTACCAAAGAATTGCAAAGATAAGAGTATGTATATTCTAATATTAATATAGGCATACCTTTCACTTTTTGTTTTTGTTTTGGAGTGCCACTCACAGGGCTGGACCCTGTAGTAGTCCTGAAGAAGAGCTGTGGGGTACAGCTCGAAACTAGTTGACACGCTTACTAGACACTGTGTTCCATAATAGAGCCAGTTTTTCTAGTAAACCACCCCATTTTTAATATATCCACTAGGGGCCGGAATAAAGTTAGTTTAGCCCACTAGCAGGATATTTTTAATTCTTTCACTCCACTTCATTTTCCCCTTTCTCTCACACTACACGACACATAGTCTTCAGATAAAAGTGCTCCTTCGCAATCGCGATAGTCGCAGCACGCCTCAACCCGCAGCTGGGTTGAGAAGCCCCAATGATGAAGCATGTCACCGTGAGGAAACTCCGGTGAGTGAGGGGACTATAAAGAAAAAGTTTTCTTTCCCTGTTTCTGAAACAGACCTTAAGGTGTCATGTTCCAGAAGTTAGCCAGGTTCTCTGGATCTGAATTTTTCAGATCTTTTTGAATAAACACAGTAACAAGACCATGGATCAGCTTTACCTGGGCCTAAGGTGTCAGACTGTACCTCAAACAGTACCCTGGCCCTTCAGGATGGTTTTGCGGGGGATCCTGCATAATTTCAAACCTTTTTAACACAGGTCCAACTGCACTTCATGGTCAAGCCAACATTTTTTCATAACCCTCCTTTCCTGATTTCCTGATTTCTTATCTTACGTGGGCAGTGCCCCTTATTAACTCTGACATCCCCTTGCTTTACAATTAGAGACTTTTCAAAGTTGAATTTGAGAGGGTCTTTGACTGACAGACTATCACAGGCTCAGCAGAGCGAGAACTGCTGAAACTTCAACAGGGCAACAAAAATCTTGTACACTACCTGACCCAGTTCAACCGCCTATTGGCTGAAATATACTGGCCAGAAGATAAAAGAGTGGCCTTGTATTATCAGGGACTAAGGGACGAATTTAAAGATGTCATAGCTCCTGCAGACCTGCAGCCACGAATTTGGGTTATTGCCCTAACTCTGCAATTAGATCAACGCCTCTCGGGTAGGAAAGGTGATAAGAGACAACTGGCATTAGGGACCTATACAGGGTCTAAAGGAAGGAGTAATACTACTCCCCAACACACTAGTGAGCACATGGATATCAAAGACCTACGGAAAACTCTCACACAAGAAGGACAGGACACTTAACGCAAAAATGGTTTGTGTTTGTACTGCAGGAAAAAGGGGCACTCCGTGAAGGAGCATCCAGTACATCCCAAAGGCTCATTCCCCAGTGAAATAAGTAAGAGAAAGGAAAACTAGTTGGCTCAGGGAACAAACAGGAGCATTCCGTGAGTATAACCATCTGGAGGCACCCGATCAAGCTGTTGCAAATATCTTGCAAACCTCAGCACCCCATCTTGTACTCAATGTTCACTTCATAATAAAGGATTTAATCAAGAAGAAAGTGGTGGTCATGGTTAATTCTGGGGCTACCGGAAATGTAATTGACATTCTGTTCCAAACTATAGATTCCCACCACCACTGGAGAAGTGTGGCTCAATGGTTAGAGCGGCAGACCCTGATGCAGAGGTCTAGCCCGGGACTAGGGTTCAATGCCCCGCCTCGGCGGGTCTTGGGCTCAAAATATTCCACAGACCTGATCATTCTCGCCTCGGTGTCTATTCCAATCATGGAGTCCCACTCTGCAACTCTGGGCAATAGCTTGCTTAATCACCACAACGGCCCCCACAACGCTAAGGATGCCTGGCCTCCACCTTGGGGGTGCCCAGGAGTGGACGCCTCACAGGGAAAGCCAGGATGGGTTCCACAGCGGTATTCGTACAAGCGCCTTGAGACCCTTGCGGCTGAGTAGTGCGCTATACAAGTATCAATTTACATTTACCAAGGAACAGTCCGAAATAATTTAAGCAGTGGATGACACACTACTCACGTCCAGATAATCACGCACTCTACCATCGGCATACCAATGTTGTGTCATTTGGAGGACACTATTCACAAAGAAACTATTTCCTTTGATGTAATTGATGCACCACAGTTCAGGGTAATTTTGGATATGCCTTGGCTGATGGAGCATAACCCCACCATTGATTTTGCTAAGAGAAGCATAAACAGAGCAACAATCAATCATGGAAACCAACGCTCACTTCATAGCAACAGCAGCAAAACAGTACATCGACTTACCTGAAATATATCAGTCCTTCCCGGATGTATTTTGTGAGGCTAGTGCTGAGACTTTACCACACCATTGCGCTTACAACTGTGAAATAGATTTAATTCCCGGTGCAAAGATCCCATGAGAAGGAAAACGAACACCAATGAGGTTACCTGGACAAATACTTAAAAAACAGTTTTATTAGACCATCCAAGTCTCCGGCAGCCTCTCTCCTCTTCTTCATGTCAAAAGCCAACGCAAATTGTGCATCTGTATTGATTTTCATGCACTCAACAACATTACTGAGAAGAATCGATATCAATTACCGCTGATCCCAGTGATCCTCGTACAGGTACGCACAGGTACCGTATACACAATGTTAAATCTAAGAGGAGCCTTCCAAATGGAGCGTATCCATGCCGGAGATGGATGGAACACGGCATTCAGAACTCGTTATGGCCTTTTAGAGTATTGTGTCATTCTGTTTGGGCTGTGTTATGCTCAAGCGGCATTCCAGTTTTTTGTGAGTGATGTCTTGCACGACTACTTGGACCCCTTTGTAATCGTCTATATTGACGATATTTTGATGTACTCTGCTTCCCATCAAAAGCATAAAGAGTATGTTCACAGTTTTTTTTAATGACTCTACACCAACATGGTCTGTTAGGGTTTATTCTTTTCCCTCGAGGTATAACAATGGCAGAATGGAAGGTGCAAGCGATCATGTACTGGCCTGAAACCAAGTCTGTCAAAGACACCCAGCAATTCCTGGGATTCGCTAACCTTTACACACATTTTCATTAACCATTTTTCAACCAAAGCAACTCCCCTGACCAGACTCTTAAGGAAAATTACCAAGTTCACATGGACATCAGAAGCTAGCAATACATTTCAGGAATTAAAAAGGTAGTTCATAACAGCACCAGTCCTCATACATCCTGACATCAGCTAGCCAATTATAGTGGAGGCCAATGCTTGTGACAAAACCAAACGGTGCCGTACTATCTCCCGAAAAACAAAGTCCTATCCACTCCATCCAGTGGCATACTTGTCTAAGAAATTCGTACCTGCTGAGCAAAATTTCACCATGGCAGAGAAGGAACGTCTAGCCATTCGACTTGCCTTTAAAGAAAGGCACAATTACTAGCTTGGTGCAAAATACCCAATGACGGTGTACACTTCCTAATTCCCTTACCTACATCTGGCCACTCTGAGCCTCTGTCACACATAAACACAGAGTCATACTTTCAGCCCTCATTACTTTCTTAAATCTCTCCTGCTTCCCTTTTCCCTAGTACCTCAGCAGCAAAAAGGCTGCTGATGAGCTCCGAGTAAAAAGGCCTTCAATCATGTGATGTCATCACCATCACTATGGGAGTGTTGAAGTGACACACATGCATACCTCCTGCGAGGAATTTGCTGGCAGAGGTAATCATGAGTGTCACTTCACCAAAATGACAGTAATGGCAATATCTGTCATGACGCGCAAGAGAACTACTCGTTCCTTTTACTGAGCAATAAAAACAATAATTTTTGTCATTGAGCAAAGTTTAACTGGATTATTTATTGCCAAACAATTATGTTACTGAGTACATGAAAATCGGCACTAGACAATAAAAGTCATTTTAAAAATACATACTGTGTTTGCTACGACTTTGTGACTTGAAAAATCGAAAATGATTGATTTAGAATACAAAGATTGTCATTTTAATCAATTCATCCCAGTATTGGCCCATTTTTAGGTCGACCTCTGCCACTGCGCTTGCGCATTGCAGATGTCGATCTATTGTAACTGAAACAAACTCTTTGAACTAAGTGCGGATTAGTATTACATGCAGTTCATGTGCCCGTGCACGCGCTTCAGACCCGCCACAGCAATGCAGAGAGCTTCACACTTCAAAGGTTCCCTCCCACCCTTCAGACTTCAGGGATTCAAGCCTGAATTTTCCCCAGTGTGCAATGCCGAGAGCTTGTTGTTTATACCACCATCCTTCAATGCCACATGCCTTGTTTTTTAAAGTTTCCTGCAATACCAAGTGGTCTTTTAGCTACACTTTTTTTTTGCATTCAAGTTCAGAAAGAAAGAGCCTAGCTAGTAATGATTGTACTTGTATTGATCCGACAAGAGACATGCATTTGTATTGTCATTTGCAGTGCTCCCTCATCGGTACTCGAGTCGAAGGCATCATTTACTTAATATTGTATTGTATATTTACTGAATATCTTGAATGTACGTTTTGACCCGTGCAGTTTTTACCCCAGATTTACAGCAACATACAGAAGTCATCTTTTAAGTTTCCTTTTCTTGAACTTGCAGAGTGCGCAAGCACCCGCATCCCTTGTTCTTGTTTGTTTTTGTGATCGCGATCACTAAAATGTAGTGCTTCGGTGTTTTTTCTTGTTTATTTACTGCGGTTCACAGAAATGTGTACAAGAAGTACCCTCTTTCTTCCCGTGCCTGCCCCTAGTGCAATGCCTTCTTGTTTTAAAGGGCAGTCTCTTCGATTGAAAAAAAGTGCACCTCGCAGAAAAATCATTTTTGGCATGATGTTAAAATGAAATGAAACCGTAACGCCTTATAGGCTGTACTCACACAATGTACTTCAGCATCATTGCCGACATTCTGACTTGATAACGATATTGAGGCATGTACGTGACAATGATCAGCCGCGCGGCTTCCAGGGGAGCTGCTAATTGCTTTATTCAGCTGCCCCAGGGAGCGCACAGCCTGGCAGTTTAGCGCTGGCCCGCCGCCTCTGTTATTTACCCTAATGCCTTTGATTCAGTGCTGGTGGGGAGAACGGCGAGGGGGGTGGCGTTACACAGTCGCAGCTTTTTGTGCACCTTCATTTTCTGACCCTCTCTCCCCACTTCCTCTCTTCTCGGCCTTCTCTTCCCCTCCCCCATTCTCCCCCTCCTCCGTACCAATACATTTCCCTTCCTCTCTCCCCTGCTCCTTCCCCTGCCCACTCCCTCACACCCCCGCCACCCCTTCTCATTCCCCACACACCTCTCCTGCCTGCTCGCGCCTAGGAATACGCAAAGTAATTTAAAGCTGTTTGTGGCCTGTAATGCGCTCTCTTTTTATTAACTGCTTTTGCCTCCATGTCACAGTTTAACAATAATCTCTGCACTAATCTCCCTTCTCCCCTTCATCTCACTGCCCTGCTTTCTCAACTATCACTTGTATTGCTCCATCTTTCTATATATCACTTCATCATGTCTCTTTGCTTCCCCTTCTCCTCCTATTCCTCATGTACCTCCACTTCTTCCTTGCTCTCCGGGTTTTTACATCCTCCTCCTCTTTTTATGTCAAGCCAATTTATAAGCGCAAACCTTCAAGTACACGCAGTTAAAAAATTGTCCAGCCCAACTACCACTATTAAACAAAATGTGACTGGTTGCTTTGTGTTCTTTCTAATGTTCTTTCTTTCTAATGATGGAGAAAACAATCCTTGATGGCACAAAATGTTTAGGATAATGAAGATAATACTGTAAATGTTCAAAAGCAAAGTCCGAAACATTGAGTTCCATTATTCAGGAAAACATAAGTGCCGACAGAGACAGCCGAACCTGAACATAAACTGACAGATCTTTGAAGTACCGTCAAGGGCAATTCGGTGGTTCTACGAGTCTCAGCTGTGCACCTCCGTGCCTCATGATGAAGAAATGACCTCTAGAAAATTAAGGCAACACTGATCAACCACTTCTTGTGTAAACATGTCCAATACCAGCTCTGATCATGAGGTGGTTACAGCAGTACTCTGCTTCCTAAAGTGATATCAGACCACCATTCAGTGCTAGAGGTGTACTGTAAACTCTTTCAGGCCATTCCACAGCAACCAGCGAAAAGCACAGTTAACTGGAAGTTAAAAGAAATGGGGGTTCTGCTATATTAAACACAGAGTATATTTACCAAGCCTAAAACTGCATCAGAGAACACACACCGGGGAAAAGCCATACAAATGCAATTAATGTCTGAAGAGCTTTAGTCAATTATCAGGCCTCAAAAAGCATCAGTGAACACACACAGGGGAAAAAACCATATCATTGCAGTGAATGTGGAAGTAGTTTTACGGAATCATCTAAGCTCATGAGTCATCAGCGAACACACACTGTGGAAAAACCATTCAAGTGTAATGAATGTGGGAAGGGCTTTAGATATTTATCATACCTAAATTTGCATCAGAGAACACACACTGGAGAAAAACCATATCATTGCAGTGAATGTGGAAGTAGTTTTAGTCAGTCATCAACATTAAAGGCTCATCAACGAACACACACTGGAGAAAAACCATATCAATGCAGTGAATGTGGAAGTACCTTTAGTGACTCTTCAAAATTAAAGGTTCATCAACGAACACACACTGGAGAAAAACCATATCCTTGCAGTGAATGTCTGAAGAGCTTTAGTCTATTATCAGATCTAAAACGGCATCAGAGAACACACACTGGAGAAAAAACATATTCTTGCAGTGAATGTCTGAAGCGCTTTAGTCTATTATCACAGCTAAAACAGCATCAGAGAACACACACTGGAGAAAAACCATATCAATGCAGTGAATGTAGAAGTAGTTTTAGTTCCTCTTCAGGATTAAGGAATCATCAGCGAACACACACAGGGGAAAACTTATATCAATGCAGTGAATGTGGAAGTAGTTTTAGTTCCTCTTCAGGATTAAGGGTTCATCAACGAACACACACTGGAGAAAAACCATACCATTGCAATGAATGTGGAAGTAGTTTCAGTAGCTCTTCAGGATTTAGGTATCATCAACAAACACACAATGGAGAAAAACAATACCATTGCAGTGAATGTGGAAGTAGTTTTAGGAATTCAGCATCATTAAGGAATCATCAGCGAACACACATGGTGGAAAAACCATTTAAGTGCAGTGAATGTATGAAGAGCTTTTGTCGAGTAATAGACTTAAAATACCATCAGAGAAATCACACAGGGGAAAAACCATACAAGTGCAGTGAATGTGTGAAGAGCTTTAGTCAATCATCACACCTAAAACAGCATCAGAAAACACACACTGGGGAAAAAAAACATACGATTGCAGTGAATGTGGAAATAGCTTTAGAGAATCTTCAGCATTAAGGAATCATCAGCGAACACACACAGGGGAAAAACCATATCCTTGCAGTAAATGTCTGAAGAGCTTTAGTCTATTATCACATTTCATCGGAGGCGGTCGCTCCACCACGCTGCTCTCTGCCCTGCGAGACTGTCTGGTATCGTAGCGCCCACAGCTTGCTAGACTTGTGCCTGCATTAATTAAATTACCGCATTGCTCGTTGTGCCAGTTCGAGTCAGAAGGCTCGATTTAATTGCTGTATTGTTGCGCTGCCCTGCCGAGTTCACGAGCGCTCATTAGCATATTATCGCGGCTCTAGTCTGACATAGCGCTCTGCAACGCTCTGATTGAGTGTGCTGCCTGTGTGTGGGATTTCTGTGCCTGATTGTAACTTGTGCCGGTTCCACTGACCTACAGATCGCGTTCTGTTGCTTATAGTGTGCCCCAACCTGATAGCGCTTTTGGGCTGACTGCCATTTTGTGCCTTGTTGTTGTTTGTGACTCCCTGCCCTGAACTCCGCCCGATCCCGCCTCCCAGCTGCTCCTCCCTCCCACTGTTGGTTAGGCCGCGCTTTTCCATTTGAACACTGTGACCGTCCTGATTTCATCGGAGGCGGTCGCTCCTCCACGCTGCTCCCTGCCCTGCGAGACTGTCTGGTATCGTAGCGCCCACAGCTTGCTAGACTTGTGCCTGCATTAATTAAATTACCGCATTGCTCGTTGTGCCAGAGTCAGAAGGCTCGATTTAATTGCTGTATTGTTACGCTGCCCTGCCGAGTTCACGAGCGCTCATTAGCATATTATTGTGGCGCTAGTCTGACATAGCGCGCTGCAACGCTCTGATTTAATGTGCTGCCTGTGTGTGGGATTTCTGTGCCTGATTGTAACTTGTGCCTGTTCCACTGACCTACAGATCGCGTTCTGTTGCTTATAGTGTGCCCCAACCTGATAGCGCTTTTGGGCTGACTGCCATTTTGTGCCTTGTTGTTGTTTGTGACTCCCTGCCCTGAACTCTGCCCCGCTCCCGCCTCCCAGCTGCTCCTCCCTCCCCCCTCCCCCTCTACTATCCACTTATGACTGATGCATTTTCGCGCAGCGTTCACGTGCAGCGGTCGCGCCCCATTCGCGCCGAAGGTGCGCCAAAGGTAAGCCTGTCTACGCCCGTCCGCGCCTGGACTGCGCCCAGCGCCAGACCCCCTGGTCCCCGCCGTACACAGCCCACTAGATTCACATATGATACCGCAACTCTCCTCGCCGTCAACCCCGGACGCACACCACAATGCTGCAATGCCACCCCAGGACGGACCCACGGCCCATTCGCCTGCCTCTCCTGCAAGTTCAACTGCATCAGGACCCTCACCAAATCCACTTCCTCCAAACAAAGCTCCGACTCTAACCACCTGAAGTGCATCCTACTCAACACCCGCTCGGTCCACAGACAAGCTACTGAGCTCTGGGACCTACTCGACACTGCATCACCGGACATCGCCTTCCTTACAGAAACATGGATGAACACATCATCAGCACCCGACATCGCCATAGCCATCCCTGGCAATTACAAGATCATCCGGAAAGACCGCACCAATCATACAGGAGGAGGCATCGCCATCATCCACAGGAACACCATCAGAATCTCGACCAGCTCCGACGATAACCTTACAACCGCCGAACACCTCCACTTTCAGATCTACACCGACCCTAGAACCACACTTAGAGGCACCCTCATCTACAGGCCTCCAGGTACCCGCAGTCAATTCAGCGATGATATCACAGACTTCATCAGCCCACATGCCCTCGCCTCCGAGAACTACATTCTTTTAGGAGACCTCAACTACCACCTTGAAAACAAACACGATAACAACACCTCCACCCTTCTGGACAACCTGGCCAATCTCGGACTCAAACAACTTGTTGACACCCCCACCCATGTCGCCGGTCACATGCTCGACCCTATCTTCACCTCCAGCAAGCACATCTCCTTCGATCACACCACAGCTCTCCACTGGACGGACCACAGCTGTGTTCACTTCAGCTACAAAACTACCATGATCCACAACCGCCCACAACCTATCCCGCGAAGAAACTGGAACAAAATCACTACCGAGCAACTCCTCACATCACTCAACCAAAACCCTCCCACCCTCTCATCGGACCCAAGTCAAGCGGCCACCAATCTCAAGCAATGGATCACCCACAGTGCTGACGAATTAGCACCCCTGAAAAAGCACCAGATCAAATCAGCCAGCAAAAAGACTCCCTGGTTCAATGATGACCTTAAAAAATCCAAGAAGCTATGCCGCACCCTGGAGAAATCATGGAGAAAAAACCCAACCACCGACAACATCGCCACCCACAAAGCAGCCACCCGCAAACACCACCAACTGATTCGCTCCGCCAAGAAATCAGCATTCAAGGATCGTCTCGACAACAACACTCACAACAGCAAGGAACTCTTCAACATAGTCAAAGAATTCACCAACCCCACCGCAGCATCTAACGACATCACTCCCTCCCAAGACCTCTGCGATGCGTTATCCTCCTTCTTCTACAACAAAATTGCCGACATCCACAACAGCTTCGAGAATTCTCCCAGCGATCAACCCTCCCCACCACTCTCAGATCCTACTCCGCCAACTAACAACCTCAGCGCCTGGAGCCCAATCACCACAGAAGACACCATCCGCCTAATGAACTCAATCCACTCTGGCTCGCCTACCGACCCCTGCCCCCACCACATCTTCAACAAAGCGGACTTCATCATCGCACTCCATCTCTGCGACGTCATCAACTGCTCCTTCAACTCTGCCACCTTCCCAGAAAGCTGGAAACACGCCGAACTCAGCGCCCTTTTGAAGAAACCCACAGCAGACCCCACTGAACTTAAAAACTACCGACCCATATCCCTCCTCCCATTCCCGCCCAAAGTCATTGAGAAAACCGTCAACAGCCAGCTCGCCGCCTTCCTTGAATCCAACAACTCCCTCGATCCCTCACAGTCCGGATTTCGAGCCAAACACAGCACCGAAACGGCCCTCATTGCAGCAACTGACGACATCAGAACACTACTGGATAACGGAGAAACAGCGGCCCTCATTTTACTCGACCTATCCGCCGCTTTCGACACAGTCTGCCACAGCACCCTCATACAACGCCTCAGCAACGTCGGCATAAAAGGAAAAGCCTTAGACTGGATCATCTCGTTCCTAGCTGGGAGAACTCAGAGAGTCCGACTTCCCCCATTCAACTCAGAGGCCACTGAGTCATCTGTGGAGTACCACAAGGATCATCACTCAGTCCCACCCTCTTCAACGTTTACATGAGCCCACTCGCATCCATCGCGCGCCAACACAACCTCAACATCATCTCTTACGCCGACGACACCCAATTAATCCTTTCCCTCACCAAAGACCCTAACACCGCCAAAAACAATCTTCACAAAGGCATGAAAGAAGTACCCGAATGGATGAAACATAGCCGCCTTAAACTCAACTCAGACAAAACAGAGGTACTCATCCTAGGAACTTCCCCCTCTGCCTGGGATGACTCCTGGTGGCCATCCGCCCTGGGCACAGCACCCACACCTACAGACCATGCACGTAACCTTGGCTTCATCCTAGATTCCTCCCTCTCGATGTCCAGACAAGTCAACGCAGTCTCATCCTCCTGCTTCAACGTACTTCGCATTCTCAAAAAGATCTTCCGCTGGATCTCCCTCGAGACAAGAAAGACTGTCACCCACGCACTGGTTACGAGTCGTCTGGACTATGGTAACACACTATACGCCGGAATCACAGCAAAATTACAGAAAAAACTCCAACGCATCCAAAACGCATCAGCGAGACTCATATTGGACATCCCTCGCCAGGATCACATCAACGAACACCTAAAAGACCTCCACTGGCTTCCCGTCAACAAAAGAATTACATTACGTCTTCTCACCCACGCACTCAAGGCCCCTACAATCTAGGACCCGAATGCCTCAACACTCGACTGTCCTTCCACAAACCCACAAAACCAACCCGCCAACTAAGATCGTCCAATCAAGCCCTCGCCGCAGTCCCGCGCATCCGAAAATCCACCATGGGGGGCAGATCCTTCTCCTTCCTGGCTGCCAAGACCTGGAACTCACTCCCCACCCACCTCCGCCTTACTCAAAACCACATCGCCTTCAGAAAAGAACTTAAAACCGGGCTTTTCGACAAATAATGAACCCCTTCCCCAAGCGCCTTGAGACCCTCTGGGTGAGTAGTGCGCTATATAAATTCCCGAACTTGAACTTGAACTTTCTAATGTTTGGAAACTTGCAGCTTTTTATTTTTATGTTTTTTCATTCCCTTTTACAATTTCTCTCCAGCCTCCTTGTGCTCCCATTTTATTCCTCTTTCCTTCTTTCTGCCTTGCTGTCCCCTCCCTTCTTCTCCCACTAACACCTCATATTTCTCTATTTTCTCTCCTCCTCTCAACATTCTGCCTTCCACTCACTTCTGTTGTTCTCTGTCTCTTACTAACGTCCCGTTTACATGCTCCCCTCTCTCCTTCGTTCACTGTGTCATTGCATTTTCTTCTTTATACCTTCATCTCATTCTATCTATCGCCCTCACTCTGTCTAACTATTGCCCTCACTCTATCTGTCTATCCATCACACTCACTCTATCGCCATCACTTTATCTACCTATCGATCGCCCACACTCTATCTCTCTATCTTTCGATCGCCCTCACTTTATCTATCTATCTATCTATCTATCTATCTATCTATCTATCTATCTATCTATCTATCTATCTATCTATCTATCTATCTATCCCCTCGGTATACACCTGTTGCAACGCAACTTTTACAACTACCTACCATTACAACGCAACTTTTACAACGCATACCATTACAACGCATTGCGCTGGGGGGCGCTCTAGGATGGGGAATAAGTTTAATTTACTATCCAACACCTTCCCTAGTGTCCACGGGGACTGGAGTTGGAATAGTAAATTATACTTACCACTATCCAGCACCTCTAAGCGCTATGCGTTGTAATGGTATGCATTGTAATGGTCGCGTTGTAATGGTAGGTAGTTGTAATGGTATGCGTTGTAACGTCATACATCCATCCCCTCACTCTATCTATCTATCTATCTATCTATCTATCTATCTATCTATCTATCTATCTATCTATCTATCTATCTATCTATCTATCTATCTATCTATCTGTCGCCCTCTATCTATCCATCTCCCTCTATCTATCACTCTCCCTCTATCTCTTGCCCTCCCTCTATCTATCTATCTATCTATCTATCACCCTCTCTCCGTCTATCTATCTATCACCCTCCGTCTATCTATCTATTGCACTCACTCTATCTATCGCACTCACTCTATCTATCGCACTCACTCTATCTATCCATCTCACTCACTCTATCTATCTATCACATCACCACAGCATCACTCAGGACCACAACAGCATCACTCAGGGGCACCACAACATCACTATGCGCTACCACAGCATCACTGAACGCCACCGCATCACTCGTCGCCACCACAACATCACTCAGCGCCACCACCTCATCAATGTGTGCAACCATTCAACATCAACTGGTTCAAATATGTTCTCTCAATGTTTCAAGCTTTATTAAAAATGTCACAAAAAGATGGTAATATTTCACTTCTGTTCTTGGATTTTCGTCACAATAAAATACAATGAACATAATCTTCACAAAAGTTATTTACAAAAGTTTAAGCTATTGCAGTTATAAATTACAATAACTTTTATTTAAGTATTCATTATTAAAAAAAATTAAAAGCCATTGTTATTTGTAATATCAATACATCTTAAGTCACGTAAATACAACACATATTGCATTACAAATGCTATAGGTGTCACATTTGCGAAAGTTATATCTATTGGCATTGTAAATGACAAAGCTATTAATTTCGCTATTTTCAAAACCAACACATAAATACAAAAATTGTCATTTACAATAACAATAGCTCAAGCTTTCCTAATGCGAGACCTATTGCATTGCAAATGCTTGTTATAATTGTTGATGAGAATGTTAGTACTGGTCTTAACAAGGAGGTGCATAGGGCAGGCACATCCCCAACCGTCTGACAAGTGTTACTTTAAAGCACATAGGGGTCCCACTCATATCCATCACATAGTTATTGACAGAGTACCGACATATAACTAAAAAACGTCTCTTGGCAGTAAAGTACTGATCAGTAGAAAGGAAGCCTAAATTAACTGTAAAAAAAAGCAAGTTTTTAACATTTTCTCGCATTTGAGGAGATTTTTTTCATCCTTGACCAACTGAGGAAGTTTATTCCAGAGAGTGTCACTCTGGCGTCTAAAATACTTGCCACCAAATAAAATGAGCTTAAAATTAGGAATCTCCAAGAGTTATGAGATACAGAACATGGCCTATGAAAGGGTTCATACTGGGTAAAATTCATGGCTAAAACTATGATTTTAAATTGTGTATTTGTATAAAATATGTATAGGGCTAATCCTCTTCTTTCGGGAAACAAATCCTTGTGCTAACCTGGGCATATTTGTACAAAAAAAATGGTTGTGGCTGCAGTGTTCTGAATATGTAGAGTTTCGCACCGTTTTTAGCTCTGGTTTAAAAAAAGCTCGCTTTATCAGTCAATGAGTGAATTAAAAGATGTGTTATTTGGAAATAAAATAATGGAAAAATACACTGTAGGGTACAGAGTTATAAAAAATGTTTTAGATACACCTGTAGCACCCCCATCTAAGGAAGAGTTCATAACCAGAGGAGTATCAAGATTCCACACTTGGTAAACCAGACCAGGACAAGTGTTGATCGACTGTGGCCATAAGAGGTTGTCACAGATACTAGGAGAATAGCAAGCGAGTATGAATTCCGATTTGAACCAATTATAAGAGGTGGTACTGAGACATCCAATTCCAGCAATTGCCCTAAGATCACAGACGTAATACTCTAATATTGTCTTGACCATTTCTAATGTTTATAAGAAGCTAGCTACCATCTGTATACATGTAAAAGTTCAACCTATCCCTTGAATCAGACAAACCAGTGGGCCCAAGCATAGGTTGAACAAGAGGGGAGATACTGAGGAACCCTGAAGAAGTCCCCCAAAGAATATATGACATTACAACGCCTACCATTATAATGCATACTTTTACATCATAGTTTTTACAATGCAAATACCATAAGAACACATGTTTTTACATCACAAACCATTACAAAGTAAATTCATAGAGTTGAATTAAAAGTACCATTACATCGCAAACCATTACCACACATACTAATACAACGCATGCCATTACAAAGCATAATAAGTCTCCAATATAAAATTTAAAAATTTGGGGTATTTTTTTCTTTCACCAATACATGCAAGCGTTTTGGGTGCTGTAGTGCATTAACACCCAGGTATTAATTTTAATACTCAATTGTTAATTAAAATACTAAAATATTCAAACACATAGGCATTAATAACTTTCTTAATTTTCCAAAAATTGGTTTGACAGTTAAAAAAATGTATTTAAAGCATATGTAAAAACATCCTTTTAAAAAATACATGCTACAATTTGTGTCATAAACATAATGTACATACAAAGCACAGAAAGCATAGAAAACGGGTGTCCTTCAACTATTTCCATTACAGCACCTGACCTATCATCCACTCAAAACGGCTGACATTCTAGAATGGAACATATAAACCAACATTTTACACTGCACATAATAAATATACATTCTGTCAGGTTCTGATTCACGAGAAAAAATAGTTTCCAAAACATATTTTTTTTCAAATTCTCGTTTACCCCTAAAAAACGTATAAAAGAAACTGCCTATCATTTTGTTCTCACTAGTGCACTGACTTACATGGTGACTACACGCAGAAGAAGTAAAAGGAGACTTGAAAAGACTTTCAAGTCGTACACTGCCATCTACTGGCAGAAGTAAGTGTATGTTTAACACAAAACACCTTCAGAATGAAAACATATATATCAAGTAATTAAAAAATGTTTTCAATTATTTGCAGCACTTCAAAATCAGCCCCAAGTCGACTACAGTCATTCGGAATCTATATTTCCATTTAAAAGTAAGTGCATATCAAATTACGTTTTTTAATTACAAAAAAAGACCAAAAACAAAAATACCACCAGGTAATTGACTCAGGGAAGGGGCTGGACAGTGGTGGGCGGGGTTCTAAATTTCTATTCTAACTCCACCAAGTGATTATGTATGGGAAGGTGCTGGACAGTGGTGAGGGGCAAAATTTCTATTCTAACTCCGTCAAGTGATTGCCACGGGGAGGGTGCGGGACAGTGGTGACAGGCTAAATTGCTATTCTAACTCCGAAAGGTGATTGACACAGGTAAGGTGCTGGAGAGAGGGGGGCTAAATTACTATTCTAACTCAACCAAGTGATTGCCTCAGGTAAGGTGCTGGACGGTGGTGGGGGTCTAAATTACTATTCTAACTTTCCCAAGTGAATGCCTCAGGGATGGTGCTGGAGAATGGTGGCTGGCCAAATTAATAACTCCAACAGGTGATTGACTCAGGGAAGGTGCTGGACAGAGGTGGGGTTCCTAAATTTCTATTTTAACTCTGCCAAGAGAATGTCTCAGAGAAGGTGCTGGACAGTGGTGGAAGGCTAAATTACTATTCTAACTCTACCAAGTGATTGCCTCAGGGAAGGTGCTGGACAGAGGTGGGGGTAAATTACTATTCCTACTCCACCAATTGATTGCCTCAGGGAAGGTGATGGACAGTGGTGGGGGTAAATTACTATTCTAACGCCGCCAAGTGATTGCCTCAGGGAAGGTGCTGGACAGTCGTTGACAGCTATAGTACTACTCTAACTCCAACATGTGATTGACTCAGGGAAACTGCTGGACAGTGGTGGGGGGGACTAAATTACTATTTTAACTGTGTCAAGTGATTGCCTCAGGAAAGGTGCTAGACAGTGGTGGGGGGCAAAATTACTATTCTAACTCCTCCAAGTGATTGCCTCAGGCAGGGTGCTAGACTGTGGTGGCGGGCTAAATTATTATTCTAACTTCGCCAGGTGATTGACTGAGGGAAGGTGCTGGACAGAGGGAGGGGTAAATTACTAATTACTATTCTAATTCCGCCAAGTGATTGCCTCAGGGAAGGTCCTGGACAGTAATGGGGGGCTAAATTATTATTCTAACTCCACCAAGTGAATGTCTCAGGGAAGGTGCTGGACAGTTGTGGGGGGCTTAATTAGTATTGTAACTACACCTGGTGATTGACTCAGGGAAGGTGCTAGACAGTGGTGGGGTGCAAAATTACTATTCTACCTCCGCCAGGTGATTGCCCTAGGAAAGGTGCTGGACAGTGGTGGGGGGCTAAATTCCTATTCTAACTTCACCAGGTGATTGTCTCAGGGAAGGCGCTGGACAGTGGTGGGGGGCAAAATTACTATTCTAACTCTGCCAAGTGATTGCCTCAGGGAAGGTGCTGGACAGCAGTGGGGGACAAAATTACTATTCTAACAGGTAAAGGTGCTTGACTCTTGGAAAGTGAAAAAAAGAATGGAATCAGCACCCATCAAATCACATACATTATTTTTCAATTAGATTAAACACAAATTGTACTCGATGACTTCAAAGAAACGTGTCTGGTCCAAGTTGTTCTTTACAAAAATACTTGTTGTTTTTATTGAAAGATAGACAAAATCATTTTAATCCAATTTTCATAAAATCCATTACACCTTTTAGCCAAGGCGTTTCGTCTACGAAGAGATTTCTTCAGTGCTCTAGTTATTAATGATCTGCTGTATCTAAGAATCCAATGGTATGCTTATTTCTATGAGCAACATTTTTTAAAATATTTCTCAACGTCGGTTATGGCTTGGAAGTGTTGGTCTCTAGAAAATAAAATCTTGTTTCTAAGGATCCAATGGTAATCAGGCGCGTGAAGAGGTAACTTGTCAATAATCTTAAAAAGATGTTGATTCAAGTCACATCATCAATAAATGGCAGGGTGGCCCGCAAAACTAATCGATGCTCGTGTAAAGAAACCATCATCTTTTTAAGACATGTTTCTTTGACGTCGTCGAGTACAATTTATGTTTAATCTAATTGAGAAATAATGTATGTGATTTGATGGGTGCTGATTCCATTCTTTTTTCATGTTCTTTGGGACTTTGTCCCAATAGGAAGTGTAGAGGGGTGCACTTTCTGGTTGTCAAGCGCCATCATCTAACCACTGACCTATATTAAGTGTCAGGTGCGGTACTCTTTGCCTAACCTCTGTTGTTGCTACTTTTTATGACTCTTGGCAAGTGTTGAAAAGTGATGATATACAAAATGCAAGTTAATTGACATTTGTTTCTTCTAACAAAATATTCATTTTAAAGTTGACCATATAATCAATAAACTTTTTTTTCACAGGTTTACTTTTTCATCAAAAACAACCATTGAAGAATAACCAGCAGCTGAACTTCAACAAAACCTCTCCAGCACTAACTAAAAAATCAAAATGCCTTTCACATGTGAATTATTTGGAAACCCTCAAGAAACAGCCAAAACTAACTAGCCCAATTCCCATAAGTTCTAAAAATAGAGTTAAACAAAAAACACTTTAAAAGCCAAATAACAAATTGCAAAAGCAGACTAACCAGAGATCATTTAAAAAAAATCTGTAAATCTCAGCTTTATATTTCAGACAAACCACACAACAACCAGAACTGAGATAATCGAAATCAACCCAACCACCAGTAAAAAGTCGAAAACCATCAACAGGACAAGCAAATAAACAAGAAATACCTTAAAAAGGTGAGAACAATTACAAAAAAATCTATAAAATCTATAAAAGCATAATATTCTTTTTGCGGGACTCAACTACATAACAAAACCATACAATCTTAGCATGCATAATAAAAGACAAACAATCTAATAAACAGCATGTTAATTCACAATGCAATAGGCAATCAATAAACAGTCAACCTAAATGTATTATTTCACAGGATGCAATCAATAAAAAATGTCATAACTTAAATATTTTTTTGCAGATAAAAAACAAGATGGCCACTGGAAGACAAGCAACATACCTGAAACCCAACAGAGGCAATAGGTTATTAAAGTACAAATGGCTACATTTATTGTAAGGAGAGATTAACTAAGCTCAGGTGTCATTGAAGGTGTGTGCAATATTACTCATCCCATTGCACAGGCAGAGCGGTTACTCTTGGTGACACTGTTGAAAGGACCACAGGGCATAACCACTCTGCCTCTGCAAAGGAGATTGAGATTAGAGAAATCATAAATCAAATGAAAGACCTTGCATCCACCTCCAATTAATGCCTCCAATGTACCATGTGGCTCAGTTTTGAGGGAGGTATCCCAAAACATTCCTATGCATGTAGCAAGTTGTATGCCCAGAATCCCAAACTCACACAGAACTATAAATCATAAAAAATAGGCAAGTAACACCCTACGTGTAACACCCCAAACATACTCTGATATTAACATTCCTCCTGAACTAACTGTCACTGTTAATAATGAAACCTTTCTTTTGCATGATAACACAAACCCTCAGAAAAGAATATTAATATTTAGCACAACCCATAACCTCATGAAATTAGAGAGTAGTAATATTTGGATGATGTTTGGCACTTTTACACCCCATCCATTCACCCAAATATACACTATTCATGCCAATATTAATAGCACAATAGTACCTTTAGTGTACAGTTTGCTCCCAGACAAGCAAACTTCAACATAAACTGAATTTTTATCATTGGTAAAAGCTAAAACCTTGAACAAAAGTCCTAGAAAAGTGTTAACTGACTTTGAATTACCCATGATCAAACAACATCACCAAAATGTATCCAGAAACCCAAATTGAAGGATTTTTTTTCACTTTTCACAGGCATATTGGAGAAAAATTAAAAAAAACATCCTTAGTTGAGGATTACATATCAAACAGTAAACTCCAATTCATGTTTAAAAAAAACATAACAACCCTTTGCTTTGTTCCTCCAGACTGTGTAGATGAATGCTACACATCTATTAATGAATCTGAATATTTTACTACAAACAGTGAAAATTTGACACCCCTTCTAAATTATTTTGAGGACACATGGATTGGTCATCTAAGCAGGTTAGGTCGCAAGAGAAAGCCAATATTTCATGTGCAGTGGTGGAACTGTACACGACCTGCTTAGAGAGAGGAGCAAAAACAAACAATGCAGTAGAGGCATGTCATAACTCCTTCAACAAATCTATTGGAAAACCTCACCCATATTTTGGAAATTTTGAAGAAGGAGCAAAGTTTCCAAGAAATGAGAATAGCGCAATCGTTGACTGATAGTCTGAACCCTGGAATTTTCAAAGAGAACAACAAAAATGTCAGTGTGAGTATTGGGTTAAATTCAATAATTTTCGTTGACGTGGGCTTCAAACTACCTAGAAAATATTGCACACATCCTACATTTCTAGCCTACCCTTACCCCTATTCAACCTTACCTGCCTGTTTTGAAAATCATTTTTACTAATTCAATTGCAATTTTTTAAAAATACATTTTAAATTAAAATTAAATCTCTGGTTTCCTACATTAATTTGTTGTCTTTCTTAGGCTCTTGGACTTAAGTAAAATCCCACATTTCACCAAAAGTCTTGTGCAGTCCGTAAATCCAGAGAAAGTAATCCAAAAACAATGTTGAAATTCAAAACCAGAGACATACTTTAGAAAATAGACTACAGCAGAGTTCTTCAATCTGTGGGGAGCGCCCCCCTGGGGGGGCGCGCCACCGTCTCAGGGGGGGCTCGTAGTCCGCCGTAAATCTCACCTTTGTCCTCTTCTGATTAAAGTAACAGACGGCAGAGTGAAGCTGCAGGGGCCCGAAGAAGGGGTGAAAACTATTAAAGCCTCATTAACAATGCGAGATTTCTCTTTCAGCCATGTAATCGCCGTAAAGGGACTAAGCACAGGTGTAAATGAAATGTAATTATAGTGGGAGGGTACAGCACTGATAAAGGTTTTAAACTGCCCTTCTGAAGACAAAGGTGAACCATATGGTTGGAGAGGGGATAGAGCCGCTTATATATCTGAAAACAAATGCGTGCAGGGCCTCTGTTCATCTCTGCAGCGTGCGGGCTCTGTTTCATATCAAAATGCAAGTAATCTCATAACGTGTTGGAGAGGCCTCCTGGGGAGTCGTTGAGCATATCTTTCCTGAGAAGTTTGCATGGAGTGCAGGTTTCAGCTTTAGGCCAAATTTCACTGCGCATCTTTATTTTTCTTGTTTTATTTAATTTGCGCAGGCCTGCTTGGCAACACCCCTGACAGTTATTTTTTTTTCTTGTGCCTCAGTCATGATCATTTTCAGAGCTGCAGCCTGTCTGCCCTGTAACAGCTGAGAACTGTACATTACATAGCAGTCTGTCTTCTCACTGACAGTAAGCTGTGTTAGTAGTTGCCTGCACTAACCTGTTTTGGGTCAGGTATCTGTGAGAGCCACTGTGGTGCTTGCCAACGTAACTTTTCAGCGCGCAAAGCAACACAGAGTCAGAAGAGCATGCCGGGTAGCTCTGTGTGAAAGGCTGCAACTGGTGTGATGGGGCCTCCAGCGGGGCTTGGCAGGCAGTGGGCAATATTCAGGACCGGGGTGCACCGCACAGTAATACAGCTGTGGTTTATGATGTGACTCATCTTAGAGTTCCTTGTTGCTCACATGGGTGTCATTTCTGATATGTATGTTTCCCTCGTCTTCACTGCTTGAGTTTGCCTGCGAGAAATTGTCACTCATAGTCCTTGAAATGGCACTCATAATTACACTGAAATTAAGAAAATGTCTCACATAGCAATCTGAAACCTTGGCAGCTATGTTTGGGGGGGGGGGCTATCCTGGTTAATTCCTACAGCTGAAATGCTTTAGCTGCAGTGGGAGGCAAGGAGCCCCCTTTTCTAAAACTGAAAGCATCTATTTTGCAACTATTTACTGCAAGTGTCTGGGAATGTACCCTGCATTCAGACAACTTGCTCCTCATTCTTGCCCTTCATTTCATGCTCACCCTGCACTCGCAGCGATAACAATTCCCTCATACTGACCCCCATGCACTCACACCATTCAACCTGCACTCAGTGATCACGCTGCTCTCACAATGCACTTGCGCGGTTTTCCCTGTACCTCAACCTGCAGCCACACAAGCACACTACCCACCCTGCACTCATGTTACACTTCACTCACCTGTCCCCCTCACTGCTCAATCTGCAATCTCACTTAAACAAACCCATCACTAACCGTGCATTAATTAGTCCCACTCTGCACTAACATGCACACCCAAATTCATATGGTCACCTCACCCACCCTGCAGTCACTCCACTTACCCTACTCTCACACTGTCGCATACCTCACTGTGCACTCACATGAGCACTCCTGCCACCCTCACAGCACAGAGGGTTAATGTGCCTGCTACAAAGAAGGTGTAACATGCAGATCAAAGAACTGAGGGGCATATGCTCAAGGAAGTTGCGGAGTGAGGTGTTTAGTAGTCATGGGTTAAAGCCTCTCTTCGCCACTTCAGAAACGGAAGGCTGCACCATATTTACAACAATATGGTGCAGCCTTGCGTTTCCCCTGCGCTGGCGCTATGCTTATCAGTGTAGTGCCAACGCAGACACCATTGCACCATAGTTCAAGGGTGTCTGGGTGCAGGGAAAATATTGTTTATGTTCAGGAGGGGGACCTTCCTGTACATAAACAATCTTTAAATGCCATTTGTCTCACTTCCATGTGTGCTGCTTAATGCAGCACACACAGAATTCACAAAATTGATTTTTTTTTAAAAGAGTACAAATACAAGGCATTTTGCTTTTTTCATGTGTGCTGCACAAGGCAGCACACATGGATGAATGAAAAATGAGGAGAAATAATGCATTTCTCCTACTTTCACCAGCTTAAGACCAGGTTTTCCCTGTTCTTAATTTTAACGCTGCCTCACTTTTACGCTGCCCTTGTAAATAGGGCGCAACATCAAAATCAGTGCCTGTTGCAGTGGAACACCCACTGCAACACCCACTGCCCACCATTTCACGCTAAGCATAGTATGAAAGAGGGCCGTATTTACAAGGCAGCGTTAAGCCAAGTTAAGTGGCTTAACTCTGCCGTGTAAATACGGCAATGCCCCTATCACCACCACAACGTTGTAAAAAGTGATGGTGTGGTGTCTATAGGTGCTTGTACATATGCCCCTGAGTATGATGAAACTATGAGTAGCACTATAAAAAAAATTATATGTTTGCCACAAAGGTGCTATAGAGAGATGGGGTGCATTGTTGGTGAGTGGTAGTGAGGGAATTCATGGAGAAGGAGGAAACACTCATTGTTTTGAACATTATTTGCCGGATATGGCCAGGGATATGCGGGTGGCGGTCAATTATGTAGTGTACCAGATTCCAGAAATTTCTGTCGGGTGGTGGGGGGGGGCCGACATTTACAAAAATTCAGCTGGGGGGGCTCAACCTTCAAAAGTTTGAAGACCTCTGGACTACAGTGTGGCATAGCCATATTGTACAGCTAAATTGCTGCTGCAAACAATACTGTATCCACCTAAAAAATGCATCCCCAAAAAATTAGGTTTTGGGCAAAATTTGCAAAGAGTAAGCCATTGATGCAATCCCCTATCCACAGTAATCAACCATATCGCAAAAATCCATTCAGCAAATCTTTTATAATGTCATCTGTGTTCTTGAACCTTCCATCTAGACGAAAAAATGCGACACATTTTAAAAAGATTGCTTTCTTTATACTTTGGATTTTTTTTTTTAAATCCTTCTTTTAAAAAAATGTCTTTTAAAAAGATGTCTTAAGCCAAAAGTGTCAAGAAAGTAATCGACCCGACGTGGGCCTACAACGGCTACCTGCATAGGAATGAAAATATGGGTTAAAACATTCAAAACATACAAAAAAACGACTATCCTAGTTCTAACTGAATATAGATTGGTAACAACGCACTCAATTTTATCGCATGCCATTACAATGACCGCATTGTTAGTGCAGAATACCTTTAAATCGCAAGTTATTACAACGACTTGCTGTAGGGGGCGCGCTGGACTTAGGAATAGTATTGTTTACTAGTTCCTGCTATCCGATCTTGATCTTGACGCTCCACCGACTGTGGAAGGTTACGTACACCGGCAGCGACATCTGTATTAGTCAAAAAGAAAAAAGGACATTTTCTCCCATTGATTTTAATAGAAAACCGTGGGCAAAACCTAAAAGAAAATTTAAAAAAATATGTACAATACAGTTGCAATCTTGATTTTTTTAATAATAAAAATTGAAATGTATTTTTATATTTTTATTAACATTTAAATTGACTGTCTTATATTTTTAAAAAAGAAATAAACTTTTTAAAAAATCATTTTGAGTTGTCTTTATTACATATTATCTATATTTTATATTTTTATTAATCTTAAATAGCTAAATAGATTTACGCTGACTTAAGCATGGTTACATATTATTAATTATTCTATTAACTATTCTTTTGCTTTTAACTCTTTAAATATATCAAAAATATATTATAAATGAATACCCAAGTATTAAAATGAATACCTGGGTATTCATACACTCCCCACCCATAACCCCTGGTTCCCTTGCATCTCATCTCAGGGGGTGATTGTCAATCCCTTCTATTTAAATTTTTTTTGTTTGTTTATTATATTAGAAATTACTTTAAAAAAATACACCAGTAGAAATGAATACTCAGGTATTTATATTGATACCTGGTTATTAATACACTACCCCACTCAAAACCCCTGTTTCCCTTGCATCCAGTCCCAGGGATTGGTTGTCAACCCCACTTTAAAAAGAATTAAAATATTTTGTAAAATTAAATACATTTTGCTATATTATTTAATTTCTAAATTACTCAAGTAGTAATAACAATTAATATACACATATTAAAATAAACACCTGTGTACTGATACACCCCTCATCCATAACACCTGATACCCAAGCATCCAGTCTCAGGGATAAGTGTCATTCCTTTCATTTGTAAAAAAAATCTATTTTCAGTAAGATTTAATGCTCAAGTATTAAAATTAATAACTGAGTATTAATACACTGCCCCACCCAAACCCCCTGTTTCCCTAGCATCCCGTCCCAGGGGATGGGTGTCAATTCCAATTATATTTAATTTTAAATTTTAAAAAAGTAGAAATAATTTTAAAAAGTACTCATATTATTAAAAATGTTTACATTATCATTAAATGTAATACCTGGGGATCAAAACACGACCCCACCCAAAACCCCTGTTACCCTAGCATCCTGTCCCTGGGAAAGGGTGTCAATTCCTTTTAAATATAATGTAAAATATTTTAAATAAGCATATTTTTTAAAACACTCAACTAATTTAAAACATTAGTACCCAAGTATTAAAATTAATACATGGGTATTAAAACACCACCCAAACCAAAAATTAAAGACTTCTAAAAAATAATATTTATAAAAATAAAAATGTACCTAAAAAATGTGTTGTAATGGTATGCATTGTAATGACACTTGCGATGTAATGCCTGCGTTATAAGGCATTACGATGTAATGTCTGTGTTGTAATGGAATTCCCCCCCCCCCCCCCCCCCAAAGACAGGTATAGCACTGGGGAGTACATGCTCGGCTGAACCACCTGGACTCTATTTAAAAGGACGGAATGGTTCTACCGAAGATCTGAGCCACTGATGGTATTTTCAGACAAGCAGTGGAAGTGAGTCTCGTCTCAGCGACGGTTGACAGACCAGTGTACGACACCACCTTTGTCTCCCATTATTTTAAGTTTGTTCAAAACCGACACCACTACCACATCAAAGAAGTCAAGGGCAACTTTTTGGCAGGCAGAATAGCAAAATCCAACAACAGCAAAGAAATCTTTGCTATTGTCCGTAGCTTTATGTCACCGGCGGCAGAACTTTCCACCGCGCCCATTTCCTCCCAATGGTGCGATGAGTTATCCACCTTCTTCATTGCAAAGATCCATAAAATTCAGGCTAGTTTAAGAACCACACCCCCTGTGCAACACTCCCCCGTCTTGCCTCTTGCCCGGTGCATCAATTCTCCTAGCCAGCTCTTTTCGCACTTCTCTTTGGCAGAAAGAAGGGATGTTTTAGCCATTTTGAAATCATTAAAATCAGGCCCGCTGGCGGACCCTTGTCCCACGAGGGTTCTGAGTGGGGTGGCGGAGATAATCTCTCCTGCGGTGGGGGTGCCGCTTAATGATTCACTCCAATCGGGCAGAGTGCCCCAGCAATGAAAACACGCCAAACTCCTCCCTCTCCTCAAGAAGCCCCCAGCAGATCCCTCCCTTCTGTCTAACTACCGCTCCATCTCTCTTCTTCCGGCCTTAGCTAAGGTGTGCGAAAAGGTGGCCTTTAAACAGCTGGAGAACTTAGTTGAATCTTCTGGTGCTCTGCACCCGGCTCAATCCGGGTTTAGGACATCTTTTAGTACCGAGACAGCATTGGTGGAGATTACGGAGGCTATTAGAGAGTGCCTGGACGTGGGCAGCAGGGCGGCGCTGATTTTGTTGGACCTCTCTGCCGCGTTCGACACGGTACCCCACCTACAGCTTCTCTCCAGGCTGTCTGATATCGGCATTACAGATATGGCTTTCTTGGACAACCGCTCCCAACAGGTGTGGATGCCCCCTTTCTCCTCGTCTACCAGTCTAGTGGCCACTGGGGTTCCACAGGGGTCAACGTTGAGCTCCCTCCTTTTCAACATATATCTCACCCCCTTGATCTATCTGGCAGAGAAGCTGGGTGCCAAAATTATGGCTTACGCCGATGACACCCAGCTCCTCTTTACCTGGAAGGGTGACGATCTCCAAACTGATGTGGCCCAGCGATGCCTGTCTTCTGTATTTGCTTGGTTGACTCAGGCAAGCCTCAAATGCAATGAAGATAAATCCCAGATACTCCTCTACGGCCAATTCCCTCCGGCTTTTAGAGAATCCCTCTGGCCCGCTGGGTTCCCCTGCCCTAGTGGGGATTGTGGTGTCGCCAAGAACCTGGGAATCTGGTTCAGAGCCAACCTGGGCTTCCGTGAACAGATTAAGCGACTCTCAGGGACGTGCTTTGGCACGCTCAAAGCCCTAAGGAGGTTTTTTCCCCTGCTCCCCCGCTCTGCCAGGGAGACGGTGGCCAGGGCACTCATTCTATCGCGTCTTGATTACTCTAATGCCCTGTACATCAGCATCCCCGGGTATCTCCTGGGGAAGCTGCAGGTTATTAAGAATGCAGCTGTCAGGCTCCTGTTTAACATCCCGAGGAGACTGAGCGTACGTAAGCAGATCAACAACTTGCACTGGCTTCCTGTGGCTCAGCGAGTACGCTTTAAAACTCTGACCCTGACACATAAAGCTCTACATGGTCCATGCCCCTCCTATATGAGCTCTAGGTTTGCTTTTTACCTTCCCAATCACCCTCTCCGCTCTGCCTTCCAAAGACGGTTGGTAATTCCCAGGTTTCGACGAGCACGACTTGGGGGACAGTCTTTTGTGGTTAAGGCTACCACCATGTGGAATGCTCTGCATAATGCTCTGTGACATACAAAGTAACTAGCTACTTTTAAAAAGCTCCTCAAAACTCATCTGTTCAAGGAATCTGTGTAGCCTTTCTGTCTTTTCTGTCACTGACCTCCCTCCGCGCCAGGACACTCTTTAGTAGCAGTGCGCGATACAAATCTCTATATAACATAACATAACAATGCCTCCACAATCAGAAAAAAATCCAGTGTGTCTATTATACAGTAACAGATTACTTTTGAAAAAGCTCTAGAGTTGGAGAGTGAAAACTATCTCCATGAGCTGGGCGATAGAAGGCTAGTAGTGAAATTGGATGAAAGTTAGACCGCTCTGAAGGTCTGAGAGTGCTGACATCGATTAAGAGCCTTTCCAAAGCAGGAAGACAGCATGTAAACATTGAAGAATTCATGACAGTAGGTATTATGGGACTAATTGTACTCACTAACTTCTATGTGAAAGGTAAGTAAATTTCCATAAAACTAATCACGAATTATATGTTTTGTACGGATTGCATTATATTTATTCCATCAATCAATGGGGAATTTATATAGCGCGGCTACTCAACCGTAATGGTCTTAAGGCGCTTCAGGCGATTCAGGTGTTTCGTAAAACGCTGGTTGCCCATTTACAGTAATTTATCGAAGCAGCTCTGTACAAGGAGAAACAAGGGCAAAGCAAAACGGTGGAACATGTTAACGAGTGGGCTGTTAGAGCCTGGCAGCCTGAGGCGAACACCAGCCTCCCTCATTCCTTGATCGCAGATCCTTGAAAACTTCAGTTTGAAAGAGTTTTCTAAATTTGAGGAAGTTTGGTCGTCTGTGAGTTGGGGATCCGGGCAGTTTCAGATAACAGCTGAGGTGCTCCAGCAACTGTGGTAGCAGAAAACTGACTCTGTGCAGAAAATACAGAAGACCAAAATATCACATTTTCAAGGTATGTAGATGCGGATTAAGAGTAGTAAATCTATATTTACCTACATACACTAATCTTTTCAACAATTTGGCTGTTGACTTGTTTGCCACTCACTGTCTTATGGTAGCACAAATGTAAATACTTGGACCCCATTAGGATGGTGGGCGGACTTTGCCTGCCCGTCATCCTCACGGTACTAGGGACCGCCCAAGATAAGGGCGGGGGTCCCGTGCATGACATTAGGATGCGCCCGCCACAGTGGCGGGCGCATCCAGCATTCCTACCATTGTGGCGGGCGATGCTCTCAGCAATGTTCGGAAGGCATGCAGTGCCCTTCCATGCACAACATGGCAGGCACTGCGCGGTGCCTGCCATGTTGTGCATGGAACTGCTGGGGGGGTACCACCCACCCCCCGGAGTCCTTGGGGGCCCCCAGAGCAGACTCTGCATGCCTTTCCGTGGCGGCCGCCACGGAAAAGCATTGAAAATTGTGCATCCTAATATGGCTGGCGGTGTCTGATAGACACCGCCACCATATAAACCCTTTTCCCGGGGCGGAAAAGCGGCGGACGGTCTTTTCGTCCGCCGTGGAACCCCCAGCCATGTTAATAAGGGAGGGTCTTTGCAGCAAGGATGGCGGACGGATTGCCCCCACCAGGCCGGCGGTGGCTACCGCCAGCCTGGTGGGGGCAATCTGCCCGCCATCCTAATGGGGCCCCTGATTTTCTGCTCTATGACAGTTTCTGCCACTTGAAGGGAAGCTGTGGGATCAGATATCGCCACAGATTACAGGAACAAGCTATGGTACCACGGACATTTGACGTTTCGTGTATACTTTAGAGGTGGCCTTAACACGTAGGAAAAGTGATCTGAAAACGTTTACAGCATTAAATCAATACTCAATATCATATTTCAAAACAAATCACTGTCCCAATGATGATTTAGCTTAGCCTCGGACAGAAGAAAGCTAATTGCACGAAGTGGCCAGCAGATGTCAGCATTCTTCTAGACATTACTAGTTCGTGCTTGATGTGATTAGTGTTCACTATTTCAAAAGCCTATGCTAGGAATCAATTTGTGTGTGTTTGTAACTACTCAACAAACAGAAACTAAGCGGGCAGAGCTTGGAGGGAATTTGAATAACAGGTTGACATTTGTTATGTTCCTGAAGGTCCGCCCCCGGTGCCCTGAGGGCTGGACGTGTTGGTCATGTGACTCCCCATAATAAAAAGAGGTCTAGCACGTGCGCGGGCGTTCAGAGAGAGAGACGCACAGACCGAGCAAGCAAACTTATTCCCAGTGTCCGACTAAGTTTATTCTAGGGCCACGTGTCAGGCCTAGTTAGGGTTAGATGCCCCTGAGTGCAGGTCCCAGAGAGATCTCCCTAGGGCAGTCCTGCTCCTATCACACGACACAACAATTGGCGACGAGGGTGGTTGTCGATCCCTCGCTCGGGGTGTGTGTGTGTCCCTCTTGGGGTGAGGCGGCTGCGGGCACTCCCACTTGCCTGCGGTGCTCGTGCCTTGCCACCACACACCCCCCCGGTCTGCTCGCCTGGAGGAACAACTCTGATCCCTGGCTCTCAACAGGTGAGCGGCGCTGGCTTGCACCCTCCTGCTGCGCACGGGAGCTCGATTGGTCGCGCGAGGTGTTCCCCCTGTGGACCCTCCACGCCCGGTGCCGCACCGTGCTTGGCTGCACGTGCGTGAATCGCACCTCGGCGCGCCTGGCGAGGCACTCCGGTCGGCGCCCGGTCCTGCCCGGCTGTTCGAGGGGACGTGGTGCTGACCCGTCCCGGGCTTTCACCCTACTTCCTGACGTTGGAGCGCCAGGGCCATCATTTACTCGGCCCGTGGAATTTACCTCGCCGGAGCGCATTCGACGCCCCATCCGCACTGATCGGGGTGCCTCCTCGGATCATCTCCGGGCCGCCCACGGACCTACTCCAGAGCGTCCAGGGCGATGGCTACCATTCCGCCCATTGAACCGTTTGTGGTGGAGGGTGCGCCCTCCACTCTCGCACCGAAGTGGAAGGAGTGGGTGGACAGGCTCCTAATATTCTTCGAGGCCACCAAGGTCCATAAAGAACAGAAGCGCGCCATGATTCTCCATCTTGGTGGCAAGGACATCCACTCTATTGCCCGGACCCTCACGGAGGCAACTCCCAAAACCCACCACACACTTATCAATGCACTCAACGCGCATTTTGAACCAATGGCCAACCAAGACTATGAACGATTCATTTTTCGGCAAGCACGGCAACTACCAGACGAGTCGCTGGATGCCTACCACTCCAGGCTAAAGAAACTAGCACTAACGTGTGGATTTCAGGATGTCACAGAAGAGATCAGAGGCCAGATAATCCAGGGATGTGCCTCTGCTAAACTACGCGAGAGAATACTGGAGGAGTCGGGGAAGCCCCTACCAGACATTCTCACGCTGGGTCGCACAAAGGAGATGTCCAAGGCCAGGGCAGCCCACATGGAAGCAGCGCTACAAGCCAACATGAAAATGGAGCCGGTTAACAAACTACAAGTCCGCCCACAGCCCAAGTGGGCAAAGCGAACAACAACTCCGCAGGGCGGAGCTTCAGCGCAGTCATGTGGTTACTGTGGCGGCCCAAGACATCCGGCGCCAGAATGCCCAGCACGGGGCAAGAGATGCTCCGGTTGCGGGAAGATGAATCACTTTGAAAAAGTGTGCCGGTCCAAGAGGTTCGGCAAGCCTCGCCAGACAATACACACTGTGGCTGAGCCCGAAGGCGCTGAAGGAGAACCCAGCAATAGTGATATGGACGATGACGAGGAGGAGCGATCCGTACACAAGGTGCACTTGATCGGCACCGCCACCAGACGCACCAGGACACTACCACAGTGCGCCATACAAGTGGCCGATCAGGACATCATGGCGACAGTTGACACGGGCGCCTCGATAAATCTCATGAGTGCATCCCTCTACGGAGACATGACTACTCCTCCCAGCCTCCGCTCCACTCCGATCACCGTTTTTGCCTACGGCCAGGACGTTCCCCTCCGCATCCGGGGAAAATTCAAAGCAGCGGTCCGACACGGGGACAAAATCACGCGAGCCAACATCTTTGTGTCGGAAGAAGGTCAAGGTATGCTCCTGAGTTGCCGGACGGCAGAGGATCTGGGGGTAGTCTCCTTTGCGTTCGGCGTGCATGAGGAGTCGGTACAGCAACTGATTGCAGACTTTTCTGACCTATTTGAAGGGATTGGCTGTTTCAAGGGTCGAGAGATACATCTGCATGTGGACCCCACTGTTCAACCGGTGGCCCTGCGACACCGTCGTGTTGCGTTCCATTTGAGGCCACTGGTTGAGGAAGAGCTGCTGAAGCTGGAAGCAGCGGGGATAATCGAGAAGGTGTCCGGTCCCACCCCCTGGGTATCGCCCATCGTGGTCACGAGGAAGCCAAAACAGCCGGGAGCGGTCCGGATTTGCGTGGACATGCGCTTACCCAATGCTGCCATCAAGAGGGAGCGACATATCACCCCCACGATCGATGACCTGATCGGAGAGATGGCCGGGGCCCGGTGGTTCTCCAAGTTGGACCTCCGGGCGGGGTACCATCAACTCGTATTAGACAAAGAGTCCCGGAACATCACGACGCTCTCCACCCACATCGGACTGCGCAGGTACACCAGGCTGAGCTTTGGGATATCCAGTGCTGCCGAAGTTTTCCAGAATGTTATCCAGGAACTGATCGCTGGCATACCGGGGGTGATCAACGTCAGTGATGACATCATGGTGCACGCAAGAACAATCCCCGAACACAACCAACGTTTGGCCCAGGTATTCCGCAGGCTCCGCAGTGCCGGACTCACTCTGCACCGAGACAAGTGCGAGTTCCTTCAGACCAAACTCGGATTTTTCGGGTATGTGTTCTCAGCCGACGGCGTCAACCCTGATCCCGACAAGGTCAAAGACATCAAGGATGCACCACCGCCTACAACGGTCACAGAGGTCCGCAGCTTCCTCGGGATGGTAAACTACTGTGGCCGTTTCATAAGGGACTTAGCCAACCTGACTCTCCCTCTGCGCGAACTAACCAAAGACTCCACCCCATGGAACTGGGGACCTGAGCATGAAAGGACATTCCAAGACATCAAGAGCGCACTCTCCAGCAACACCACGTTGGCGTTCTTTGACCCACGACACTCCACTCTCATTGCAGTAGATGCCGGACCGGCGGGACTGGGGGCCGTTCTGATGCAGAGAGCCCGAGATGAGGTAGACTGGGCCCCTGTTGCTTTTGCCAGCCGGTCCCTCACGGACACAGAACAAAGATATTCCCAAATCGAGAAAGAGGCCATCGCAATACATTGGGGATGTCGTCACTTCCACTTGTACGTATATGGCAAGCCCTTCACAGTAGTGACGGACCACAAACCACTGCTGGCTCTGTTTTCAGGCACCTCCTCCAAGCCACCCCCCAGAATTGAAAAGTGGATCTTACAACTGCAAGAATATAATTGCGCCATCGAATACCAGCCAGGGGCAAAGAATCCGGCGGACTACCTATCACGACACCCTAGGCCTGCAACCCCTGAGGAGATGGATGAGGCAGAAGAGACGGAAGCCTATGTACAGTGGGTCGTGGCCAGATCATGCCCGCGCCCCATATCCTTGGAAGAGGTCGTGAGCACCACGGCTCAGGATGCCTGCATACAGCGGGCCAAGGACCTGCTCCGAACGGCCAACTGGCAGAAAGCCAAGGAGAGCTGGAAAGTACTCACACCGGAGGCTCAGAAAATCATGGACAGTCTGTACCACGTGAGGGCTGAATTAAATGAAGACGCGGCGGGGTGCCTCCTGCGAGGGCATCGCCTGGTAATTCCGACGGCTCTGACAGGACGAGTGATTCAACTGGCACACGTAGGACATCAGGGGATGGTCAAGACGAAGGCCCGGCTGCGGACCAAGGTATGGTTCCCGCTCATGGACGACATGGTGGAGAGCGTGGTGCGAACGTGCGCGGCCTGTCAAGTCACGGGCGACAGCCCCCGTGAGGCTCCCATCATTGTGGAACCCAGGCCACGAGGGCCCTGGGAGAGAGTCAGTATGGACTTTGGCAGCCTTCCGGATGGAAGACACACGCTGGTAATGATAGACGACCACTCAAAATATCCTGAAGTCGAAATTGTCAACAGCACCAGTGCAGACTGTGTCATCCCCAAAATAGAAAAAATCATTGCTACTCATGGAGCCATGAGGGAGCTCAGAACAGACAATGGGCCGCCATTCCAGGGTCAAGACTTTGCTGAATATCTCTCGTCCCTGGGAACACGGCATAGGCGCATCACACCGAGGTGGCCTCAGGCCAATGGGGAGGCCGAGAGGTTCATGAGGACCTTGAACAAGGTCATTCGCATTGCTCATGACAAGGGGCAGTCAGTGGAAATGGCCATTTTCACGTTCCTTCGAAGTTATCGCCAGACCCCGCACTCCACCACTGGGGTGGCCCCCGCACATCTCCTTCTAGGAAGGATAATAACTGGCTCCATCCCTCATCACCCCCAGTGGGCACCTGAAATGATAGATGAACACGCAGTGGAGAAGAAAAGAAACTCTGCATGTGACAAGATCAGTAAGAGACGCCGGGCTGTAGCCCCGCACTTCAAAAGAGGCGATGTGGTGCTCATCAGAAATCGCGCAACTGGTGGCAAGTTCAAACTTAACTACGAAAAGCGACCATGGCGAATCATTGGAGTGAAAGGGACCCGCATCACGGCCACTCGAGGACGAGACAGGGTGACTCGCAATGTGTCTCACTTCAAACTGTATCATCCTTCAAGCATCGAGCCAAGGCGCCAGCAAGGCGGTGAACAAACCGAAACTGCAACCACGTTGCCGATCGTTGAATCACCACCTCGGCACGAGGTCAGGCAAAGTAGCGAGCATCAGGTTTCTAGCGAAGAAGTGGGAGGTGACGCGGAGGCCCTGGATGAGGCCCCAGATCCGGAGGGGGCAGACAGAGAGGCGCCAAGACACGAGTTGGAGGTTGGAACGGAACTGATGACTCATCGGGGGTCCCAACGTCAGCTACGTGACAATCCCACCCCCTCCGGCTGGCTGAGAGATTACTTCACGTAAGACTGTTCCAATTTACATATAGACATGTGATGTTTGAACTGAATGCACTAGCATTTAAGGGACTAATGTTTCACGAGTAAGAAAAGTTATGGTTGAATTGTGTTCAATGTGTGCAGTTTTTGGTTTTTCCTTATTTTAGGAGGAATGTTATGTTCCTGAAGGTCCGCCCCCGGTGCCCTGAGGGCTGGACGTGTTGGTCATGTGACTCCCCATAATAAAAAGAGGTCTAGCACGTGCGCGGGCGTTCAGAGAGAGAGACGCACAGACCGAGCAAGCAAACTTATTCCCAGTGTCCGACTAAGTTTATTCTAGGGCCACGTGTCAGGCCTAGTTAGGGTTAGATGCCCCTGAGTGCAGGTCCCAGAGAGATCTCCCTAGGGCAGTCCTGCCCCTATCACACGACACAACAACATTTACAACTTCATTTTCTATTGATCTTCTTTTTTTTAATAATAAGCGTTCCATACATGGAAGGAAGCGCAGCGGGAAACCAAGACAACTTGCACTCGGACAATAATTGAGGAAGATTATTATTTTGGATAACACGTATGAGTAGGCAAGTGTTATCAATACTGCCTCTGAGCACCCTTTGAGTAATGTTTCTCGGTAAATCACGCCCTACACATTTTATTTTAAAAAATCCCTTCAAGTCCAGCTTCCTTGCCCTGTCTTCCAGTCAATCAATTTTAACATTAAAGGGCCAGGGCCTAGACGCTCGAAGCATCTACGACTTGCAAATGGATTTGCACGTGACAAAGTGGCTATTTGCGATGTATGAAAGCCATTCACAGTTATTTTTTTTTTAATGATGCAACCGTTTTGGGAATTGCCAAGTTTTGCGACTCAAGTTTGCAAATCGAAATTATAGAATCTATAATTGTGACTCGCAAAGGGTATGTTTAAGGCTGTCGCAATTCAACTAGTTGCAAAAAGGCCCATTTGCACCTGCAATATACCATCAATTCAATTCAGGTGGGTGTGGCTTAAGGGCCAGAGTTGCCGACTTTGGATCTGGGAACCAGGTTCGAGTCTTGAGGTCGGCTCAACATCCTGAGGTTCTTGGCAAATCACTTAATCTCTCCATGCCTACCAAAAATGAATGTGCCCTTGTGCAACATAACAGGTGCTCATGTAAAGCGCTCCAATCCAATATCTTCGGGTCGAGAATTCGCTACATAAAACTGCAAACTTTTTTTTTAAATATAAAAAAACTGTGCGCATACCATAAAAGCTGACCCAGAATGCATCAGGGGTTCCAAAATGACTTCTTTGTGTGTGATTGCTTGGTGGATGTGAATACTGGATGCTCATCAGAGGAGGAGGTGGAGACAGGAGAGGATTTTGACAGTCAACCTAACCATTTTCAAACTAACTGAGAGGGATTTTTGAGGAATATAGGCTAAGTAGTGCTTATTGCGCTTTTTTAACCCACATCTAGGATGCAGTACTCTGCACAGCCATTCTATCCTCACCCATGTTCACGTGTTGTGCTCTTTAGACCCTTTGGCGTCTTGCAGTTAACAAAGTGTGATTGCTGTTGCTGGTGTGGTGTCTCAAAGAGCACTTTTGCATATTTCCCCCCTGGTGTCTAGATGCCATGCTTCTCTATATCAACCGCCACATATACCAACCCAGAAATGCACCAGAAATTCAAGGCACAATATTCAAATTTTACAGGACTGCTAAATTTCCTCCTCAACATAGGGTGTATAGATGGAAACAATGTACATTTTTGCCCTCCATCCCACCTTGAATATTTACTGTTAATTTTAATAGAGAGAACCCCAACACTATCTTTTATGGAATCTCCCACATGAGTATGTAGAATAATCCTGTTGTTAAGGTTAAATCTGCTTCCATTACGAGTTATCACTGGATCATGGGAAGGCATAGCAAGGGAGGAGAGGTTTTGTGATAGTTGCCTGAGCCATGTTCATAAATTAAACCATGTGATTTTTGTATGCCCATCCCTTCTTCTTGCAACTCGCCACTTTCTGAGACTGATCTTTTTGAAGCATAATGTAACTTCAGCAGTTGAGGCTCGCCAGTGTTTATTTACCCCCCTCCCAGCCCCCAACTGATATTGTTTGCACTAAATGTTTTACATTTTTTAAATGTTTTTAAAATGTGTTTTACATTATGTGATTACATAAGTACTTATCCTTTATCTTTTACTCGAACCGTAGAGGACAGTAAATGTTATAATGCAATCACAAGTTTATTTAGTACGTTACAATCTATGTGTTCAGTTGGATGCTTAACAGATGTAATGGGATTTAGGTACTGTATTATCTGAGCAGACAAATGTATTAATTGTTTTGCCCCATAGGACTTTACCTGTTAATTTGCACTTTTTATTTCTTGTATTTAGATATTGAGTGTACTGTAATCTTTACTGTTTGTAGCACCAAACTGCATTGCTTAAATTGATTTCTTTGAGCACTTGCACTATATTAGATCTTGGCACTTTATAGTAGAGCATTGTATTCGTATTGATGTTGAACATTTGTACTTAATACAGTTGTATATATTCCCTATGAAAGAGTTTTGCATTAGATTTGTCAATAAAGCAGATTTAGGTCATCTGAAGGTTACACCCATGAATCCCAGTGTGCCAATTTTGAATGGATGAAATAATGTATCTTTTGATTGTAGTGATTGTAGTGTCTGTTTAATTCTGCTGAAATGAAGATAAGGGTGATTCGCTGTATTCTTTGGATGTACGACGTTACCACGCATGGTTTTACCACGCGTACCTTTACAACGCGTTTGTTACAAAGCAAGTCGTTACCACGACTTGCGTTGGACGGGTGCAGACTTGGGAATTTTTTAATTTACTATTCCAACACCAGCCTACGTACAGGAGGGAAGGTGTTGGATAGTAAATTAAATTATTCCTTGTCCTGTAGCGCCCTCCAGCGCAAGTCGTGGTCACGACTTGCGTTGTAAAAGACGCGTTGTAAAGGTACTGCGGAGTAAAATCCGCGTGGTAAAGGATGTTCCCCGTATTCTTTATGTGGATCTTTGTGGAGTTCCGTAACATAATACAAACTTGAATATTTTTTGGGAAACACGAAAAACACACATTCCCTCAATATTTAAGTGGTGCGTGAGGCAAACAATGTAATAACTGATATTGTGTCACAATACCCAGGATCCACCCATGACTCCTTCATGTTTAGGGATGGTGGAATATACAGACGGATGGAAAGAGGGGAGTTTGATAATGGTTATTTATTAGCTACTGATATTAAAAGTAATGACACATTGGTTTGTGCTAATCAAAGGAAAAATGGAAGAAAGCTCAATTATATGCTTGTTTGTTTCAGGTGATAGTGCATAGGCCCTACAGTTCTGGATTTTGACACCATGCCTATCTCCCACAACCCCAAATGAAAGGTGATACAAAACAGCACAACGGCTCACCAAGACTGTGATTGAGAGGACATTTGGGCTGCTGTAAACTTGTTTCCGGCACCTACATAAACTTAGTTATGCCTTACAGTATGCTTCTGAAACCGCATGCAAGATAGTGGAAACGTATGCCTTTCTACACAATATTAGGACTAGGATAGGCCTACATATCACTCTGTCAGACTCAGATTCAGAGGATGAATCCTCTGAGCCACCTGTTTTGCAGCCTACAGAGAGAAGAGCAGTGGAGGGGAGATGGCGACAGGACCATATTGCCAAAAATGACATTTCAAGGTAAGCCATATGTCAAAGTACAAGCAAAATACATTGTACAACACTTGTTTGATGCTTCAAAGTACAGTAACCTTTATTGCCAGATTTTCTTAAAATGTTTGAAAGCAGTTTTTAACTATCACATGCACGTAACATAATGCCCACATCCAATGTGGGTGACATCACTGAAAGCTCAAATGTACAGCACTATTGGTACTTCCTGTACCGTGCACCTCACTGCTTCTTGTGGCTGCGTCCCGAATGGGTTGGGCCCACATGTTGAGCAGCAGAAGTATGGCTGCTGCTGCATCACATTCAGGGCCGGACTGGCAGTAGCGGACTCCGGGCATTTCCACAGTGGGCCACCAGGGTGGGGGCCAGTTTTGGACCCCTGGGGGCCGTTTTTTTACCGGGGGCCAGTAATAATGCCCCCCTGTAACAAAATTAGCCCAAACAGGCCCTAGCAAACAGCTCACTTGCAACCCCTCCTCACCTCCAGGGGGTGCCGGCCGAGCAGTTTGCCAGGGCCAGCTTCGGTTCCCAGTACGGCCCTGATCACATTAAGTGTGCATATGTGGCAGCGATGCTGCTGACACTGGAGATTTCCTCACTGTCTTGAGACTCAGCAACTACCCCACTAGCTATCTGGGAAATTTGCAGTGCCTTAACTGCAGAAGTAAGTTGCCCTAAGTGCCTTGAGAGTTCCCTACTAAAGTGGCCCATTTCACCTGGAGAGTTACAGTCTGCCTTGATAAAATTGAAGTGGTATTTGTCACAAATGCATGGGTTAAACTTTCATTTGTGCTGCAGTGCTTCTCTCTCTACGCCTTTGATTGGCGTTATCCACCACTATTTGTTGGCATAATTTTTCAAGGGCATTGGTGAGGCTGTCCATTTTAGTGTCCAACTTTGCTTGGTTTTCTGCCAATTGATTGGCCACATTATTGAAACCAAATTAAATCTATTGCTGAATGTTGTGCATTTTTAGTTCACTATTATCATCTGCTTATTTTTCAGACACTGAATTTACAGCATGGAACCGTCAAGGCTGTGAGAAGTTGGCCTGATATGCAGTGCTCACTATTCTAGTGATCACTATGCATCAGTCCAAACAACCCTTATGGTGATTGGTTGTAAGCAGTGCTTTAAATGGGAAAAAATAAGTGCAGGTACTCATTAAAATAAACTAGAGGTGTGGCAAGTGGGCGGGGCTAGGGGCGGGGCAAAGAGCAGCCTATAATAATACATAGCCAGTCAGCCTACCTTTCACGAGTATTGGTACTCTCCTCAGCAGGAGAGAAGTGCCGGTACTAACAGGAATAAAAATAATAAGTTGTGCTGGTACACAGTACCTGTGAGTACCAGCCCATTTAAAACAATTCCACAGGCTCTTCCTGGTTCCATGCCTTTACATAGGCATGTCCTCTCCATTCACCTCTCATCTTTACTCAGCCTCTAAGCTTATCTCTCTAGTTCTGCTCCTCTTCCTCCTGCCTTTTTGCTTACTCTCGCCACAAGTCTTCAATTTCCTCACAGCTTTTTTCCCTACTTGTCTCCTGTTCTCCCCTCCATGCTGTACTCATCTCCTAAGTGTGTGCGTGTGTCAGTGTGTGGGTGTGTGAATTATAAGAAATGTACCAGAGTTATGACAATACAGAAATGTGTGTTTAAAAAAAAATCCATTTGTAAGACGATTCGAGAATACAGAACTCAACAAATATCTGGTATTTTTATCAGAAAATAAGTGGCCATCCTAACTTCACCTGGCACCTCACTTTTTTACATTCATGCCACCTATTTCCTGCTGTGTTTTCACCTCATCTTTATCCCCAACCAAAGCCATTGGCAGTTGTCATGTAGCTCATTCCTAGAGCCCTGCAGTGTTCCCTGCTATTCATTGCCCCATGAGCAGGGCTACCTTCACACCCACAGAGCTAGTACTCAGGCCAGTCACTGGTATCTTGTAAATACAGTGATTAGTGTTGGAGGGGCTGCCAAAGAGGAGCAGCTTCAGTACTTAATTTGTAAAAAAATAAGTGCCGGGGCTCAAAGTTTTATTTCAGAACCTCATTACCAGCGATGTTAACATTTGTTTCATCTACCACCAGACATTCCCCCCCTCTTTATCTCCGTTTTGCAGGTACTTTTCTTTCTTACTCTTTCCTGTTGTCTCTATTTTCCAGTTATTGCCTTCTTGCATCTTTACCCTTTTTTTTTTACCTTTCTCTCACGTGCCTTCTGGTCCCAAAAAATAAGTGCTGCTGGCCACCACCTGCAATCGCAAACTCAAATGATGCACTGGAAATAGTATTCGTGATGGTAGTGTTGGCCTAGTCTTTGATATTTTAAAGTAAGCAGCCCTCGATCATGAGAAAGCACGCACAAATTTATTACCGCAGCTAAGTTGACATTAGTTAGTTATTGAAAGGCTTCTCCCTTTCCGTGTAACCGAGCAAGTTCACCAAGGCCCAGTATAGGAGAAGGCAGAAAGAGGCATTCACTGGCAGATTCACAGTAAAGTCGATCACAGCAGTCTCAACCAACTATGTGCCCAAGAGGCTGTCCCAGGAAGAGAGACGCATGCAAGGTCAGGTCACCACTTCACATGACAGGGTGAGGGAAACAAAAGGTCCAAAGTGAAGGTATTATTCCTAATTGAAAAAAAAGAAGGCACAGTGACATGTATTCGTCCACCTACCCTCACCCACCACTTACATTTCTGAAGCACTCATGACACAGGCAATGTCTAAGGGGTGCGAAGAACTGTGGGCTCCACCCTACTGCTGGCTCAGCTGAGGAGCCCCCGTCGTGGACCTCTATGAAATACTTTATTACGAGACGCTGAGCTGAGCATACAGGCTAGTGTAATGTACGCATATTTTTATTTGCTCGCCACGTTCCTTCATCGTCCTAGGCCTGCGTTTCCAAGCTTGCCTCGCCCCAGCAGTCAGGAGCCAGCCCCTACCAATAATTATCTAATTAGAGGCGCATGCAGGGTGTAGACCTTATGATGAAGTGGGTAAAAGTGAAAGATGATATAAGAAAATAGATATAAGATATAAGACATAAGAATGCACGCAGCCCTGCTGCGTGTATTCATTCCTCTTTGAAAAATTATCTGCACCACAGCTGTCCGCGTAAAACATAGCTATAGTGCCAGCCCTGGAAAATAAGTGCTGGTGCTAAACACTGGCACAACTTAAGCACTGCCTCCTGCTACCTGTCCTAAACAAAAAGATGCAGAGTAAACCGGCTTCGGCGAAGGCAGAGGATTTTGTTGGGCTGCCACTCGCTTTAGTACAGTCAGTGCCATCAATATCCTAAATACAACTGGATTACTGACTGTCTCTTTCTTAACCCATTTACACATTGAGAGTGCTTCAGCCTCACCCCCGCCCCTCTCAATCACCGCTGAATAGTCGCTGCGTTTGTGATCGACAGGGAAGGATCTGTCTAGACCCTGTCCTGTTAATCACAGGGTGAAGCAAAGCAAGCCCTCTTAGACCCCTGCGGTCTCAGGCATTCACATGGGCGCTGCTGCAATCTCCAGCAGGGAAAGGCTTGGCGCGCTTACAGAGCGCATCTACCCTGCGCAATATGAGAGACATAACCGGAGCCTGCAGTCCCGTTTATTAGGGTACCGGTACTCTCCCTTGGCTAATGAGAAGTGCCGGTACTGAGGACCTGAAAATTCAGAAGTGCCGGTACTCAGTACCGGTGAGTACCGGCCCATTTAAAGCACTGGTTGTAAGTCAACCTTAGACCAGCTATCCTAGTAGCGTGGATACGAGCAGTCTTCGGGCTAAACTCTAGAGGGCGTGTTAAGCCAGCTGTTATACCATCACATACCCCTTGAACACCAAGTGAAAGGACACCACACAAGTGTTATGAAAATAAACAGTGTATTTATTTAAAGTCACAACAGCCCTGTACTCTTTATGAGGACAGGGTACTAAGCACACAACAAAACTCTTAGGAAAATACTTCAAGTGCACAATCTACACAAATGCCCGAGGGCACGAAAAGGTAGTGTTCTCGGGCGGACCCGATAAGGTAAGTCGGAAGCGACAGTGACTCTGGACCCTTAGATAAGGAGGCTATGCGGGCACCGAAATGCCGGAGTTACCTAGCCCAGGGGCTGCGGCTGCATAAGTCTTGTACAGACGTCGGGAGTCCTCGCTGACGAACCAGGAGCCGGAAGGAAGGAGTTGCTGGCCGGCGACCAGTGGAGATAGTTCGTAGAGATCCAAGCCTGGATCAGAGATGGATGATACCTGAAAGCAGAGGGGACAAAGTTCGTAACTACTAGCCAGTAGTCAGAGGGTACCAGGAGGGCACCGGATGATCGTCACCTCGACTAGGTGAGTGGGCGACGCTAGGCTCTGCAGTCTCATGGACCAGGAGGCGTTGTCGGCGACCAGGATGGAGGTGCGAGCTGTCCCACGAAGGTTGAAGCTGTCGGCGTCGCTGGGCCCAGGATGGGGGCAACAAGCCTTGGCAAATTCAGGGCCACGTGGTGGACCTAAAATGGCGTCTTGAGTGGACCAGGAGGGTCCGGGGTGCTCCTCTCTCAGAATGGAGCAAAGGCCAGTCTGGAGCAACCAGACCAGCAGCGTTGGTTGTCGGGCGTCGTCGAGAAGGCCACACGCCAGCGGCTAGTAGCCAGACAACGTGATGAGCAGCAAAAAGCAGAAGGGCCCCATGCAGATCGTGGAGATGCTGGGAGGCTGAACTTCGGTGCTGGAGCTGCCCAGGTCGGGGCTTCTCGGACCCCAGAGCACTCACCAGAGGATCCCTCGGTGGTTGTGCTGGTTCAGAAATCGTGCAGGTTCTGATGATGGCCGTTCCCTCGAGGTCTTGTCGCACCCACGGATCTCAGCTGAGCTGACGATGTGGGTAGAGGTCAGAGGTGCCAGGGAAGCCGGTTCTCGTCGAGCTGGGCAGTCGGATCCTTGAGGAAGGACGTGCAGCAAACCGCAGAGTTCTTAGATGGTGCCTGCGGATGCAGGGTGACTACTCCTTAGTCACAAGGGAGAAATCTTGAGAAGAAGTCTTGATTTCCTTTCGTAGAAAGTAGTTTCAGGATTCAAAGATGATCTAATTTGGAAGGGTCCCCGCTCCTGCCTTTATCCTAAAGAAAGGGGTGGGTACGCGACTAGGTCCTGCCCTAGGGGTGGGACCAGGAAGGGGGGTGGTTACACCCCTCTCCCATGCCGGACTTTCCCCAGGTCAGGGGCTGGGGTGCCCCTGAAACTGGTTCTAGATGGCAGATGCGTAGTAAGCACCGGGGTGCCACTCCGCAGTCACCTTCCTGTAAAGCCCTGCCTACCCAGGATACACAAAACCCTGTCTGGGATGGTGCGAGCACCGCCCCGGACAGGAAACCCTTTGTCCAAGCTCTCCTCGCTGGAAGGACTCCCAGCAGCAGGAGGTCAGACTCGTGTCTGTGGTGGCAGCATCCATTTTGTGGAGCTGAGGCTTCAGTTAACTTTAACCGGGGTTCACAGTTACGTACATGTCGTGTCCCTCTAGAAGGGTGGAATGCTAACCCCGTCGCCAGCATTGGTGAGGGGTCAGTATCCCGATTCGTATGACACCTTACTCGACATGTCTTGATAACGCGATACCGAAGTTAGCAATATGGTACGCGTTATCATGGAACAGCCATTGGGACTTGGTTCCGCAAGCTGCAACCGGGCTCGGCTCGTGCCAGAGCCCAATTCACACGATTCCACGCACTCTGCCTTCAGGATTGTCAAGGCCTGCCATAGGAGTGGCTGATAGGAATTCGGGTGTCCATTTGAGGGTTAGATATAGGTAGACTATATCTAAAGCAAAGGGCGAGTACGCCACGTTGCCCCAGCTGTCGTGCAGCCAGTTGTGTCAGATTTAGATGGCCATCCAGGGGTGGCATAATACATGCTTCAGCCCCTGGTAGGCCCTAGGTACACCGATGCCCTGAGTTACAGGGTCTGACAAGGTGGCCCAGTTCCAATTGGGTAAAGCACCTAAGGTACACATATCAATTTAGCGAGAGAACAGCTAGGCTGTGGGTCTGATTGGCAGCCCACAGCCAGAGAAAGTCGTAAACCAGTGAAACAAAAGCAAAAAATCTGGGTGATCATAGGATTGCAGACCCTACTCTCCTACAAAGGCCACCAAACAATTGGAGATATTCTGCTGTAACTTCCAACAAGGGTGCCTGGTTGCCAAGTGACATCGCACTGTGCCAACTACTAGCACGCATTTGGACACACCGCTGTCATGGCCTCACAACTGACTACAGGATTGGACTATGAGGGTGTTGTACATCATCCTCATCCATCGATGGTGCCTGTAGGGAGTATGAAGCACTGCTCGGTGGGAATGAGGTGTGGTTGGCTGACTGTCTAGGAATATGATATGATCCACTACCATTTGCGAGTCAACCTGTCCCTCCACATTTCTGCCATCATCGTTTTCCTCAGGTTGATCTGTTTAAAAAATGGACTTACAATTAAATTTGATATGAGGGAAAATCCCATCTTTTATTTTACTATCATTTGTTTGATAAGTTTCAAATCTGACTACAGTGATTTCATTTTTAACTACATGTCCCTATGATGGTCTTTTTTACGACTCTACTAAAATAAAAACTCTGCATTATGTGTCTCGATTAATGCACATAGAAGACAGTTTTAGGGTAACAGCTGTTAAAATACAAAACCTTTTACACTGACTTTGAAGTGTTGCAGGTGCTAATGTATCAATACTTGCAAATCCCACACATCTCTTTCATTGACTCCAGAGTGGTGGGTGGGGACACAGTAGAGGGGCCATCTCCAGTAGCTCAGAACTCGCTCAGCTGCATAGCAACCTTCATTTGTGCACAACCTAAGGCCATACTGCCTCTTCCTGATTTTGACGATGGAGCACTGGGTTACAACTACAGTATTGATTTTCTGCTGCATCCCCGGCCAGATTTTCTTTTTCTGTGACACTGGGAAAGTCGTGGATGACCTTCCAAACAGGAGGTCATAATTGCTGCAGTATATCTCAGTCAGAATCTCAAGTTCTTTTTCGGAAACCTTGAGATTTCTTTTTCTTACCTCTGCCTCCTTCGCTGGGTTTTGGCTACTCATTGCTGGGGTAGATAGATGTGGCGTGCTGAAATTGCACAGGCAGCTGTTCACCTCCACTTTGTCTGCTTTCCAGGCTTGAAATGAGAAGCACTTTGTAGTATTGAAGTTATTACTCAGACCAAGAAGTGTTTTTCTGTTTTTGCGGTCATGCTCACAATTTGCATCCTGGGTAGACAAACAAAACGTGATTTTTAACAAAGTACTAGACTCATTTTGAGAGTTGGAAATACATTTCAGACTCAAAAATGGGTTGAGCGATTCATACCAAAACGCAACTAGGAAGAGGCGTACAAAGGGAAAGTATTTACTAATTGTGATTCGGTATAGAATGTGTCAATGGTCTGCAACTACAAGACCAGATACCAACACTTCAAAGGAAGTGGGACCTGATTTGAAAAGAGGAAAATGTGCCTTAGTACCTCGTCTCATTTGAAGAGGGCGATCGCGGCAGCAGCAAGCAGTGGTCCAGGGGACCACCTTCACCTCCTCCTAACCAACCCCCCGCTCTTCGCTACATTGCCAAACAGGAAACTTTTTTTTTTAAAGCAGCACTGGTTCCTTTAAGAACCACAAGCTAATTTCTTAAATAAAAAAATAACTTACAGTTTGAGAATGAGAAAACAGGCATTGTGGTCTGCATTTTTTGAAAGCCATCACCATTGTGCCAATCGTAGGGGGGTTGCAAATAGCAACTGGCCTTGGCCTAATTAATATTCATAAAGGAGGTTGTCCCCCGACCCCTGCGATCGAGGATTTAGCAAAATGGCCTATTAGTACAGAAGACCCATTGAAAAATTAGAGACAGGTCTCAAAATGTCAGTGCACAATTTGCGACCTGCCCCTTCGTACATCTCCAAGGGCAGATTTACCAGGCTTAGATCTGGGGACCTCATAAGAAGGCCCCAGGTGGGTATACAGTGGACCTGTGAGTATACAAGTCAACATTCCCGATTTAGGAAGGAAACGCAATTTTTGAAGCAACAGAATGTTTTTATTTTACCATTATGTCACTTGGAAAATTCTCCACTTGCATGCACGTTAATGGAGAAACTAATTTTTCCCAAATTTGTTTCTGTTAATTGGCAGAGATGGTTTAACTAAGGAACTTTCAGGCACAACGTGCCTTTCCCACCATTTTTATTTTATTAATTCTTGAATGTTACATTTTCGTTTGGCTTTTTATGGCTACCGTTTGTGTGGCCTCTGAACCCGAAGTCCCCCTCAAACTGCAAATTAGTGATCCTCGGATATACCTTTTTGGTGTTCCCTAAGTGAGACCTGGCTGGTAGCAGGTTTGTGTGTTTAACATATTCCCAAATATTAAGTGCATTACATGTGCAATGCCTGATACATTTACCCACATATGTGCGTACAGTATACGCTACGATTTTACTACAGGTGCATCCATCATTGGGGTTACTGTAGCTGTTCGCAAACACTTCTTTTTAAAAGAATGTGCGTTGCAAAATTGGGATGGGTGCTGCCTAAAGAGAGCTACCCCATACCCCACACAGGGTTGTCTGAAAATGAATGCACAGGGTTGCCCACCACAAAAGCTCACTGAAGGGTGTACACGGTCATCTGTACATAGACAGGGACAAAACAATCTTCCCAGATTCCTCTCTGAACAGCTCAATGGCCAGCGACGGCTCGTGGAGGGAGTTACGGTGGGGCAGGAGGGTGGGGAGGGGGAGGGGCAGGGTGGAGGTTGCTAAAAACCGGCATATGGATAATTGCAGGTAAGTAAACAATTTGATTAATAAAACGAATTTCGTAGCTCGCACTGCATTGCATTTTGCAATGCAGTGCGAGCTACGAAATTCGTTTTATTAATTAAATTGTTTACTTACCTGCAATTATCCATATGCCGGTTTTTAGCAACCTCCACCCTGCCCCTCCCCCTCCCCACCCTCCTGCCCCACCGTAACTCCCTCCACGAGCCGTCGCTGTCAATGGCTTGAATCTGCAGCATGCACTGGTTCTGACTGGCAGCCAGATTTGGTAAACTGCCTAAGTTAGACATATGAATATGAGCTTCCTTGAAGATTGTTCACCATCTTTTGAACTGTCGGCACTGCAGCTTCTTTTCAGTTTTGAGAGCATGTATGTATGTATGTGTGTTCTTATATAGCGCTCGACTTACCCTAGGGCATCTCGGTGCTTGCATTGGGAACCCGTCCTGGCTTTTCCCTGTGAGATAACCCGCACTGGGCATCCCCAAGGTGAAAGCCAGGCATCCCGCCACGGGGGGGCATTGTGGAGATTAAGCAAGCTTATTGGTCAGAGCTGCATAGTGTGAACTCGTGCTTAGAGTGGGCACCGAAGCGAGAATTATTGAGTCCGTGGACAATTGGGCTCAGGGCCCTGCCGCGTCGGGAATCGAACCCTAGTCCCAGGTCTGACCTCTGCTTCAGGGTATGCCTCCTCTAACTAGTGTGCCACACTTCTCCATGGAGCCGAGTGACTCATTTCCTCCTGGCTAGGAACAAGTTTGCCGGTCCCTGTTGAATGTCTGTTGCATGCTTTGCCGATTTTGTTGATCTTTCCTGCATGGAAGCACCGAACCAGCCCACCCAGAGAGTCCAAAGACGCACACGCGTCACATTGAAGCACTGTCTAACTCTTATCAGAGACCAGAAGAGGGCTGCCCTTGAAAGACTACTGAATGATCACTCTGCCTTATGTGCACACTCACTCTTTGCACTATTGTTTAATATTTTCAGTTTTTGTATTTGTCGCTCTGTGATAGGGTAGTACAGCACTCACCTGACCCAGAGACTTTAGGGTAACTATGTATTGCAATATCACCATTGTGTTAATCAACACTACTGACCCTAAACTCAGAGGGTAAGCTTACCCTTCTGGAACCAGCCAATGCATTGCTTGAACTTTCAAGACACTTTACCATTCCTTTGCAGGTACACTTTCAATCATCTGCCATTGCTTTTGTCTTGTTTTTGACTTGTTTTCTGTCTTTACAAATATTAGGGTAATCCTCCTCTTAGTCAGCATCACTCTGGGCCTAGTTTCTTCTCCCATGATCCCCAATAGATGCTCCACACTGAAAAGCTTTGTCTGTAAACTCATCAATGTACTAATCTCTGGAGTAACAGAATGCCATGCATCATCAGTATGAAAATAAACTGTTCATTTCTTGTGTGTGTTGGGACAGATAGGGCTGTCAATCTCAAATCTGGGGAACCAGGTTCGAGTCTCGGCAATGGTGCTCAACATCCTGTGATTCTGGGCAAATCACGTAATCTCACGTGCCTAACAAAAACGTTCGGGTCAAGTTCACGCTATATAATTATTTATTGCGTGATTTAAAAAACCATTGCAAATACAAAACTTTAAAAAAAGATATCAAGATTTCATTTAAAATGTCATAATTCATAAAAACCAGTAAGGGTAGCAATAACATCATAAAACCAGTAGGGGTAGCAATAACAGGTGGAACTTATCAAACATTATGCCAATGGGGAATCGCATGCTGTCGGCGCCTCACTGAGTTTTTTAGCAGCACGCACCATAAATTTAACTAGGGTACAATTTAGTTTAGTGTTCCTAGGATCAAGGCACGCCAGGACTGCTGCTCTACAGCTTCTGATCATTTTTATGTTCCAAAGAGGCTTGAGCAGGCCCCGTCTCTCGGTCAGCAGTTTTGGGCACAAGCAGACAATATATGTAATGTCTTCTTTATGATTCCCACACAGTCGGCATAGGTCGCGTCCGAGCTCTCTTTTCCATTTTGGCCAATGAGTCAGCAAGTTGATAGCTCCCAGTCTCAACTTTAAGAAACTTAATTTGGTTTGTACACTAAAAGATATGGTAAGGTACGGCTATGGGATTAGCAGGGCATAGGATTGAAGGGTCATCCACCCATGACTTCTTTTTGCAAGTGTAGCTTTATCTTCCAAAATTGATAGGTGTTTAGTGCTGATTTTCGATAGCCTTTTGAATTCCATTTGACTGGCGTGCAAGTTCCAGAGGTCATTTAGGCATAGGGTTGTTAGACCTTTTGACCAGTAGTCATGTCCTGCTTGCCATGAGTTATTGTCAATACTGGCCCACAGGTGGTGCCCTAGACTTCCCTCTTTTGATAGCCTCAATTTGTGACAGCACACTAGAAAGTCCATCGCTCTAGCCAATGATTGCTTGCAGATGCCTAGTTCCAACCTAATTTGTGCCGGTGATGTGTGGGTTGGTAATTTAAACACTGATCTATAGATCTTAGAAATGATTGTGTCCAGTTGGCAACTGTCCAATCCTTTTAGAGCTTCACTACCATAGGTTAGGGTGGGAATGATTTTTGCCTGAGCGGCCTGTAGTGTAGGTGCAAGAGTTGGGCCTTGCATCTTCTTTTGGATTAATCCAATTGCAAATGCAAGTGCCACACCCTTCCTTTTTTGTTCTTCAAGGTGGGATTTATACTTTTCATTATTGTTAAAAATGACTCTGAGGTATTTCTGGCTGTTTGATTCGAAAACTACAGGAAAAGAAAATAGTTAGTACATGCTCAACCAAAAATTGGCTCTAAACCTGCATGCACACCTGCCATCGTAGACATGGCAAGTGATGGTTCTGAATTGTACAAAGGAAATTTCACGATGAAAGACTTGGTCTGAAGTGATTCTTGATTTGGAAAATTATTACTGCTTGTTTCCACTCTAAAAAGGTTTGGAATATGCTTTTCAAATCACACATTTCAAGGTATTTTTCAATGAGCATTTCATTGAAAACCAGAAGCAATAAAACATATACATTATGCCACTTGGTGAGAGCCCCACACTAGAACACACTTGCAGTGTTCATTGTTCCAATTCATGTTAAGAGCACAGGGATTACTTCTGGTGAAGCTAACATATTGCTTCCACACTGCTTCATATTTGTAATACTGTTTGAATGACATTTATGCTTAGGATTGTTTTTCCTGCTTTTAAGCATGCATATTTAGCTTTACTATTCATAGTGGATTGTTCAGTTTAAATTTGCTGTTTCTCCCATTGCCAATTTGAGTAAGGAAGACACAACAACCAATGTATTGTGACAAACCCTATTAGGTTTGGTTCTTTTTTAAGTGTCTAACATCAGGCAGTACTGGGGCTGGCTCTAAGCAAGAGCCCCCCTTCATCCCTACTCTCTACTAAATAGCAGTGCTCAAGAGGAATTAATCACCAGTCTGTAGCTAATAAGGTTCATGGAACTTCTAAAAGTATCTGTCTCTCTCTATCGTCCTCCCTTCATTGTCTGGGTCCCCACTCTCCAGCTACAGGAATATATGCAATATACTTCCAGTGTCTGGGCAGCTATCCCCATCTGCCCCACAGCCCACCCCCATCCAATTTTGAGCCACGCCACAACCAGGGGCATCCTAAAGGGATCCCACTTCACTTGTGTAATTATTACTGTGCGCCAAACTATAAAGGTGCACATTAAAAGGCATCCGCTCCAGCATTTTCATAATCTCCTTTTTGATGTTTGTATTATTTGCCCTGTATATTCCTCTCACTTGATATTGTAATAGTAGTTGCATTTATATAGCACCTACTACTCCAGACAAGGTGTTGAAGGTTGGTGCTAACTTCAGAATCTCATCTATTATTTCCGCCAGCCTTTTGCATGAATTCATAACCCTCCCACTAAAGATCAGACATGCCTCCTATTAACCCAATCTACCTTATAGAAACTTTTGTAAATTAATAGAATGCTGTCCCTAACAGCACTAACTAATCCCTAATACCCACTGAGAAACAAACAATAACCTTAAGTTCCGGAGCAGTGCGCTGCTCTGCATAAAGCGATTTAATGCCTTGTCAAGAGTAGTAAGCACTATATAAATGCAATTACAATAGAATATAAATAGGTATCATCCTGGTTCACACTGATACTAATCCTATAACACTCAGTGGTCAGAAAGTCGATTGTAGCTCATACAGGCTGCATAATAATACCCTTATACCGACTGACACCCTCACATTCATATGGACTAAAGTACAAGGTGTCATACCCATCAGCTGGTACAGCAGTAGTCCACGGCAATAAACCACTCATCATCAACTGAACAGGTAACGGATAACTGAAGAGACTTGCAGTAGGAAGCTATATATTATACCAAAGTAAGGTATAGTGTGCACAGAGTCCAGTGGAACCCCAAAGGTAGAAAGAGGTAAAAGTGGATAATACCTTACTCTCTATTTGTGGTAGTGTGGGCGAGCAGTAAGGCTTTATCAGAGGGTAGTGTTAGGCATTTATTGTACACACTCAGGCAAGAAATTATGTCACACACTCAAAGACTGAACTCAGACCAATTTGTTTGTATAAAAATATTATTTAGTTATATTGCATTTTCTAGAACAAAGCCAAGCCTCGTACAGGTAAGTATAATCACTTAGCAAGAATAATGCAGGTTAATACAGTTTGAATGTGAATGCAATTGGATTGGTCCCAGGTAAGTCATTTGTTAGTAAAGCAGCTTATATTACTTTCCAGTTACTTTACAGATTACTTTTCAAGTTACTTTTCAGATTGCTTTTTAAGTTACTTTTTCTACTCTGTGTGACATACCTAGATATCACACTGGGACATTTCCTGGAGAAAAGGTAAGTAGATCAGTTTTTGTATATTTCCAGTTTCTTAGAGTTGTATGCAAATAAACTCCATACTTGTTTCTTGATGGGGTTAGAACAAGGGTTGCACCAGGGTCAAGGATGCACTTTCAAAGCACCCTCACCAGCACAAGGTGGGCCGGGAGCAGAGGGAGCAGAGTGCTGATGCCCAATGTTATACAATATGGGTTAGGGGGCCTACGGTTGGTGGCTGCTTATTAGCAGGCCACAAGGTAGTAAAAGCAAAGCTCCTGGACTTAAGCTCAGGGCAAATAGGGATCCAGTTAGTGCACAAGGTGCACCCACAGCGGCATAGGGGCGGCCATGTGCAGAGTGCTGTTTTGGCGTCGGGTGCCCTGTTGTTTTCAATTGGGATTGCCGGTTTTTGTTTTTGGCTGCAGGCTCGGTCCAGGACGACTTTCAGGAGGAACCAACAGCTAAGCAGGTAAGATAAAGGGCTTGTTGGACGTAGGTGCACCTTCTTCATGGCACAGGGCAGCTGGATTCAGGGGTGTCTTTTGAGGTCGGATTTCACCTTACTGGGCCACTTGCAGTTGGGGGGTCTCCATGCAGAGGCTACACGCGACGTTGGGGAGTCCTGGGGGGGCTTAACCCATGGTGGACTAAAGCACTGGCGGACCTCACAGGGACCGGTGGGCCACTCGGACTCGGGCCTTAGGCGTCGGGTGCAGTAGTGGTTCCAGGCATCGGGTTTGTTTGCCCTCAGCAGTGTCAGAGTCTATCTTGGGAGTTTCTATTGAACAGTGCTGCTGTTCACAGGAGATCTGGTCTTTGTTGAAGGTTGTCAGTCCAACCAGGGGTTCTGGAGGTTGCTGGCTGCAGGACAAGGTGAATTTTGGTGCAGAATCTCTGAAAACTGCAGACGGGCCGGTAGGGCTGGTGAAAAGTCACTTCTTCTCTGTGGTCTCCTCTGCTGGGTGTCTTCTTTCATCCTTCTTCGTAATCTGTCTTCTTGGTTCAGCGCTGCCCCCCTAAATAGTGTATTTAGGGGGTCTCAAGGTCAGTAGCCAATAGGCTATTGACCTTAGTGTGACTACACCCTTGATATGCTCACCCGAGGTTGGGAAGTAGGCACAATACCTAATCCTGGTTGGAGAGTGCCTGCCATCTGTAAGATGGCGGGCTTCACCTCGTCTCCCCCACCTGAGGGGTGGTATTGACAGAGGGTGTTCTAATTTTTCCTGCCTGTCATCCCGACGAAATGGAGGGGAGACAGGAAGGGGGCCTGCTCCTGATAGCAGGAGAGGCTTGGGGTCACATTACAAAGGTGGCAGGGCCTTGGAAGCTCCCCTGCCACAGATGATTCTTCCTGGCCTGGGGAAGGTGTTACCACCTCTGTACAGGAAAGGATTTTTTTGAGGGAACCCACCAGAGACTGGTGTATACTAAATTCCACACTGGCATCAGTGTGGGTTTATTCTGCTGAGAAGTTTGATATCAAACTTCCCAGAATTCAGTAAAGCCATTATGCTGCTGTGGAGTTTGTAATGACAAACTCCCAGACCATATACTCTTTATGGCTTTACTGCACTTACAATGTCTAAGATTGGACTTAGACACTGTAGGGGTACAGGGCTCATTCACCTGTACCCTCACCAATGACATAGTGCACCCAGTTAGAGGGGTGCCTTACCTATACCATAGGCAGTGGGTTGCAGGCATGGCACACAGTGTGCCAGGTCAACTCTTCACTTTTCGCTGCACCAAAACATGCAGCCTGCAATGGCAGTGTGTAAGTGTTAAGGTAAATGCCCTCTACGGGTGGCACATTATTACTTAGAGGCCTCCCCTGGTCACAGTGCCCTTGGTACCCATGGTACTTACATATGGCCAGAGAGGTGCCAGTTGTGGGTATAAAGGTACAGTTCTGGGAAAGAACACAGGCCCTGGAAACTTGACTGGCAGGGACCCAGGGCACATCAAGTCAAAGAGCATCATAGATCTGGCAAAATGTGGAGGGGTTACTGCTACAGAAACCCAGGTTCCTACACAAGCCCACCAAGCCCAAAGGCCAAGAGACTCACCCAAACCGAGTGAGTCTTCCTAGTCTTTCAGGCGAGGAATAGTAGAAGAAGTGGTTTGAAAGTTGTAGGGCCTACTCTGCCTTACATCCTTCTGTCCAGGTCAGTCCCTTTGGGGAGCTGGCCAACCTCAACCGTTTCAGGACCTAATTCCCAATGCTCCTTTCCTAGCTCTTTAGTGTCTTTACCCCATCTTTTAAGTTTGGGTTCAGAAGTGCCTACCTATGCAAATTCTAACTTAGCTAGGGCAAACCCCAGGTTACCCACAGCTTGAGTAACCCCACCATGACCAATAGGGTCAGGAGGCCTAACTCGCTAGTTGGCATGGGACTAGGCCACCATGCCAAGGGCAGTGCTGCCATGAAGGCTAACACCCAGCAGAGGCCACTGACAGCTGTCAGTATCCAGAACCACACCATTAGCTATTCACTGAAAGGTGAAGTGGCTAACTCACAGGCTTCTTTGTGTTCTGGTGGCCTGTCTGCTGTTTTAGGGTTGGGACCACTACACTTTGTAGTGAACACCCTTCTTCCATCCTCCGTTCTGTCAGGTGAGGAGCCACCAACCAGGCTGGACAGTTGCCTGACTAGTGAGGTCTTTTTGTACGCTAGGAAGGACTTCACCACTGCCAACTTTGGAGTTCTCCCTTACTGGGATAGATTTTCTCTGGCCGACTGGAACTGTGGTTAACAGTTGTCCACCTTTCCTACACTGTCTTTTCTTTTTCTTTTGGGGCTTATCAGCCCCCCAAGTTCTTTGGATGAGGTCTGACGCTAGACCAGTACCTCTCTATGACTCGGACCAACCTCTGGGTGGTCATCCCCAAGGAGACAATGAAGAGGGAGGTCTTTTTTGACTACCGCCTTTCTCCAACTAAGGGACCCAGCTATTTCTACGGGTACTAGAGCCACAGGCCTAACAGTGACCTCCCCTTGGATAGCCCTCACTTTTTTTGTTTCCACAGGGACATACTGGTTTTAGAGTACCAACCAGTATGCACCACAGTGTGACTGTCACGGGTATCTCTCAGGGCAGTGGCTGTAATTCCATTCACCAGTAGGTGGTGGAAGTGTCTACTCCCCTCTGGAATCTCCAACTTACCTTTTGGGTGCATTTTCCAGTTAAAGGCTGGGAGGCCTTCCTCCTCTGAGGAATCACCGACTAAAGCTACACTTGCAACCCATGGAGGTCACTATGGTCTCTGATTTTAGGACAGCTAGGGTCATTTGTATGGTGTCCTGTCTTTTGACAGTTGTGACACCATACCTTGTTGTGATCCCACTCTTACCTTGTTACCCAGTTTTAGTTTATGAGGTGTCTCTGGGCCCACCCTCCTGGACAGTTTTTTTGGGGGGGTACCTAAGACTCCTTACTTTTATCTTTAAGAGGCTCCCTGTCTTTCCTCTGGGGAGGTTTTGTAACCCCTTTCTTTTGGTCACCCACAGTGGACGTCATGGTACCCGTGTCTTGACCCAGTGGACCGCCTTCTTTTCCAATCCTTGGGGAGAAATTGGACCTAGGTCTACCTGATACTGATGCAACTTTTCATCAATGCAATTATTTAATATGTGTTCTTTCATAAACAAATAATAAAGACCATCTTAATATTGCACTTTACTTCCCGTCAACCAGCCACCTAGTGTTTTCACTGAGTAGTCCACAAAATCCACCCAGGGCAGACTGGGTTTTCTGAGCCCCCCTGAATTCTATACTCCTCAGTAGTGCCTACACGTGAACCATACTGCTGACAACTGCAGGGCTTTAATTTAGACCACCAATGCAGGTCCCGACACGCTGCATACTAATACTGCTTCTTGACATCTCCCTATGACAATCGGCTAAAGGATGATAATAACAAAGTCCATCCCAGTAGATCTTTCTGCCATGTCTTCCTACAACTATGCCTGGTCAGGACCATAAACTTTAAACACAGTATCTCAGAATGAACAATGCAGTGTCAACCCCCCTCTTCTGCAGCATGTTGCAGCAGGAGGCCTCATGAGTGACTGGGATCAAATGATAGTAAGGGAGAGGTAATAATGGAGAGTATAATAGGGGTTTATTCAATCGTCAAGCTAACTGTTGCCACGCAAAGTTGGTGCAGGCCACAGTGGAGTAAGTAGGGTCTGGAATCCCAGCACCCAAAAAAGAGGAGGGAGGCAGAAGGGGGCATGTATCCTTGCTCAATGGCCAGATGGGGCATGTAGGGGGCAGATTAAGCCAATAGGTTGCATATCCGGTACCTCGAAACATCGCGCGAAAAGGGCAGAGTGAGCATAGCGGGTTGGATTTCCCTTATTAAAATGTTAATTTTTTCTAAGCTGCTCTTCCTCAACATATCACGACCCCTGGGTGCCCATTCTTCCATATTAGACTGACATGGGAATGCAAACAACCTAGGGTGTGATATGTTGAGGAAGAGATATAGCAGCTTAGAAAAAATTTACATTTTAATAAGGGAAATCCAACCCGCTAATGATAAGGGTAGCGATATCCAACGAGATATCAAGATTGTAATTGAAGTAATGGCAGTGCCCTAATTTGCTCGCGAATCACTGACAGAATATCGACTCGCAGAATATCGACCTGCAGAAACATCGACGCTGGAATATCGAAGGCAAGTATATCGACATCCTATCTACAACAAGGTAAGTACAAAAATATAGAAACCCAAATATCGATGTTAAAAATATCGTTCGTTGGATAGCGGGAAGGTAAAAATTACTATTCCCACTCCAGAGAGAGCAACAGTAGGGACAGTGTTGTGTATAGCGCAGGGGTAAAAATTACTATTCCAACTCCAGAGTGTGAAACAGTAGGGAAAGCTTTGGATAGCGTAGGGGTAAGAATTACTATTCCCACTCCAGAGAGTGCAACAGTAGGGAAAGCGTTGGATAGCATAGAAATTAAATATAACATACTTACAAATAATATTTGTATTTAAAATAATTAATAATTAAAATTTTAAATAACTCAAGATCATTTACAATAACCCATTAATAATTATTAAAAACATAATTACAATTGAATAATTAACAATAAATACCAATAAATATTAATTAATTAATATTAGTTACAAAATAATACTTTTCAAAACCAAAAACATACTTATTAATAAAAATGATTAGCAATTAAAAAACATTAACAATAAAATTATTTTTATACCCAAAAATACTTTTTTAATAACATTAATTACCAACTATCAAAAAATAATTTCCAATTAAAAAAAGTACTTACCAATTAATAAAATTAATTACCAATTAAAAAAATTAATGACCAATTACAAACATTAATTACCAATTACAAACATTAATTACCATTTAAAAAAGTAATTACCAATTACAAACATTTATTACCAATGTAAAAAATAAATTAACAATTAAAATAATGAATTGCCAATTAATAATTAATTAAAAATTAATTAATTATCAATACCAAGAAATTAAAATAAATCATTACTTAATTACAATTAAAATGCTTCCCACCCAATTCCTCTATAGACCCACTACATGCTACAAAACTTAAATGCAAAAATGCCTAGACAGTTCTCCAAAGCGGATGAATTCTCTGAGTATGGGATTCAAACTGGCATGTGTGTCTCAGATGTAGAGCATTATGTCATCGGCTTAGAGGGACCCTAGTAGATGCCGAGTAGGGTATTGCAGAGCATATTCTCTGTGGTGTTGTCAGAGTTTAGGTGCAAGCGGCTCAACTGCTAGCGTGAACAGGAGGGTTGATTTGGGGGCACCCATGCCTGGTAACTCGCGAGACTGGGAATGTTTTATATCGACTGCCAATGATCTGTACTCTCAGTTCAATGTATAGTAGGGTGATCCAGGATAGAAATGGGGGAAATACTATTCTCCGCAGTACTGCAAACAAATAGTCCCATTCAAGCAAATCGAAGGCTTTGGTGGCATTTAAAAAGACCATCACCGCAGCTAAGTCTGGATCAGGGAGAATAGAATGCATAAGTTATGGGAGGTGGATAAGTTATGGGAGGCGGCACGCCCCTGTATGAAGTCTCTTGGTCCCGCAGGACCAAGCCTTCCATTAGTAAGCTTAGCCTGCTGGCCAATACCTTAGCCAGAATTTTTGCATCCGAGTTGATAAAAAATAGACTTATGTAGACCTTGCATGTGGTGGCAGTCTTCCCTGGTTTGAGAATGGCGATGATCGATGCTTCGTGCATACTGTTTTTAGGATAGGAACTAAAGCTTCCAAGTAGCATTTATAAAAGTTAGCCAGTAGGTCATCATGCCCCGGTGCCTTGCCCGAACTCAGTTGCATTTCCTCTTTCTCAATATCAGTGGAGCTGAATTATCTGTGTGCATCACTGAGCCATCCAACGGCTTTATCCTCAAAGTAACTGGTCACGTCTATACGCCTGGTCCAGCGTGTGGAGTAAAGTAGGAATAGAAGATTGAGAAGGCACTGAGAATCTCTTCAATGTCTCTTCATAATGAGCTGTTGGCATCTTCCACGTGAGAACTTAATTGGAGAACCGGGGAAAGTTTACTGCCTCCACCAGTGCCCTCCCCACACCTGAAGGTTCGCTAGGATTTATACCTGAAGAGGTCTCCCGCTCCGCCATGTCTTGGTATTCCGTTGTCATTTCTCCAATTTAGGCCCTTCTCTGTCCGTCTGGTGTGTCTGCGATTTGGGTTTCTATATCTTCAATGTCTTTTTCTATCTACTTGAGCGTTTTTCGAATGTCTCGCAGGATCCCCCCACCTTTTGCGATGCAAGTACCACATATGGTTACCTTAAAGGACTCCCAGACGCTGGCTAGTTTTGGGACTGCATCTAGATTTCTGGGAATGAAGTCAGGTATTTCCTGCCCGAGCTCTGCTCGAAAACAGTCATCAAGAAGAGTAGTGGGCTGGAGTCGCAACAACTGGTAGGGCAGACTGTATCCTGGGGACCTTAACTGCAGCAGCACCGGGGAGTGATCCGAATATGTTTGTGCAAGATGTTCTGCACTGACTAACCAAGTGCCTAGTCCCCATGATAGTAGCCAGTAATCAATGTGAGACCAACTAGAATGCACACTAGCATAAAAGGTGACCTTCAGTCGCATGCGGTGTAAAGTCCTCCATGCATCTGATACCTGGTGGTCCGACATGATTTCAGCAAGATGCTTCCCTTCTTCGGAGTGGGGGCCTGAACTGCGGAATGCTCAGTCTATACTAGGATCTAGCATTGTATAAAAGTCATCTTCCCATATTAAGTGTGTAGAGACAATGTCTAATATGAGTCACAGAGCTTACTAAAGAAATCAGCATCATTTACATTGATCCCATCGCAGTTTACCAGTGTGACAGAGCGTGTGGCGGTGTGTTCCCACATTACGCAATAGCGACCTTAGGGCTCTTGTATGGTGCCAGAGGAGAGATACTGAACATTAGGTGTGTCAGTATAGCTGTCTCTCAGGCATATGTGGAGCATGAGGCAAAATATCTGTAGAAAGCCCATTTCATAGCAAAGGTGCCTAGTGCTGAGGGATCAAGGTGCGTTTCTTGTAGCATTGCTAATTAGTTGTTGTCAGGTCGAGGTATCCGAGAATATGTCTGCGCTTGCGGGGATCCCGTAGTCCATGCACATTCCAGGTCAGAAAATGAATAGATGGGTTATTCCGGGGTCTGGTGGTGCCCGCATGGTGGTCTGATTGTTGGTGCCAATTAGGCATGTGCATTTGTCATGGGGGCCTGCATGTGGTGCAGGTGCAGTAATGAGCATGTATACGGACGTGTATAAAAGTGTAGCACCCTCCAACAACTAGTTATGTTAACCCCCTCCCTCACACCTCCCACACCAGCGGTCCAATCCTGCCATAATGCCCAACAGGAACAAAAACATTTAAAGATCATTCCAGCTAAGGATAGCCAGTGAGGCACTTCAATAAGTAGGTGCCAAAAATGTGAAAGTTTGAAAAGAATAGAGAGAGTGATAAAGGAGAAGAATTAGTGTGATTGAGAACGATGGGGAGGGGGAGAAGTTGAGAAGGAAGAAGCTGGGAGAAGTTGTATTATAGAAAAATAGAAAGCAAAGCAGTAACAACTTAGCCCATGGCATTGTCACAGGGAATTCCCGCTGGGGGTGTTCGCCGTAGCTCCTGACAGGTCACCTCATGTTAAAGAGGGTTCCTGGGGGCAGGATAGACTTCAAAGTCTGCCCCTGCCTTGACAGCATCTGGATAGTTCTGATCTGATTAATTGGTGTGTTCCTTTGCAGAGAGGTACCAGCTGGGGTAGCTATGTACTGTGAGAGGAGATGTGTCTGGGGAGGAGAGTAAAGAGACAAAAAGAAAAAAAAGGGGAGAAAGTGTATAGAATGTTATTCCTCCATGTAGTTATCCTTCTTCTCAGGCTCAGGGGGATATGTTAAAGTATCTAAGGCATACAAATCAACCCATCCAATGTCTGAAAATGGGGATGCAGATCTGGAGCTGCATCCGTTTTCCTTGGCCGACTCCGAGGATGTATATTGAGTCGCTTGTTTAAAGAATTCCTGGGCCTGCTGAGGAGTATTGAAAAAATGTTTCATGGAAGGATATGCGGAGCTTTGCCGGGTATAACGTGGCATAGGAAATGTTGGCCTCTTGTAGCTTGCATTTCAAACCTCTTGCGGGCCTCTTGTACCGCCATTGTAAAATTAGGGTATATGGAGATGAAGTTTCTGCCATAGCTTAGATTGCGTTTCTCCTGCGCCAGTCTCAGTGCAGTTGTGTGGTACCTGTAATTGAGGAGGCGGGCAATAATGGGTCTGGGAGTTGAGCCAAGAGGAGGTCTAGCAGTTAATGTGTGATGTGCCCTGTCCACAACCAGTTGCTTGGAGAAAGAAGTAGCCTCAAATAATTCTACCAACATATTCTCTACGTAGTCTTCCATGCACCCAGTTGCTGTGGACACAGGGATTCCAAGGATGCAGATGTTATTTTGAAGCAAGCGCACTTCCAAATCTTCATTTTTTGTTGGTGATGACCTTCAGAGGGGGCTTCATGCCCGGTAGCTGCTCTCCCTTACCTGAGGCCTGGTCTTCTAGGTGGGATATTCTCTGCTTCGTCCCACTGATGCGCCCATCATGCTTCTCGCGACGCTGCATGCTGAAGTTTATTCGCATGCTCATGGATCCATCTTGGACTCAATGGAAGTGAGGCTCTGTTTCATTGTAAGCAATAGGAATTTTATATATGTGTCTTCTGATTGTGAGAGGGGCTGGTGTCCATCTGCCATGGTGGTTTTCGCATCCCCGGTTGGGGCTCGCACAGATTTACGCGGTTCGAAAGGCAGTTTAGCCTGCTTGGCCTCAGTCCTGTCCATTTCCACAAGGTCAGACCAGTGACGTCAAAGAGAGGATTCCCATCTGAGCAAGAGCGTGGAGGACATAAGGCATTTGTGTAGTATCCTAGTCAATTTGGCTGAGGCGATATAGTATGTCTGGTGATTGCCGGTCCTGGTATGAGTGTACCCAAGCAGGGGAGAGAAAGAGGGTCACAGAGGGGGGCATCTCCCCACACCGCACTGCGAGTGAAACAGCCTTGTCCCCAAGGTCTAGGCCTCATTTCCCTCAGCAGCTCAGCCTCTTCCCGGTGGTATCTGTAAAGTGAGTCTGTTAGTGTGATAGCGGGATGGCATGAGTCAGTCTTTGCTCCTGTAACACAGCAGTCCTGCCAACCCGGCACTGGCCTTCATAGTGAAGCTCTGCAGAGGTTTTCTTAGGTCACAGTAGGCCGCAGCTGCAAGGTCTATGGATGGTGTGCTTAGACCTTCCCCAGTAGCAGCACAGCCTGGCCTTTGCGTAGATCAGCCTGGCCTCACCTCCTCGCTCTCTTCAGTTTTGAGCCCGTCAGGATTCCTCAGCTCTGATGGTGAGTGCAGATATGATTACCTCTGCTGCCAGCTCTCTCCCTATTGCGACCGCAGGAAGGGTCAGGGTTTGTTATGGCTGGTTGAGAGGTGCTGTTTCGCTCTGCCGTCTCTCAGCATCTTTGTCGGCACTGCACCAGTCCCAATCGGCCGCAGGGGGCCAAGGGGGCCGGGTTTTTGGGCAGCTCACTGGGATCTCACTCCACAGCTGCACGGTCCAGGGCCCACAGACCTCCGCCCAGGGTAGATTCCATATCACCTCTATGGTCGGCGCAGCGTCTTCACCTGAGCAGCGCTTTGCGTCTCAGGATCCCTGGGTGGCCCTCAGCAGGCAGTGGTAGAGGCTGAGGGAGGTTTTTAAGGCTGCCCTGTTGGAGGCGTCCTTGCTGGCTCAGCATCTTCTCTCCAGCTGTTTGCTGTCACATTTTGCTGTTCTGTGTTCTTGGGTGTACCAGCTGGCCATCTTGGAGGATCTTCTTTGATTGTTGCTCTTGATGGGTGTGATGCTGTCGGCGCAGTTGGTGAACCAGGGGTTGAAGTTCTTAATTCTCTCTTCCAGGTTGGTGGCGGCACCTGGGTTGGAGGTGTGCTTGTCCAGCTGCTTTCTGAAATTTTGCTCCAGCTGCTATGAGGGAGGTGGACATCTTTGGGGTGGCAGTGCAAGGGCTGGAGATTCTGAAGAGAATGATGGAGTAATAGGCCTAATTGAGTTCTGTGACAGGTTGTATTTGACACGGTTGTTAGAGGTGAAAATGGGGTCCAGCGTATGTCCTGTGGTGTGGGTGGGGTTGCAGATGACTTGGGTCAGTCCGAGCCTGCTCATATTGTCGAGGAGGTCCATTCTATTCTATGAGCACTGGTATTGCTCATGGCTACCAGAAGACGTCCCAGTGATGTCGGTAATCATGCCACACAGAGGGAATTAAGGGGAAATGTTCAGGAAAACGCCAGGTTTTTACTGATTTATGGAAAGAAAGTTCTCCAGAGCAAGGGGGAGGCTATTCCACTGCTTGCTGCGTTAAAAGAGAAGGATCTCCTTTCACATTTTGCTCTCCTGTTGCTCTTAGCCAAATGGGTGTTAGAGGAATGCAAGGATCAACCCGGTCAATAAGAGGAAAGCAGAGGCTGAGAGATTGATGGCCCTTTATCAAGGAGTGTTCTACGGGCGATGCAGAGAGATTTTAATGTTATCTTCTCTGCCACTGGGAGTCAACGAAGGATGTGAAGGGCTTGTTGCACCAATTGATTTATATATGATTCATGCCGCAGTTTCTTTATAGTAGATTCAGGAGTTCCTAGATAAAGTGAATTGCCGCAGTTCAGATGAGAGAGGGTGAACGCCTGGACTACCAATCTCATAGAAACAAAGAGGGGAGTAAGGACTTTACGCAGCATCTTCAGTATACCATAGCAAGTGGCCGCTAATTTTGCGTCTTGTGAGTCGAATTTCAAGTACTAGTCCAGCCACACCTCTAAACTCCTAATGGCACGTTTTGGATTTGGAGGAGGGCCCAAGGGGTTAGGCCGGTGCAGATATAAAAGTGGGTCAGTGTTGCTACCCAAGAGCATGATCTGTTTTCATTTAATTTAAAGCATGAGCTCTCCATCCATTTGGCATCCTTCTCTAGGCAGAGAGATAAAGAGGGCCAAGCAAGGTCATTGGTCTGTGGCAAAGAAAAGACCAGCTGTGTGTTGCACTCAGTGATCACCGGGTCCCTGAAGTTATTGAGACAGACCGGGCAGATCGCCTCCTCTTGCCGACTCCGCACGGCACTGCCCGACGCCATGGGTACGTACCGCTACCCTCTACACTTGTTTACACTAAATTCATCATCGCAGCGAGCATTCCAGAAGTGGCCTGACCCTAAAATGGCACTGCAATAGACACTCGCACACTGTCATCCAGCATTTTTATCTGCTGCGGAGAGACATTAACGCTTAATTTTCAACTTGCTGTGTTGCCCACAACCCATACATACAGGGAACGCATCTTGCCTCACAATAATCCTCTTTAATGCCCACAATTTACCAGCACCTTCGGCAGATTCACAAAATGGCACCCAGCCTCTGATAAGTTAATCTTTATCCTCGGGAGCCACCATCTGTGCCATTTGATGTTCTGTTACAGCCGGTCAAGTATTCCAGCAAATTAATTGTCCAATCTTTTAGCTGATCATTGAAAGATTTGCTGCTATAACTAAACTCTAAGCCTGCCTTGCTTGCCTGACTTTGGTGCCTGACTTTAAAATCAAGTGACCTGTACTACAGTCAGGGTTATTGTGCAGGCAATCATACTTAAATGGATACTTAAAAAACAGCACAATTGTATTACACCAGCCCAGTTTTACGTTATTTTGAAGCCAGAAGGACCTGTACCTGTCTACCAAGACCCAAGACCACCACCCTTGAGTGCAACACCACCTGAACACCTGGCTGAGCAATGGCAAAAATTTCCTGCTCTGTAAATATGTAATATATAATGGTCCAAGCCTTATACTACCTTTCCTTGTGATTTTTTGAATTTATCTGCTTGTATCTGTTCACTGAGTGAATTTACAACTTGTACATTTGCAATTTTTCCCTCCATTCACTCCACTTGTATATATATAACTCTAACCACTAGTATATGTTGTAGACCTTTGTACTTACTACCATTCATATATGAATTTAGAGTTTATCTGTTTGCGTCTCTTCCTTGAGTGACTTTACAACTTGTACATTTGCAATTTTTCCTCCTTTTGCTCCACTTGTACATTTGTAATTTTTTTCCTGTTTATATCTCTTATGTAACTCATGTAATCCAAAGTCCTTATGTAACGCAACTGGTTCTTTTGTAAAGTGGTCTGACACCTTCGGGTAAAGTTTGCGCTATATAAAATTGCATTAAATAAATAAATAAAATAAAAGGGAAGACAACATCAGCCAGTGGTCTCATTTATAAATTAAAAAGAGTAGGGCCCAACGAAGAGCCCTGAGGTACTCTACATTTATGGGGTAGACTCTCTGAAGTACAATCCGAATCAAATATCTGAAAGGCTCTATCTATCAGATATTATCCCTATCTTTTTTTATTTGAAAGGTTGGGGCTGACCGCCCAATTCCAGCGCTACACAATCTCTCCACCAGAATATCATAACTTTCTGTGCCCAAAGCTGATCTAAGATCAAGGAGGATAATTGCAGCTGATCCTCCTCAATCTACATGCTTTTTGGCCTTTTCTACCATTGCCAATAAGGCGGTTCTCAGTGCCATGAAATGAACAAAATCCTGTCTGTGTGGGGTGCTAAATATCATAGTTGTTGAGGAATTCTGAAAGAACCCGTCTGATAATAGCTGCCACATTTTCCCTAGGAAAGTTCATATGAGACTGGTGGGTTAAATGAAATATGTCATAGACAATCAGAATTTTTACTGGAAAAAATTGGCCAAATCATTACAATGGGCCGACGATGCTTTAAGGGGAGGAGGTGGGCGGTGTTGTCGTTGGTGTCATGGGTGTGGAATGTAGTCCTTGGAGTCCAGGGCTAGGGGTGCAACGTTTTCCCTAGAAAAGATATCCGACTGGTGTGTTAAATAAAATGTGTCATAGATATTCAGACTTTTTTTCTGGGAAAAAATGGCCAAACCATTACACCGGGATGGAGATGCTTCAAGGGGAGGAGGTGGGCAGTGTTGTCGTTGGTGTTGCGGGTTGTAGTTCTTTGGGTCCAGGGCTAGGGGTGCAAAGAAGTCCGCGATAGTGTTGCAAAAGATTGAGCATGGGCCGGTATGCATGGGTGCCTCTGATGGTTGTCCTGTCGCTCATGTGGAGCTTGAAGTTGAGGTGTTCCATGGGAGTGGTGTTATTTTTGGTGGTGGTGCACTCTATGGTTTCTTTGCAGGTTTGGGCTATTCTTTCTCCCGATTTGTTGAAGCGGTCTGGGTGAATGATTTTATATCCATCAGGGATTGTTGCGGAGATATCAGATGCAGGATTGAACTAGGTCTTGGTGAAGAAAATGATGTTGGGTGCAAGGCTGGTGGTAAGGCCCCATAACTCGGTGGCATGCTTGCAAATAGAGCACATGTTGAGGAATATGCTTTGTCCAGCCTCCACACAAAGGGCTGCATACCCAATGTAGTTAGTCGGAAGCCAGGACAGGGAAAGCAGGATGCCTGGGGACTTCAAAGGTAATTTCTAGAAGCTTCTCCCATCTTCCAGGGGACGGGTACCAGGTATAAATATTGGACTTTAGACACTACCTCTTATTACACTTTTGGACCAGTGGATATTCTGCCAGAAAGAAGAACTGTTGTGCTGCTGAAATAACTGCCACTCTGCTGGACTGCTGTGCTGACCTGCTGCCCTTGTGCCTAGGTGAGAAGGAGTGGACCTGCATCCCTTGAACCCAGAACCCCATAGTGACTCCAAGGGCTAGTTGGCTGGCCTCCTCAGGGATACAACAGGATTCCAACAACCTTGTTCCAGATTTTGCCATCTGTAAGTCTACCCTGCCAACCAAGTGGTGCCGCCCCAGTCTTGGACCCATGGAAGCGGGCTTAATGAGCTCTGCCAACCTCTGTGGATCCAGCGGAACTGACACATCTTCTCTACTGCGCAGCGCAACCCTGATCAGAACCGACACATCGCCACTGCTACCATGATCAGTACTGCATCAAAGACCCTCTCACTGCCCGTCGCCTCCTTGGAACCACCGCTGCGCGACACACTCTCGGTGCAGGCCCATGCATCCCTTATCAACAACAGCCGCAACGATGACATCGGACTCCGAATCACCGCCTTGCAGCTCCTCAGAACCGATGCATCGCCCCGACTGTGATACGCATCCTTGACACCAGACTTTGCATCGCAAGCCCTTGTAGACAGGATCTTCAACAATGACATACAACCTCACAACGCAGCCTTGCTGCATCTCAGAATCTGAGCAAGGCATCTTCAGAGTGGGTCCTCGCAACTTTCTACAAACCAAGATTTAAGGTACTCTGTTCTGTGAGCTTGAGTCTCTGTAGCCGACCTGCGCTTCATCGTGGGTATCCTGAACTTGTGACTTTGTGCCGGTCCGGCATGACCAGATATCCTCAGTTGGTGCTTTTTGCTTTTTGGCCCTATTTTTACTGAAATCTTTCAAATTGAATACCTCTAGCTATACTGACTGGATTCTTGTTGTTGCGATCTTGTTCTATTTACTAAACTGATGGGGGCATCCCTTTGTGGTGTGTTGTCACTGTGTTACGGTTTGAAGTGTTGCACAAATACCTTACACTTTGCCTCTGAGTTACACCTGACTGCTCTGTGCCAAGCTACCCGAAGGTTAAGCACAGGTTAATTTAGGGTTGTTTGTGACTTCACCCTGAGATGGTTATGGTTGCTACTTGACTAGAGCTCACACCCCAGTCAACCAACAACCCAATTTTGTACAGGCCTTCACTGATTCATTAATATATTATGGAGTAGTGGTGTTAAGTGCATGGTGCAATAGCAGACTAGGGATTAAGAGTTGCGAATTATATTTGTAGTGGGAAAGAATACAAATGAAGAAACACACTTTGGCAAGCAGCCTAAACAGGTCCACTTAATTTTGAAGAGAAAAGAAACTACTAGGACCCTAGGGAAACTCATCTACTTAAAAAAGATCAAGGTGCTCCCACTCCCTAATCTAAGGGCCTGATTTAGAGTTTGGCGGAGAGGTTATTGTGTCGCAAATAGGACGGATATCCCATACACCTCATTACAAGTGCATCATATCCTAATCTGAACTCTGGACCCAATTCTGAGCATGAGTCCACACACATAAAAAACACATCAAAGAGTGCATTCTACAACATACAACTCCTTCATAAAATCAAGCCCACCGTCCCCTGGAAGGATCTAAAAATCGCCATACAAGCTATGGTTCTGTCAAGACAGGACTATGGGAACGCGACCCTCACTGGTACCGCAACATCATTTGTTGTGCAAGCCTGGAATTGTTATCCAGCATCACTTTTAGGGACGCAAGGGATTTCATCTTTGTTACCTGCACACACATGTGAAGCACTGTTTATTATCTGAATTCATGTGACACGTGGACCTTTACTGTTAAGGATCAGAAATATTTATATAATAAGTACTGCTATCAATTAAATTACATTATAATGTCATGGGTGTGGGTGTGGCAGCTGCTTCTTTGTTGTATTTCTCACTTTTCCACATTTAAAAGAACATGTTTGGATTGGTGATGACACTAGTTCACACCTGTACTAAACTGAGTCAGTCCAGGGCATGCTCCACAAAGACAGCTCCAGAGCAATTGCAACAATTGGACTAGCTGCCATTAGGACCCGTTACATTTCAAACCCTTCTGGTGAACATTTAGGTTGAACATACTACGACCCTTGCCTTCTGTCTGATAGACGTGCCACATTTCATTTAATATTGGGATAGCCTGGTAGTGTCAACCCAATGTTAACATTCACTGGAGGAAGAACAGGATCCACTTCCTCAGATGTTGATACTCCTAGATTAAGCAAATGATGCTATAATATACAAGTAGGGCCTCGGAAAGGAGTACCATTTAGACATTGCTTGTTAGGTGTGTGCACACTGAGTAGGCACAGTTGATCTTCAGTTTAGTTGTCTGCGACAAGAAATTGGTATCTCTTTATAGTAGAAAGTTCATTTTGTGGTTTGCATGGATAGTTTCTTTCCAGATTATTAGATTTCAATAGTTGTACTTACTATTTGATACAGCCACAGCTTATTGGGTTCTAAATTGAAGCAGTGTTGTTTATAGTGGTCTGGGTTTTTATGGCAGGTTTATTAGTAAGCATTATGGCTACTGGCAGGCTGAATGCCCAGCAGGTTGTTGGTTTGCCTTTTGAATCTGCTTCCGAACATGGCTCTAGGGCTGACTCTGCTTCTGAAGCAGAGGGAAGAGTGTAAGATTCTGACAATGAATTTTCTTTCAAAGAGGAACAGATAAAACGAATGTCCATAAAAGTCTCCTAGCGAGACGTGTAGGAATGCTGAGTGATAGGAAATTTGGGGCTCCTCACAGATTCCAGAGGTTCTCCTTGCAGGAATTTGAGGAAAATGTGCTTTTTTAGACAAAGTTTGAGGTTTGATAGGGTTCCTGGGTAGGAAAACAGGGGGAGACCCCCAGCTATCCACATTGCAAGAAAAGGGACAAATTAGTTGGAAAATGTCATGTGTTTATGTTGCATTTTGGTCCTTTCCTGTTGTGGACACTAGGCCTATCCATACAAGTGAGGTAGCATTTTTATCGGGAGACTTGGGGAGGAAGGCACAGAGCAGTAGAACATTTGTTATTACCATTTGGATAGTTCTGCTGGATGCTGCAGCCCCTCCTTTAAGAACTGGTAGTGACTACAGATGCACTTTTGGTTGTAGGATGACTTTTACCGAGGTGGATTTATACTAGTGAAAGAGCAAAATGCTGTCACTCATAGCAAAGGGAGACATTGGCTGCAGAGGGGTGGCCCATGTCCTATGCTGTCTGCTGTGTTGGGAATAAGCAAAATGTGAGCAACACTACAATGGATGAAGAGAGCTGGCTGAAAGTCCCTCTCTGTATGTATGTATGTATGTCTGTATAAATATGCATTTTTAAGAATAGAAAAAACCAAAAGGTTTTGGCTAATATCAGACATAAAAATAAACTACCTCTTTAAAAAATAAGAAAAATTCAGTTAAAAATCCTTTATCACCCCACTTTGGTCCTGAAGAAGCGCTAGAGATCTCCACATGCGACCATGTGAAGTGCGAAACATGTCGATATATTGCATTTCACTTTGATAAATAGCACACAACATCACTTCAGCTACTGAGGGTCATAACTATCCTTGAGCAGCATTTAACCCATTGTTTTTTTGACCATGACAGAGGGATCCTCTCAATTAAATCTACTCAATCTGAAAATTCCCAAGTCATTTTTTAACCCACCACTCACCGCCCACCCATCACAAATCAATACTGACCCGCTAACACCTTACGGCTTGATAAACGAAAGATCTCCGATAAAGTGACCCTTCGGGGGACCCGTAGGACATTGCAGCACCGGCCGAACGAGGAGCACCGCCTCATGATAAAGCATCAAGTAAAAGTCTCTCCGACTTCCTCTGTATGAAAAACAACATCTAACATATCTCTCTCATAGGAACAGCAACTCTCTTAAAAAAATTATTAATTATTCAGGAGCACGAGTCGCTGGACCTTCATCCAGCTCCCTATCCCCTCTTCTTTCTTGATTATGTTAGCACGGTGGCGCAGCTGAGGTACATATCTATTCCGTTCCTTTGAAATCCTTTCTTTTACTCACCTCTAATATGGACCAGGTCCTGGGGCTTAGTTTTGGTGAAGACATTGTGTCAGAAATCCTAGGAACACAATCTTTCCTGTGGGCAGATGGTAAACCTACTACTAGTACCCCAAAGGGAGACTGGAACTCAATCTCTGCACTCAAGAAGCAACAAGTCACAATAGCTATGCTAGGGGCCCTTGTGACAGAATATCTATAAGCCAACAGAGCCCCAATGGTCTTTTCGTAACGGTGGCTCCACGCCTCTTCTTAGAATACCTTGACGTCAGACAGGAATGGAGCCAAATTGCATGGAAATACAGGTAGGATTGGTTTATTCTGATCATCAGCACTGCGAAATGACTTTCGGAGGCACTCATCATCAGAATCAACATTGCCGAGAATGCCCTAAAAATCAACATTAACATATCTGCCTTCAAATCACGGCTAACAGAGATCAATATGGAAATGAATGAGCACAAGGACTACCTGATGAAAAAGATCAACTAACTTCAGAAGGATATTAAGAATTTCGAAAGAGAGAGGGTCTACACCAATAGAAAAGAAGACTATTTAACTCTTACCAGCTTCACCCATATTTGGTTACCACCCACCAGGATACACAGGAGCACCACCTTAATGGTATCCCGGCTTCTCCAGTCCCCAACCACCTTTCCAACCCTTCTTCTAACACCAAACCCCTCAACCTTTTTGCAACAGAGGAAGGGCATAAAGGTAGAGGAAGAATAAGAAACAATCACAAACAAGTCCAATGGATGGACCCAGTGAACCAATTACAAACCAGGAGTCAGACCACAAAGTAAAACTAATTGTCAACATGTCCAACAGACAGGTGAAGCCGGATGAAACAGCAGTCCTCCACAAAGCAATAGACTTTGTCCCAAACACCAAGGAAGACCAATTCAGACTCTCTTGAGAACTCCGTACCTTGTTCAGGAAGAGTAGACTACACTCTTTTTTCAACAACAGCGAAAGTACCAACGTGTCAGACTCCAGACTTAGAAACCCATCCAAATTCACTCCTACCATGGCCATGACGCCCAGTGAGATCCTCACTTTTGAGAAGGCTGTCCTAAAAAATGTGAACCTTTTCACACCCAAGACAACTTTTACAGTTACCATGCAGTTAAAAGGGGCCTGATTTAAATGGTGGAGCGGTTGCAGTGGCACCAGGAGCAAACATTAGCATAACTCCTCTAAACATCTAATATTGCTATATTTTACAACTAAACAGGAAGTCACAAGTGCAGTTATCTTTCAGGCACTAGGATCATGATTTACAGTTTCTCCGGGCCAAAACATTGTCAGAACTCCTCTAAACACATCATATTGCTATATTTTACTACTAAACAGGAAGTCACAACTGCAGTTAACTTGCAACTGAAAGGGGCATGATTTAAATGGTGCAGCGGGTGCAGTGGCACAGCGGTCAAAAGTTGTCATAATTCCACTAAACACCAAATATTGCTATTTTTATTCCTAAACAGGCAACCACAAGTGCAGTTACCTTGCAGACAACAGGGTCATGGTTTGAATGATGCAGTCAGTGCAGTAGCAGCAGGACCAAAAGCTCTAGGAACCCCACTAAACACCTAATATTGCTACATGTTACTACTAAACAGGCAGTCACAAGTGCAGTTACGGAGCAGACAACTGCAGGTGCAGTGGCACTGGGCCCAGAAGTGGTAAAATACAGCAGGACGTTTGCAGCCGAGGACCGACATGGTTACCTTTACAAGTTAAACTAGGTTTAAACACCGTACCGTCATCATTGATGGATGAGAATATCAAACTTGCTAGTATAGCGCTTGGGATCTGACATCACATATAAACTGAGGAAATCATTGGAATCAATTGATAGATCGCTATCTCTACTCCCTTTTGTGTTTTGAAAAACTTACATTCATATTTTGGAAAAAGGACTGAGCAAGAATACATTTGCCCTGAAGACGTCCGTATGGACAAAACGCGTTGGCTACTTCGTGTCATTTTTAAAGAAGAGTTTTGAATAAAGAAATTACACAACGACCTGCTGATTCATTTTTTGAAAAATATGTCCTTTATAACATTTGCATTACTGAATGGAGTGCCGGATTATTGTTTGTTTATAACTGTTTTTGTGGAGTAATCCATAGGGGATATAGGGGGTATTGCGTCTCAGGTCCGTGGCACCCAAATAAATTTCCTCAACCCAATTAGGGGATAGATGCGGTTATATTTGCCCCATACCCTGTGAGCTCTTGTATTATCATATGTTTTTAGAGTGTTGTTCCTCTTTTATGCTTATTACTTTCATGCTTGTCATTGTAGTGTTCCACGGCAAGCGCAACTTCAGGTATGTTTACCTTCAAAGGTGCATCGCTCGTGATGTATGATCTCCCTGGAAACTCCAACTGCTGAATAGGTCTTTCAGCAGTTGGACTTTCATCGGGACAGCTGTGCTCCTGATTAATGCTGTTTTATTCTGAAGAATAAACCTACTGGTTCAAATTCCATCCTTCGCTTCGTCTACTTCTTCTGTTTACATTGAAAGGATTTACTTCACATTTGGCGACAATTGAGTGGGACAGCATTTCACCACTTTTGCACAGATTTGCTTCAAACCCATCTCTTCTCATACTCCTCGTGAACAGCACTCCTCGCTGCTACATTCCCTTCTTCTCCGATCCGAACGCCATCTTCATGGAGTTGTTTGTGAAATTTTGAAACCTTTCCGGAATTGGTCTGCCTCCACTTTCACAGAGGTGTGACATCAACTGTGGCAACGCCATCCCTGAAAACAGCATCCCTAGCAACAGGATTCCACAAACAACGGCATCACGTGAACGTAAACACGTACTCAGCGGCCATCTTGATTTCTTTGGAGTTTTCGTTTCCGTTATGATTGCGTTATGATCGTCTTTTTACAGACTCAACGTTTCAAGAAGCATTTTCACGGCGATTTACACGCCTACTGTGGATCGATCATCTTTTTAAGACGCAAAACTTCATGATTGAAGAATATTTTGGTGAATTACAACCAAATTACTTCAAGTTTTAAGGTACTTATGTATTTTAGTTGTTTAATTTTCTTCGGCGATATACACACCCGTATATTGCTTATTTTATTCCCATTACATGGCTTCTAACCAGCATATAATATATCTAAACCATTTTCTTCCGGTTCCAAGTAAACCAAAAGAAGCATGGAAAATTCGGTTTCACAGCTTTGAGAACTATTTAGTTGCTATAGATGCAGATGAGTATTCCCCTTAAAGAAAATTAGCAATTTTGTACAGTCATCTAGGCCGTGCTGGTCGTCAAAAATTTGACAATCTTCCAGCTTCTATCCCTCCCCCAGGGAATGGTGATGCTGGAATGTCTTCACAGAAGCAGTACAAAGACTTAATAAAAAGTTCCTGGAGCAGCCAAATGTAATGTTGGAACGATTTACTTTTATGAAACGAAGACAAGAATCAAATGAGACAGTTGAGGAATTTATTTCTGCTCTCAGGAATTTAGCTGCAGATTGCAATTTGGGAGCTTACCTTGACCCAGTTATCAGAGACCAATTAGTTTATAAATGCTTTCATAAAACAATTCAAGAAAGAATTTTAAGCTGTCGTGATCCTTCACTATCAGAAGTTATAGACATGGCTAAGAACATCGAGAGATCCATTGTTTCATCAAAATGCATTTCAGATGAAAGTGTTTTCCAGTACATTTTCTACAAAATGACACTCATGTTAATGCCATTACTACAAAAAGCATTTGCAATGCAATAGGTCTCGCATTTATGGGAGTTAGAGCTATCGGCATTCTAAATTACAATGTCTTTTACCAATGGGTTTTGGCTTGGAGTTGAATGGACGCATGAAACCAGGAAACAAAGTGGGTGCTGTGCTAAAATATGGAGCGTGGTACTGGTGTAGATGCAAGTTAAGTGTGCAGCGCCCCTGAAATGGGCGCCGTGATGATGAAATAAATACCCCACGGTAGTAGAAACAGGCACCCACAGTTTAACACAGCAGGAAATGAAATGAAGTAGCCCCGAAAGAAACATTTGGCCAGTGCTCTTGAGCTACAAATGAAAGTGATATATCGGGTACGCAAACCAATGAGGAGCCAGCAAAGAAGAGAGACGGAGGAATGTCATAAGGAAATTAGGCAAAAGGAGAACACAGAATACAATGCTTCTATGAACAGGATGATTATTCATCTCATTTATATTAATAATGTGAATCTATTGAATGTATGTTTACTGTCTGATCAGCACATAATTTATCAAAAAAGCTTTTGAAATTAATGAAGCATTCTACACAATGTTATAAGAAAAACTACAAAGACCAGTTTTTGAAAAAGCAGCTAACAGAAGAGACAACAGAGACGCAGCATTTGCGGGACTAATGGCATTAAAATACTAAAGTGCTGTGTGAAAATATGCTAGATTCATCCAATGTCCCCAAATGTAAATGCTTATGTTGTGAGCTTAAACAACATAAAGGATAATTTACCTCACAAGACACACAAGGTATTTTTTAGGTCTGGCATTAGCCAGCATCTCTTCTCTGTACTAAAATGATATGTGTAACATACTGACTTACAAACTTTTATCAAGATCCTTTCTGTGTCACTTATATTGTATTTCCACCCACTATAGCATACATCATAGGCCAGTGTGTCAGCCATCTTCAGCTTTTTGAGTGATGGCATTGTGCACTTGGTTTTCCTTCATGGCAATATATAGCTGCATTTTTACTTTTGCTTTTGAATGTTTAATATTAAAACCTTTTTGGAGTAGGCCCTCTCTTGAGAGTTATTCCAAACCTTTTTTGTTCACCCCTCCATTTTCCTGAATCTGTTTTTGTTCGCTTTTAGGACTTTGTGCACTTTGCCACTGCTAACTATTGCTAAAGTGATTATGATGTCTCCCTAAAACATTTTAAAATTGGCTTACACATGATATAGACATTTCATTTACGTGTACGCCTCTAGTAAAGGGGTACAAAATGTTGCCAGGGCATGTAAATTTAATGCAACTAGTGGGTCTGCAGTACTTATTGTGCCACCCATTTAAGCAGTGTGTTGTAATGTACTTTTACTTAATACTCCCTCCCTACAGAGCTTCTCTCCCTCCTGCTCAGCCAGTGATGACTTCAGGTGGAATGTTTATTGTGTTGGTTTGGATGAGCATGTCAGTTGGTGTGGATGGGCTGAGCAGTGCAGAGCATGCTCCTGGTGGGGCATTCCTATGGATCTAACTACATCTGGTCACCTGTAACTAAGAAGAGATCTAAAGAATAAAGTACCGATCTTATTACCTACTTCACCTGGTCTATGCTTCTTTCATCATTTTAACACTGGCGACGTTTCAAAGAACCCATGGAGCTACCTTGGACTGATTTGACTTTTAAAGACTGAAGTAAATGAAGCCGCTTTGAAGGAGTAGGGAATTTAAGAACATTTTCCTTCTGTTTGGAAATTTATGAGACTTAAAAGACCAAGTAAGTGAACTTTGACTTATGGATATGATGAAACTAGGCACCCAATAGCCCCACCAGTGACCCTGCCAATGGTCGCCCTTACTAGACTGTGCCAGTTTCTATTTGCCTGCCTACAGCCTGGGAAGAAAGTGTCAGCATATTACTGATTTAGCTTATTGAAGGTTTAAGAGAGCCCTTTTGTTTTAATGTAAAGGATTGGCAACTGGACTGGATTTTCTCTTCATCAAACCCTCAAGAGAGCCCAGCTGTCTTCTGTTTTGGTCTGCATCAATGTACACGTTTTTTTTTTGGGCTATTGATTGGGAGGCACACATCAAGTTCCTAGGTTTGACTCACGCTTAAACTCTAATGAACAAGTCAACTGTGTGGTTTACTTTCCTGCGGAATACCAAAAAAAAAGTGATGTAAGACTGTCAGGTTGGAAGTGCCTCAGTGGAATACTTTGTTATTCCTTTTTTTTGACTGAATTTACACTGTGACATACACCGATTGGTAATTGTATTTTTATGACAGTTTCTAGTGCAAGACTTTTTATTTTTGACTGAATTTACACTCTGCCATACAGCGATGGGCATCTAGCGCGTTTTGTTGACCTGAACTTAAATGACTTTGTGTTTGTGTACAATTTCCCAAAAATAACGAGGGAAAGGTGAGCCTTGTAACCATTGTTTTCTTTTGACTCGTAACGACCACACTTACCGTTACGAAGCGCGCTCTGACTCTCGTGCCCCGCGCTGTCTTCGCTCGCGCTCCTCTTCTTGGGCGCATTCCGTCATTGCTGACTCTGCGTGTTTTCAGACTGCTTCTGTCCTTCCTCACGCTCTATTTCTTTTGCCGGTTGTGCGCAGTACGTAGTGATGTCATCCCGCTTAGACGTCACATACGCCGCCATCTTGGTATCCATGGAAACAGCTACAGCTACAGGAACGACGAGATCTTCACGATTTCTTCACGGAAGGCCAATAAGTTTGTTCTGCTTATTGAAAAACTTCACGCATTGCACTAAAACATCACGCATTGAAGGAATTCAACAGTACAAGTACTTTTCTCCTTCTAGTTTTGGTTAATGGATTTAATGGTGATTTAGACTTTTCTACAACAGTGATGCACTCACTCACCATCGATTGTGCATTTCCAGTCATATGCACACTTAAGGAATGTGTATTTTAGTGTTACACACATGTATCTCACTTATTATTTTTTTTTTTATTTACATTGTTATGTCAAATGTATTTTTGAGTGTTTGCAGTATCTTGTGTCTTTTCTGGTGTTGGGTATGGGGTGGTGAGTGCACATTTATGATGTGTTCTTTGTTTTATGAGTGTTATGACTGTCGCTAGATTTTCTATTTTTCTTGTTTTGTTTAGTTTGTTTTGGGTTCAAGGTTACCCTACATTGTCATGGATTTAAGGATACCCATGGTATGTGCTAGTGTGTTTTGGGGTTTAAGGATACCCTAGATTGTCATTGGGTTATGGGATACCAATAATATGTAGTTTTGGATTTATGGTTCCCAAAGGACATTTTTGACTGTGTTCTGGGTTAAGGGTTACCCTGGTTTCATTTATGTTTTGGACTGTGCGTTATTGTTACGCATGTAGAGTGTTTTTCGGACTGTGTGTTACGGGTGCACACGTGGGAAGTTTACCTTTGTGTAGCTTCTTCTATTTGGTTTTGCTGTTACCCTGTAAGTGATTAATGCCTCTAGTAGGTGTTTGGTCTGTGCTATTTGGTTATGCACCTTGTTTTTCGGACTGTGTTACGGGTGCACATGTGGGAAGTTTACCTTTGTGTAGCTTCTCCTATTTGGTTTTGCTGTTACCCTGTATGTGGTTAATGCCTCTTGTTGGTGTTTGGACTGTGCCATTTGGTTGTGCACATTGAGTTTGGTGATTCATTTGTTTTGGGTTTAAGCTGACCATAATAATGGTTGCTTTGGGTTAAAGGATACCCATATTTTTTTTTGGTTTGTGCAGTTGGGGTTGTAGATCCCTCTTCTGCTACTGTTGTGTGCCTTAGTTTGTGGTGCACTTGGCTACTCATGATTGTGCCCATAGTTCGGGACGTGAGTTTTGTGGATAGTTGTGGATAGTTTCCACTGGTCTTATAGTATGTTTTATTTAACTTGCTTTCTTTTTGTTTGTGATCTTTATGAAAGGGAGATGGGTGTAGTATTTGGGTTCTCATCCTCTTCGTTTCTCCTCATTTGTATGTTTGGCAACTTTCATGCATTTGTTGTTGTGATCACTTTAGCATGGGGATGATGTATAATTTTTCTTATTATTGCATCCTCTTTTGTCGGAACGTGTGTTTTATCATCTTCACATGTGTTGTTTGTTTTCTATCATTATAAAGAGGGGGATGTGTTGTAATGTACTTTTACTTAATACTCCTCCCTACAGAGCTTCTCTCCCTCCTGCTCAGCCAGTGATGACTTCAGGTGGAATGTTGATTGTGTTGGTTTGGATGAGTATGTCAGTTGGTGTGGATAGGCTGAGCAGTGCAGAGCCTGCTCCTGGTGGGGCATTCCTATGGATCTAACTACATCTGGTCACCTGTAACTAAGAAGAGATCTAAAGAATAAAGTACAGATCTTATTACCTACTTCACCTGGTCTACGCTTCTTTCATCATTTTAACACAGTCCCATAAAACTGAGTATGCAAATTACAATGGAGATAGTAACTACAGAACTATTTTTAAATATTACAAAATCTTACATTAAGCATACAAACTCAACTTTACGAACCCCATAATGCTACAAAGTCCTTTAGACCTACATTTAATTTTGTGTTTAAAGAGCTGATGTTTATCTATATTCACTTTACCACGGTGCTAACCAAAAGATGAAAATACCTCCAAGAGCAGCGCCCTTTGGTTTATAGTACACTATATCTAAAACGGAGTGGATTGCCCTCTACTTCTCAAGACGTAGGAGATGCCAGTTTTTCTTTTTTCAACACAGGGTGACATTATAATGACTGTGGGTTTTAAAAAAAGCACTGCAGGTTTCTGTTTTTATCTGACCCTCATTTCTCATATTGCTTTGTAAAAAATAAACACACAATTAAATTATACTTCTAATATTAAACCAAGAGCAGGGAAATGTCTGCCATAAAAATATGCACATGGAACATTAGAGGTATGCACACACCCGCGCGCAGGTATCAAATCTACTCCTACTTGAAGAGGCAGAACGTGCAGGTCGCGCTCTTGCAGGAAACACACCTGAGTGGGGCGGAGGTGACAGCGCTGAGGCGGAGATGGAGGGGACAATTGTATGCCACTGAATACTCCTCGTACGCCCGCGGGGCACTGCTGTGGGTAAAGCCGGGAACCCCCTTCGTGATGTCAGAAGTTCACATAGATGCGGAGGGGAGGTATGTCCTGGTGAAGGGTCGCATAGACGGGCAACCAGTGGTCCTGGCGTCCATTTACGCTCCAAACACGGATCAGGGCACCTTCCTGGCGCGTATCTCAGAGAACTTGGCGCCCTGGCACGGCGTCCCATGGATCCTGGGTGCCGACTATAACGCAGTACTAGACCCAGTGCTGGACCGCTCGGTCCCGCCAAGGCCAGAGGCGACATCCCAGGGGGCCACGAGGGCACTTACACAGTGGGCGACACAGTGGGGTCTGAAAGATGCATGGCGTGCGCACAATCCGGACACTAGGGTGTACTCATATTTCTCGGGAGCACATGCGTTACATGTTCGCCTCGACAGATACATGGTATCAACGGAAATGTTGCCCCATATCACTGACTCTCAATAGCTGGGTAGGACTCATTCGGACCACAACCCCCATACACTACACATGGCTTGGGAACGCCCGCGCCCACCAATCCCCACGTGGCGATTGCAACCTGCATTACTGCTAGATGGCCCCTTTAGAGACTCCCTGCAGGCCTGCGTAGCGCACTACTTCGATGACAATTCAGATACAGCATCCTCCCCGAGAGTAGAGTGGGACGCATTCAAGGTGGTGGTACGGGGACATTGCTTGAGCACACAGGGGAGCATACGGTGGAAGCTGGAGGAGGACTTGCGCAGGGTGGAAGCGGACCTACTCGGCGGGGAGCAGGAGGCGGTGGGAGGTGCAGGTGACCGGCTGCAGGCGGCCCGGGCGGAGCACGAAACGCTACTGGAACGGCTGCGACACGTCAACTTTGCGGCCCATTCGGCACGAGTGCACCAGCACGGTGACAAGCCCGGTAGGCTTTTGGCCTGGTTAGTCAGGCAGGAGGAACGCACGGAGCCGGTCTCCGTCATCCGCACGACTGAGGGAGAACTAGTGTATACCCAAACCAGGATACACCACGCGTTTGTGGGACACTATCAGGCCCTATACAAATCGCAACTGAGAGTATCCGCGGCCTACATAGCAGAATACCTGGCGGACATCCCGCTGCCCTCCCTTCTAGGTTCGCAGCAAGACGCCCTGGGGGCGCCATTCTCCGCGGAAGAAATACGCGAGGCCATTTTCGCACTGTCCAACGGCAAATCACCTGGCCCGGACTGACTGCCCGCCGAATTCTTTAAGGCGTGTTCAGACACGCTGGTTCCGGAGTTGCTCAAATTGTACAATACTGCGATGGAAGAATCAGCACTCCCAGCTTAACGAGGCAAACCTGGTCTCGCTGCTGAAGCCGGGCAGAGATGGCACACTCATGGGGTCCTATAGGCCGTTGGCCATGCTGAATACTGATTATAAAATCTTCACCTCCCTCCTGGCCCGCCGCCTGGCCCTGGAGGCACCAACTCTGGTACATGCCGATCAAAACGGCTTCATGCCGGCGCGGAGCACGTCTCGTAACCTACGCCGCCTCTTCCGGATTCAGGAAGCGGCTCTGACGCATTGGCCTAGATCGGGGTGCCTGGTCTTGGACCTGGAGAAGGCCTTCGATTCAGTAGAATGGCCATACCTGGGAGCAGTGCTGGACAGATTAGAGGTGGGAGATGCATTTGCTGACATGGTCGGACTGCTCTACCAGAGACCCAGTGTCCGAGTGAGGACGGGCGGGCTGCTGTCGGAGAAGATCGGAGTGCGTAGAGGCACCAGACAAGGCTGCCCCCTGTCGCCCCTCCTCTTCTACTTAGCCATTGAACCACTGGCGGCTCTGCTACGGGACAGAGGAGCGGAATGGGGGATCCCGTTGGCTGACGGAACGCACATAGTCTCACTCTACGCAGACGACCTGCTGCTTTATGTGCGGGACCTCACCGCGGTGCCAGCCGAGCTATCGGACATCTTCCAGACCTTCGCAGAGGTCTCGGGCCTCAGGGTCAACTGGGCCAAGTCCGGGGCATACTCGTTCAGCCGCGATCAGGAGGAATGCGATGTGCATCTTGGAGGGGCCAGGCTCGCTTGGTACCCGACCACGTTTAAATACCTAGGACTACACATCTATAGAGACCCACAGGACTTACTGGAGGGCAACCTGGTGCGCGCCATTTCCTCTCTGCGAGCTCAGATGTCCTTCTGGAAAACCCTGCCGCTGAACGTGCCCAGCCGAATAGCTCTTACTAAAATGATAGCGCTCCCTAGGCTGCTGTATCACTTCGCGAATATCCCCACGTATGTCCCCACGCGGATATTCCGCGACCTGGAATTAATGCTTCGCGGCTTGATTTGGAATGCGGGACGACCTCGAGTGGCGCTGGATAAACTGTACTCCCCGACCGCGGAGGGAGGATTGGCTGTCCCCAACATGGAACTGTATTACCTGGCCGCACAGCTCCAATGGGTGACGTACTGGCTCAGCGATACACATCTGGATTATACGGCCACTGCGGACTACCAATGGACACACCCCCAGATCTGCGCCCTGTTTCACCCATTGACCAAGGGTCCCCGTCCTATGCCCCTGCATATGGCCGTGGCCCGCAAATGTTTTCTCCGCAGCCTGAAGCTGACGCAATCTACCAGACCATATGCTCCTGCCCTCCCCCTGCTGGGCACCCCCAGGAGGAGTGGGATGGTTACGCCGCGCAATCTGGACCACTGGATGACAGCTGGGGTAGAGACCATGGGCGATCTGTATGCTGACGGGGCCCTGCTCCCGTTTGCGGAATTATCTGACACCACGGGACTCCCGGCCGGGCAGTTCCTACTCCATGCGTTGGTACTGCGGGCATACACTGACTCCTGGGGTGACATCCATGATGAGCCGCCAATGCACCACCTGATCCAATATCTACACGTAATGGGCAGAGGCTCGCACATTACGCATTGGTTAGCACAGGCGCTTCTCATCCACACGCAAAAATCCACACAGCAGATTAGGGCTAAATGGGCGGCGCACCGAGGGAGGGATTGGACGGATAAGGAGTGGAACCTAGTACTAGCTAGCCCTGTGAACGTCCCCCGCAATTCCCGCTTCCGTATCATCCAACTGTACATATTGCACCAGTCATACCTAACGCCAGATAGAATAAACAGATACTTCGCGATCGACACTGCCGTTTGTCCCAGATGTGACCTGTTGGGCGCAGATATCCTGCACATGCTTTGGCACTGCCCAACCCTGACCGCGTACTGGGGGGAGGTGACCTCACTCCTGAATCACAGCATGGGCCCGGGCCTGCCGGACACGTGGGAGGCGTGCATTCTCGGACTCTATAAAAGAACCAAGCTGAACAAAACACAGGCACGATTCTGGGATCTGGGCCTCATCACGGCCAAACGGCTGCTTACACGACACTGTAAATGGCGGGAACCGCCTACCCCAAAAAACTGGTTCGCATCCTTTACAAACTGGGCCAGGGCGGAAGGCACGGCGCTCCACCGGGAAGAAATAGCGGGCCTGCGGCAGTTCCCGATAGCACAGCTCTGGGATGGCATCCTGGGTTCCCTGCAGGGGGAGGGCACTGTCAGAGGGCTCACGTAGAATAAGTGACACCGGAGGTGGGTTACAGAGGCTAATGCTCTATCGCGGGAACCACCGCATGCGGCGCCCCCCCCCCCCCGACACAGACAAGAATCAACCAGCGCGTAGACCTCAGACACGACCCGACGCCCACACGGGCGCCCACCAGCAGCCATTGCCCAGCAGCGCGCACCAAGCACAGAGTTGCCGCCATCGCCCCCGCAAGCACACTCCACCCCTCCCCCCCCCCACTTTCACACATATGTTTACATGTTTGCAGTATCGGACCCCTGCTCACAGACGGTGGCCTCCCCGACCCCCCATGTTGAAGTGGGTAGAAGCCGTTGGTGGCACTCCAGACGGCGACTGCAGGCGTAAACGCCGATTGCTACACCGACAGCGAGGCTACTCCACCTGACTGCCACATGCTCCGCTAACAAGGCCGGCGACCGGCGAACCACCATGGTCCACAGGGGCTGTCCCACTCTAAATTCGAGCACGCTTGCGCACACACACCTCTGACCTCCTGCTGCACTGTAATAGCATCGGCAAACAACACACCGATCAGAGGTGGCTCCTACTAACACCGTGCAAGTGGGACGGACTTCAAGTGGTGAAGTCGCGATAGGAACATTGGGACATACCGATATGAACTGTTTTGTTTAGTTTGCCGATTTCATGGCTCAGTTCTAGAAAAAAATGAAAAATAAGGCGTCATTTATGGACTTTTCTTTTCTTGAACTTAAGATAATGTGACTATCTTATCTATGTCCTAGTACACCGGGGACACAAGGGGCGCAATGACACACCCTCTTATGCTGACCTACATCATTACGATTCACCGTTCATTTGCAGCCGGCCCGCAGGGTTGTAGGCTTTGCTATATGTACTGCACCTTTGAACATTAATAAACGTCTTAAAAAATAAAAAAAAAATTAAACCAAGAGCAGGGTGCCACTGTGCACTGCTTACTCAAAAATCTGAAAATAATCAAAAGATACAATTTTTCCTCCAAGAACACTATTATTTCCAGAGTTTGTGGTGTTGGTTCCCAAAAAATTGCAGTTTGATATCCCTGTGCACTCAGGTAATAATGTACGTTAAACTAAACTTAAGCTGGTTAGTATTTACAATTCAGGGTGTGCTGCACCATCCGGTACACTGTGTCTGTCAGTGCCCTATAGATATCCAGACTATGTGGGACCGGTGCCCACCAGTGCCCACCAGTGAGATAGCCACTGGCAACAAAGAATTTAGAACTGAAAGTACCTTCTGTGCTCCAATATCCCACAAAACTATTGATACATTTGAAAGAGTAGTACTGTCTGAAATACACAAAATTGATTTTTCAAAAAACACACAATCATTTTTCGAAGAATGATTGCAGCACCCTACAAGGACTAATATAGATAATCCTACTTTGAACTTTCAAAGAGCTGACAAAGGAGGTGCTCTCATCGTAATCGATACAGAGTTTTAAGAAACTAGTTTTAACAATCATTTAAGTGACAAAGCCACTAGAATGTGACCCCACGCATGCCTTTAAAACTACTTTGAGGAAAATACTTGATCACGCAATGGAAATGGAATGGATCAATGACAAAACATACAAATACTTCAACACCAAATACCCACGAAGACCTCAACTATACATGCTCCCTAAAGTGCATAAAGACGCAATCAAGCCACCTTTTAGACCAATTGTCTCAGCCTGCGGCTCAATTTCTGAACCAATTGGAAAATATGTAGATTGGTATCTCCAGTCTCTTGTACAAAGATGGGACATGTACATCAAAGACACCATATCCTTTTTGAATATTTTAAGGACTATTGACATGGAGGACATAGGAAATCGGTGGCTATGCACAGTGGATGTCACTGCATTTTATACATCTATCCCTCACAACGAAGGCCTTGAAGCTTTAGAATGGTGCCTACTAAGGAATGAAAGTGAAGATGTGAATAACGTTTTTCTACTAGAGCTTATGCACTTTGCGCTTTACGGTACTTCCATGGGATTTGCCAGGGCACCTTCTTATGCAAAAAATGTTATGTCCAAGTTCGAGCTTCAACACATTCTATAGAACCCGGAGTGGACTAGAGACTTAGGGCCAGATGTAGGTAATCCATCTCTCTTTACCAATTCTAAAATACCGATTTTTACCGAATCGGTATTTCAGAATGGAAAAATGGGATGTAGGTAAAAAATCGGAAAAATATACCGAATCGGTAAAATTCGGAATCTCCGATTTGGTATGTACCGAATCGGTAAATACCGAATCGGTAAAATCCGAATTGGTAACACCCATCCATCCCTATGGGCCTTCAGGCCCATAGGAATGAATAGGATTTACCGAATCGGTATTTACCGATTTGGTAACTACCGAATCGGTAACTACTGAATCGGAGATACAAAATGTAACCAATTGAGCTTGTCAACCAATCAGGTTCATCCACCACACCCCACAACAAAGCAACAGAGGAACCAACCGATCAAATGCATCTACACCACCCCACAACCAGGAAGTGGCCACACCCATGCAGGTGCAGAGTACCTGAACATTTTGGAGAGCTGTGAGACACTGAGCAACTGGCTGCCCTGAGCTGAGCTTAAGTGCACAATGGATTCCTATAAGTCACAGAGGGAAGGAGCAGAGCGTAAGAGAAAACTGAAATTCAGCACAGCTGAACTGCAGGTGCTGGTGGAGGAGGTTGTGAGACACCACACCCAGCTATTTGGTAAGCAGTCTCTGTATGTTGCAGAGTCTGTGAAAAGAAACACCTGGCTGGGGATCCAGTCAAAGGTGAATGCCATCGGGGTCACAACCAGGGAAATTGATGACATTAAAAAACAGTGGTATGATCTTAGGGTCATAACCCAAAAAAGGCTGGCAGCACAGAAAAAAGAATCCAGTGCCACACCTGCCTTAACAGACCTGGAGCAGCTGGTGGAGACCACCCTGGAGCCAGAGAGTGTTCATGGGAGAGGGGATGATGACAGCTCAGCCAGAGCTGCATCAAAACAAGGTAAGCTGAATGGACATCAATCCTCCCCCCTTCCCTGTCCCCCTTCCCCAATGTGGTTGTGTGTCTCACACTCCAGTACAGGTATTAGGATTTACCTGCAATGCATCATGGGAGACGTAGTCATAGAAACATACATCACAGAAAACAGCAGGCATGCTACGCACTACATCTATTAGCAGTTGAGGACTTAGCAATTGTGCGACATGAATGTGATTTACTAATGACACACAGGTACACAGCAAAACTGAGCCAATGTCCATATCCGTCCACAGGAGAGTCATCGCGCAGGACAGCGCCAGAAAGGGAGAAGAGGGCACCCCAAACCGAAAGGAGTGAGGATGCAGGCACAAGTGCAGGGAAAGCACTGACCCGCCACCTGCACCCACAGCACAGGCAGCAGCAACACCAGAGCGACCCACCACAGCACTGCCTTGTTCGCCTCTGCTGTACTAATTACCACAGCAGGACCCACCAGCACTCTCTCCAACACCAGCTACAGATTCCTCAGAACTGGTAGGGCCAAGAGGCATGATGTGCCCCCTCACAGAATCTTGGAGACATCCGATGAAGATGAGAAGGAGGGTGACACCCAAACGGCTACAGTAGAGCCAAACAACGCTGGGCAGCAGTCCGCATCTGAAGGTGTGCGTACCGGTGCCACACGCCGTAGGGTACAGGAGAGGAACACATCTCAGGATGGAGAGGGGGTCTTCTGTGGGCTGGAGGCCACAATGGTCAAAGTGCAGCGCCTGCAGGCAAAAGGAATATTATCTGTTCAGAGACAGGTGCGCCAGTTAAATACAAAGATTGGCAACATAGACCGGGGAATTAGCTCCATGGCAGAGAGCATGAAAGAAATGGCAGATGGAATAAGGGACATGTCGCAGGCCATGATTGCTCTCAGTGAAAATCTAAAGGCAGACCGCACACAGAGGCGTCAGGAGAGGCAGTGTATGCAGCAAAATACAAAGGCAATGAACCGTCTTGCAATAGCCACCTCCATGCTATGTCGGCGCTCTGTGGCCATGGAAGAGGGCCTTGTGCACTGCTGCACAGATGTGTCTAGGGGGATTGGGAGAGTGACCTGCCATGGAACTGCTACTCACAAACCAGTCAGCCAACGCTGGGGACCTAGGTGTGGGGGACACAGATGACACCACCAGCAGGAGCAGCAGGAGCATTTCCATACCAGACATCAGAAGAAGCAGCGGGCGCCAATCTGCTGACTCTGGCTCTACAGCCACTGTTGAGACCAAGCTTCAGGCATCCCGCACTGTTGTGCGTGGGCGCAAACAATAATGCTGCCCGAAATCCACAGGACATGTCAGGGTGAAGTAAACTGTGACCGCCCAGGTAGGTAGTCAGACATTTAAGTACGATGGTGTGCCAATAGTAATTTGCGGTAGTGACCATTAAACTACGTCATTCACATGCAAAGCCTGGCTGTGTCTCCTTACTTACTTAGAAATAGCTGCGTGTGATCTCTGCCCGTCTCAGTCTCCCATCTGTTGCTGGCGCTGCTCCTGCTGCATAGGGCTCTGGCTGTTCAGTTCCATCATCAATGTCCTCATGATGTGTTATTTCCACTTCTGTGCCTTTCTTGGTGGCAAGGTTGTGCAGCATGGCACAGGTTGCAATGATTTTACAACAGATGATAGGAGTGTACTGCTGGCACCTCCACTCTTTTGGAGGCAGCGGAACCTGCTTTTTAGGAGTCCAAACGTGCGTTCAACAACGTTGCGTGTAGCTCTATGTGCCACATTGTAACGTCTCTCACACCTGGTAGATGGATTCAGGTAGGGGGTGAGGACAAAGGACCGCACAGCATAAGTGTTATCGCCTAGGTGGAAAAGAAAGTGCCATAAGTTACATACTCCAAAAACATTCATCTGCAGTAACTATCAGGGTGTGTCACAGTTATTTACCTAGCAGGTATCCTTCTCCTAATTCCCCAGCAGGAAGGCGTGTGTAGATCCCACTGTTTTAGAATATGTAGGAGTCATGGGTGATCCCAGGGAATTTGGCCAAAATGTATGTTATGATGTTGCCAGCGTTGCATATCACCTGCACATTGATTGAATGGGTTGACTTTCGGTTCCTGCATATGTATTCTGTGGATGCAGGTGGGCAGATAGAGATGTGGGTGCCATCTATACAGCCTATGACGTAAGGGAAGTGTGCCAGTTGATAGAACTCAGTTTTGGTCTTCAGCAGTTCTGTATGTGTGTCAGGGAAGATGATGCAATGATGGATTCTCTGCATCATGGCCTCCAGGAACTTCCAGAAGAAACGGGACAGGCAGCTCTGGGACACGCCACCTACCGCTGCAATCACACTCTGGTAAATCCGAGATGCAAGCAGGTATAGGCTACACAGCACCTGCACATGGGGTGAAATGGTGTGTGCCCTTGGTGTTGGGTGCTCCAGGAGTGGATGCAGGTCCGTGATCAAGTCCAGGATGGTTTTAGGGTGTAGCCTGTACCTTAGCAATTTCTCTGCCTCAGTGAGATGGAAGAACGTTATCCTCTCCCAGTAGACTTGCTCCTCCCTTCTCCAGACCCTCTCTCCTGCTGCCTGTAGCCGTAGCCGCCTTGCAATGACGTAGAATGCCGCCATTATGATCACATTGTTGCATTTTGGGGCCGTTTTTATAGCCTGCACCTGGTTCCCACCTGCTTTCACTCCATGGTAAAAACCGACTCTTAAATACCGAATTCCATGAAAATCGGTATTTTTGAGGTTTGCTACATCTCAAAACTAATTTTTTACCATTTCTTATTTACCGATTCGGTAAATAAGAATTCGGTAAATTAGAATTCGGTAAATAAGAAATCGGTAAATTAGAAATCGGTTAATTCCGATTCGGGGATTTACCGACTCTTATTTACCGATTCGGTCTATTGTAGCCTCCTACATCTCATTATCCAAATACCGGTCGGTAACCGCCGAAATTCGGTATTTTCGGCTGTTACCGACCGGTATTTGGCTACCTACATCGGGCCCTTAGTATTATTCAAAAGGTATATAGATTATATATTTATCATTTGGAAAGGCGACAGAGTCACTCTGCAAAAAAACATCGAAGCATTGAATTCACATCATGAACTAATTAAGTTTACATACTCAATGAACAAACATCAAATAGCATTCTTGGACGTTTTAGTCACGCTTGAGAACAACACTATAAAAACTAAAGTGTAGACAAAAAAAACAGATAAGAACACATGTTTACAATTCCAAAGTTGTCATCAAGAAACCCTGAAAAAACATGTACCTTTTTCTCAATTTATCAGGCTGAAACGCATAACCTCGGATCCAACTGATCTAACGAAGTCCATAAACAATCAGGCATTAAAATACAGTAAATGAGGTTACCCAAAGAACATCATTGACTAATCTATCACCAGAGTCAATCGATTGAACAGAAAAACTTTATTAACATCGAAAGTATCTACCACTGAAACAACAACTGTTTGTGTTCTTAAATATTCAACTCAAGCTCACAAAATTAAAAGCATTATCAAGAACCACTGGCCATTGATTAAACTGGAACTAGATCTACAAGGTTTATTTGATGACAGAGTTGCATTTGCATTCAAACATCAAAGAATTTGTAAGTGCTGCTAAATCACAGGAAGATGAAGAAAAAAGCATTCAAAGGGATGAATAGATGTGAGAATTGTGTACACTGTAACAATGTAATACCAGGTAAAGAATTCACTCATCTAATGAAGGGCAACAAAATACCACTATACCATTCGAGCACCTGTGACACAAAAAATGTCATATACGCCATCAAATGCTCATGTGGTAAAATATATGTTGGTCAAACGGAAAGAAAAATTACAATCAGGATGACCGAACATAAAAGCAATATAAGAATGAAGAACATGAAGTCAACTGTAGCAGCACATTGGCATGAGGCCAATCACCATATAGCGCAAATCTGATTCACTATATAAGAAGTAGTGCAACAACGCTCTGACATTGATCCTTACAAACAACACTTACGAGCAGAATTCTTTTGGATCAAGAAATGTAACTCTTTACAACCGTTCGGAATGAATGATCGGGTGGAACTTGCTTGTTTCTTATACGTTTTGAACTTTCTATACCACATTGTCTTCATTCAATTCTGCACCCCTAGACTGCATCTAAAATATTACTTGTCTACATGTATTCAATGTATTTATGATTTGTGACTTTGATAGAATTTGTATCTTTTGCATATCTAGTGCGCGGAGCTCCTACTATATACAGGCACTGTAGGGACAATACTTAGTAAGCACGCTCTCACCTCGCTGTATTTCATCACTCTAGGGCATAAAGGTAACTCTTAGTTTAAACATCGTAAATATAAACTTCTGACATATCCCTATTAAAAACAGCGCACATTGAAATTTCATAGTATAAGCATTAATTATGAGCGCATGATTCTTTATTATCGTTATGCTAGCACGGAGACACATCTCTGGTTGGTCACATACATAACTTGAGTAGGCCTCAGGCTGAAGTCATTCACTCACATCACATGACTAGGGTTGCTTAAACATCGACACCGTCATTGGACAATGCATTTTCCCAAAATCCCGAACCAGGAAATGCAGGAATGCGCTGACAGCGTAGCCGTTATCACACATAAACGTAAGTTAAACGGGCATTAAAATCCATAATTCCCATTGTCGTTTAACTTTTTAAGCATATTTATAGCAGACAACACTGGTGTATAGTCAGTGTTACAGGATGTACACATCGTCCCTCTTAACGCACTTGTATTCTTGAATATGGAAGTTAGCGTTGCGAACAGCGATAACCCCGAGCACTTCTATTCACAATTTAGGCTTCATTGAGTATATAAAGATAAACGAATGCGCATTTTTAGTGATTCGATACTGGGGCCACAGTTTGCTCTCTAATACACAGGGAGGTAGTATATACTAATGCATCCCGCATTGATTGCTTAAACCTATTTGAGCTCTTTTAATCTCTAGCACTAGATGGTGATTGATAATACGTTCATATTGAGGCTGTTTCTTTTTTATTAACAACATATGAGGTCTACTTGAATCATGACTTAATTGTTGAATAGTACCAAGCATTGTAATCATGTTCACCTCGAAGAACATTAAGCAGCTTCGAATATAATTATGATCTATATTGTCCTTATAATTTCACTACGAGAGACTGATCTGGTCTTTTGTATCTTCCTTTAAGACCCCTGAAGAAGGGTCTTGTTTATGACCCGAAATGCTTGGGTGTTGTGAAATAGCGCTTCACTGCATTATAATATCAAGGAAATCGAAAATGAATTTCGCCATGAATTGTTGGACTAATCAAGAACAGAATAAATAATTGAAATTTCAAAGATGTTTTGAACTTTTTCAGTTAATTAAAGAAAACGTTTTGTTTCAAGTAAAACAGTGCCTACACACTAGGGACGGGGTGCACTTGTCCCACATAGTCTGGCTTCCCAAAACATCACATTCTGTGAAAAAACTACCACCACCTTGTAGGCTCCACAGAGTCGAGTGGGAGAGAGCAGGATTGTGACGAGAACTTTAACCTTCGTTCACGCAAAAGGCCCACGGCAGACTAGGAGGGGCGAGGAGAATAATCCAGCACCCCTCAGTCTCCTGGGACCAGAGGTATTTGGGAGTTTATTTTCAATACAGGGAGGTAGAAAACAAAATAAATAACATCTGTGGGCTCTGCCTGCAATGAGCTTTCATTACTGTACAACGAAGACAGAAATAAGTCCGCACAAGATGAATGAATGCCAGGCTAATCTGCTTTGTTTACAATAAGTGGACAAATCTTGCCTTCTCTCTCTCCACACCTCCCCTCCCATTTTTCACAGACCCTCCCGCCTGCTGCAGCCAACTCTCAAGTGTATAAATTAGCCACATTAAGGCCTGTTAAACATAAGTAAAAGAAAGTATACTGAAGATTTAAATTGTTACGTTAAGAGAGCACATTTTAGTGATCCGAGGGCGGGCTATAACGATCAGCCACTTCCTATTAGTAAAACATTAATCTGTACTTAATATTAAGACACCTTAATACATAGCACACATACATGCCCAGATGCAGCCTTCTACCTTTTGCAGCTGTAGTCTTACTGTTCAAATTCCACATGTAAAACTAAAGCTCTTCGAACACGGATTTCACTGATTTCACTGTATTTGATTAGAGTTCTGCAGATCGGGCAGATTATTTCTCCTACTGTTTAGTAGGTGGAAAATCACACAAGGTATGCAGTCTGAATGTTTTTAAATACCGGAACAGAGCCAGCCATGTGGCTGCTTGGGAGAGCCGCCGTCAAAAGGCAGTGTAGATAAGTCTTCCAGCGAGGTTTTTTTAATTTTTTAAAGAGCCTCGTAATGAAATGAAATGTGGATTGGAAAAGCTGATTCACGACCCCTCCTCCCAAAAACCATTAACAGTGTAAAAAAAAGGAAAATCCCATTATTTGAGCGCATTTTTCTTTGCACGCCAAATGAGGGAAATAAACAAGCATTGTAAAAACCAGCGAGTCGCACTGACTCCAAAAACCATTACCAGTGTAAAAACAAGCATTGGGCGTGCGCGCGCCTCGCGCTCAAAGTTAACAGGCACAGATTCTGCTCTGCGACCAACCCGAACCTTTCTATGATGTTTCTCAGCGACATGTTGGGTGCTGGTTGGCTCCTCGAGATACTGTCCGGCACAGTAGGCAGGAGTGGTCCGGAGCACCGAGTGATGCGCGAGCGGCAGAAGTTGTATCACAGTCACTAATACACCGGCTGCTCTGACGGTCCGTGGAGGGAGCAAAGCTGAAAAAAGACCTACTGTGGGACCAAGGGCATCCTGGTCTTGTCTGGGCATGAGAGTAGGCACCAGGCAACAACAAAGTAGTCCCTACAATTGAAAGATAATGCCCTGCAGCTTCAGGGAACTATAGTTGGTTGCTGCTGCTTCCTCCGAAAACGGAAGTGACATACCGGCCCACCAGCCAATAATGAGAGTTCAAAAGAGCAATGCCAGATTTAAACCAATGGTAAGGGACAAAATAAAAAAGACATAATGGGTGGAGTTACATCCTTAATACGAATTACAAGATGCCTCGTAGAGGCAGCGCATGTGCTGCCCTATGCGAGACATAAAAAACAAGATTACGAGATCTTTTCAAAGGAGAGCAATTCCAACTTCAACATGTTTTAGATGTGGTTCAAGAGCACATCTTGCGAACAGTCCAATTTGTCTTGCGCTGGGCAAAAGATGTGCAAATTGTCAAAAAATGGGACATTTTCACACTGTGTGTTAATGCTTCTTCTCTTGCCTCTTCCCTACAAAATCTTGAAATTTACACCATAGATTTGACATCGCATAATCTACCACAAAAAATTATTCTTTCCATTAATTCCAGTGAAGCTTCACCTAACTCCAATCGTGCAAAAGATCCAACATGTGAAGTTAAAATTGGTAATATACCTTTCGACATGATGGCAGGCTCCGGTGCTCCTGTAACTATCAGATGTGCTTTTCAAAACTCATTTGCCTTCTTCTCCTATGCATTTATATCCTCAAGACATCATCCCAAAAGCTTATGGTGGTAAAGATATAGACATGTTGGGATATTTTGTAAGTGATGTTTCATGTTTGGGAAAATGTATTAATACCAAGGTTTATGTGGCCATCAAAGGAAAGAGCATCATTGGTTGGCAGGATCTTGCAAAAATGGGACTCAAGCTTGTTCCTGGTTCAGACTGTCCTGTCAAAATCAATGATGTCTCTATTTCCTTTGTGTCTAAAAATGTAGATTCCCTAGTCAACAACATAACTTCAGATTTCCGAGAGGTTTTTAATGATTCAGTAGGCAAAATCAAGAATTATGAGCATTTTATCAAGTTCAAACAAGGTGCTATTCCTGTCACGCACAAACTGAGAGCAATTCCTCTGAATGTAAGGGAAGAATTGAAGAAATTGTTAGATAAAATGGTCGCTGAAGGCATAATTGAACCAACCAATTCCTCCCAATGGGTCAGCCCAATTGTTATTGTAAAAAAAAAGATTCTATGTGCAGACCTTCGCTCTCTTAACCAAAATATAATTATTGATTGTCACCCACTTCCAAAAATACAAGACTTACTTACTGGCATCTCTGGCTCCACATTCTTCACTCTACGTGATTTCCGCAGTGCATACCATCAAATTCCTTTATCTCCTTCTTCCACTGACCATACCACTTTCATCACTCTGTTTGGAGCATTTAAATATCTGAGACTTCCATTTGGTTTGGCCTCAGCGGCCAGCGTCTTTCAGAAATTTATAGACACTCTACTCAAAAATATTGACTCTGTCCAGGCCTACCAGGATGACGTTCTTATGTTTTCAAAGACTAAGGATGAACACATTCGTACTTTGCAAGAGGTGTTATCTAGTTTCAAAGATGTTGGAGTAACCTTGGGAAAGGACAAATGTAAATTGTTTGCAACACAAGTTGATTATTTGGGACACTCAATTTCTGCTAATGGCATCAAACGAAAATATTCTCTCACTCAGGCTATATCCAATGTTCCTATTCCCAATGACAAAGACTCTTTGAAATCATTTTTGGGTCACACAGAATATTATTCGATATTTATTCAGGGATATTCTCAAATTGTTCAACCTTTGCGTGCACTCTTAAAGAAAAATTTTAAGTTTTTGTGGTCCACAGAAATTGATTATGCATTCAACCTAGTCAAAAAAAGTTATAACTGAAGCACCTGCATTATCTTCTTTTACCCCTTGTTTAAAATGTTCAAAATCTGTGGTTGCCAGTCAATATGGGTTAGGTGCGGTTCTTTGTCAGTGGAGTGGTGCCAAAGAACATACCATTGGTTTTGCATCCAGAGCTCTCAATAGTTCTGAGAAAAATTACAGCACTATTGAAAAGGAAGCCCTTGCCTGCTCTTGGGCAGTTGAAAAGTTTAAGACTTTTATTTGGGTTTCTCATTTTATACTTCTAAGTGACCACAAACCCTATTACATTTACTTCACAGCAGCGGCACTGGAAAAGCATCAGCAAGACTTGTTCGCATACTTTCAAGACTACATGAATACCATTTCATCATAAAACATACTTCTGGAGGACATAATTTAAGGGCAGATTGTCTTTCTAGATTACCTTTAAAATATAATTCAGTTGATTCAAAATGTGATGACATAGAGTGTGTTGTTGCCTCTATTGAAGACTTATTTCTCTCTCCTTTTACACTTTCACATTCAGGTTGGGTCAAAGCTTATTCTTACGACTCCACTCTCAATGCTGTAAAAACTATTATAATCTCTGGTTGGCCGAAGGAGCGTTCTCTTCCTGCTCATTTGAAATCATATGCTCAGGTTTCAGATGACTTATCCATTGTCAATGATGTAATTTTCTGTGCAGATCAATGTGTTCCTCCAACCTCTGTTCGCATCAGACTCTTTCAAGCAGCACACGAGGGTCATTTAGTCATATGTGCCACCTCAAGAAAACTAAAAGAGCATTTTTGGTGGCCAGCACTTGATAGAGATGTCACACAATGGACTGATAGTTGTGATACCTGTTTAGTTTCCGACAAACACTGGAAGACTACTCAACTTCCCTTATACAGTGTTCCATTACCTGTTGAAGCTTGGTCTAAACTTGCAGTTGATTTTGCCGGCCCATTTGATATATTACCACATAACAAACACTACATTATTGCCCTCATTGATTATCACTCTAAGTGGGTTGATTTTGATTTTTGTGAAACTCCCAACTGGCTTTCAGTCGTCAACTTTCTAAGCAGAGTTTTTCAATATGAGGGGTCACCTAAAGAAATTATCACTGACAATGCTTCACATTTTTGTTCCTCTTTGATGCAAGATTTTTTGAAAGCTCATGATATCAAACATCTCAGGGTTGCACTTTACTCTCCCTCTTCAAATGGTCTCATTGAAAGGATGAACAGGTTTATCAAAGAAGGTATACAGTCTGCAATTTCATGCGATTTAGATGTTGAGTCTTTCCTTAGAAAAAAAATATGGTCTTGTCTTATCAATCCACATTCCACTACTGGCATATCACCCTTCAGATTACTTAAGAAAAGGAATCCTAATGGGAACATTTGTCCCTCATGGATCAAAAGTCTTGAAAAAAATAATAATTCTTGTTTAGTCTGTTATGACAAACAAATTATTAAGACAAATGTTCTGACACAACAGAAATTACAACAAAAACACTTTGATTCTTGCTTCACTCCTGTTTTACACACCTTTCAGATTGGGGATTGGGTCATGATCAAGAATCCAAATAGAGTCGAAAAGGGTGCTTACAAATTTTCATTACCAACACAAATGTTAAATACTTCCAAAGGATCTCTTGTCTTTGATAAAAAGGGATGGTGGAATAAGAGAGTTATAGTAAAACTTTCTCCTGAGAAAGCTAACAAAATTAATTTGTCTAAACATTCTCTTGACAATCTTTCATGCTCACATTTTCCTCTGGGTTAACCCTCTGACAATCTCTCTCATGGCACACAACCTGATTTCGTTCCTCAAACTCCGTCTGACAACTCCTCTCATTCTCTTTAACCTGTTTTCATTCCTCAAACCATTCCCATTCTCCCACACCCTCAGTTTCATGTTCAAGTAGAATTTCTCGCAATTGTTCTTTCCCTGTAGAGTTTAAGGACTTTTATTTGCCGTAACATTTCTCTTATTTCCAACAGATTATTCTTCCTTTGTAAAAAAGGGAGATGATGTAACGAGCTGTATTCTTTCATATGTTTTTAGAGTGTTGTTCCTCTTTTATGTTTTTACTTTCATGCTTGTCATTGTAGTGTTCCACGGCGTGCGCATCTTCAGGTATGTTTATCTTCAAAGGTGCATCGCTCGTGATGTATGCTCTCCCTCGAAATTCCAACTGCTGAATAAGTCATTCAGCAGTTGGACTTTCATCCGGACAGCTGTGCTCCTGTTAAATGCTGTTTTATACTGAAGAATAAACCTACTGGTTCAAATTCCATCCTTTGCTTCGTCTGCTTCTTCCAGTTTACATTGAAAGGAATTACTTCACAGTGGCAGCTTCCTTTTTGATTACTAGCCTGCTGCCTGTCCAGTACAACTGAGTCCTGAGGGGTAGATGTGCAGGACAGTGTGTCTAGTGATTTATCTTGGCTAGGCTGTTTGCAGGCCTGTTTGATTTGGTCTGGTGCTCCGGTTTCACTGGCGATGTCCAGATAAAACAGCAAACCTCACGCCACGTAGGATCCTTAATAAATGGAGTCGCCTGTACCTTGTTAAACATCGTATCCTGCAGTGCCTGAGAAGAGGTGGAGTGACCCCTCACAGTGTACTGTGTGGAGATGGTCGAGCCGGCATCATGCAGTCGGATGATTTTACGGCACAACACCTATAAGGAAGGCAGTGGGGTTGCGACCAGATAGCGACAGTGGGAAGCACACATCGAGGTTAAGGCAAAAGAGGCAGCAGCAGATGACACAGAGGGGAGCAGTCATTAAAAGAAGGAACACCAGGAAAGAAGCATTCACTTCCAGTGAGCACTGTTTTTAATCTGCATGACATGTTTTTTACTGGGTGTTTGCTGAGAGGCAAGTTATTTCTCATGTGTACCCTATATGCACACTAAATTCAATTACAGGACCGGAGGCTTCGTATTATGCTTTCTCTTTCATTTATTGCTACTCACAGCAGCCAATGAAACTTTAGTATTATGTAAATAAAACTACATTTCCCATTATGCACATGTGACACATCACATCCTGTCAGACCCCATAAGAGCAACCATGCTGCTTCTAACCAGTGACTAAAAGAGTAAAATAAGATTCCTTTTCCTTCTATTTTCAAAATATGCAGTCATTTATTTGACGCATGGTGATTTTTTCTTTCACAGATTACGAAAATATAGCCTAATTAAACTTTAAAACATGAGTTTCGTTCATAGAAAATAGGTAAGCTGATAAATACTCATCACCTAATACAAACTTTTAGAACCAATTAAGTAATACTCACTCCTTGCTTTTTGTTTTTCTTTCAGACCCCTGACGAAGGGGCTTTTTTATGCCCCGAAATGCATTGGGTTTTTTCTTAATTTATTTGTTATGATTTGACGATATATTGTTGGCTGTGTATAATAATCAGTATTTTCATGTAAATCTCTCAAACGATTGCTTGAAGTAATGTAATTTTGTACATCATGTGATGGAAACAATTGATTTATGATATTAAGCAAAAATAAACCAGAACGGTTAAAAGGAAAAGCATTCATTGTAGTGCGTGTCAGAGTCCTAGTGTTTCACACTAGGCCATATACATTGTTTTACCAGTGAGCAGGCACTAATCTGGCAGAGCACACTTATTGTAAAAGAATATTTCAAATTTGAGATACACTTGAGTGCAATACCCTCCTCCATTCATATCTAAACTTACTGCACCCTAAGGGCATTTGCACCAAATCAAACATTAAAATGTCATTCGATTCAATCGCTTCAATAACTGACAATCGAGCCAATACAAAAGTATACACGGCAGACGAAGCCAACATAATATACAAACTCATCAGAGAAGTAAAGACCTTCGACACGCAAGGAGGATCTGTTGAACAGCAACTTAAACAACTGGAATATCTCACTAGACGAGAATTAAACCAACGTTTACACGCAACCACTTTGATACAATATCATCGTGTCAGAAGGATTCCTAGGGGACTTAGACTTGCAATCAGACCAATGTTATACAGACTCAACAATAACCCAAAATTCATGGAGAAATGGTTCGAAATTCTCAATAAGTGTTCTTTGGATTTAATATTATTATTGGTCGAAGAGCTTGCCAAAACACTAAAGGATTTGGAAGAAGAAATACACAACATCAAACAAGAACTCTCAGAAAGACTAGAAGAAGCACAATGGGAAAGGTTCCTAGAAGATATCAATACGCGTCTTGACAAATACGGGAAGGAATTACAAGAGACCAAGCTGCGCAAATTCAAACGCGACACCATCGATTATAAGTTAAACGAAACGTATACATGGGCTGAGGTCTACGCAAAGAAAAGATTAATTGGTAGAAGACAGCAACCAACATCTTCTGATGAAAGCGTGGTCTCAGACAGTGAGTTAAACATCGCTAGACAACCTATTTCAACTCAACCATCAAAAGTAGGACAGGTCGTTGATGCACCATCTACCATACCAGGCCCCTCATCTGCTTTTTTAGAGAAGGACCAGCCACCCAGCAAACCACCAGATTTAACATTGGCTCAACAAGAAAAAAGACGAGAAGAGGACAAGGAGAAAGAAGCAAAAGAAAAGGAGAGAGAGAAAGAGAAGGACAAAGACTTGCAGAAAAAATCGGGGTTACGGAGCCAGACAAAAACCTTGTCATAAATATTTCCCAGTATCCATTATCAAGCTTTGAAGAAAACCTGTTAAATAAAGGCACCTCTTTTGTTCGAACATATCAGTCCAACGAGTTTGAAACAGAGATATCTTTCTTCAAATTTATGAGAGTCCTCAGATTGAAATATTTTTTTACCACCTTGGATCCAAAGGAGAATTCGGAAGACCCTATCAGGCTATTCAAGCCTAAAAGCAGTTTTGTTCCTCCTACATCACATAAAAGTCTGGACACTTTTGAGACCTTGGTTCGAGCAGACTTAAGTAAAATACATTACAAAAGGAAACTTAACAACTTGACAAGAGCAGAACAAAGTACAATACAACGCTTGGCCAGGAACACGACCATAACAATACAAAAGGCAGACAAGGGAGGTGGACTCGTAATCATGGATTCATTATTCTACAAACAAAAGGGCGATGAGCATGTTAAAGACAGGAATACCTATATGGAGCTACCACATGATCCTACAACTAACATTGGAAAAGATTTGGATAACATTTTGAAAAAGGCAGAAGAACTGGAATGGATAGACAACTCTACTAAGAGATACCTTCAACAAATCTACCCAAGGAGACCTAAGATATACTTTTTACCTAAAGTACATAAAAATGTCAACAACCCGCCCTTCAGACCTATAGTGTCGGGATGTTCCTCTATATTTGAGAATCCGGGAATCTTCATAGACACACACATGCAGCCATTCATACAGAAATGGCCTACTTATCTCCAAGACACCTCGGACTTTCTTAGAAGCCTATCAAACATTGACACGACAGGATGCGCTGAATGGACTCTATGCACTATAGATGTCACTGCATTATACACATCAATTCCGCATAAGCAGGGCTTAGAAGCTATGGAGTGGGCTCTACTCAGGACTGACAAATCAAATGAAGAAAGAATTTTGATATTGCAACTATTAGAATTCTGTCTTACGAACAGCTATTTCACCTGGCAAAATAAGTACTATACCCAATTGACGGGTACAGCTATGGGCTTCCCAGGAGCCTGTATATACGCAAATATCTACATGGCTAAATTTGAGCTAGATTACATTCTAGAAGATCCATCATGGCAGCAAGGACTCATTTACTATAAACGTTTCATTGATGATATTTTCATTATTTGGAAACAATCTACAACTGATTTACTCAAGGTTATTAAAAGTCTTAACCTAGCTGATCCAAGGATTCAATTCACACATAAAATCAGCAATACAACATTACCATTCCTGGATGTACTAGTTGAAATTAAAGATAGTTCTATAACTACTAAACTGTACAAAAAACCAACTGACAAAAATACAGCACTACTTTACAGCAGTTTTCATCCAGCAAATTTGATCAATAATCTGCCCATATCCCAATTCATGAGGATTAAGCGAATATCAACTGATAAAGACCAGTGTGAAAAAAGCCTCAATGAGCAAAAACAAAGATATTTGGAGAGAGGTTATCCCAAGAAATTACTGGAAGCGCATCTGGAAAAAATCAAGACTATGGCAAGAACCGATCTTCTGACCAAAACATCTAAAACTTCTAGCACCAGAATGGTGTTCGTGTCTAAGTACTCAACCGCTTCTCGAGACATAAAGAGAACAATAATGAAAAGATGGGAAATTCTTTTAGCAGAAAAGGATTTTGAAACCCTATTCAAGGAACGTCCACTGTTCGCGTATAAGAGAGCCCAGAATCTCAAAGAATTGCTGAGTAAATCCACACCGTCACAACAAGACCAACTTTACAAAGGCACAATGAAGTGTTATAATTGTAAGAATTGCAACAATGTAATAGCCGGTAACACACTACTACACCCACGGACTGGCGAAAAAATAGCATTGAGACATACCACAAATTGTGATTCAGAGCATGTTGTGTATTCAATTAAGTGCCCATGTGGCCTTTTGTACATTGGCAAAACAGACAGAAAATTGAAAATTAGACTTTCTGAACATAAAAGTCGAATACGCAACAAGAATTTAACATCTCCTTTAGCACAACATTGGATAGAGCAAAACCACGGTATTGCCCAAATTCGCTTTCAAGTGATAGAACTGGTGCCCCAAAGACTGGGTATGGACAATGCTAAAATATTGATCCAAAGAGAAACTTATTGGATTCGAAAATTGCAAACCCTGACCCCATTTGGATTAAATGATAAACTGGAAATGGCATGCTTTTTGTAAAACTGACAACATTTTTCCAACATTCCACACATTCACATACACAGATAAGGTTTGAAAGTCGAAAGTTCCAAAAGAGAAGATATTCGAATAGTTGCTTTAGATTGTATATAGGCAGGCTTGACTCTGATGAAATATTTGGCTTTGATATATAGTATACACTTGAAGGTTTCTTAATACAATGATCGTTGAGTATCAAGTTCCGAATACAACTCAAAATCGCTGATGTTATTTACATCTGTATGTGAATTACTAAAAAGCGCATATTTTTAAATTTGTGACCACATGCGATCGATTCACCATGTGTGATACATGTTAACACTTTGATTACAACTGTAGTATTTGATTTAATCACCCTTTTGACAAGACATAACCTAGGTTCAACCACTCGATAAAATTGCTTAACATTAATTCAACCTCGTCGTGCCGTCATAGAAGAGGGACTAATAATAGAATTCAACATCACACTCCATTGTGATTAAGTGAAAAAATTCTTTTCTATTTAGTGTGGCAATCATGCCCGTAACTTGTTATATGACTCCAGAGTACAATCGCCATAAACTGAGATACGTGACATTACCCGCGTTTAACAAATAAATAAACGTGAGTTTAAAAACTTGACAGCATAAATAGTAAAAAAAAGCTTGTCGTCACGAAATAACTTCAAACCAGAGGGCTCAATAAAGTTCGTACTCGCGTTGAGAGAGAAAAAAGACCGTCCTTCCAGTAAGACGGATGTTAAAATAAAAGTAGGACTATCAACAAACGCGCACACGGCATTCGTGCAGTGACTGTCATGGCGAGAACCCCGTTTTGAGCACCACGCTCACTGAAATAAGGTAACCGTCTACAACGAATTATTTTTAACAAACATTTAGTTGTTTGTAATTTCATAGTCATTATGACTAACGGGCGTTCCCTTTCCTTCTTTTTTAGTGCGGAAAGCGGACTTTTCGGCGAGACCGATACTTAAACAACTAGGCTCGCAGGTAAATGTGTGTCCGGTATTATTCTAAAAAGAGAAAGCAGATCTGTTTTAGAACAGTGCACTTACGTGAAACCGCTCTTTTACTGCAGGTCCCCCGCGCTATTGACATAACGTCCTAAAAAACAGGTGAGTTTGATTAACTATTGGCATCCTCACCTTTTCGTCAAATCCCTACAAAATAACTAAGACAGTTTTGTCGCATTTATGTCTTACAGATTTAACCTTTTTACCATCACAGGTAACTAAAAGAGTAAAATAAGATTCCTTTTCCTTCTATTTTCAAAATATGCAGTCATTTATTTGACGCATGGTGATTTTTTCTTTCACAGATTACGAAAATATAGCCTAATTAAACTTTAAAACATGAGTTTCGTTCATAGAAAATAGGTAAGCTGATAAATACTCATCACCTAATACAAACTTTTAGAACCAATTAAGTAATACTCACTCCTTGCTTTTTGTTTTTCTTTCAGACCCCTGACGAAGGGGCTTTTTTATGCCCCGAAATGCATTGGGTTTTTTCTTAATTTATTTGTTATGATTTGACGATATATTGTTGGCTGTGTATAATAATCAGTATTTTCATGTAAATCTCTCAAACGATTGCTTGAAGTAATGTAATTTTGTACATCATGTGATGGAAACAATTGATTTATGATATTAAGCAAAAATAAACCAGAACGGTTAAAAGGAAAAGCATTCATTGTAGTGCGTGTCAGAGTCCTAGTGTTTCACACTAGGCCATATACATTGTTTTACCAGTGAGCAGGCACTAATCTGGCAGAGCACACTTATTGTAAAAGAATATTTCAAATTTGAGATACACTTGAGTGCAATACCCTCCTCCATTCATTCGCTTCTAACCAGTGAGCCACACTACTCCTTTTAGACGAGGACACTTCGAGAGTCAAGACCCACAGGAGCACCGGAGTACTCGCGTTACCTCACCTAGGGAAGACGGGTGCATAGGTGTCTTTTGGTGTCGGGTTTCGTCGTCGATTCCAATAGAGAGCTGCGAAGAAATGCTGCAGGCGACCAGAGGAAAAGTGTCCGGGTGGATCCAAGGGTAGATCGGAGATGTTAAGAACCTGAAAGCAGAGGGGACAGAGTCTGGGTCACTAGCCAGTGACCAGGATGGCGACAAGGAGATGCCAGCCGACGTCGGGTGTTTTCAGGTGAAAGAGGTGAAGCTTGACTCTTCAGCCACGAGGACCAGGAGGCGTCGATGATGACCAGGAGCTGGATTCAAGCTGTCCCAGGAAGGATGTCGAGTGCTGCAGAGTCGGAATCCAGATTGGACGCAACAAGCCTTGGCAACAGCAACCCAAGCAAGATGATAAGAATGGCTTTGGTTCAGACCAGCAAGGTCTGAGGACTCCTCCTTTGGAGGGGAGTCAGAGCACGTCTGAGGCAATCAGGAAAGCTCAAGAAACAAAGGATTGGCCTTTGTGGGGGCTCACTAGCCAACGGACTAGGAACCGCGAAGGAGCCTCGAGTTGCGGTGAAGAAAGGGGACTCACGGGGAGTGCTGGCCTCTGTGCAAAAGGTGCTCGAGCAGGGGCTTCAAATACCCAAATGCACAACTTCGGAAAACTTCGGGAAGTAGGTGCAGTTTCAAAAATGTAGGATGTCCAGGAGTTCCGGTCCCACATCTCTTGTATCAGCTACAGGTCTCAGCTCTGCTGGGAACTCGTTTCAGGTTCAGAGATGTCTGGAAGTCTGTGTCCTGGGTCGCAGATTCTTCGGGATCCGGCGGGAGCCTCGAAAATGCAGACCGGCAAAGATGCTTCTTTGGTACCTGTCTAAACAGGGAGGTCACTCTTTGACCACAAGGGAGATTCTTCAGTCTTTCAATCGACATTAAATGTCGAAGGTCCAAGATTTCTTCTTCAGAGTTTCGTCCAGGTTATCTAAAGTCCTAGGGACTGGGTTCCTATACTTATACCAAGTTTAGGGGTTGGACTAACTCTAGGGTCCTACCTATGGGAGGACCTGGGGAGGGGGTGGTTACACCCCTTCCCCTTTGTCCAGTTTCGTGCCAGATCTGGGGCAGAGTGCCCCAGCAACCGGTTTGAAATGGGAAATGCATGGAGCACCTTGTGTGCCCCAGGCAGCGTCTGAAAAGCATTCACTGAATGCAACCCACCCTGCCCCAATACACTAAAGCCTGTCTGGGGAGGTGCTAGCACCTCACTGGGAAGGAAACCTATTGTCCAGGCCTCCCCTGCCGGAGTTTCGTCCAGCAGCAGGAGGTCAGACTCGTGTCTGTGGCAGCAGCATCCATTTTGTGATGCTGGGTCTCTGTTTTACTTTAACCGGGTATACCAGTGTGCACATGTCTTTTCCCTCTAGAAGGGTGGAATGCTACCACCGCCGCCAGGACTGGCCGCATGCAATTTTCCAAAGTGTTTGACACCAAACACGACATGTTTTGATAAAGGCAAACTAAAGTTAGCATTAACCGCGAGGATTATAATGCACTTAAGAGTATATGGTATTGCTATATCATAGAACAGCTATAAGGAGATATTTCCGAAAGCTGCAGAGGGGCTCAGCTCATGCTAGGGCACCCTCTCACACAAAACCAAGCAATCTGCCTTCAGGATTGTCAAGGCCTGCCATAGGAGTGGCTTATAGGTTAATATGTGTCTATATGTAAAGGTAGATATAGGTATACTATAGCTAAGTAAAGAATTCTTACACCACCTTACCCAAGCTGCAAGTGCAGGCTTGTGGTGCCCAGGGGTGGCATAATTCATGCTTCAGCCCCTGGTAGGCTTCTGGGGTACCTATGCCCTGGGTACATAAGGTACCATCTACAGGGACTCACAAGGGTAACCCATTAACCAATCTGGTATGTACCTAAAGTACATGGAATCCATTTTATAGAGAAAGCGGAAGGATTGGGGCCCTGAATATCAGGATCCCAGCCCAACTAAGTCGAAAAACAGCAAAACACCAGGCAAAAAGTGGGGGTAACCATATAGTCAGATTCCACCTTCCAACAATAAGTGTATTCCGTTTTCTTATGCTTGTTATATGCAAATTATTGTTTGTGTCAGGCACGCGCTGTGTTTGCATTGCCGCGCGTTATCGCGCTTTGTTTATCTAGGCTTTGCCTTTACTGTTACAGTGATTTCCATGGTTCAAATTATGCATTTGCTGGGTTAATATCGCGGACTTTGCGCTTTGTTTCTGGTTTGAATGCGACTCTCCCGCTGCTGTCGGGGAGCACCCCTCTTGCGGTCTCACTCTCTCCCGCTCAGGGAGCTTCCCAGTACCGCTCCGCCAACGGCAGATGTTAATTTCTATTTCTGCATGCGCAGAGGCTCCCCTAATCAGCCGGAAGCGCATGGAGCCTTCCACTTTCGGTTTCACAAAGGTTTCGATTTGGTAGGATTTTGGGCTAGGCACACCGCTAGTGCCAGTTTTTTGTCGTTTCTTTCCAAATTTCTCCCTATATTCCCCACAGAGCAGCATTATATGCCTGGCTGGCTGCGAAAACGTTTGGGCCTGGAGGGTGCACACCTCCTGGATACAATACTGCTCATTTGGCTCCAATTACGTCCCAAGGGCTGGAAGAAAATATATTTATACATTTTGCCCCACAATGGAGGACTGGGTCCACTATGAGGAGGATGATACCATACATCAAGAGGAAGTTACAAATCCTTCCTTGGAAGACAAGATTGTTGAGGCCCTGGAGGCCTCTTTCCAGTAGTCGGTCAACAAGGCCCTGGATAAAGCAGTTCCGGGAACTGTGCAGCAGGCGCTTGCTACTGCATTGAAACCTATCACTAAACAATTAGAAATATTTGCTAAACGCCATGGTTTCAATGCTCCTTCAGGTACTCACAAGGACGTCTCGGCTCCCGAACCTCAATCTAAGTCCAGGCCTCACTCTTATACTTTATCTTCCTTGCCTGCCCCTGACACTGGCAGATCCAAGGACCCAGTTACTGATCCTGATACGGACACCACGTCTACTGACACTCCGGATGAGTCTCCTCCTAAGGAGAGGACCAGGAAGTCCAAGAATGTGGATCCTCCACAACCTGTGTCCACTCCCTTCAATTTCAATCCAGCTGACATTGTTCACCCAAGGTCTTCGGACTGGTTGCCAGCCCCCGAGGTTGCCACATACCTGCATGACAACCTCCGCAGAAGCTTTGACAAGGAGGTGCAGAATAGGCTCCGCTCTGAGTGTCCCAGACCAGATACCTTAGATAAAGTAGCTGAAACTCCGGACATAGACTCCAGTCTCTTAACTTTCCTAAAAATGTTTGCTAAATACCCGAAAAAAGGTATTGATCGTGCCTGGTGTGGGTGCCAGGACAAACTCCTGGATGTGGTGGGCCCCTTGGCAAAGATATTCGAAATGGCGCTAGAGGCGCAGGAATCTGGTACTGTGATGGATCCTCATGTCTTGGCGGGATGGACCCAGAGGGCGACATGCCTCTTGGGTAATGCAAACTGCGCCATCTCCACGGAACGCCGAAAATCCCTCCTTATGCGGATGGATTCCAACCTCACGGAGTTGGCGGCAGCGGAACCAGGTCCTTTGGGGGACGGTAAAATATTCGGGGGAACGTTTCGTAAAGGACGTGGCCAAGTCCGTGGGTACCTTCATGGCTCTCGACAAGGCCCAGTCGGGGATCAAGAGAGTCTTTCAGGCTGGTGTTTTCAACAGGACTGGATGAGGCCCGGGCCGCTCATTTGGCTCGCAGTTCTTGCAAGGTCCTCAGAGAGGTGACTTTGGTCGAGGCAGGAGTGACTGGGATTCCAACCGTGGGGGAACTTTCTACCCCACCAGGCAACACTTTAACAAGAGACGTTTCAACAGAAGAGCATATCGTGGAAGCTTTCAAGCCCCAGAATCTTCAGGTGAGTGCTCCAGACCCCTTCCCACTTCCCTTGGGGGGTCGTACTCAGTTTTTCTTTCACAATTGGGTTCAAATATCTCAGGATGCTTGGATTTTAGACAGTTCAGAAGTTTCATCTAGATTTATTTCAGATTCCTTTTCAAGACAGACAGCCCAGACAGCTGTCTTTTTTCCCTAACAGAATGCGCCTTTATAGATTCAGAAATCGAAAAATTGCTGCGGAAACATGCCATAGCGTGTTGCGACGAGGGCCCTCGCGGTTTCTGCAGCAATATTTTTCTGGTACAGAAGAAAGGCAGAGGTTACAGGTTGATACTCAATTTAAAAGATTTCAATCATTACATGACCTACAAGCATTTCAAGATGGAAGGTATCCATCTGTTGGCGGATCTCCTGAAACAAGGGGACTGGCTGGTCCGTCTGGACCTGAAGGACGCCTACTTATCCATTCCGATCTTTCCTCCACATCGCCAGTTCCTGCAATTTCAATGGCAGGACCGATGGTACGAATATTTGGTCCTCTCCTCGGCACCATGGTGCTTCACCAAGGTGTTGAAGCCAGTGACTGCTTACCTCAGCGAACAAGGGGTTTGCATGATAGTGTATTTAGACAATATACTGATCATGGCGCAGTCGCCGACAGTGGCGGTTCAACATTTGCACATGACCATTGCTATGTTGCATGATTTGGGATTTGTGGTCAACGAAGCCAAGTCAGTACTGTGTCCTTCCCAGATGATAGACTTCCCGGGCTTCATCATAAATTCTCACACTGCTCAGTTGAGCCTTCCACGCTCCAAACTTCGGGATATCAAAGAAGAGTTATGTTCCCTGTTATCCAAACAGACGGTCTCTCTGAGAGTGATTGCCAGAATAGTGGGAATGTTGGCGTCGTCCATACAAGCGATCTTTCCAGGGCATCTTCATTATCGAGCCCTTCAAAGGTTGAAGATTCAACATCTGCAGAAGGGACTTTCCTACACGGACCTGGTACCTCTTTCATCGGAGTTCCGGGAGGAGATTCAGTGGTGGTTAGCCCACGTCGAAGCGTGGAACGGCAGAGCCATATTCGGCTGCCTTCCAGAGGTCGTTATAGAGTCCGACGCCAGCCGCTGAGGCTGGGGGGCTTGCTGCAGAAATATTTCCACAGGAGGGCGTTGGTCCCTTCGCGAACTAGACCTCCACATCAATTGTCTAGAGCTTCTCGCAGGGTCGTTCGCGATCCGGACTCTGTAACCCAAGAAAGTGTTGTGTTGCATCCTTTTGCGGATGGACAACATATCGGCAGTTCGTTACATCAACAAACTGGGAGGCACGAGGTCCTCCATGTTAGTACAGATAGCGAAGGACTTTTGGCACTTTTGCCTAAGTCGCCAAATATCGGTCATAGCTGAATATATTCCGGGCCAGTCGAACGTAGTGGCGGACTGAAACTCCCAACATCTCAAGGACTACAGCGATTAGCAACTCCAACCCCAGGTAGTACATTGGCAGCAGGCGATCTGGGGAACATGTAAGATCGACCTGTTTGCGTCCAGACTGAATCGTCAAATGACCAGATTCTTCAGCTGGAGACCGGATCCGTTAGTTCTGGTGACGGTTGATTTCACTCAGGACTGGTCCCAGTCTCTGAATTATGCCTTTCCCCCGTTCATATTGATTCCCCGGGTTGTCTCGCAGGTCAAGCTATCCTGGCTGAAGACGGCTGATAGCCAGAAACCGGTCTTAGGATGCTTGAATCTGGTCCAGGGAAGACATGGCTTGGCAGTTCGGGCTAGACTGTTCCCATGAGGCACAGGGTCAAGACTGATTTGCATATGGTCATGTCTGAACTGGGGTGGCTTGGTGAGCAAAATAATGATGGATTAATCCCAGATCTGTGACTGGGGGTGAATGTTTTGCCATTGTGCAACATTCCGTCCATCATCTTGTGTGTTTCGCAGGTAATGCGAGTGACTCCCCTGTATAAGTCGCAGCCTTGGTTCCCGATGCCATTGGAGGTGAGCTGCGACTCTCCCAGGAGGATTACGGAGTCCCCGACGATGCTCCAGGGCCCTCAGGGAGAGAGGCACCCGATGGTAATGTTGGGGAAGTTGTCCCTGATGGCCTGGAGACATTCCGGCAACGTTGGCAAATGCCTGGCTTTTCGGAACAAGCTTCAGCCTTTATCAACCAGGTTTGAGCCCCTTCAACTAGGAAGAGATACTCTTCAGCTTGGAAAGGCTGGGTTCGTTGGTGCGTGGAACAGCACATGGATCCATGGGGGAAGACTTACCCTGCGTTGTAAATTTCCTTTCTCAGAAGGCTTCCGAGGGATTGGCATATCGTTCCATTAATAATTTCCGTTCCGCCATTTCGGCAGGTCACTCCCAGATTGAGGGCAAACCAGTAGGGATGCATCCGTTAATATGTAAACTATTAAAGGGTATTAGAGTAGCGAATCCACCCAAACCCAGTATACTTCCTTATGGGACGTCTCTCTAGTTCCTTCCTTGTTTAATCAATGGCCGCAAAATGATATATTAACCAGGAAACAACATTCGTCCAAATTGGCCATGCTCTTGTCCCGCAGCATGTAGACGGTCATCTGACGTTAAGGCTTTGAACATTAAGGTATTTACTCCTGAAGGAGTTTTTTTTAACATTACTTCCAGAACTAAGACAATGTCTCGGAGTGTGGAATATCATGCTTTTCCTAGCAACGCTAAACTTTGTGTAGTTCAATGTCTTAAGGCCTACGAGGAATGTACCAGGTCCAATCGGCCTGTTGGTGTTGTGCAATTATTAATTGCTTTGCAGAAACATTCCAAACCTGTCACTGCGGCTATGATAGTCAGATGGTTGAAATCTGTTATGCAAGAGGTGGGTGTTAACACCCAGGTGTTTGGGGCGCATTCTGTTTGTGGCGCCATGGCCTTTAAAAGTTTTATGTTGGGTTCTACTGTTCAGGACATTATGCATTCTGCTGATTGGTCTTCCAAATCTACCTTTAAGCAGTTTTATTATAAACTGGTGGGTGATATTTCCTCTGTAGTATTTGATCAGCGTTAAACTAGCATAAAACGAAGCCTCCGGTCCTGTAATAGAATAAAAAATTAGCTAGCTATTGCGCCAAGAATTTTCAATTCTATTAAGGACACGGAGACGAGGATTATTCCACCCGGTTATATTACAGCACTGTAATGTTTTACCCACCCGTTTGTTTTTATTCTGTATAAGCAGAAATTACGGGTTTCCTGTCTCTCATTCTTCCAGGTTCTGAGAAGAAGATGGGTTAAATATGCTTCCTGTTAAGAAGACGTTATTTCCAGATGGATTGTTCTTCCACGTTGGAGGATGTTATTATTGGACTTCAGTTATGTTTGATGGACTTTTATTGTTTGAAGCAAAGAAAGAGGTGGATTTCTGGTCACGGTGGCTGTTATGGGGTCTGACAGGATGTGATGTGTTACATGTGCATCATGGGAAATTTAGTTTTATTTACATAATACTAAAGTTTCATTGGCTGCTGTGAGTAGCAATAAATGAAAGAGAAAGCATAATCCTCGCCTCCGTGTCCTTAATAAAATTGAAAATTCTTGGCGCAATAGCTAGCTAATTTTTTATTCCCGTTACAACTGGAGTATCATTGTAGGCTATTAAATCAAACATGAGACATGGGAGAGGATGTGGTGTTACCGCCAGAGCTGCAGACTTCTGAACTTGGGACTCAGATTCAAGTCTGAGCATTGGCTCAACATCGTGAGAATATGCACAAATGACTTATTCTTTCTGTTCCTAAAACCAAATCTGACATTCTCTAATATAACTGGTGCTCATGTGAAGTGCTCCAATGCATGCTATATAAAACTGCAATTAAAAGCAACAAACAGGATTCCAATTTGCACCTCACAAACAAATTAATGGCATGCATTTTGTGCAGAGGTGATTTCCTAACAACATTTTGGCCCTGGTGTTATTTAGGAAATATTTAGTAATCGCAGAAGGCTTGTCCTTCCTCTGATTCATTTGTTCAAAATCTGCGACATGTTATACATGTGCAGAGTACAGTTACACTCAAATATATGAAGGAACTTTATTGCATGATTAGTTGGAAACATCCCAAATTACACAAACATGTTTTTGTATGACACATATTTTAAGGCACTTTCATATGTGATAATGAACATAAAAAAAGGTTCTGTGAAATCAACAGTTTGTCTAGGATCACACACTTTGGTGACATCAGTTTTACACTGAACAATGTGATCAATAGATGGGTATCCTGTGGTGGCGCGGTCTAGTGGTTGCACGTCACGCGCTGACGTGACGTGCCGGTGGCCATGTTTGGGGGCTGCGCGCGCATCGCGCTTTCAGTGGCGCGAAGAGCCGAGTACGGAGGATTAGCGGCTCGGCGCTCTTTAGGGGAAATTATCCAATAAATGTCAGTTAACCTCACAGTGGCTGCAGCGTCTTCCTTGGGGGTAAATACAACTTTACAATGGCGACGAGGACGGGATTGTAGACTCCCCCCCCACAGCAAGGAGGCACCGAGGGAAACATCAACAATACCGGTGGGCAGAAGACACCAGCAGCGAGCAGGACCACAGAAGCCAGGTGGCCAGAGGAACAAGAGGTCAAGAAGAGACCAACATCTACCACACAGGTACCGTACCCTAAAGAGCGTGGCAGAGCCCAGAAGCGCCCAGAAGGGTGGAACAACTAAGAGACAGGGGCTGGCCAGACCCCAGAGGCACAAAGCAAAGCGCGCCAGATCACGCAACGACCCACAAGACAGGGAGAACCGCGCTGGAAACCTCACAAAAGAGCGAGGGGGCTACGCAGGTAGTCCCCAGGCCCACGCAAGCAAGGAAGAGCAAGACAACACGCCGGGGAGTCCCAGAAGCCAAGGGAGCGTACAACCCACGATCAAGAGTGAGAAGATGAGCGTGCAAGCGAGATATGCGCCGGCGCCGGTGCAGTTTCTGCCCAGACCCGGAGAACCACTAATGAAGTGGGAGGACTGGAGAGAATACATTGATAATTTCATAGGAGTCTTGGGAGATGAAAATGAGGAACAGTTCAACCCCAAGAGAAAAAAGCGCATCTTGTTGCTCAACCTAGGCCCGGAAGGTCTGAGAATCTACAAGAGCCTAGTGCCAAAACAAAGAGCAAGCACTGACGATGATGTGTATGCCCACGCCATTGATGACCTGAATGAACACTACAGACCAGCGGTGTGTGTATCTTTGGACAGGTTCAATTTCCAGCAGAGAAAGCACCGCCCAGGGGAGACGGTAGAGGAATATGTGGCGGCACTGAAGAGGCTGGCGTCCACGTGGAGATACGACAATTGGGAAGAGGAGTTCATCAAGGATCAGGTGGTGATGCACACCACGAGCACAGCAGTGCAGGACAAGCTATGGGCCAGCGGGGACACCACACTAAAGGAGGTGATGGTAATCGTCAAAAGAGCAGAATTGGCACGCAGGTGTGCGGAGGCAACGAAGAAGGAAACAGCGCCTAGCGCCATGGTAAACAGAGTAGATGATGAGGAGCCCCGCAGAGACTATAAGTACAAGAGGTCGTCAGAGAAGGGACCCAACAAATGGCAAGGCAACCCAGGCCCCCCGGAAAAACAGGCGGGAAGCAACAAGAAGCCATGCTACAGGTGCGGGAGCTGGTCACACGAGGCGCACAACAGGAAGTGCCCAGCATTCCGCGCCAAATGCATGTACTGCGGCATAGTGGGCCACTATGAGAAGGTATGTCGGAGGAAGACTTCTAAAGGCATGGTGAGATACGTCGGTCAAGAAAGCAACGAACAAGAAGAAGGGACAGAGGAGGATGTCGCCACGGTACTCTGCATCTATGATCAGGTGTTGAGCGTGGATGGCCAAGTACTGGGCGTGGATGGCAGAAGGACGATGAAACCTGTCCTGGAAATGTCGAAAGGAGGAATTCTGATAGGCGTGGTGGCCGACACAGGTTCGCCCTACACCATCATCCAGAGAGCGGTGTGGGAGGAGAGCTTTGCACCGCATCTAGGCCCAGAACTGGAGAAGCTGGACATCCGCCCAGTCACGTATAATGGGGTCCGCATACCAATGGCAGGATTCAGACCATTAAAATTCGAATTTAGAGGCCGGTCCGCTTACTGCAAACTCTACATATCAGAGAAGGGTCCTTCGGTCCTCGGATGGCTAGACCAAGGCAACCTGGGCATCAAGTTGGATCCGGGAGGCAAAGAACAAATACTACTTACGGAGCCGGAAGCCTGGCCAGACCTCGACAGATGGAGAAGCGAATACCCCAAAGTATTTGGAGGCACGGTAGGAAGATTGGAGAAATTCTCACATAAGATCATCCTGAAGGGAGATGCCATACCAGTAGCCCACAAAGTGAGAAATGTGCCTTTGGCAGTGAGAGAAGCAGTACAGGAAGAACTTCAGGATTTAGGGAGGAAAGGGATCATTGAACCCATCACGTGTGCGGAGTGGCTGGCGCCCCTGGTGGTGGTTATGAAACTAAGCGGGAAGGTCAGGCTGTGTGTCGACCTGCGCGAACTGAACAAGAACATTGTGGTGGAGAAGTTCCCCTTCCCTAGAATAGAGGAGATGCTGGCCAGCACCAGGGGAATCAAGTGGTACTCCACTATAGACTTGACCTCAGCCTACCACCAGATTGCACTACACCCGGAGAGCCGCAAACTTACATCGTTCATCACCCCGTTCGGGTGCTATCAGTTCTGCTGCATGCCGTTCGGGCTGGCCTCGGCGGCTGCAGTATTCCAGAAGCTGATGCACCAACTGTTTAAAGACACGGCCGGCGTCCAATACTTCCAGGACGACATCCTGGTAATGGGGCGAGACAGACCAGATCATGACGTGAAACTCAGCAAAGTCCTGAAGATCCTAGAGGGTAAAGGCCTCACAGCGGAATGGACCAAGTGCCGGATTGGAATGGAGTCGGTAACCTACTTGGGACACGAAATAGGGGTGCGAAGAGTGACTCCGAAAGCAGAGAACGTGAAAGCGATCTGTGAAGCACCACCGCCCACCAACAAAGAAGAAGTCAGATCATTTATCGGTATGGCGGAGTATTATAGCAAGTTTGTGCAGCACTTCGCCTCCAAGACCCATCACATGAGGCAACTGACGAGAGACAGTACGGAATTCCGCTGGTCAGAGGAAGCACAAGGTGAATTTGAAGTCATCAAGAAAGAAGTAGCAGGGGCAGTACCACTCCAAGGATATGACCCCCAAGGGAGGACAGTGCTGACCACTGATGCCAGCGACAAGGGGCTGGGAGCGGTCCTGATGCAAGACCGAGGGCAAGGAAGGATGGAGACGCTCAGCTTCGCATCCCGCACGCTGAGTGAAACAGAAAAGAAGTACAGTGTAATAGAAAAAGAAATGCTGGCAGTCGTGTGGGCTATGACCAGATTCAGGCAGTTCCTCTGGGGCACACGGTTCCAATTGAGAACGGATCATAAGCCCCTATTGAAAGTGCTAACATCCAGCGGACATGCTGACGCTACGCCCAGGATCTCCAAAATGACTCTGAAATTGCTAGAATTCAGATACGATGTGGAATACATCCCAGGCAGTAAGAACAGAGTGGCGGACTATCTGAGCAGGGCAGCAGCCATGAAGCCGAGCGGGGAAGACAAAGCAGGAGCAGAAGAATGGGTAGCACTCACAGAAGACCAGGAGAAAACAAGAGGCAATCAAGAGTGGAAAGAGGCGTACGAGGAAGACCAGATCCTAGAAGAGGTGAAATCATATATCACAAAGGAATGGCCAGACAAAAGACAGACCCGGGGGGACCTCAACCCATTTTTTGAAGTCAGGGAAGAGTTGTCGATGGACGACCAAGGAGTGTTTGTGTACAGGGGGGAGAAGGTCATTCCCCCAACAGGCATCATCCCCAAACTATTAGACATGCTCCACGATGGACACTTGGGAATTGGGAAACTGAAGCTGAGGGCCAAGCAAAACTACTGGTGGCCAGGAATGGATGTAAGGGCCGAGAGGCACGTCAGGGACTGCTCACAGTGCCAAGGCGCAGATAAGACACTCAAACCACTGCACCCAGCTCTTGGCAAATTCGGCCCCCCGAGGAATCCGTGGGAGGAGTTGTCTGTGGACATCCTGGGCCCGATCTTAGATGTACACGGAGTCCAAAAGTACTTGTGTGTCCTCGTGGATAGGTACTCGAAGTGGCCAGAGTTGAAGGTAGATGAAGCGATGGACACAGAGACCATTATAAAGTTCCTGGCTGACACTTTTGTGAGGGAAGGTATCCCAAAGTCCATCCTAAGCGACAATGGCCCCCAATTCAGATCAGAGAAATGGAGCAACTTCATGCAGAGGAATGGCATTCTAGCCAAGCACACGTCCATATACCACCCCGCTGGAAACGGACTAGTAGAGCGATTTAACAGAGTGGTGATGGGATCGGTCCAGGCTGCCATCTCCAAAAACAAGGACTGGGAAAGAGAGATATGGCACATGGTGTGGGCGTACAGGATCACCCCCACAGGGACAGGTTACAGCCCCTTCCAAATATTGAGGGGCCGCGAACCATTCACCCGGGACAATCGAGTGTGGAAGGAGAAAACAATAACGAGCGAGTGGTCCCCTGCAGTGGTGCGAGCCAACTTGGAAAAGGCACAAGCCGTTTACTCGAAACACTACAACAACCGAAGAAACGTGAAAGATACAGAATTGGAAAAAGGTGAATGGGTGCGCGTAAGGTTGGCCACGCTACAAAGGAAAGGAGAGAGTAAATACAGCAAGCCCATGCAGGTTAAGGAAGTGCTGGGTAGAGCGGCTTTGCTGAGCGATGGAAACGTGTGGTCACAGGACCGCATGGCAAGATGCAACAGAATTCTACGATGGGACCAAGGCGGAGCAGACTTAGGAAATGAGGAGGAAGGAACCGACGAGCAGGAACAATCGGAGGTGGAACCGGGCGCGAGAAGAGGAGAACAACAAGGGGAAAGGACTGATAACGGCGACCAGGAGCATGTGGTCGGAGAGGGCATGAGCAGACGAGATGTAAGTGCGGCTGAGCTTGGAAGTAGAGGAGGAAACGAAGGGACTCAGGAAGGGGAGGCCCCAACTACCCCGGTGAGACTGACCCGGAGGGGTAGAGCGGTGGTCAAACCAGCGAGGTTCCGAGACTTCGACATGAACGGCGGACTGTGAGTTAAAAGTTTCTGTGTTGGGAAAAAGTGGAGATACGTGGTGGCGCGGTCTAGTGGTTATACGTGACGTGCTGACGTGACGTGCCGGCGGCCATGTTTGGGGGCTGCGCGCACATCGCGCTTTCAGTGGCGCGAAGAGCCGAGTACGGAGGATTAGCGGCTCGGCGCTCTTTAGGGGAAATTATCCAATAAATGTCAGTTAACCCCACAGTGGCTGCAGCGTCTTCCTTGGGGGTAAATACAACTTTACATATCCATTTCTGATATTGCATGCTAATGCTTTGTAATTCTTAGAAGATGATATTAAAGCATAGGTAACACTGCCTGCTGTGAACCATGCTTAGTGCTACTTCAAAATTTGCAAACATTCGTGACAAGAATTTTCAATTCTATTAAGGACTAGGAGGCGAGGATTATGCTTTCTCATTTCTTTAATGAAATGCTCAGCAGCCAATCAAAAACAAAACTACAAATCCCATGAACACTTGGGAATGACCCTAGAGGAAACACTATATAAGGTCCAAATACTAGTCCTTCTTCCTCTTTCTTTGGGTAAGCAGATCCACATCAAAAAACAATCCCATGTAGAGTAACAGCAGAAGTTCCAAGCAAGCCGCCGAAATCCAAAGGATCTTGTAACAGAAGAGTGAGGTATCCTGGATCCGGGCGCAAGGAGACAGAGAAGACTCTCGAGGCACAGCAACCACATCATTTCTGGTCTGAACCTGTAAAAGATACAGAGCCGTAATATCCCAATAATGGAGAAATTAAAGCAATACAGGGGGGGAAAAAAACAAGGAAAATATATAACTGCAACAGTATGCAAATAATTATACAGTACATAAAAATGCAACATAGTGATAATCAGGGTGGGATAATCCTCGCCTCCTAGTCCTTAATAGAATTGAAAATTCTTGTCACGAATGTTTGCAAATTTTGAATTCTATGTCAGGACAGGAGGCTCCGATTATGCTTGTTCAAAGCTCGTCCACCACAACAGATGCAACAGTAACAATTGGTTTATAGTAAAATTGCTTGAAAACAGAGTCTGAAGACTAGTCTGCAGCTTTCATGATGTCAAACAAAGTAGCACCCATGGAGTAAGCTTTTGAGGCCATTGACCCTCTAGCAGAATGTGCACCAAACACAGAAACATCAATGCCCGCCTCGGACATGAGACAGCGCACCCAGCGAGCTAAAGTAGCCGGTGCAACAGGACGGAAAGGCTTCTGTAAGGCGATCAACAACTGACCCTGCATGTCAGCGCGGAAAGAAGCGGTACTCACCTCGTAATCCTTCAAACACTGGACAACACAAAGATTGGGATGATCCGGAAAAGAAGGATACGTTATGGAGGAAGTGTTGGTTTTAGTCCTCCTAGAGAGAGTGAAAGTAACACCCTCAGGGGTGAAACAGCGACCCGCAAGATCTAAAGCACGAATATCCGAAACACGTTTGCAAGGAACTAGACACAGTAACATGGTCAGTTTTGCAGACAATTGTTTGAGAGATAACAAAAGATTAGTAGGCCAAGCCTCCAAAAACTTTAGAACAATCGAAACATCCCACAAAGACACATATTTCGGTGTGGGAGGCTTCGCGAGGCGAATACCCTTCAGGAGTTTGGAAAGTAAATGGTGTTCACCAACAGGCTTACCATCAATGTGGACATGGCCCGCCGAAATGGCAGAACGAAAACTATTAACGGTCCGATACGCCAAACCAGAAGTGGCCAGAGAGGTCAAAAAATTAATGACTAGACTGATATCCGCTGAAACGGGATCAACCTCCCGTTGAACACACCAATCACTCCAGCGTTTCCAGGCTCCTCGATACCGCTAGTGGGAATTGGGAGACCAGGCGTTACTAATGAAGGTGGCAGCTTCGCTAGAAATGCCTGGGACCGACCAACGATCCCCGAGATTCGCCATGCCATCAACTGTAGAGTGCCGGCGAGAATGAGGGGATGCGGATCTCCGAGAGGATCCTGCAACAGATTCCGCTTCAGGGGAAGAAGGAGGGGAGGAGCACAGCACATTTCCAAGAGAACCGGGAACCACGCTTGAGCTCTCCACAAGGGAGCAATCAGAATCAGCTCCGCTCGAAATCGTTTGGTGTAAGCAAGGACTCTGGGAAGCATCATGAACGGGGGAAATGCATAACAAAGAGTCGACGGCCACTGTTGGAGAAAAGCATCCGTGGCCAGAGCTAAGGGGTCCGGTCTCCAGCTGTAAAACCGGGGAAGCTGTGCATTGAGGCGAGAGGCGAAAAGGTCCAGTTGACACTGGCCCCAAAGCCGAAGAATGGCGCGGAAGACTCGAGGGTGAAGTCTCCAGTCGCTGAAATCCCGAAGATGTCGGGAGTGCCAATCCGCAATCTGATTGTCGCGGCCCGGGAGATACTCTGCAATAACCGTGATCTTCCGGTGGAGGCAAAAATGCCAAAAATCCTTGGCAATCTCCGCTAATATCTTGGACCGTGTCCCGCCCAGTTTGTTGATATAGCGGACTGCTGACACATTGTCCATCCTGAGAAGAATGCAACAATTCGTCTGAATGGGGGAGAAACACCGAATCGCAAAGGAACCCGCTAGGAGTTCCAGACAATTGATATGGAGAGACAACTCCTGGGGAGACCAACGACCCCCTGTCGAAACCGATCCGCATCGGGCTCCCCAAACCCATCGACTGGCATCCGATTCGATCACCAGCTCCGGGGACGACCCGAACAGGGCTCGACCGTTCCAGGCCTCCATGTGATCTAGCCACCACTGCATCTCCATCCGCACCTCCTCTGAGAGAGGAATTTGATCCGAGTAGCGGAGGCCTTTCCGGAGATGCTGAATCTTCAGGCGTTGCATCGCCCGGTAATGTAAAGGACCTGGAAAAATTGCCTGAATGGAGGACGCTAGAAGACCTACCACACGTGCTAACGACCTTAGTGACACAGTCTGTTTGGAAATAACAGACGTCAACTCTCTCTGGATGTAGCGGAGTTTCTGATTGGGCAAGAGAAGCTGACAAGTCAATGAATCTATCTGAAACTCCAGAAAATCGATAGACTGAGTGGGAACCAAAACCGATTTCGGAACATTGACTAGAAAACCCAGAGACTGCAAGAGTGTGATGGACCACTACAGATGTTGCAGAAGCTTGAGAGGGCAATCCGCCATAAAAAGAATGTCATCCAGGTAAATAATCAATCGGACCCCCCTGGAACGAAGATGCTCTACAACTGGCCTCAGCAATTTCGTGAAGCACCATGGTGCTGACGAAAGGCCGAATGGGAGAACCTGATATTCGTACCACTGATTCAGCCATTGAAACTGTAGGAATCTGCGATGGGGCCTGTAAATCGGGATAGATAAATAAGCATCTTTCAGGTCCAGACGGACCATCCAATCCCCTTCCCGTAGGAGATCCCGCAGAAGATGGATACCCTCCATCTTGAAGTGCCTGTAGATCACCCCGCTGTTGAAGTCCTTCAGGTTGAGAACCAGGCGAGACCCGCCTCCTTTTTTCTCGACCAGAAAGACTGAACTGACAAAGCCCTGTGGATGGCGTTGGGTAGGAACAATCGCCCCTTTGCTGAGGAGCACCTCTATCTCCTCCGACAGACAAGTCTGAGAGTGACTGGAAAAAAGCATAGGGGTCGGCAGACGGGTTTGATGTATTGGATGATAGAACTCTATCTTGAACCCTTGAACGGTTTCTAACACCCAAGCATCGTTGGAGATCATGCGCCAATTGTTCAGAAAATATTGCACTCTACCCCCCAACATCACATCGCATGCTTGAATTAGGCTCACCTGTAGCTCCGGAATCTTGATATTGGCCTTGGTGGCCACCAGAACGTCCCTTGCCGTATTGTCCTTTTCCTTTACGGGAAGGATAGAAGTTGGCGCGGGTAGAGTAGCCAGAGTCGTATTGACCACCACGTTGCTGCGAGGCACCCCTCTGGGACTGTTGTTGAGATCCACGGCCGAACGATCGTCCCCTTTGTCGTCCGGCCTTGGTGAAAACCGGACGCATGGCCCGGCGCAAGGACGCCTGCGCTTTATCGATGCCGCTGAAGGCGGACACAAACTTAGTCAGCTCCTTTAAGAAGGGCTGTCCAAACAGAAGGCCCTGCGCTTCTGGACCGGCCTCAGAGGTAGCTAATTCTGCCAATTTTGGATCCAGTTTCAGGAGAATGGATCGACGTCGTTCTGCTGAAATGGCACAATTAACATTTCCAAACATGCATACGGCCCTCTGGGCCCACTCTATGAGTTCGTCAGGATTAACAGTCGCCGAGGCTTCCTTGGCCTTGAAACCCAGGTCTAGGATCTTAGATAGGGGACCCAACATGTCCATTAATTTATCCTGGCAAGACCGCCAGGAGCGGTCCAGGCCCTTCTTCGGATCCTTAGAGTATTTTTTAAGGTAGGTGACCATCATAGGGTCCACCTCCGGAGTCTCTGCAATATGGTCTGCAAGGTCCGGTCTCGGGCACTCCGAGCGAAGCCGAGCTCGGACTGGCGCCTCAAAGGGCTGGCGGACATACGCCTCCAGGTAGGCCGCCACTGCTGGAGCAGGCAACCATGAAGTCGAATTCGGATGAATAATATCCTCCGGTTCGAAATTCAGAAGGGGGGGGCGCTCAGGAGCGTCAACAAAGTGCTCCTTGCGAAGGCGCTTCTTAGGAGGTGAAGTGTCGTGACCTGAGGAGGCCTGCGCATGATCCGAATCCTCCAAGTATTGTGACGCAGAAGTTTTCGATTTTTCTGAAGCCAAAACCTTCGCCAACCGTTGAAAGTCTGATTTATGAGGGTTGTGAGGAGACTTCGCAGACTTCTGGGAAGGTGGCAACCAACCCTGTTGAATAGCATACTCATTCAGGTGACGTTTGAGGGGATTAATAGCCCTAACCAGAGCCTTATTCACCGAAAGTTGAACACCTTTATCTAATTCCTCCACTAGGTTGTATTCCATGGAGTCATCCTCCTCTTCGTCATAAAAGCAGTCATCATCTGCGTCATAGTAATCAGCCATCGCACTAGAGTGCAGAAATTCAATGCCCACAAGATGACTGACTAATTATGGAGTATCAAGGATACAAATAAGGGGGAGTGACAACCCCAAGCAGGCTCACTGAGAAAGGTAAGGACCAAACTCAAAGTAACAAAATTCGAATGTGGAGGGAGATAAGCCTGCCAAACTCACTCTAGGCAGAGCCTATGCACAGAAATAACTACCACAGCACTTTCCTGTGCTCCGGCGTCGACGGGGTCGAAAGTTCAGGGCTGTGGGCGTGAGCGCTGGTGAGAAGCGTTCCTTCACTTGACCGGCGTGAGGCGAACAGCCAGAAACCGGAAACAAACAGTGCGCATGCGCGACGCTGCTGCCTCTGAAACACCGGCTCGAGAGCGCTCGCGCTCTCCCAAGAAGCCGACGACCCCTGCTCCCACTCCACCAAGCAACCGGGCACAACAAAGCGGCCAGGCGCAGGGAGGTGAACACACGCTCCCAGGAAGACACGCCGCAACGGACGCACAAAAGAACGGCACCGAAGCCGAGAAAGGGTACACAAGCGCTGCGCACAGAATATCACAAGCAGCGAAATATAAGGCAAGTGTACACAACAAGTCAACAATAATAATACCAGCAAATGCAATGCAAGAAAGGTAAAGAGACTTAACTGGCTGCGGAGCAGCAAAGAAAGAGGAAGAAGGACTAGTATTTGGACCTTATATAGTGTTTCCTCTAGGGTCATTCCCAAGTGTTCATGGGATTTGTAGTTTTGTTTTTGATTGGCTGCTGAGCATTTCATTAAAGAAATGAGAAAGCATAATCGGAGCCTCCTGTCCTGACATAGAATTTTGGCGTATGAAGCTTTCTCACACCCCACGGATTCCCTAAAAAGCGCTGAATCGGAGGCTTGGTTGCAGTGACACACAACCTCCAGGTAGCACCCCATGAATGTAGCCTTCTCACATTTTCCCTTTCCTTTTAAAAAAACCCAGAACCTGGGGCCTGGCTGCATGACGCACTGCTTCCAGGCAGCACGCTTATATAAGGGCACTAAGTTAGTTTTGCAGCAGTTTTAACATCTTCTTAGTTTCTCCTTGCTCAAATGGGTGCATTTTCTGATATTTACATATGTTTCCCTGTTCTTCGTTGCTTGATTTTGCTCGCACAAAAGTGTTACTCGTAAACGTTGAATGTCACTCATTATTACACTGAAATTCTGAAAATGTCACACATAAGCAATCAGAAACCTTGGCAGCTATGCATGGTATCACTGCTGCAGGAACTCCCGTTTCTCGACCAATAGGAAACAAACGTGGCTGGTCACTGGTAAGTAAGATTAGAGAGGGATATCCTGCCATGCTTTGCAGCTCGAGACAAAGATCCCCATTGCACCTGTCACCCATTCAAACGTTCTTGGTTTGTTAGGACATTTCTGGGTGCGTTTTGGAACTTGACATTTTACGTCTGAAATTTAGGAAGCAATTAAATGATGGCTCTAAAGGAACCAATGACGCCAACTGTCCTGTTTTGGTGCTCAAAGAAGACAAGAAAGAGGAATGCTCATTAGTGGATGTGAAAATATATTCCTGAACGAACTCTCCTCCCTGCCCCTGGTCTCTCATCAGGCCGTCCGTCTCACCACAATCTGCTTCTCTAGCGCACTCACTCTTTCCTCATAACTCTATATGATCTCACTTAAACAGCTCTGCCTGTCTTCACGGCTATCCCACGCTCCCTCATCCTCAGGCTAACCTGGCATCAAAAATCCCCCCACCCTCCACGGCCTCCAGTGCTTTCTTTACTTGTCTGTTTGGGATCCTCGACCCGCCCCTTTACACTCTGCACCAATGATAAACCAAGGAAAGAAGCTGTCACTTGAAGGGGCGGGACTGGGGTTCCACGCACATGTGCTCGCTATGCTAGTGGCAAGTTTTCGTCACGTGACGTGAGCGTCACGGCTACGCTGCTTCCCGTGCCGTAAAGTTGTTGCTAGCTTTGCTGTGCACATCATGCCTGCTTCGTTTCGGCAGGTTGGAGAGAAACAGCTTCCTCATGAGATCGTCTTTATGGCTTGGTCCCCCAAGCGGGATCTCATCGCTCTGGCCAATAAGGTTGGCGAGGTAAGAGACAACTGCCATTTGTTTGGGAGGAGGGAAAAGCGGCAGTGTGTGCTCTCATGCAGTTGAATGGCTGGCCATGCCATCTCGAGGCTGCAGAATGTTAATCAAAGTATACTGGTGGCCCTCAGCATTTTGAAGGGATGCAGCAGTGACGCTACGATTGAACAGCGACTAGTGCACACGCATTTTGACCTAGAGCACGGTTACCTAGGCTTTGGCGGGTAGGGTGACCAACCGTCCGTAAATTTCACGGACAGTCCGTAATTTCGGCCGTCTGTCCGTTGTCCGTGAAGGATTCTTTAACGGACGCCATTTGTCCGTAATTTTAACCGGGCACCGGTCGCACCTCCCTAAAGCCGGCACAGCTTCCACTCATCTCCCTTCTTGACGTGACAAGACGCATTCAGGGCTGTTTGCATCTGAATAGATGCCCCTGGTCTTGAAGCTGCAACCCCCACCCCTCACACCTCCAGCCCTTGATGAGCTGTTAAGAGGTGCTCGAAGGTGACTGAGAGGGGGGGGCTGCAGCTTCAGGAGCAGGGGGCATCTATTCAGATGCAAACAGCCCTGAATGCGTCATGGCTCTGCAATTTGTGAGAGACATTCCCTTTCTGCTCAGGGCCCCAAACCTCCTACAACCGGTCTGGATTACACAGAGGCAGCACGTGGTTCTCTTCACAGAACAGAGCTTAATTACGGTCACTAAATTGTAAACAAACATCGATTCTTCAAACATGAAGTATTTAATATAATAAAATTAAGAAATGGCACAATCGCACCCACACTAACAAAGTATGGAAGACAATCTGTTAAATTCGTTCTCTTGGAGTATCTCCTTTAAGTACTGTACATCACAGTGGGGGATGACAAAAGTAACACTTTGGAAAGAGACCCTGTCTTCTCATTGTCTTGTCCAGGAGGGGGTGAGGAGCCCTACCCCACCCTGGAAGAGACCAAGATGATACTAGAATACCGCATGCCCACCCCTGTGCCCATCCTGGTGGATCCTGGTCCCCCTCCTGCCTATCCTCCCCCAGTGATGTCTCCTGTCCCTCGCCCCCCATCTGTGGTGGATCCTGTCTCTGCCCTGGGTGGCTTCTGTCCCAGTCCAGGAATGGCTCCTGCAGCTCAAAAAGGCTCAGCTCAAAATTAATATGAAAAGGTGGGCGAGTGAGTAAGTGAAGGGATGGGTGGATGGCTGGATGAATTAGTAAAAGGGTGAATGGATGAATGAAAGATTGAATAGATGGATAATAAAAGAGGATGGGTGGATTGATGAGTGAGTGGTGGAAGGATGGAAGGGAGAAAGGGTAAATAGCTGGATGTATGGGCGGAAGGGTAGCTGGATGGGTAAAAGGGTGGATGGATGAGTGAAAGGATGGATGAGTAAAAAGGTGGATGAGTGAGTGGGTGGGTGAATGGATGAGTGAAAAGATGGCTGGATTGATGAATTGTTAAGTGCAAGGGTGAATGGATGGATGGATGAGTGAAAGGGTGGATGTAAGGATGGATGAGTGAGTGAAAGGGATGGTAGATGGACAAAAGGATGAATAGATGAGTGAAGGAGTGAAAGGATAAATGGATGAGAGAATGGATGGATGAGTGATAGGGTCAATGGATGGATTCATGAGTGGATGAGTAGATGGATGGATGGGTGGGTGGATGGATGGATGGAAGGAAGGATGGCTAAGTGAAAGGGTCGATGGAGAGAGAAAGGGAGGATGGATGGATGACTGAAAGGGTGGATGGGAGGGAGGATGAGTGACTGAGTGGATGGATGAGTAAGTGAAAGGATGGCTGGATGGGTGAACGGGTAAATTGCTGGATGGATGAGTGAATGGATGATGGGTAGAAGAGAGGATGAATTAGTGTACAGATGGATAGGGTGAAAGGATGGATGGATAATGGATGGATGAGTGAATGGATGGATGGGTAGAAGAGTGGATGTATGAGTGTACAGATGGCTAGGGTGAAAGGGTGGATGGACGGATAAAGGTTGGATGAAGGGATGGATGAGTGAAAGGATAGATGGAAGGATACATGATGGATAGGTTTGCAAATGGTTGAATATGTTTGGATATGGCTGGGCTTACTTATATACTATTGCGCGACCTCTGATGTGTCTGTAAAACTTATCCAATTGCCCTGAAGTTTTGTCCTGAATTTTGACCTCCTGTCCTGAATTTGTGTCCTGAATTTTGACTCTTTGTCCTGAATTTTTACACTCACCGTCCTGAATTTGCACCAATGCCAGTTGGTCACCCTATTGGCGGGACTGCTCCAAAGAACAGTGACATACTAGGTGGATGTGTGGAAAACCAAAGAACCAATACAAACTCTAATAATTTGTAAATGTCCCCTTTTAGTTTGCTCCAATTTCTCAACCAAGTAGCCATGTTTCATTTTGTTGATTTAAGTCTTCAGTCCTGCATAAGATTGCCTCTTCAGACCTTATCAGCAGGGCTTCAAAGTTTATGTTCTGTGAAGGTCTGAATACAAATGGCATGACAGGCAGAAGGGACTTGTGATCCAGCGAGTTACCAACTTCCAAAACTCTATTACCATATATTCATCTGAGCCCATATACACACTCGCTCATATAGGCTGGTTATCACCGCTGGGGGTACATTTTTTTTATAAATGCTTTAATTAGGATCAGTTACCTATATCATCTAACTAATCTTTTCACTGATCAAAAAGCCTTTTCCTTTAGTCTATGGACCTGTTTAGTTGGAATTAGTTGATGGTGATACGACATAGGTTCATTTATCTTTTATTTTATTAAATAACCAGAGACTCAGGAAAAGTTTAAATGTTTTATCTTAAAATCATATGAGCCAAACAAATTACAGTATGAACTCCATCTCTCCGAGGAAGTAAGATCAGATTACCCAATTCTAGTATTCTATTTCATTAAGATTTTCACAACAACAGTACCTCAGGAAAAAGAGGATAGAGGGAGCAGCACATTGACACGATACACAGAAATATATTTACCTAGGATGGTGTGGATATCAGACCCCTCTGGCCAAGAGATTAATGGGTCCTGTGGAAAAGATCAGGTGACAGGGACTTCAGGATAGATGACCTCTTCTGGATTCGAGACCTGCGTCTCACCCCTCTGACACTAACTTCCTCCTCGATCCTTCTGCGATCGTCTTCTAATTAGACTACCTCCTCGATTCTTCTGAGATAGTCTTCTAATTATATTACCTCCTCGATTATTTAGTGATCTTCTAATTATTTGTCTTTAAAATTCTAAGTCTGCTGCTTCAAATATTCGATCAGCATTCGGACAGCATCCCGGTCTCTCAGCGTTGTCTAGCTGCGACTGTGCACTGTTCTAACTAAACTACCTCAATTATACCTTTCTAATGGCATGTACCACCCCTAAATGTTTCAACTTTATGAAACTCCTACTTCTCATTGGATAAGCTAAGGGGATGATCATCACACCATGCTGAGTTTTAATAATTTTCTTTAGTTCTTTGTTTAATGTTCCCGCCCATTAATTTGTTTTCCCAAGCTTTATTTCCCACCAACACAATTTTTATCAACAATAATGTATACATTTTACAGTTGTCCATTGAGTTTTCAGGATGTCCAGCTGGTTCCCAGGACATGTACCAAGAACAGCCTTGGATGGGTTTCAAGATTTGACATCACTGCGTCTGGCTTGTCAACATTTCGCCTGCGTGAGGAGTCATGTGCAGTGTAGACTTTTAGCATTGTTCAGACGCCCAAATACGAACTAATAGAGAGGTCAAAAGAAAAAGTATTAATTTCGAAATAAAATGATTTCACTGTATACCACCTATCTCTACTCTAATCCCATTTGCTTATAAAGACTCTCCCTGCATTAGCATCTAGTATATAACTCCTTTTAATTTCAGCAAAGCAGATGCTTAGCATTTGAGTTCCCAAGCAGGCATTTTAGATGCATTTGCATAGTTGCAGAATTTTTCCCTCCAAGCGTAAAGACGTCATTCTGCGTAGACTCAATTGACGCATGCGCAGTACAGTTTCCCGCGTTAGTAGCCATTTTAAGTTCCACTTGGGTTACTTGTCAGTAAAACACATATGCAAGCGTCATCTAGCTAAAAATATATGTCATGGGTGCATATTAGTATCACAATACATTATTAATACTACGTTACGGGTGTATATGAGAGGATTGCGTCTGAGCAAGTCTCTTTTATAGGAGTCCTTGCTCCATCACTAGCTGTGCCTATCAGCGTGAGGGAGAATGAGTAAATGTCACCTGAAATCCCACAAGATGCCGTAGAATGTCCGGCAGCCACAAGCTGTGCCACTCATCGCCAAAAACTGTGCAGGGAGGTAGAGCTCGCCGATTCAGGGTCACGCCGAAATGATGAAGTGTTTCATGACAACCACCAGCTGTGCCTGTCCGCACGACTTCACCCGAAGAGCAGCATTTGACAAGCACAAGCTGTTCCTGTAAGAGCAACTTCACCGCAGGGGCAAGCTAGTAGATGGAGGGCAGGATCCTGGTGCAGCACTTGCTGACAGGGATCGGGGCCTGAAGGTCGGTGTTCCAGTCGAAGACTATGAGGCACCCTTCTCCCTGTTGGCCTCGTCCAGCCGGGCAGGGTTACACTTAAATCGATTGAGGAGACGCCCAATTCGCATGCGTCTATGTGAGAGAAGGCGTTGAGAAGAGGAGGCTCCTCCGCTCAGAAGACTTCAGAGTGGTGCGAAATGGCAGGACAAGCAACCACGCAACTGGCACACTGCCCCCTTAAATCCTCATAATCTCTGAAGTTGGCGGACGGCCTAGTTAAGTCCTTGAAGCCGATCCTTGACAGGGGAAGCGGTCACAGTGCCAACAGCATGAAAAAGGAAGGCAGCACCGCCCACACCTGATTTCCTTGAGCCGAAGCAGCCGCTGCTCTAGACCCTTAGCTTGCAGCTAGAACATTAATTAAAAAAATTAATTATGTGCTTATATAGCGCAGGAATCACTCCCGAAGGGGTACCTCCGCGCTTCGACCGCTGCGAAACCCTTCCTGGCTTCCCTGAGAGATGGTCCCTTAATGGGTATCTCCAGGGTGAGACCAGGCATCCCCGGCGGTCTGGGGGGGCCGTTAGTGAAGATGAGGCAAGCTAGTGCCCAGAGTTGCCGAGTGTGTTCGCTGATCAGAGTGGGCACCGAGGCGAGAGAATTATCGAGTCCGCTGACCCTGGTCCAGAAACCTGCCGCGTCGGGAATCGAACCCTGGTCCCGGGCCGTCCTCTGCTCTCGGGTCTGCCCCCTCTAACCAGTGAGCCACACTACTTCACTCACACATTTGAGGCAGACTTAAGCTCAGCAGCCAGCCGAACAAATTAACAGCTCACCTAAGCATCTCAAGTAGGAAGGGTAAACACCTACAGAGAAAGAAGTTGAAAACAGTACCTTAGAACATAGATTTACACAGCATGTGACGAGTGGAAAATATAAAAGTGGAGGAGGCGGTCATTGCCACCTTTTTACAATACTAATTTAGTCGCCAGTGTAGTGAAGTGTGTCCTGTTGATGGAAGAAGTACGAACTCCAAAGTAGGTTCTGAATAATCTTTATTGATCGTCTCCATTGCTCCACACCTGTCACAGCCTGCTTGCCTCACAGGAACACTCAATATTCTAAGGCAAGCTTCGGAACCAACAGTAGGAACATTCTACTGACTACAGGGGAGAAGGAAGGTACCAAATGGGGGGATTCTAAATTACTGCAGTATTGTATTGAAGCGTTTATATAACACTTACTACTTCTTTGCGGGGCACTAAAACGCTTGCTTACAAGTGCTTCAAGCAAAGGCACAACGAGACACGCACTGTGGATGGGTGTTAACTGTTCAATCATTTGATGCTGGGATAAATCTCCATGTAATGGGGAGGAGCTATTCTTAGACCCAATACAAGAAAGTAGAATAACAAATTCCACATTTTAACCCTTTGGGTGCTCATGATTGAATGGTTCCGGCATGAGCACCAGTTCTCCTGTGCTCATGACGGAACCATTCAGTCATGAGTACAGGCAAGGAATATCGATTTCCCATTTTTTTTTTTTTTTGCCTTGGGAGGTGGGGAAGAGCCTCTCTAACCTCCCGAGGCCTATTAGGGGTTTTCATTGTAATGACTATCGCGTGCATGGTGCGCTGTCGTCATTATAATGAAAACGAAACTGAATCAGTTTCACAGTTTCAGTGCTTGTGGGGCTATCTCAGGCCCCGCGCACCAAAACACATAGGAGAGGTATTGTTGGAAAGGGTAGAATCTCCCTTTTCAATGGTACCCATCCCTAGTGGATCGCTGTTTGGAGATCACCCCAGGAGGGCGATCCCCTAGCAGGGATCCACCCACTAGCACCAGGGAGGGGGGGAGCAGCCCCTTGGGCAAGGGCCTTTGCTCCCCCCATAGATTTTTGCCAGAGACAGTCTTTCTGCCCCCTCTTAGAGAGCAGACGGGGTCAGTATCACCTCAGACGCCAGGGATTTTTCTTTATAAAGTTCGGGGCGGGGGCTGCCAATTCCCCCCCTCCCCCCCCCCCCCCAAAAAAAAGCCACTATCTCCCCCCCCCCCCCCCCCCGGCAGGAAGCAGATAGGGAAAGTAACCCCTGATCTCCCCCCCCCACCACAGAAAGCCCCCAAGGCACCAATGGATTTTGTTTTATATATGTAAACAATTGCCACAGTCGTTCTGCCTCCCCTCCCCCCCCGCCTCCCCCGGAAGGCAGATGAGACCAAAAGCCCCTTGTATGCCTCCGGGGGGGGGGGCAGAATCCTCAATAGGCATTAGGGAACACTGTTCCCACCAACCTGCGTGGGCGCGCGCGCACGATGGTCACCCGGAGCGCGCAGTGTCCTGGATTTAGCGCGCACACAGTTCACAGACATCCCTACGAGACAGGTTGCCCTGCTGCTTTTAAAACTCGAGCGGCGCGAAATCCAGGCGGGAGGCAGAGTGTTGCACGCAAAGCCCATTGTGCTCAAAGTGCATCAGCTTACGCCCCTCTCTACACCCCCACCGTCCTGTGTGGGCCCCCGGGCTGAGACAGCTTCGCGGGCACACAACAGCCGACCGAGTACTTTGTGGGTCTTTAAAAGACCATTTGCAGGTTAATGACTCTATTCTTACTGAGCAACTTGCCAAGAGATTATAGGATAACTGGCTAATCAGCAAGGCATCCGTAGCAAATTTTCTCTAATTCTCCAATTACAGTAGACATTTTTTTTGTACAAATTTTTAGTTCAGGTAATAGATGCACCTTACAGGAAACAGTTTAATCTTAAAAGAAATAACATGCGGACAGGATTAGTTGCTGAGATTAACAGGTGACCTGATTTCCTCTGATGCGTTTTAGGAGAAGAGTAATGCTGTGCGGATTTCGTAGGGTGTAAAAACACGGATCCAAGAATGTCTTTCAAGTTGATTTTACTTTTCATTGAGTGGAATCAAGGTGGCATAGATAGTTGTTTTCCCATTCAACAGTGAGCTGGGGAGAGATATTATGATCCGAACTGTGAGACTGCTTTCAGTGCCTGACATAGAAGGGTTCAGAAGAGGATAATTAAAAACCTACACAAGAAAAGTAAATTGATCCTATGCAAATGGAAACCTAAGTAGAGTGGATCCAGTGTGCATAGTGTGTGTCAAGGCAGTGTGATGGAAGCTCTGGAAAGATCAGTTCTGTCTGCTCATACTCTTGGGGTCTCCATCTGTGGGAGATTGGTAATATAAGTTAACTACTCGCGTTCCTTTAAAATCAAGGGCTGCTTTGCCTAGTCGCTGCCAAACCCAAATAAAGTACAATTTCTTCAATCTACTAAAACCAGCAAAGTCACCACTGATTAACAGCGAAGCATAGGTGGTTACTATGATACCACAGCAGGAATTTCGAAAACGCATCCTGGGAAAGAAGTGCTGATGTTAGTGTTTTTCCTCCGAGATGAGGGAATGGTCTTTATGGGTCCTAGTCACTACTGACCTAATTTATGGGGTTTTGACATAGGGAAGCGCAGCAAGCCTTCCTGCTGCGCTTCCCTACGGCAAAAGAAAAGGGCAGGAATGCGCCGTATCTATAAGATACAGCGCATTCCTGTCCTTTTTCCCTGCGCTGGCGCACAATGGGTAGCCGTGCACCAATGCAGGCCCCTTTGCACAATGGTGCAAGGGTGCCTGCGTTGCGGGGATGATTCCTTTCTGTACAATAATAATCACAAGAGGCTTTTCCTCTTTCTATGTGTGCTGCAGAACACCGCACACATAGAAAAAGGAAAAACGAGGAGAAATAAAGATATTTCTCCCTGTTGCGCCTCCCTTACGCCTCCCCTGGGGAGGCATAAGCTTTTGGCACTACCTCAGTTTTACGATTTCTCGTAAATCTGGGGCAGTGTCAAAAGGCCATGGTTGTTGCTGGGAACACCCCAGCAACACCCATTGCACGCCCCTTTAACGCAGAACACCGCGGCAAAGAGACTGATATTTATCAGCTAGCATTAAGCCAAAAAAAGTGGCTTACCGCTGCCTGATAAATATCACGTTCCGATGGCGCAAGGGCCTCATAAATGAGGCCCTACGTTTCTGGTGTGACTGGAACTTTCTCTTATTTGGCTGAAACAGTATGGTAGCAAACTATGGCTGGCTTGATTAAGGGCAGTATAAACGTATTATCTTACAAAATATCAGAATGTACACAACAGGCCTCATTTATGAGGCTGTGCGTCACTTTTACGCCACCGGTGCCTCACTTTTTGTTACGCATCAGTGGCGTAAAAACTACGCCATGTTGTGCCATAGTTACAAAGTGACGCATCTAGGTAGGTGTGTCTCTTTGTAAACCCCTGCGCCACATTATACCTGCGCCAGGTATAATGTATGAAGGGGAGCGTATTGACGCAAGAAAGGGTCATGGAAGTGACGCAGTGAAATCTGAGATTTCACTGCGCCACTTCCAGGACTCAAATTCACCAAATTCTTACGCCTGCCTCACAGCAGGCGTAAAACTGACGCATGTCCTTTCACATGGGGCTTGCCCCATGTGAAAGGACACATTGCTGGAGTTGCATCACTATTGTGACACACTCCAGCAATGCGTCACTTTTGCACCAATAGATACGTCAGAAATACTGACGTATTTGTAACTCCTTGCGACATGATGTGTCATACTGTAAATATGACGCATCATTGGTGTCCAAGGAGGGCGCAATGAAAAGTGACGCATCATTGTTTTCACGCAGCGATGCGTCACTTTTCATAAATGAGGCCCACCATCTTTTGGCTTTGGTGTAGTCGACATAACTTGGCATTCTTTACTGCACGAACATATCAAGCTAACATAAGTGTAAGGGTACTGGCACTCAGGGCTGTTCTTGCCAAGATGTTTTGTGCAACAACTAAGCTGTTTGAATGGCTACTCACATTCGCTCATTCATTGAATGTTTTAGTTCTTTTCTAGACAATGCATGTCTCTGCAAGGCTTTTCTTTACTATGATCCCCAAAATAACCCTTTTTAGACTCTCTCCTATTCTACCCCTCCTTGCATCATTTGACACCTCTTTTACTATACTGATCCCCTAAAACAAACCTTTCTAAACTCTTCCCTCTGACTCCTCCCCTCCCAAACTCCCTTTTTACTCATCCCTTTATGGGCTTCTTGAATAGCATGCGTCAACACCCCATCAGGGCTAACAAGCGCTATATAAATACAAGACTGTTTCCTCCTCTATCCTTCTGCTATCATTCCAAACCCAAATAACTGACTAACCTATCCACCACTTAAAATGTACTTGCATGTTTCACTATACTAATTCAACACTAATCCTCTATGGGTCCCGGAGTAGTGTGCTACTTGCCGAAAAAGTGCTTCGACGCCTGGTCAGGGGTAGTAAGCGCTACATAAATGCAATTACAATACAATACAATAAGGAATCCTTTCTCTGTGAATACTTCAGTGCTCTCTCACTTCATGTAAGTCGGTGAGCAGGAATCTCTGCCAAAAACAAAACTGCCTAATAACATTCATGCTGTTTCATTTACAAAATGTCCTACTTGCGCCCTCTTTACAAAAATACAGCCTAACTAAAATGCCTTTCTTCGTCATCGTGCCAGCAGGGCTGAGAGCAAAACATCATTGAAGGGCAAATTAACTGACAGCACTTGGTGACAAATCTGCATTTGTATTAAAGGAAAGACTGTCTCTGGTCATAGGCGGAAATCGTTAAGGCATATTTTAAAACGGATCAAGCGCAGCTTTTTTGTGTGTAGTTTGCGAGGTTTGTCCCACGGGCAACTGAATGACTCGGTTGAACAGACGCTACAAACAGAAACTTGAAAATGGCACTTATACACAGACAAACAAGCAAAGGCTGAAGGTCTGGCTTGCTATTTACTGTGCTTATAGAAACTGTTTAATATTGTAAATCAATTTATAAACTAAAATAAAGAGAGAGTAGTGGAAGAGCACAATAGGGGAGGAAACTGTGTGGCAGTAGTGTCTGCTTCCGGGCGGGGGATCTGGGGGGGGGGGGGTTCAATAAACAAAAAAAAACCACTTACCTTTAACGGCCTGCTGGCTGCCTCCTCTCTTGCCTCCTCTGCCCTCTTCCTTTCTGCAGGAAGCACCCGGCACACAGGGGCTCCCCATAGCCAATAACAACACTGCCATGAAGCGTTGTGATCACTGTTCCCACTAAGCTGCGCACACAATGGTCACCCAGAATGCGCAGTGTCCTGGATTTAGTGCGCACACTGAGACATCCCTACGAGACGGTTCGTGCCGGCGCTTTTAAAACCCGAGCAGCAGGAAATCCAGGCGGGAGGCAGAGGAAGAGACATGGTGTTGCAGGCGCGCAAAGCCCATTGTGCTGGAAGGGCTTCAGCCCACCCCCCCTGTCGTGTGTGGACCCCCGGGCTGAGACAGCTTCCTGGGCACAAAACAGCCACACCCGAGTACTTCACGAGTCTTTAAAAGACCATTTGCAGGTTAATGAGCTTTGTCGTTTTTTCACCCCTTCTTAGAGTACTACATCTCCACACTTCCTACTGCTGGAAGAATTAACCCCCCACCGAAATTTGGCTCTAGTTGCTCTTCTGGTGCTTTGTAAGGGGAGGGGGGAGAGCATCATTAAGTGGAGAGAACAGAGGCATACAGTGAGGTTTTTACAGGGGCTGTGAAGCCATGAAGTTCTCCCCCTAAGCCTCCCTCCCTTGCCTGCTTTTGCTTGGTTTATCTTGGGAGAGCAGCGTGCAGTGAGTGAAGACGCAGAGGTACGGAAGTCTACATCTGTGGGAAGCCGGTGAGTGCTCAGGGTTGGAACATGGTGCTCAACCCTGAATTGCTTGAGGCTGAATTACTGAATCGTTCTGCAATGAAATGCCCTGAGATTCTTGTGGCCCAGTTCACCGTCTTGAACGAAATTGAAATTGAAGTTCAGAACTCAAGAATCCTGAAAAGGGACTGCAGTAGGGTGGATGCTAGTGTAGCCATATTGAGTTAAGTGCGACCTCGTTGAGATGGCCCCACAAGGTTAGTGAGCTCAGTGCTTGCTCCCCCATGACATATCAAACATACCAAAAACATTTGAAGTTCCTGTTATTAAGATTGCAATACAGGCTTGACTAATCAAGGGAACCATGGTGCCTACAAGAAAAATGAAATCTGGTAAGATCGGACAACAGGCTGCACAGAAATGATTGAATCAAAAAAAGATCGCATGAAAAGCCCAGACAGACATTGTGCCAGATAACACGACTAAAGCAAGTGAAGGCCATAGCAATCCTTTGATATCGCCAATACAGACATTTGGGAAAATGAACCATTGCTGTAAATTTATGTTTTTAAAAGACTCCGCAGCAGTCATTTATTCAACAACAGAAAATATTGCAGAACTGCCAATCCACTCATTCCTCAAAAGTCAGATTCACTATTAAATCCATATCAGAGGTCCAGCATAAGTCCATCTATGAATTCAAAAGTACCTGCTCCTGGAAATAGTGAAATGTCAGTGGATAAAGTTATCACGATATAGGCCAGGTACATGTACCAAGTTATTCTCGTTCAATGCCAAGACCTCACCCAAACAAGCACTATCCGCATACAAACAACTCCATCATTGACTCTGTAGAGGAAGCGGAGAACTCCTGGCTGCACTCAATTTTACTATGTAAATGACCATCAATCTGGTTGATGATCCTGTAGAGCATGAGCAATCTGCTACTTAAATCTCAGATTCATCTGAGCAATTAACCCAAGAAGAGCTAATTAAAGAACCTAAGTCTGCAGTTAGCGACCGAGTAACATTAACTCTGCCACAGCCAGAAGACATCAACGGAAATACATTTGATGGCCCTTCGTTGAATGCAATTGTGAAAGTAAAGACCCCACATACTGTTGTCTTTACTAATAAGAATGTATTTCTACCCAAACCAACCCTTTTTACCATCATTAGTATAGTGTAAGAAAAGGAAAAAAAACATAATTCTTTAACCTATACCATGCAGTTTGCAAGCAGCTCTTTGACACTTCATAGGTTACTGTCCTATATCATAATTGTAACTCATGAACTGCAAGTAACAAAAGGTTCTCTACAACAAAAGCAGTAACCTACTGAGCTATCCACATAAAATACAGCTCTTTTATGTGTATGGTACACATTTTTGTAACAGGCATATTAACCCTCTGTGCTACTTTATGATGAGTCAAAACTGCACCCAGACAAACATCTCTCTCTAGCAGAAACCTCCTTTACCTTGCAGTCTCAACAATGACCAGCCTTTGCAAAGCATTTACTACCTAGACTGCGACTTTACCACAAGTTACTTTAACCCAGAAGTTGTTACGATGACTTGCTGTAGGGGACTCGTTTTTGGACTGGTGACAAACTATCTCTGATGGGATATCCAGACATTACTACGTAGATTGCACGTCTAATTGTAAATATGTTATGTGTAATTGTGTATATATGTGATCTTGTATAAGATCTCAGTCCTTGAGCCAAGGATCTTCAGTAAAATCTTATTTTGATACCACCATTGGAGTCCTGTACATTTCTAAACCCAAAGTGTAACCAATTCATGTAAGTGCGTGTATATCTAAATTGAAAACCTGCCTTAAGACACTTCCAGGGTGGCAGAAAGACCACTAGGCACAAACTTGTTTTTAGCAATGTGCCTACCTGTGGATTTTGGGCCCTAGCACAGCCGGCACATAGGGAAACCTAGCAAACCTGTACATTTTTTAAAAACTAGACACCAAGGGGAATCCAGGATGGTTTGACTTGTGTGCTTCTCACCCGGTTCTGTTACCAAGAATCCCTTGCAAACCTCAAACTTAGTTTAAAAAAAAAAAACATTTGCCTCACATTTCTGTGATGGGAAATTCTGGTATCTGCTTCGATCCACAAAATGACTGTACGGAGGAGACATCAAAATGACCTATCACAAAATAACCTGGTTTTGCATGGGGGGGGGGGTCACCTGAGTTTTTGCCCCCAGGCTTGGCGGCCATCTTGGGAAACCCACCAAACCCACAAATTTATAAAAGCTAGACACCCGGGGGGAGTCCAGAGAGGTATGGCTTGCGTGGGTCCCCCAACGTTTTCCTACCCAGAATACCCTGCAAACCTAAAATTACCTGAAAAACATTTTTTTTTCTCAAACTTGTGTGGGAAAGTACAGTAATCTGCATGGATCTCCAAGCTGACACAAGTTTCTTACCACCCAGAGTTCCTCCAGGTCTCCCGATAAAAATGGTACCTCACTCTCGTGGGTGGGTCAAGTAGCCGCGACAGGCAAGATCCCAAAACTGATTGAGGAGACATCAACACTACCTATCACAAAACAACCTGGTTTTGCAAGGGGTTCACCTGGATTTTTGACTACGGGCTCGGTAGCCGTCTTGGGAAACTACCCACCCAACACATTTTTGAAAGCTAGACACTCTGGAAGTCCAGCGAGGTATGACTTGCGTGGATCCCCCAAAGTTTTCCTACCCAGAAAAGCTGGCTAACCTCAAATTTAGCTGAAAAAAACACATTTTCCACATATTCTTGTGTGGAGTCACTGTGCCCGCACAAATGTCCTACCCCAGAGCCTTCCCTTCAGCACACAATATTTAGCACCTACTCTAAGTTGCGGTAAACATGTGCAGGGGTCTGTGGCACATGTGTGTTGTAAGGTATGGTTAAAGTTAAAGGATAAGGAGGGTGAAAGAAGGCGTGGAGAATATTGGCTGCTTGCTTGAGGTTTGGGCAGTGGATCTTAGAAGGGTCCGGGTCCATGCAGGTTTTTCCCACATATTACTACCTTCTGAAATGCTGTTAAATTCTGGTTTGCTGTTTCCACATCTAGTAAATCTGTGTGTAGGAACACTGGACCTCTTATAATTGTGCAGAATGGAATTCCACAAAAGAATTCCATTCTGCACACTTCCTAATCGAGTCCCATGTCTTTTATGGGCACTTAGTACATGGCCTGTATAGACAGAGGTAGCATGACTCCAAGAGGCATGAGAAGCAATTAAAAAACAAAGCCCCATCTTCCTGTAAATGCTTTTTGAATCCAGCAGTCTTTCTTATACAATACAATATATATAATATAGAGGCGGGCTGCCAACAAATTAAAAAGAGAGCAGAGTTAAATATAGTTGAGCCAATGGTCTGGATTGGCCTTTATGAGCTGGTGCATGAGCTGAGCCATCAAAATATTTGGCATTTAATTTGTACAAAAACACCACATAAAAATCTGTAAAGTCTTTTTAAATGAAAAACATTTTTAACATATGGATGCATTTTACCTTAGTACATAAATTATGTCACTGCATTGAGACGCATTTATTAAAAGTTATAGTTGTTAAACAGTATATTAGAAACAAATTATATCCCCCAGCCTAACGACAATGCCATTATGTGAACCCTAAAATTTGCCTAGATTCTTATTATACATGAAGTAACATTATGGTGAATAAAATCAAACAGGCAAAGAGTTTTTTGTACCTCACCTGTATGAACTAATTTATTTCAAAGTACTCATATACCCAGACTTCACTCTGGCGGACCAGTCTGCTCTCCGGGAATTCCTACCAGCCAGGCGCATGCTCATCAAGGCTGGAGTTTCTTATGCCCTTGTTTATCCTGCCAAGCTACAACTTACTCTAAATGGCTGTACTCAGTTTTCCTCTGACCTGAAGCTGGCTGTCAAATTCTGCTGCAAATTCGTCCGCTAGTTCTCAGGGGAGCACCTGCACCGGATGGAGACACTGGAGGTCACAGCACTCACAATGATTAACTAATTGGAGACACTGGGGTTCGCAGTTGAAGTAGGGAGGCTCCTAGTTGTGCTCAGTGGTGGGATGCTTACTGGAGGGGGTGTCTCTTCCCGGATCAACTCAAACACGGATATTTGCTCCCTGTCAGCTGGGCTCTGTACAAATAAAACTATTTCAGCCACTCTTCTCTTCAAGAGAGGGGGTGACCGCCTGGCATACTGGACACCCAGGGATGATTCCCTGATTTATAGTTGAATGTTTTCTATGTTTGTTGTTTTTCGGGGAGATGGTGGGAGGGTATCAAACTCCTAAACAATGTTGGGATGTGTGGGTGGGTAGAACGGTTGGCATATTACGCACAGGCGTGCTAACATTATATTTGCATAATTGGGCCAGCTGAATAGCAAAGGCTTATATTTCCTCCATACAGGGTAGCGTTGGTGATTCGCAGAGGGACCCCATGGAACACTAACATGTTTCTGTGCGACAGGGAAGATATGTATGTGATAGTACAGGGGATGCTTCACAGACAGACTGTTATAGTGGTGTGCATGTATGGACTCTGACGTCCTAGACTTCTCTGCTCTGTGGAGGCCTCAGAGCTATACTATTGGGGAGGGGGGCTTTAATGTTGTTTTAGTTGCGACACAGGATAGATCCAGCCATACAAGAAGGCCACACCCTCAAACTGCACTCCAAGTACATAGTATTCTTTCTGACAGTGACGTGGTTGACTTGTCGAGACTTAGACATAAGGATGGAACTGAGGGAACCTGTATCGCCCTTTCACATAACGCTTGGTCTTGCATTGATTATTGGTTAGTTACTAGAGATATCCGCTCCAAAAACGTGAGAGTAAAACATCTTCCTAAAACGATATCGGACAACGCCACGATATTGCTGGAGCTGACTGGCAGAGGGGAGCAGACGCGAGTGTTCGCTTGGAGGCATCCGCTATTCGCATCGGAGGACCATATGTTTTGCGAAGAAATTTGAGTTGCAATCCTTGAATACTTCTCCCTTAACTCCCAATCTGTCTCTGCTGGAGGCTTTCAAAGTGGTGATATGGGACACTTGCTTGACTAAACAGATGGGACTTTAAAAGGCATTACACTCTCAAATGGCCTCCTTGGAGAGGAAAATCCGAACTCTAGAATTACAACACTATGCGACAACAAATAGTACGGTCTTGGAAAGCATCAAGACCAAAATTATCGAACATGGTGACTTAGTTGACAGAGAAATCAGATACCTAAGCAAAGAAGCTGCCGCTCGGATGTATGGGGAGGGCGATAGAGCTAGAAAGACGTTGGCCAGAATTGTCTGTAGACCATGGGCCAATGTATACGTCCCACAGATAAACCCTTTTACCGGGATGCAAATTCCGCTGCGGTGCGGGCGGAATAAAGAGTGGGTGTGGCTCGGACAGCCCTCCACGCCCACCCTGATGTCGGACGGCCGGGTGCCATCCGATGCACCGAACGGGGTAAGGGTGAGCAATTTGAGATATACACCAATAATGACGACCTATCTCAAATCGTTCTCCGCTTCTACAGCTCCTTTTCGGGGACCACTGTGACGCCCACCCTGGCACAACTGCATAGCTGCCTAGACTTCATACAGGCACTGTGGTTAGATGACTCACATTGGCAGTACATGACATTCCTTTTCACAGTGGAAGATATAGAACAAGTCATCAGCAGCATGCTTGGAGACAAGGCGCCTGGCTCTGATGTTCTGCTAACCTCTTTCTGTAAAGAATGCCCACAAATATCCTAGCACCACACCTATGGTGGTCAATGAGGAGGCACTTTGATTAGGTCGTCCCCCACCTACTGTTAGAGAGGCCATAAAAGTCACCATACTGAAGTCTGACAAGCCCCCTGAGTAATGTCTCCTACAGCCCACTCTCCATGATCAATATAAACAATAGAAAATCTAGCTAAGCTGATTGACAATCGACTGCTCCCAGATATCGTACGGCCTGACCAGCCAGGCCTTGTACTAGGGCGCTCTACAGTTGTTAACCTGCGTTTGGGCTTGTTTCCTCCTCCTAATCATCATCCTGCTGGAGAGACTTGGCATTAGCTGTACCTTTGTAAAATTGATCACACTGCTCTACAAGAAGGCTACTGCATAAACGGTGCACTCACTCTAATGTTCACTATGGGTACTCAGCAGAGTTGTCCCCTATCACCTCAGTTATGTGCAACAGCTGTGGAACCCTGGCAGCTCACCTGCAACACCATTAAGTGCAGTGCAGGTTAAATTTCACATCTATACAATTAATTATATTTATGTATGCTGACGATAACACGCTGTGTATATGTCACCCCCACAATTAAGGTATTGCTGGTGCTCAGGGAGTTCATTTGATTTGGAGGACTGTCAAGAATAACAATCAACTGAACCACTTGCCGCCTGGATCTGGCAAGACCTGTTACTGCAGAGAGTGATGGTGACTGGGAGGAGCGTACATTATTATATGCGGATGACATTATATTATGTCTGTTCAATCCATCTCCATCAATAGGGTTGGGATATCGCATTAACTGATCAAAGTCGCTTGTATTCCCGCTAGCGGGTGATAACGTGAGGATCCTCCAATCATGTATAGAACCTCTTGCGATGTGGAGTTACTAATCCCAGGGAATCCGTGTAACTAGAGACCCCAAGGAATTTATGAGCAAAAACCTCCTCCCACTGTTTAAGAGACTGAGAGGACATGTTAAACACTGCGGCAATCCCTTATTGGTAAAGCAGCATTGTACAAAATGATCGCTCCCATGGTTGATATGTGCTCCAAAATACTCCCTATATATGCCCAAAGGAGTTCTTCAATCAAATTGAATGTGTAGTCTGTATGTTGCTATGGCAAGGTGGACATCGGAAATAGCGCTCTTTAAGCTCCAGAGAGGGGTTTATAAGGGCGTACTGGCAATTCCAGGTATCATTAAATACTACTGGGTGACCGAGTTGCGAATGATAAACCGCTGGGACTTCACGGACCGCGGAGAACCGGCATATAGTGTGGATAGACAAGTGATGTGACGCAGAAGTCACTAAATGCTCCTCTACCAAAAGAGGAAAGAGAGGGGGGCGTGGCTTGGCGAGCTATCATGGAGGACGTGAGCTAAGAACGCTCCGTCCAGCACGTCCGATATCCTAAATTTATCCTGCGTCTCCGGTCCCCGTCTCTAATCCTGTGCAGCCCTGCGCCAATCAGAAACCACAGTCCGACGGCTGGGTTGGTTTCGGCATCGCAGAAGTGCCCCGTACGGCTGTACAGCACCCGGAGGGGGCTGTAGCCAGTCAGGAGATGGGGCCCTAAGTGCAGTCGGGGAGTCGATTGGCACCTCAGCCGAGTTGCAGGGACAGAATAGCGGCGGCGGTGTTGGTGGGCCGCACCGCAGAGGTTTCTGAAACCAAGCGGGGCTAGTGGAGCGGAGATCCGCAATCGGGGGAGGACTGCCCCCTGGCCCTGGGATCTCCCGTGGAGGTGTGGTGCGGCTCGGCTGCCATATCGGGCCGCAGTGAATGGGGAGATGATGTGGCATGGTTGGCCGGCTGTCATTTTGAATCCAAGTCCCTGAGTGGCGGAGGCCCGGCTGGAAGTTCCAGGCACAGGGGCTTGGTGCAACGTCTGGAACCCCCTCGTCCATCGGGGACTGGTGTCCGTGAGTAGCTGTGAGTTCCCCTGGGGGACGGCGGGACAGTGGTGCGCCCCCCCCCCCCTTTCTCCCCAGGCCCTGGTATCTTTTGTCTCTCTACCCCACCTCCCTGCGCATAGTGGTTGGTGTTTCGGTGATCTGGTTGGGCTGCATGGGGGGGCGGGGGAACGTCCACTACTTTGCCTTACTGAGGGACCTGAGAGTGCGTGAAGATTTTGAGAGGCGGCCCATCAGCGTTCTTGTGGGGCCTGCACCCATTGCCTCATTTTCTCCCCCTCCTATATTATACACCAGGCGCCGTCGACTGGTGGCCGGCCGGGCTGTGCCAGCGACATTGCAGGGGGCGGGTGGCCCTCTAAAATCAAGACTCCTGTGCGAGCTGCAGTGGGACTCGGCGGCCATACGGGGCCGCGGTGGTGCGGGGTGTGAGCTGCGCGGTCAAATGATCGTCATCTTGTCACATTGCTGAGTGGTGGTGGTTAGGCTGATGAGCCTGGGTTGTGATGAAAGGCCAACGCAGCATTTGGGGATTGGACTGGGGCCTGCTCCTCCCCTTAATTGTCTCTGGGCTTCAATACCGCCCCCCCCCCCCAATCTCTTCCTGTGTCCATCACCTGGGGGTTTGACGGTCTGGCCGCGGGGTACGAGTGTATGTAGGATCGTCTTTTGGGGGCCATGCTGGGAGTCCTCCTGATGCGTCATTGAGCCGCATGGACTGGGGTATACTTTCCGGGACTCCACCTGCTCTGTTGTCGAATGCATTGCTGGGGCCCTGGAGCTGCTGAAAGAGGGGCAGCGGGGGCAGAAGAGATGCGTACTACCAGACTCTATTTGACTGCGATTTCCTTTCTTGCCTGCAACGGGGAGCTGTGATAGTTGACGGCCTTCTCCTAGGGTTTGGTGGGGGTGAGTGGGCAATCATGACGAGGGATAAGAAGGGCAGCGGCCCAACCAAGCAGAGCACGATTGACAAATTCACGGGGCGGGGGTCCCAGGCAGCGGCGACTGGGGGGTCCTCGAGCACAGTGCCAGACAATGCTGCCCTCATGGCCGCCATCACGCAGCCCAGGGACGCCCTTGAGGCCAAAATCAGGGTAGTTGGCTCCGATGTCATGCTGCTGCGCCAAGACTTGTCGAACACAGTTACCCGTATCACAGAGACGGAGACGAGGGCCTCGGGAGTGGAAGATGGGGTTACTGTGCTGCAGCAAAAGACTACTCAACTACCATGACCGAGATGTCATCCTGAAGCAGGCCCGAGCCAAGGGGCTGTTGCTATTTGATAACACACGTATATTGATCATCCCAGACTACACACAACAGGTGCAGCAGCGGCGGCAGTCCTTTCTGGCGGCCACGGCCTGCCTCCGGGAGCTCAAGCTCGCCTATTCCTTGCTGTATCCGGCGCAGCTGCTTGTGGTGTACCAGTCTCGTACACACTTCTTTGATACATCGGAGGAGGCGTTCCTCCGGACCGACGAGACTGTGCGGCTGCATCCTCATACACCACCTGGGAGGGAGTCCGACTCCTCTTCCAGTGGACCTTCCAGGAGCCAGCTCAGGCAGAGGAGTAGAGGTGGCAAGCGTTCAAAGTCCAGGTGTCTGTCTCAGTCAGTGGGTGCATCGGCGCGTGAGAGGTCGACTTTAAGCCAACATGTTTCGGCAGACTGATCGCAGTGGAACTGCGTAAATTCTTCACTTTAACTGTTCGCATTGACCGGAGGGGCACATACAAAGGTTGGTCTCTCTGTGGGGACTTGCGTACGGAGAGAGGGCCAGCTGAAAATGGGGTGTGACATGGGGATCCATTGGTGGGAGAGGGGTGGGACCTCCTGTTGTGGTCAGCCTGCTCAGCCTGCCGCGACAGGTACTTCGCAGTTCTTGAGGTGCAGGATGTGGGAGGGGTCAGTTGGGTTGTGGTTGGGGGCGGCGGGGGGGTTGTTGTGTTCTTGCACTTCCCGTTAGAGTTCCGGAGTTCGTCAGTTTCTATGGAATTTTTGTTGTATATGCCATTGAGTTACATGGGGCCCGCACAGGACAGGAATGACCGATAATACACAGGAGACCTCTGGGCTCCTCTGGGTCCTCAGGTGGAATGTTAGAGGGACGCTTGATAAAATCAAAATAGGGGCAATCCTGAAATTGGCCAAGCGCGCCAATGCTGACATGCTAAGGCTGCAAGAGACCCATCTCATGGAAACAAAGGCATTGTGTTTCCAGCGCTTTGGATTTGTCCATGTCTTCCACGCTGGGTTTATTAGGGGTACTGGGGTGTCGCTATTTTGATACATCGCAGAGTTGCATACACACGTTAAGTTATCTGGAGACATACAGGGCAGATATTTGTTCGTGCAGGGTATGGTGTGGGGAGGTTCTTTGGTCCTGGAAAGCGTTTATGCCCCCCGCCTTTGTCCTGGGGTCTTGCGGAGAAAATTATGACCATATGGGAAGATGTACCGGAGTGTTTGGTGGTTGTGGGTGGTGACTGGAATGACGTGCTGGATATGGCCAGGGATCGATGGAAGTCGGGGGTCAGTTGGATGTCAGACATCCCACCAAATTATATTCTCTAGTGACGAGTCTCGATTGGGTCGACACCTGGCGTAGGCTGCATGGTACAATGCAGGAATACACCTATTTTTCAGCGGTCCACGGCTCCTTCTCCCGGCTGGACTACTTATTTCCTTTATTGTGCTGGTTTGTTTCGTGATTCATTCATGGTCCTTGGGCGGGATAGATGTCCCTGGTTGAAGAAGTCTTATGTTTTATAGTGGCAGCTGTACAAGAGATATGTTGCTCCGGAATAGATGGCAGTGTGTGGGGTAGGGGGGTTATTGTATTAAGGGTTGATTTTTATTTGTATTGCCTTTATTTTCATGAAAAATGGTCAAAATCAATTCTTGTATCTTGTATGCGTCAGGTGTCTCTGGGGCTCAGAGATGTGCGTTGTTTGTGATCTTTTGGCAAATAAAATCTGTTTTAAAAAAAAAAAAAGAGGAAAGAGAGAGGGCTATCGCACCACACTCAGACAGTAGTGATGGTATGGAGGGTGGCCACAAGGTTCCTGGACTGTATTGGAAGACTCACAAATATAGCATCCTTATGGAATATGAGAGAGGGAACCGCTACCAAAGGCTTCACCTCTGGAGTAGCGTCTCCTTACAGATCACATCCCAGATAAGGTGATTTCCATCATATACTAGTCAACATCTCCCCAGATCCTCTAGTGACCCTGCGGGAGATCTGGGTGGGGGACCTTGGTGATTTAGAAGATGACAGCTGAAGGGAGGCCATCCAGAGCCCAAACGAGATTGCAATAAGCGCTAGATTCTGACTGGTCCAGCTTCAAATTTTACGTTAATCCTATTGGTCAAGGAACAGACTAGCTACAATTGGGAGGTTGTCCTCGTCTGAGTGTCTCTGGGGATGTGACCAAGACGATACATTTTTTTCACATACTGTGGGAATACCAGGCAATACAGGAGTACTGGAGGGAGGTTACTAGGGTTGTGTCCCATGTAACATTTGTTGAGGTCCCCAGGGAAGCAAAGTGGTTTCTGCTAACGATATTGGGAGAGGAAAGCTGGCCCAAATATCAGAGGATCTGGCTGTTGCTGGCTGCAGGGGTGGCTATGCGAAACATAGCAAGAACATGGGACAGTGCACATCCACCCAGACTAACAGACTGGAAATCAAATCTAAATTAGTACCAAAGTCCAGAAAAAGTGGTCTATCAAAGCTGGGGCTGTCCCAGGAAGTGGGAAAAAGTGTAGGGAGTCTTGCAAACCTACAGTGTGTTGATAGGAAGGAATCAAGAACTAGGGGGACCAATGACTCTGAATGCGGGTGGGTGGAGGGGCGACTGCTGTGATATAAGTGATGGGCTGTAAAAGCTCCCCTACAGGTATGATTAATGTTCCGCTTTGAGATACTGCCATGTTCCACATGCCATGTATGTCTTGAGATATTCTCCAAGTCCTGATGTAACCTTTTCTGTGATGAGCATGGTTGCAATGATTAAAAAAAAATAACTGGCGCCTAGTTGGTTGTTTTCCCCCTCTCGCAGGGCATCCCTTGAGTTAGCATTGAATTGGACTGACACATCCGTCAAATAATTAGGCATACGGATTAGGAGAGACATAGCGGACCAATGTTGCAATAAACTTGGAAAGGCACTAACGTGGCTGGAAGAAAGGATTTCTGCATGGACCAGGCTGCTGCTCTCCTTAGTTGGCAGAGTTGCCATTGCTAAAATGGTGATTCTGCCAAAATTCCTGTATTTATTTGTAAACATCCTTATCCCACTAACTCGCCACTTCTTCAACTGCATACGCTCCAACCAAATAAGTCTGGTGTTCAGCCCGGAGTCTCGTGAAAGGTACTGACCCAGCCCTTTGGGCAGGGCGGGTTGGTTTTTGCCTCGTCTGCAGTTGTATTATTAATGTGCTCAAGCCAAGTTTGCCCTTCACTGGTACAGTGCAGCGCAGTTCCAGTCTCATGTCGTCGTTAAGCATGATGATCCCTTAAATACTGGTGTTTGCCTACTGGTGAACGGGCCCAGGACTGAAGTGGACACAGTGCACTGTACAATATGGACCAGGCACTGCCTAAGGTGGAGAGCCCATCAGGACCATCTGTACGCAGATGCGATCCCCCACTATATCCAACTTAGCTCTGCCACTTACAGAAGGCGACTGATTAGTGCGCAACTGGGCAAACTGCACCTCACCACTATGGAGAAGTTAATCCCAAACAGCACATTTGTTAGTACACATATTGTGCGAGCAGATCCTGGGAGCACGCATCTGGACGTCTTCCTAGTTCATTAGCTTAGAGCCGCATGCAGAGCACTGTAAAAGTCATTCACACCCTCGGTGCTTCATGCCCTTGATGTACTACTTAAGGCACAGCTTTCCAAACTTTTCATGTTGGTGACACACCTTTGTGTGAAAAAATTCAGGGACACGGTTACGAAAGCGAGCGCAGCGAGCACGAACTACCTTAGGGGGGTGGTTCGCATGGTTAAATTGATGCACCGGCGACACAAGGGACATGTAAATAGGCCACTAACTGTGTAATTCACAACCCTACACACCATCCCACGCCGCACTATAGGCAGTACTCGCAGATTCCACAAGTGGGTCTCATTGAAACAGACAGAGGGGTTTTCATTAAAAAGCCATCTAAACACTCGTTAACAATTGAACTATAAGCTATTTGTTATGTTGTATATTCCTTTAATGTGTATTCTCTTCATGCCACGAGTTAAGAATGTAGAGTGTAGAGTGTACTTGTGTTCTAGGGTTTTCACTGTTGTAGGCTGAGCTGCTGAGGAGAAGAGATCGTTTTATTGGCCCTCACCTGTTTGTCACATTTACTTAAATAAATACCTTTTCTACAACCTGCAACGTCTGGATTACCTTACTACAAATTGGCGACGAGGGTTTGTTAAGAAATGTGTAGTTTGTGGGTCCGCTGACAAGACCCTTAGAACGTTTAAGCCCAAGATGAGTGATGGTTTAATTCCTGACTTCCCTTGGGACACTATCACAGTTGACATTATTGGACCTATTGGGGATTCTAAAGAGTATGGATTAGTTGCCATTGACCTTTTTTCCAAATGGCCTATTGTAAAATTTGTAGACAAAGTGGACACTCTGACAGAGCTTAGCTTTTTAGATAAAATATTCATGATGGAGGGTTTGCCAGCTTGTGTGCTATCTGACAATGGTGTCCAATTTACGTCCAAGCAGGCTAAGGAGTATTTTGACAGGTGTGGTGTCAAACACAAGACTACCGCACTATACAACCCTAGTGGGAACGGCACTGTCGAAAGGTTTAACAGAGTAATTAAGGGTGTCATTCAGGCTTCAGTGCATAGTAAGCTCGACTGGAAAGTACAGGTTCAAAAAGCTGTCTGGTCATACAGAGTCACTGTGCAAAACAGCACTGGCACTTCCCCGTTCACCATGATGAGAGGCAGAACAGCTAGGTGTAAATTTAATCCTGCATGGCTTTTTGATGGGAAAATAGCTTCTTGGTCTCCTGTTGAGGTCAAAGATAAATTGCTGTCCAGTCACGACAAGAGCAGAGAGTTTTATGACTCTCATCACAACACCAAAGATGTCTTTGTCAAGGTTGGAGATTGGGTAAGGGTTAAGAAACCTTTCAAGGTACCCAAGGGGGAAAGTCGCTTTGAACCACCATGTAAAGTTGCGGAGATTTTGAGGAATTCAGTGAGACTAGATGATGGAAGAGTGTGGAATCTTAAAAACATTGCTTTAAATCCTGATCAGAATTATATTGAGATTCTTCCAAATCCCGTTGTCAATAATTTTGATTGGGTGGAAGATCATTTTGAGAATAGTCAGGTTCAATCTCAGCTCGGTAATGATTTTGTTTCTGTTGATATGCCAATGCGATCCAATCTTCCTCCGCATATTGAGGGGGGAGTGGGTGAGGGTTGCAGTCATGATTTTCTGTCTAACACCAATGCATCTACCTCCACGAGTCTGGGCATATCTGGTACTCAGGATAAGGTCAGTGTTTTGCCTGACAAAAGAACAAGAGCTGCCCCCCGATGGCTTAAAGACTTCACTGTATAACAGGTTGTTCCTGCTTAAGGATTTTACTGTTTGACATTGTGTTTTTTTCCCTTCCTTTTATTTTCCCCTTTCACTTCACCTTTTTTTCCTTTCATTGTGTGGGGGGGGGATGTGTTATGTTGTATATTCCTTTAATGTGTATTCTCTTCATGCCACGAGTTAAGAATGTAGAGTGTAGAGTGTACTTGTGTTCTAGGGTTTTCACTGTTGTAGGCTGAGCTGCTGAGGAGAAGAGATCATTTTATTGGCCCTCACCTGTTTGTCACATTTACTTAAATAAATACCTTTTCTACAACCTGCAACGTCTGGATTACCTTACTACACTATTTCCCCTTATTCTCGGGATACCGGGAGCGCGTTCCTGACCACGAGGCTCCGCTCCGCAGCTGCTCCACCTTCCGCGTCGCAATCACTGAGTGGGCTTGAGTGGCATTCCCCTAATATCGGCCAGCCAGCAGACGTCATTGCGTCGCATAGCGCGACACAGTTTGGAAAGCTGTGACTTAAGGTGTCAACCCTGTGCAAGCTTATCATCCTATTATACGTCATCATCATGCAGGAAAATACCCCTGTGTGTAAGCCCAAGGCAAGAGCCCCGTGGCAGCGAGACTTGGACACCGATCTTCGGGGATGATGAGTGGTCGCTGATGAGTCCATGTTCGCCAAACTACAAGCTAAAACTGATACATTTCAATTACGTACACCGATTATATCGCACCCCTGCTTCACTAGGCAAAATGAGGGTTAGCCGAGGTGGCTGCATTTGGTTGATGGTTCTCAACACAATTCACCAGGTCATCGACCTCCGGCTACCCAGGGCCCTTGTAGTATGGATCCGTTAAGTAAATTAGAGACAAAGTCCAAGTTGTGGTTTCACCATTAGGATTTAATGGTAAGAGTGAATCAACCCACGACCAGTGAAGTAGAATAACAGGTATGCAATGGTCATGACACACACATAGCATTCTAAGAATATGGAATAGGAACCTAAGCATAACATTCCTTAAAGAGCAAGTATAACAAAACGATATAACACTATAAAGTACATACTACACATCCTTCCCCTAATAAATAAAAAGAATAGCAGATAAAAGAAAACACAGTAATATAACATAAATGCATACATTAAAAAAAAACAAGATTAATTCAAAACATAATCATGGAGTCTCACAGGAACAGATCTGATTCTGCGACTGAGATCCCTACCATCCCCAGCACCAATGGAATTGGAAACAGGCTGTAAATTGGGAGAGGGAGTAAGATCATTTGAATCACCATGTGCTAACAGGGAAGAATCATGGGCAGGGGAATTAATAGGAACTGAAGAAGCAGATGGAGACATAGAGGATTCTCCAACACCGAACCAATCAGAACTGCGATCCTCAGACAAATCTGAGGACTGCTTGTTGGAAGAAATGATCTTAGCTTGTTGGTCAGAGATCTTAATAAGAGCATTCTTGTTCCACCAACCCCTTTCAAATAAAAGAGCTGCAGAACGAGAAACTTTTAAAACTTTAACAGGAGCAGAAAATTTGGATTGACCCTTAGTTATTTTAACAGGTTTCTTAATGATGACCCAATCACCAGAAATGAGTGGTTTTTCTGTGACATGCATACGTTTGTCATAATTATTTTTGTAACTATCCTGTTTGCTCTTGACATGTTCACGAATTTTAGCTAAATCCACGTTGACCAGAGAACTTTTCATCAACCAAGATGGGTTCAATCTAGAAATGGGAATTCTACCCCGCAGTAAAACAAAAGGGGACACTCCTGTCGTACTGTGCGGGGTACAATTATAGTTCCAGATCTTCTCGCTAAGAAATTCGGCAACATCAAGTTTATTAGCACAGGCTGTTTGAATAGCTTCCTTCAATAAACGGTTAGCTCTTTCTACAAGGCCATTAGAAGCAGGACTGTAAAGAGGAACTAACATGTGTTTAATGTCTAAATTGTTTAAAAACAAATTCATCTCCTGTGAGACAAAGTGCGAACCGTTATCGGAAACAATTTCATGTGGAGTACCGTCGATGACAAACAAACCCTTTAAAAATGAAATTACAGCAACAGAATTAGGGCTCTTGACCAAAGAAAAATAGATCCATTTAGAAAAGTAATCAATGGCCACGATTAAGAATTTGAAGTCATCATTGAAAACAGAAAATGGACCAGAAAAATCTATGGCAATTTTCTGCCAAGGAGACTCAGGCCACTCTACAGGGACAAGTGGTGAATTGGACAACTTCCAGTGTTTATCCGAGCATAGACACTGTGGGCATTGATTGACAAAGGATTTAACCTGGCTATCGATACCCGGCCACCAATAAGTGGTTTTAATCTTATTGGTGGTACCAGTGATACCAGGATGAGATTCATGGGCCAAAGAAATAATGGATTGTCGGATGCCAACGGGTGGGACAAATTTGTCTTGCCTGAACAAAATGTCACCTGACACCGACAATTCAGATGCAACCTGTGCATAATGATTTTCCTCCGTTGACATGCTTCTATCCCTGGGCCAACCTTTAATCAAAAATTTCTTAACATTGAGTAAACAAGAATCGTTATCCATACTCTTTAACCACTCTTGTTTAGTAAGTTTTGTACCAAGAAGGGCATCATCAACAGCAAACACATACTCTAAGTCAGAGTTGACTAAATTACATGTGGACAAAGGAATGCGTGACAAACAATCAGCACGAATGTTTTTGCCACCCGGCAAATATTTTATCTCAAAATTAAATTCTTGAAGACGTGCCAATAGTCTAACTAAGCGAGAAGAAGCTCGATTGGAGGAACTCTCACCAAGCATGTAAATTAACGGCTTGTGGTCTGTGTATAAAAGAAATCTGGTACCCCAAATGTACATTTTAAATTTTTCAACAGACCATGAGCAAGCTAAGGCTTCTCGCTCTATGGTACTGTAATTTGCTTCAGCTGAAGATAACGAACGAGAAGCGAATGCAATGGTGCATTCCTCACCCTTAATCACTTGACTAAGAACAGCTCCTAGACCACGGGAACTAGCATCAACAGTAATGATGCATTGTACACCATGGGAAAAGGGCTTGATGGCAGGAGCAGAGAGTATCAAATCTTTGACAGAGTCAAAAGCAGATTGAGATTCAGAGGACCACACAAATTTAGCATGTTTTTTTAACAGATCTCTAAGAGGTTGAACTACAAGAGCATAGCTCCTAACAAAACGAGCGTAATATTCACTCAACCCCAAAAATGCTCTGAGCGAGTCTTTATCAAGAGGAGGAGGAACATTTTTAATAGCTTCCAACAAAGAAGATTTGGGTTTAATGCCATCTTTTGAGAGGTTGTGGCCTAAGTAATCAACCTCACTAGCCAAAAACTTACATTTCTTCTTGTTGACGGTAAGACCATTGTTTTGTAGAGAATTTAAAACATACTCCATCAATATGTAATGTTGATCCAGGGATTCGGAATGAACCAAAATGTCATCCTGGAACGCCTGAATTCCAGGACAATTATAAAAAATGGAGTCCATTAATATTTGAACTATACTGGCTGCGGAGGCAAGCCCAAATGGTAACCTTTTATACATATACACACCAAAAGGTGTAACAAATGTTGTGAGAGGTTGAGATTCTAAAGACAAAGGAATTTGGTGGTACGCTGAGCGCAAATCGATAGTGGAGAAGTATTTGCTACTACCGATGTTGGCCAGCATATCATGGATTTTAGGCAAGGGGTGTACATCAATGACAATGTTGCGATTGAGTACTCGCAGGTCTGCACATAAACGAATTTCCCCAGAAGGTTTTCGTGCTACGACGGCAGCAGAAACCCATTCTGAAGACTCAACTGGACAAATAATGTCTTGGGCAATAAGAGATTCAATGTGCTTTCTCAAATCCTCTCTCACAGACAGGGGAACAGGCCGTACCTTTTGAATAACAGGACAAGCGTTGTCTTTTAACTTAATATCATGTTCGAAATTCTTCACCAACCCAATCTTATCTTCAAACACAACTTTGTATTTCTCTAAAACATTGCAAAGAATGGGATCATTACAATAATCAAAAACAGACAGTATGGGAAGATCACCCAAAGCAACAGGTTCAGGATGACCGGGTTTTAAAATAATGCCCAGTCTGGCCTGGTCTTGCCAACCTATAATATCACGGCCATTGTGTGCAACGTATATTTTAGTATAGATGATGCGACCTTTAAAATCAATGTTGTCTGGAAAATATCCTCGCATAGTTATGTCAAAACCCCCGAAAGCTTTAGGATTAACATCAGTAGTAAATAATTCTTTGTTATTCCAAGAGCACTGAAAAGTGGTTTCATCCAAAATGGTAATAGGGGAACCGGAGTCAGCCATAACCTGTATGGTCTGAATCCCAATAGAAATGGTGCAAATAGGACCCTTGATACTGAAATCACATAAAGCATTTACCTGAATGAATGAAATAGAAGAAAGATTTAGCGCATCACAAATTTCTTCCTCGGAATAAACCATGTTAACCTTAGACTTATCTTTGGGTAAACGACACGAAGCAGCAAAGTGACCTACACGTTTGCAATTAGAACACCTTTTACCTTGTGCAGGACACTTTGGATTATTTGCAACATGAAACTTTGAACCGCACCTGTAACAAAATGCATTAGCTTTAGATTCAAAAACTTTTTTCCCAATATTGCGGTTAGAAACAACATTAACATTACAATTGTCCCCTGATGCCTGCGAAATATTGCAAACACTTGAAGAAGAGGCATGTTCAGCTAAAATTTTCGAGGAGACAACAGAACACTCAATACTTTTCGCAATTACAATAACTTCATCTAAAGTTGGATTTTTACATGTCAAAATTCGCTCTTGGATCTTCTTATTAAAGCAATTAAAAACTAACTGATCACGTAGAGCAGTCTCCAGATAAGTACCAAATTCGCATTTTGATGCAAGAACTCGTAAGGTAGCAACATAGTCTTCTATAGACTCCTCGTGTAACTGTTTTCTTTTAAAGAACATATGTCTCTCAACCATGACTGATGGATCATCTTTAAATTGTTTGCCCAAACGTGTTAATGCCTCTGTGTATACATTCCATGAGTCATCATCAGCAGGTGCTTGTACTACTGCTAAATTGTCAAATAATTGTTGGCCAGCATCTCCTAAATGATTGAAAAGGATAGCTCTTTTTCTGGATGCAGGATAATCTAAAGCATCGATAGCTTCCAAATAGTTAGTGAAAACACGTAGCCATTTGTGCCATGGTGTAGGAGGCTTGCCAGGAACAATTAAAAATGAAGGAGGTGCTACAATACCATTGTTGTTATTTCCAGAAGTTGCCATAATGAAGTAAAACAAATGACAATTTTAAATAATAAAAAATATAATGTTCTTACTTGTAAGTCTTTATAAAGCTTAGGCGATCTCTTCTTTTATCTTTTTAAAATTACCTGTACAAGAAACAATCGACTATAGCCTTGATAGTCGCGTTGCGCTGACAAATTCACCGTTAAAATAAGCAAAATGCCTTTTTACACACTCGTGTTGAAGACGCTACGCGCAGGAAACGCAAATGAGGCAGGTTACCATGGTAGCGACTTCCTGATAACGTCTTGTTGAAAGACGTGTAGCGCGTGTGTGAGCGGCAAGGCAGGTTGCTATGACAGCGATCCCGTGATGACGTCTGATTGAAAGACGTGCAGCGCATGCGTGAGCGCCGCGTGAAAAACAACAAGTCGGGAATATGCGCGAGATTGGAATCCTTCTCCGGTTTGAATCAAACGGTGATATCGGGCTTGCTTTAAAGATGATTGTCTTCAGGTAATTTGATAAATTGAATTAAATAACTTACAGTTTCTGAAGTCCAGTTAAAAGAGAACGCATTAATATAGGCAAAAATATCCAAATTGCCAGGTTCGGTTGAGACGCGATGACTTGAAGGCTCAAGAGCTGATCGGCTCACGTCGGTGGGTTTGATTAAAACGAGGTCCAAAATATTTTCCAATCGTCGCCAATATTTGTAGTATGGATCCGTTAAGTAAATTAGAGACAAAGTCCAAGTTGTGGTTTCACCATTAGGATTTAATGGTAAGAGTGAATCAACCCACGACCAGTGAAGTAGAATAACAGGTATGCAATGGTCATGACACACACATAGCATTCTAAGAATATGGAATAGGAACCTAAGCATAACATTCCTTAAAGAGCAAGTATAACAAAACGATATAACACTATAAAGTACATACTACAGCCCTGCTTATAGTGATATTAGGAAATGTCAGAGATGTTCCGAAAAGGGATGCGTCACCTGATTGCTCTCCTTTGTTCCTGGCTATACGCCGAGTGGCAATGCACTGGGGGAGACAACCTTCTCCCCAAATCAAGGACTAGATGAAGGACACCTTATACTGTCATGAACAATTAGACAGCCACTGGGTACTCCTGCCACTCCGGAAGAGACCAACAGATATCTGAGTTCTGTTTGTTACCTACTTATTACTCTACAAACAGATGGCTCAGCCGGACCAGACAGTCCCTGCACCTAAAGGCCCGGAGGCTGACGTGGAGAGAACTTCAAGCACTATTAGAGTTCTTCTCGCTGCATCTCAGACTCCCTGCCAACAACCAGATGACATAACATTGCTTTGTAGAAAGAGTGACCTCACATCATCTGGGGAGAAGTCAGTGGCGGTTTCTCCGTGGGGGCGTTTGGGCGCCGCCCCCCCTGCTTTCATGCCGTGCGAGAAGGCAGAACAAATGCTAGTTATCATATTATATAACTACCATTGTTTCTGTTTCTGCCTTCTCGCAAGGCAGGAAAGGAGAACTTCTTTGTTTACAGTACTCGAGGGCAGGGGGAGTGGCTTGGGGGAGTGGCTTGCCCACTGTTGCTAATACTGACTGTTTGGGCAGCCTGAGGCCGCCCAAACAGACAGTATTTACAACAGTGGGAAAGCCACTCCCCCAAGCCACTCCCCCTGCCCTCGAGTAACTCTCCCTTTTCTCTCTGTGTGCTGCAGCAGCAGCACACAGAGAGAAAATGACGTAGGTGGGGCAGCCGGCCGCACCAATGAAAAACGCGGCATTGGAGGGGGAGGCTGCCTGCTGCGCCGCCTTCCTGATGACGTGCTTCAGGACAGGACTTGAAAGTGAGGACGGCGGGAATCGGGACGGCCGACGGAGTCTCTGGACAGTAAGTAAGTTTATACTATTCTGTTCCCATATTAATTTCAAACTTTTTTTGCCACTTTGAATGTAATTGAATAGCGTTTTTTCCCCCATTTCCTGTCTTATTTTCAATCGCTTGGCGTTGCTGAAATGAAAAAAAAAAGCGCGTGATACTGTGCAAAAACCCATTCTTTATTCATTTGCTGCCTTTCTTATTTGAAGTGGAACACTGCGGGCCTCTCGTCTCAGTCGCTTCTTGTTGGCCCGTGGGAAAACTAGAGGCTGAGTTTGAGTTCGTTAGGAACGTGTTATTTTTTAACTGCTAAAACACTATGGCCTCTGCCTTTTCCTGTGTATTTCCCTACCTGTGGTTAGCCAGGCCGGACGCGTGTGCTTGGAATACATCGGATCCTATTTGGTTGAAATGAGCTAAAGAATGAAAAAAATTTGTATTTTGCTGTTCATCATTTTTTATTTTCGTTTTTCATGTACGCATTAGGCCCATCTTCTACCAGCAGAGCATTGCTAGACAGTAGACTGAGACATCATTTTCAGGTGCACTCTGCCACTCTGTCAACAGTACGGCGCGAGTGCAAAGGCAGTGGATTCCATCTTTGAAATGTGCTTAAGCCCCATGGAAAGGGGACGGCGCCAGCGTAAATTTAGAGCCCGTGTGATCTGTTTTACAGAAGCAGCAAAACAAGCATCTGCCCCAAACACGACCCCTGCCTGCCCTTTAGCATTCAGAGACACCGGAGGCCCAGGCGGGGCGCTAGGATATACCTGTCCTTTAAATACCGACCCCAGCCTGCCCTGTAAAGACCGACCAAGCCCTGTCCTAGTAATACAGATCCGAGCCAGCCCTGTAGCAATCAGAGACAACATGCAGCACAGGTGGGATCTATATAGGATACATCTGTAGTATAAATACCGACCCCCAACCTGTCCTGTATATACTGACCCCAGCCTGTCCTGTAATGATCAGAGAAAACCTGCGGCAAAGGGATATACTTGCCCTTTAAATACCAGCCACAGCCTGTCCTGTAAACACCAAACCCGGTCCTACCTCCGAAACATGCGTGAATAATTCCAAATGTACAGGGATGCTGAAATATGCAGAAATATCTTCAAATTTTGCTAGCATCACACAAGATGCAGGGTACTTGACAGGTGTGTAACAGTCAGTGAATACAGGGGTCGACAGTGGCTCTAAGAGCCTGTACACCAACCGAGTCTTAAAACATATTTGGCAAGCAAAGTGTGCACAGCAGAAATGCCTGCAAAACCTTTTACTTTTGGATATTTTATTATCAAAATTGTACTGCAAAATGCATCATTTTAACCTATTTTTTATATATAATTCTCGAGGGGAGACCCCCTCACCCCCCATAAACACCCCTCAGGTCAGTCACATTTGTTCAGGCAAAGTCATACCCCCATTTTACGCCCCACTACTTTCAAACTTCACCAGCCGCCACTGGGAGAAGTGATGTGTGATGGGACATAACGAGACTTGGGACCACTCCAATTTTATACCAGAGTGGAGAGGGCAAACGCTCAGAGCTGCACTTTGTTGCCGTCACGTTTTACTACACAATATTGTATGCTTGCATGATCCTGCTATGATGCTATCTGTACCTGCGTGTTCCTTTCCTACCACGTCATAATTGGGATTGTATTTTACACTATATAGTGCTTAAAATTGCACACAAAAAAGCACCTTGGTCAAATGTCAGCTTATGTCTTCTTACAAAATACTGCTTATTTTATCCCAAAGACTGATATTTACTTTCTTTTTATGAGAGCAAAGTTAGAGAATTTTGTAAAGTATACTATATATCCGAAAAGTTGTAGGATGTCAGTTTCTTTAGTATTACATGACATTTAAATAACTTGTAAACAAACAGTACAAATAGTTCCAATTATATCATCAATTGGAAAAGCACTTTTTTGTAATTCAGAAGTTGATGGAAACAAAGATTTCAATAAGGGTAAAACAAATCAGTACACTTTACTTGGTGATTTGCAAATGATAAATATTTGCAGAAAACCTGAGTTCCAAACATTAAACTTTGTCCCCTATATAGCTTTATCAGTTAAACTGCACCTCAGTTGTCAATGTTGTGGCAAATTCAATAGTGCACATTTACAATCAGCACATTTTCTATCACATCCTGCTTTAGTGGTTGAGATTTACAAGGAAGCCCTTACCACAGGTTCACTTCCAGCTTCTCTTCATGAGTCTCTTCTCGTTCCCTTGCTTAACCCTGGCAGAGACCCCACTCTCCTCTCCTCGTATAGGCCTATAGCAATATTATGGGCAGATTATAAAATCCTAGCTAAGGTGTTAGCGGAGCGATATGTGCAGTTATTACCTACACTGATCCATCCGGATCAGAATGGATCTGTCCAAGGGGGAAACACATCTAATAACATCAGGTTTTTTTCATGTTATGGATCAGACCTCTCTGCCCTACCCTTGTCTTATATTAGACATTGAAAAGGCCTTTGATTCCTTATCTTGGGACTACTTATTCAAAGTGCTGAGGGCCATGGTCTTGGGAGGGCGCCTCTTAGCTAATACAAGGTTACCATCCATGAACACTTTATCTCGAGTACGCATAGGAAGTTTGATTTCTAAGTCTTTTACCATAGGCCAAGGAATATGACAGGGTTGCCTTCTGCCTCCGATCTAATTTACAATTGCCGTCGAGCCAATAGCACAGCGACTTTGTTCGGGGGAGGGGGGCGACAGTGGGGTATCCCACTGGACAGGGAAATGCTAAGAGGCAAATCAGGGGGCAAGCGTATCCTGTATGTGAGCTAGATTTGTATTCTACATGGACAAAGTTTTAAATCAACACAAGTTTTTTTGTACAGCAGACATGCTAAACTTGCGTATTCGAAGTAATGCGTATTCGTATTCTCGTATATAATAATGAAGACATTTGCGGCTCGGTGAAATACATTATTTTCAAAGGAGAACACAATTAGAGACCAGTTATGGGTCAAGAGCATTACAGTTAGGTTGGGTAGATTTTTCAGTTCACTAGAACTGCAGGTCTAGCAACAATTATTATGATTTTTTGAAGCCTGATATATTTTTCTCTCATGTTTAAGATGAAAGGTTAATGCTTTGTCTTTAATTCTTGGCACAGGAAGTTTTAGTACCCATGTAAGCTCTGCTTTTTTGTGCTCAATGTCAAAGAGGACCTCTAACTAAGCCAGAGCCAGGCATCTGGCATGAACCTTCAGTGGCTCGCTCACTCCTAGTTTAATAAAAATGTTAAATAATGACTGCATATTCATAGTGTTTTTAAGTCACAGGCCAGGACCTTGTGGCACTTTACATACACGTGGCACTATTCCAGAGTGCACCTACAAGGATTCAGTTTTGTGTCTTTATGGGTACACACACAGACTTATTCAGCGATCACGTTAAACAAATGAGATGTTCCAACATATAGAATGCATGTCACACAAGTTATTTTAAGTTGCATTTATCTGAAGGTGAAAGGCCAACAAAATAGTGATGAATATTTTGTTCTCTTTTAACCAAGTGTCTGACCGACCCCCTCTGTACTCAGGATCACAGATCCTATAATTTGTTTTATGCAGTTGAATCTCTGAATGAGCTGCAAAATGAGAGGCTCTCATTTTGGTCCCATCTGCAGCACAGGTCAGCATAAATCAGCTAAAGAACTCTCTGTGTATTGGAAGCTCCAGCATCCTGGGCTAAGGCACATGGTTGAGGATAGGGGTGGGTGGATGGGTGGAGTGGTGTGGGGGTCTGGGGCTGAAGCCCTTTTAGTCCAGTGGACATTGCACATCATGTAAAATGAGTGGTTGAAAGGGTGTTGTCTCACGACATGGCAACACTCCCCGCATAGGATCATAAAAAACTTAAGATCCTATGTGGAAATGTTTTCATGTAGTAAGTGAGAACGACTGAGGTGCGGTTATAAAAATATGGAGCGGAGCGTGTATCAGTGTGGTGGTTTATGAAGTGTGAGAGAGACGCACACATTTTTACGATTGTCAGTGTGTTGGCAGTTTTGAAAAGCTTTGCAGGTCACATTATGATATTTCTTTTGATTGTAGTCTGCTTAGCTGGTTATTGCACTGGGATGTCTGATCTGAGATTTTGTGTATAGTTGGGATGGGCATTTTTACTATCATCCCCTATCTGAGTGTCATTGTGAGATGTAAAGAAGTGGTGAGGATGAATAGAGATTTGGGACCTGTATTAATGGACTAGATTATAGTCCTTCAAATTGTCTGGCAGTGTACATTGGTTATTCCATGCATGTTCATTTGGTGATAATTGTTTTTGGGCTGTTTATTATTGGCTATGAACAACCTTGTAGAAGATATGGGTTATGTGGATGTAAGAGGTATAAGTTACATTTGGCTGCCGAATACTGAGTATTATAGTCTTAGTATTATCCTGGGCCATAAATGTTATATATGAAATTACATAACTATATAATGCTCCAGCAAACCGTAGTTCAGCGGTACTTAGCTTACCAGCAAATTAAAAGCAGTTTGCTCATTGGATTGTTTGACCCAGTCTCTGAGTTTATTGTGAGCTAAAGATTGCGCTTGAGGGGGTGGCTGTCTTTCTGGGTTCTTTGCTGTGATGTGGGATGGTGTACTTATCTTGAAAATAGCCATGTTTTCAACTATCTTCTGATGTGTATATGCACTTGGATGCTTCTAATGCTTGCTGATAGTACGTTCCAGAGATTGGCGTCTTGTGCTTAGAAAGCTGTGCCTCTTTACGATTTCTTATGATGAGGTGGTATGGTGATGAGTGGTGCAAGCCTGGAGTGCAGTGTTCTGTTTTCTTTGTATTGTTTGAATTTAACTTGTAGGCATAGCGGTCATTTTCCTTGGGAGGCTCAGCGGACAATGTAGAGTGCCTTGAACATTGGCATAGCTATAGGTAACCAGTGGAGTGATTGCATGACTGAAGCCAGAATTCTCTTGGGTGTAGATAGAGAAGAAGTCTTGCTCCAGCATTTTGGATGGCTTGGAGATTGCAGTTTATGTTGGTATGGAAAGAGGCAACAGAGTGTTATTGTGTAGAAGGCACTGTTTGTGATGTTAACATAGTATAGATCTGAATCCATGGTCACCCCTATGTTTCTGACTTCTCTTGATGTTGTTGGAGGGGCTTCGGTTTCCTTAGGCCACGTGGCAGTAGGCTGGTATTTTTGCCTATATCCGCGGGTCGTAATGTCTTTCTCTGCAGAATTGTGGTTTATTATTATTCATTATCTAGTTTTTGGCACAAAGGCAATCATCTAGTTTTGAATTGTAGAGACCTTCTGGGCTATCCAATTTTAAAATGATTTGGGTGTCATTTGCATAGTTGTGATAAATGAGGTTGAATGATCCAACAGGTTTAGTAAGGGGTTAGGTAGATGTTAAATAATAGAGGTAATATAGCAAACCCCTGAGGGTTGCCACAGTGGCATTCTTTTGCTCACCATACCACCCCAGTTTGGACCCAGCCATGTGCAAATCAGCCTTGACCCTGCAGGAGCAAATGAACGGTGAGTTGGGATGCTACCCAAACAATTGCATGTGGTTAAACAAACTGTAAGCATTCCTTCCATTGCCTTTTGTATGTTTCATGTACTGCCCAAAGTGGCAAGGGTATGCCCAGATGTGGGTCCCCTGCTCACTGCACCACTGAAATTCAGCTATACCTGACTGATGGGAATTGTGAGACAGGCATGATGAAATGCCATCATACAGGGCAATGTGAGAAGTAGGGTAATGCAACAGTATTGACACCTCAACATGTGAAAAAAAAACACTATAGTCTGCAATCATGTTCCATTCATGCCTTGTGCAGAATACTCGCTACAGCCCATCACTGATGATGTTACAATATTGTACAGTGTATATGACCTGCTATAAAGCACCATTAACCATGTAAAATAGGACTGTGAGGAAGACCTGAGAGCTGCTTTATTAATGATCTCACAAGGCCAAGTTGACCAGATTCAACATAATGCAATGGTGATATCACAAAGGTACAGTGAGATACCGTTATAGTATTGCATTGGGATTCCATGTACATAGCACGTTTGACCTCTTACGAGGCACAGAAGCACATTGAAACACTAACCATTCACCAATACCACATACCAGGTTAGATAGGATTTTCTGCTCAGTGTCCTTGGCATCCCAAATTTTTGACTCCACGTATCTTGGAAAGATGCAATCCGACCACAACCTACTTGAATTAATCCTTGAATGGGGAGGGCGCCCACCCCGGTCCTAACCTGGCGGCTCTGGCCACCAACTCTGGAGGATACGGTTTTTCAGGATACAATAAGTACAACCATAACTAATTATTTTTCAGAAAATGATAACTCTGCATCTTCCCCCTTATTGGAATGGGATGCCTTTGAGTCAGTGATTAGGGGCACGGCATTAGGGGCAACTGTAGCTGCGCGGCAAGAAACGCGCAAGAGCCTTATCATGGTGGAATAATCCCTTAACCCCTTCGATGCTGATGACGAGCTCAGCTCGTCATCAGCCGCGGTGGTCGTGTGCGGATGAGGAGCTGAGCTCGTCATCTAACGCGGCTTTTAGAAAAAAGCTGCGTAGCGGAAAAATAACCGCCGCAGCGATGCGGTTAATAATTTGGAAAATTCAGCTATCACTGATCTGACTGACCAAGCACGACTACAAGAAGCCAGAATTAAATACGCTGAACTTCTTTAACAACTTCGCCTGATAGATTACAGAGCAAACACTCAGTACAGTCATAAAGAGGCAGACAAATCGGGCACCCTTTTGGCACACCTCATACATAATGCTCTCTCCAGCCCCGCTATCGGAAATATCTCTCCCAAATGGTACTGTTGTGCTTACGCAGGAAGAGATTAATCTTGCTTTCTTCACCTACTATAAAATCCTGTACAGTGCTCCAGCTGTTGCATCGCAGGAACACATTACAGCATTTTTGAATAACCTCACCCACCCTAAACTGACAACAGCTGCTCAAACAGACTTAAAAGCCCCTATTACTTTAACTGAAATAAAAGAAGCCATCAAGGACCTTCCCACAAAAAAGACCCGAGGTTTAGATGGACTACAGGCTGACTTTTATTCGGCATATGCTGACAAACTGGCCCATGCCTAGAGAACCTCTAAGACTGCTTTTGAGAAGCGCACTTTTCCATTAACAACTATGCAAGCGATAGTTTCCTCCCTCCCCAAACCGAATAGAGGCCCTCGTGACATGCCAGGCTACCGCCCCCTTTCATTATTATCCTTTCATTATTATTAATCATTAAAGCTCCTTTGAATAAAACGCCCTCTCAAATACACCAGAACAAGAAAGCACCATGGTTTAATGAGCGTCTGCTCTCCTTAAAAAAGCTCAGTAAGAGAGCAGAAAGGGACTGGAGAAAAGACTTCGACCTAGATAAAACATACATTTGCAATGCAATAGGTCTCGCATTTACACACGTTTGAGCTATTGGCATTGTAAATGACAATGCCTTTTATTTATGTTTCGGTTTTGAAATCATAAATAAAAGGCATTGTCATTTACAATGCCAATAGCTTTAACATTCGTAAATGCGTGACCTATTGCTTTGTAAATGCTTGTTTTCTGTTTTTGTTGCACGATTTTCCTTGGCCGGGGGTGCGAGGAGGAGGGAGGGTCTGGTCTGTAAATCCACACTCGCTGGCCGGCGCCGTGCAGAAACAAAAGCGTATGTTGAAGCATAGCCCTCCCCTCAGCTTCTTAAATCTAAGTTGAAAGCATTGCCATTTAATAATAAATAAATATTCTACCGCAGCATGCCATAGGCAAGTGTTTGTAAGGTTGTTGAATTGCAGTGTTGCTTAAGTGCATAGTGTGTAGTCCGGGATAGAACATATGATTTACATTAATATGTCACTGTGTGTGGTTGAAAGGTACAAAGGATGCTATGACGAAAGCCTTACTTAAAAGTGCAATAGCGACATTGGGCAGTGAGAAAGAAGACCTGATATATGTATATCTTGATTCTGCCGCACCTAGCGACAACGCAAAAGCGCTCTGCAGTCATTATTTATATATAGCAAGCTTTTGAAGTGTGAGTATTTTGATATTTTTTAGAATTTTGGAAAGAGTTGGACTTGTTACTCAGAAAACTGGAGCCGAAAGTATGAAGAGTAATAACCACAATTCTTAGTTAAATATGAACCCGTATAATGTGTGCATAAATATGAATTTCATATATGGTATTATGAACTTCTTTTAAGTCTATTTACATTGTAAGATCAATAATCTCGTAGAAAATTGCATCACAAGTAAAACAGAACTGTGAATTTCCTTCACAGGAAAACGAGGCTAACAGTTCTTTGTGTTTTGGGAATTGTAAAGAATGTGTATTTTCTTGTGGGTATTTCATCTGGAGAAATGTTTCTTTATTTGTTGTTTACTACATTTACTGAGATTCATGTCTACATATTTAATTCTTTGAAATAAGATCCAACATATGGTTTTATGTCACAGATTTGTGTCAGATATAATGTTTTTCAATTATATTGGATTTCCAGGTTTTGCTACATCGACTTGCAAACTTTCAGAGAGTGTGGAGTTTACCCCCTAATGAAAATACTGGGAAGGAAGTCACATCACTTGCTTGGAGACCAGATGGCAAAAGTAATGTTTCCGTTTTTTACAATGTCCTTTTCTGGCAATATTGATGGTACTCCGGTTTATGTCTGGGACGGTTTACAGTAACATTAGCCCCATAGTGTGGAGACTGCAAAACAAAACAACCAGTCATACAGACAGATGTTATACAGTATAGTAACATGAAGTATACTTGTAGAATTATTAGGTCTCTCCTGCGGCAGCACACGTGTGCTGTTGCTTGCGAGAGATATTGTATTCAACACGGGCCTTGGAGACTGCCCATTGCTTACCATTCGTTGGCTTCATTGTCATTCTCATTTGCTGCCTTCTAATTAGCCAGCTAATGCCGATCTCACTTTCTCTTCTTTCGTTTTGGCCTTCCCTGAAGCATGGCTAAGTACCTATTGCTTCATTTCAATTAATGTTCATCCACTTGTTTCTCTGTGATTGAGGTACCTTTTTTCTACTTCCCACACTCCTCCCGCTCTATTTCTTGTTGCTGTCATCGCTCCAGCCTGTTGCTGCTTTTATTCGCAGTTGAGCACTGTACTAGAGTACACTTTTTTAGGTCTCGCCTGTCGATGCGCATGCGCATCGAGCTTGCGAGACTATGGGGGCTTAAACAGTCTTTAACCAACTTGCAAGGAATCGTGGCGATTCCTTGCAGTGCCCGTGAAATTCAAGCTCAATGCGCATGTGCATTGTAATTAAAAGCACGTGCACATGAAAGCGACAAGGCTCCCTCCCACGGCAATCCCCAACCCCATCCGCCAGCACCTCCCCTCTCTCTCGCACCCACCCCAGCCGCCAGCACCTCCCCTCTCTCTCCCCGCACACAGACAGGGTCGCATTCCTCCCGCCAGCACCTCCCCTCTCTCTCGCACCCACCCCCAGCCGCCAGCACCTCCCCTCTCTCTCCCCGCACACAGACAGGGTCGCATTCCTCCCGCCAGCACCTCCCCTCTCTTTCGCACCCACCCCCAGCCGCCAGCACCTCCCCTCTCTCTCCCCGCACACAGACAGGGTCGCATTCCTCCACAGACAGGCTGCCATTTCTCATCCCCCTCCCCAGCCACCAGCTCCTCTGTCTCGTCTCCCTTAACCATGCACAACTCACACACTATTTTTAAAATTAAATTCGCCAGCCTTCGACATCTGTTCCCCAGCCCCCAGCCGCCAGAACCTCCCCTCTCTCTCCCCGGACACAGCCAGGATCGCAATTCTCCTCCCCCTCCCCCTCTCTCTACCCGGACACAGCCAGGCTCGCAATTCTCCTCCCCCTCACCAGACGCCAGCACCTCCCCTCTCTCTCCCTGGACACAGCCAGCCTCGCATTTCTCCTCCCCCTCCCCATCCGCCAGCACCTCCCCTCTCTCTCCCTGCAGTATCACGGATGTGTCTCGTTTCAAACACGCATTTCACAGCTTCGCATTGAGTACTAAAATATGTACATGTGTGGGAGTGAACGGCAGCGTTCAAATGCTGGTTGCAAGTTGCAGCCCGTTCCTTTCTGCTGATACTTACTTTGTATCGAGTGCCCAGCCTTCATACTTAAAACCAGGGCTTCAAACTGAGCCAGCAAAGGGAAGCCGCATTGAAAGCCCCCTCAGCCACCCACCCCATCAACCCACACAAAACAGATAGAGGGCTGCCATTGTTTTTGATTTGGGTGGGCTCAACAGCATTTGAACGCTGTCTATTGGCATTTTAATTTATTGTTCATTATCAGACTCGCAATAAATGGTGCTCGTTTAGCAACGGATCCTTTCGTACAACACACACTCCGTTCACACCACTTCGCCACACCACAACAAAATTTTCATACACACATACCCGGATCAAGGGGACTTTCACACACCCCCTCTATTACGTCTCCTTGGGTTACATTTATACGCACACACAACACACAACACATACTACATTACACGCACAACTTATGGATTGCTAACACAGCTTATGCTTACTTAACACTACCAACCTGCTAGACAGTGGCCACAGCTTCTAATTACACTTGGGACACAAATCTGGCACACAATCTCTTATTCATATGCATAGTAACAGACATCCCTATATACCAGGCGTACCTCCTCATCCACTCGGCATCTATCACCCACTCTGCATCTATCACCTCTGCAGACCCACTCTGCACCTTGCACCCACTCTGCACCTTGCACCCACTCTGCACCTTGCACCCACTCTGCACCTTGCACCCACTCTGCACCTTGCACCCACTCGGCACCTTGCACCCACTCGGCAGCTTGCACCCACTCTGCAGCTTGCACCCACTCTGCAGCTTGCACACATACACACAGGAAAACACAACTCACAGCCAATACTTTACTGCTGATCAGTATACATCCAGACTCGCTACAAATGTTGCTCGTTTAACAACGGATCCTTTCTTACAACACACACTCCGTTCACACCACTTCGCCACACCACAACAAAGTTTTTATACACACATTCACGGATCAAGGGGACTTTCACACACACACTCTATTACGTCTCCTTGGGTTGCATTTTGACGCACACAGAACACACAACACATACTAAATTACACGCACACCCAAAAAAGAAAAAATGACAGCAAGTTCGAGGCACAGGAGGGATGGCTAGCTTTACTTTCAAAAGACTTGTGTCAAAACGAATAAAAAAAATAAAAAAACACCCCATTCAGCTGGCCTACTATTTCCCCACATCCCTCTACAGCGTGATACGATCACACTCCCACAACCTCCATCACGCACCATCACTTAGCAACACACCCTCACACACAACCTCAACAGCCTCACCCTCACACACACTCAATCACCCTCACCCACTCACCATCACACACCATCACTCAACAACACCCCCAAACCCTCCCACCCCCTCACACCCCCTCACCCTCACAAACACTCACCCTCACCCACAGTCACACACTCAACCTTCAAACTCGCACACCCTCACTCACCTTGACACCCTCACAACACTCAGCCTCACTCACGCTCAAACTATCACCTTCACTCACCCACACCTATCATCACACACTATCACACCCCATTACCCTCACCTTCACACACCCTCACACCATCACCCTCACACCCACACTCATACTCACACCGTCACCCTCACTCACCCTCACACACCCTCACACCCCCTAAAAATCACATCCAATCACCCTCACACCGTCCAAGTCCACCCTCACAACCCTCAAACCCTCACTCATACTCACATCGTCACCCTCACTCACCCTCACACACCATCACACCCCCTGACCCTCACATCCACTCACCCTCACACCGTCAAAGACAACACTCCAACTACACCATAAAAGTACAATACCACACTACAACTCTACACTCCAACTACAACTCCACCCTCAAACTCCACACAAAAATAACGTTAGTCAACATTTACACTCACCCCCTCATCCTCACACACACACTCACAACACTCACACCCTCACTCATACTAAAACAGTCACCCTCAATCACTCTCACACACCATCACGCACCCTCAAACACCCAAAGACTCACATCCACTCACCCTCACACTCACACAGTCCAAGTCCACCCTCCAACTACACCCTATACCTACAATACCACCCTACAACTCTACACTCCAACTACAACTCTACTCTCCAAATCCACACATAAATAACGTAAGGCAACATTTATTTTAATACGTAAAATTCGGATTACACACTTGTAGCTATTAAAACATTAAAACTTAATGCAACGCAAGGACAGTGCAGCAATTAATACACAAAAATCAAGAAAGGGATTGTAAAATAAAACAGTTCTTTCACAAAGATCATAAATGCACACAAAATAGACAAACATGAATACACAGCAAAAAATACAACAATTTTTAAGTGGACAAAGTGAGCTAAAGGAAAAAAATTCACAACAGAAAGCACTTACTAAAGTAAGGGGAAATAAACAAGTAAACAATGCCAGAAATATTCAAAAACACAAACAAAATGCGTCATCACAAAAGCACAAGACTCTGGTGTTGCTCTGACTGATGCTGCTGTTGCACGAAGTGTTTTGGTGGTGCTAAGTGCACAACCACAGGAACACCGTACACCAAAACAGCATCAAACAACATCAAAAGAGCACTACTCAACAACACAACAGCCAACGCCCCTTGCCCACGCAGCTCTTCACAAAAAATTAGGGAAGTACAGAAAATACAAAAACATCTTAAGATGTCTACCCTTATGCCCATAAATTAAAAGCAACACCCTTATTCTCACTGTTGCATACATCAAAGATAGTTCACATACACATTCTGATCTAACACATACTAAGCTAAAAAAACACAAAACACGTTTGGGGAAGAAAATAGACTGCATACAGTACTACAAATTTACACATACTGTGACAAACTCCAAAAGGCTCACATGCACTCACCCTCACACTCACACCGTCCAAGTCCAGTCTCCAACTACACCCTATAACTACAATACAACTCTACAACTCTACACTCCAAATACAACTCCAGCCTCCAACTGTACACATAAATATCGTTAAGCAACTATTTGAATTATACGTAAAAAGAGGATTACACACTTGCAGCTAGTCCAAAAAGCAAACTTAAAGCAACGTAAGGAGGGTGCAGCTATTAATACACAAATATGCAAACAGGGATTGGAAAATAAAACCATTCTTTCACAAAAAGCATAAAATACACACATTACATCACTGTACATCATCTTAATACATTGCTAGGGAAAATAAATTCAGCAAATACACAAAGTTTCCTTTAATACATCGAGTACCTCAATAACATATAATCCGGCTACTTCAGCATCGCAGGGAAAAAACAATGCAAACACAACATACATAAATATATTATAAACTAAATAGCACTTCAAAGTTCAAATAACAGCTCTTGTACGTCAAATAACAAACACCAGCAAAAAATACATTACATTACAGTTTTAGAAAACATATGCATTACATATCGACAATTGAAAACAAGACTTTAATTTACATTACATTACAAACATTTACAACACTCAGCCTCACTCACGCTCAAACTATCACCTTCACTCACCCACACCTATCATAACACACTATCACATCCCATTACCCTCACCTTCACACACCCTCACACCCACACTCATACTCACACCGTCACCCTCACTCACCCTCACACAACATCACACACCCTCACACCCCCTAAAAATCACATCCAATCACCCTCACACCGTCCAAGTCCACCCTCACAACCCTCAAACCCTCTCATACTCACATCGTCACCCTCACTCACCCTCACACACCATCACACACACTCACACCCCCTGACCCTCATATCCACTCACCCTCACACTCACACCGTCAAAGACAACACTCAAACTACACCATAAAAGTACAATACCACACTACAACTCTACACTCCAACTACAACTCCACCCTCAAACTCCACACAAAAATAACGTTAGTCAACATTTACACTCACCCCCTCATCCTCACACATACACTCACAACACTCACACCCTCACTCATACTAAAACAGTCACCCTCAATCACTCTCACACACCATCACGCACCCTCAAACACCCAAAGACTCACATCCACTCACCCTCACACTCACACAGTCCAAGTCCACCCTCCAACTACACCCTATACCTACAATACCACCCTACAACTCTACACTCCAACTACAACTCTACTCTCCAAATCCACACATAAATAACGTAAGGCAACATTTATTTTAATACGTAAAATTCGGATTACACACTTGTAGCTATTAAAACATTAAAACTTAATGCAACGCAAGGACAGTGCAGCAATTAATACACAAAAATAAAGAAAGGGATTGTAAAATAAAACAGTTCTTTCACAAAGATCATACATGCACACAAAATAGACAAACATATGAATACACAGCAAAAAATACAACAATTTTTAAGTGGACAAAGTGAGCTAAAGGAAAAAAATTCACAACAGAAAGCACTTACTAAAGTAAGGGAAAATAAACAAGTAAACAATGCCAGAAATAATCAAAAACACAAACAAAATGCGTCATCACAAAAGCACAAGACTCTGGTGTTGCTCTGACTGATGCTGCTGTTGCACGAAGTGTTTTGGTGGTGCTAAGTGCACAACCACAGAAACACCGTACACCAAAACAGCATCAAACAACATCAAAAGAGCACTACTCAACAACACAACAGCCAACACCCCTTGCCCACGCAGCTGTTCACAAAAAATTAGGGAAGTACAGAAAATACAAAAACATCCTAAGACGTCTACCCTTATGCCCATAAATTAAAAGCTACACCCTTATTCTCACTGTTGCATACATCAAAGATAGTTCACATACACATTCTGATCTAACACATACTAAGCTACAAAACACGTTTGGGGAAGAAAATAGACTGCATACAGTACTACAAATTTACACATACTATGGCAAACTCCAAAAGGCTCACATGCACTCACCCTCACACTCACACCGTCAAAGTCCAGCCTCCAACTACACCCTATAACTACAATACAAACTCTACAACTCTACACTCCAAATACAACTCCAGCCTCCAACTGTACACATAAATATCGTTAAGCAACTATTTGAATTATACGTAAAAAGAGGATTACACACTTGCAGCTAGTCCAAAATGCAAACTTAAAGCAACGCAAGGAGGGTGCAGCTATTAATACACAAATATGCAAACAGGGATTGGAAAATAAAACAATTCTTTCACAAAACGCATAAAATACACACATTACATCACTGTACATCCTCTTAATACATTGCTAGGGAAAATAAATTCAGCAAATACACAAAGTTTCCTTTAATACATCGAGTACCTCAATAACATATAATCCGGCTACTTCAGCATCACAGGAAAAAAACAATGCAAACACAACATACATAAATATATTATAAACTTAATAGCACTTCAAAGTTCAAATAACAGCTCTTGTACGTCAAATAACAAACACCAGCAAAAAATACATTACATTACAGTTTTAGAAAACATATGCATTACATATCGACAATTGAAAACAAGACTTTAATTTACATTACATTACAAACATTTACAAATATTACGATCGAAAAAAAAAATGTCAACAGTTATAAAAACACCCTCCTATTCAGTCGTTAACTTAAAGATAGTATAGATACTACATTACATTACATAAAAAAACACTTTGGAATACATTCTTACCTGTCAAACGACGCAGCAACAGCACAGGAACAAGAACACGCCTTCCGCGCACCAACATTCTTGATCTCTGGGGAATTCCAGCGTTGACGTAAGCAAATCGGAACGCAACGTCAAAAACGTCGCGCTCCGATTGGCTAGAAATAAACGTCAAGGAAACGTACACACTCACAACAAAAAAAAATAAACTAGAACGCTAACGTAGGGAACGTCAAGGTGACGCATTGCGTCGGCCATTTTTAAAATAATAAAATTAATACGGGACTCCACAGACACCTAAAACACACATAACACCACACAGTAATTAAAAAACATACACAGTTCTATTACATACAAAAATACACATAAGACAGGACAATTACAAAGGGAAGATCTATCACGTTTTTTTACACTACACATATTAAATAATTAATATTAACATACACACACTCATAACATCACCCTCACACACCAAAACTCTCACACTCCTTCACACACCCTCAATCACCCTGACACAACATCTCCCTCACACACCATCACACACCTTCAGCCTCACACCCACTCACTCACACTCACCCTCACACACACTCACACCCCCTCACACTCACACCCCCTCACACACCCTCACTCCCCTCAAAAAATAACACCCCTCACAACAAGCTCACACTCACTACACCGGACAGCCGCACCCACTCACACCCCTCACACTCTCTCACCATCAACACCCCTCAGCCTCACACAGCCTTACCCTCATCCCCTCACCCTCACACACCCTCAATCACCCTCACACCATCACCCTCACACACCCTAACTCTCACCCTCAACAACTCACACACACTCACACTCCCTCGCTCACCCTCACCCTCACACACACTCACACCCCCTCACCCTCACACCCCATCACCCTCACACACCCTCACTCCCATCACAACATCACACCCCTCACAACACTCTCACACTCACTACACCTCACACACTCACCCTCAAAAACCCTCACACCCCCTCACTCACACTCACTCACAATCACTCACACTCAGCCTCACACACCCTCACGCTCACACACCGTCACACACCCTCTGCCTAACAACACCTCTCTCACCCTCAATCACCCTCACACACACTCACACTCACACACCGTCACACACCCGAACCTCACACCCCCTCACTCACCCTCACACACACACCTCCTCACCCTCAAACACCTTACACTCACACACACACACGCTCCCCTAAAACCCATCACAGCACTCTCACACTCACTACACCTCACACACTCTCAGCCGCAAACAACCTCACTCATCCTCACCCTCACACACACTCACACCCCCTCACCCTCACACCCCATCACACTCACACACGCTCACTCCCCTCACCCTCACAACAACACCCTCACACCCCCTCACTCACACTCACAATGACTCACACTCACCCTCACACACCCTCACCCTCACACACTGTCACACACCCTCTGCGTAACAACACCTCTCACACCCTCACTCACACACACTCACACTCACGCACCGTCACACACCCGAAGCCTCACACCCCCTCACTCACCCTCACACACACACACACCCTCACCCTCAAACACATGACATTCACACACACACCCTCCCCTGACACCCGTCACAACACTCTCACACTCACTACACCTCGCACACTCACCATCAAACACCCTCCCACACACTCACCCACGCTCAGCCTTGCAACTTGTCACAATAAACACGCCTCACACTCACACACCCTTACCATCATCCCCTCAGCCTCATTCACATTCAATCAACGTCACAACACCTAACTCTCAGACTCACCCACTCACACACAATCACACTCCCTAACTCACCCTCACACACCCTCAGCCTCACACCGTCACACACCCTCACTAAACATCAAAAACACTCACTCACCCTCACACACCCTCACCAACACACACCGTCACATACACTCAGCCTCACAAACACTCACTCAACTTCACCATCACACACACTCACACCCCCTCACACTCACACTCCCTCACACTTACAACACTCATGCTCACACCCCTCACACTCACATTCCTCACTCTCACACCCCTCACACCACTCAAGCCACAGATGGGTGTGTGATGGGAGGACGCTCAGCTTGCAGGGCTGTGCTTCTATCCCCTGCTGCACTCTCCTGCTCTCTATAAATGTGGCATAACAACATAAGCTGCCATCAAAGTCACGTCAATACAAATCATGTGGCATTCCAAATGCTATAGGTGTCACATTCAAAAAAATTAAAACTATTGGCATTGTAAATGACTAATCTATCAATGTAGCTATTTGGAAAAACTACACACAAAAAAAACCACAAAAAATTTACAATACCAATAGCTCCCACTTTTCTAATGCGAGACCTATTGCATTTCCAATGCTTGTTCTAAGCTTGGTTTTGTTTTCTCCTACATTGTACTGTGTGTTATTACTTTCTTTTACTGAGATCTGTTTATTACGTTTTCAAAAAGGTATAGTGGGGTTCCAGAACATTGTAATAGATAGAATTGTGCATAGAGGAGATAGTACGAGTACTCATCATTGCAGCCATTAACTACAGATCACATCTTATTTGCTGAGGTACATGTGTGATATTTTCATGACGACTCAGGCATCGTATATACACAAAACATTCACCAGCAAATAGTAGTCTAGGAAGGAAAAGGAGGTATTATGAATGTGCAGTTATCTGTTATAGGGGTTCCCAGTGCTGTTTCCCTTCTAGATTGAGTAGGGTGGGTTATGAGGCGTTTAGAGTCTTGTATCACCTGTTTAGAGATCTTTTAGTGCCGCTGAATTAGTGAATAATCTTCTCAAATGGTGTAAGGGTTTGCATAGCGGTCGGGGCATAAGGGGCTTGTAGGGCTCAGTGTCACAATTGGAGATGTTGGAGACCTGAAGATTTGGTGAGGTGAAATTCAGTTTTCCATTATTCACAGGATTTAATGGTGCCCTTCATGACAAGAGCTCCCAGTGTCCTGCACTCGCCCTGCTCCCATTCGGGGAACGAGGTTTGAGCCATCGCAGGTGTGAAATCAGGATTCTGAGCATTCGGGGTACTAGGGGATGGGAACGTTGTGAGGCCCATTTTAACAGCTATTTGATCCCAGATATCAAGAACTATCTTAGTGGAGTTGGCTATCTATAGATTTGTAGGCTGCAGATGGCATGCAGGAATCGATTTTTACCCTGCTTTGCCTGTGCAGTATTACTTTTAATTGTCAGTATGCTTTACTGACTTGACTTTGAAAACAGGCGCTTACATAAAGCCTTTACGTCGCTTGATTTTCTTACTAAACAGGCACATACATAAGTTTTTTACATTGCCGTGACTGAAGTGTAATGCTCTAATTTTCCATTTAGTATTGTCTCACAGGAGTGTGATTTAAGCGCTTATTTGAAAGTCGGTCACTCGCACTCACAATTAAAAGTAACGTTGCCCAGCAAAAATGAAAAACGGCCAGGCAGTGCAACAAATGCGATAGTGGGTAATAACTCCTATATCACTTAAGTGTAAGCTCCTTACGCGTATGCTTACATTGAAATGACGTCCCACCACTAATAAAAGTAGTGTTATACCGGAAAATTACACCTCTGAAACCATATTGTAATAAAACTACTCCAGCTTTCTGTACAGCTGCGCGCGCATGAACTCTTGAGAATTGGCCACGAATAGCCACCTTCACTTATGCCCCCAGGCGCATGCCATCCTTTTCTGGTGTAACATTGCTTTATTACTTTTGTTAGTCATAGTAGTTTTCTTTAAACATTTGCCGGCGTAACATTACTTGTCATTTTTTTAGCCTTTTTATACTGCAGCATTGCTCCTATGCAGCATAGCTTGGGAAAAAAGGCGCGTTGACGCAGTCAACACTAGCTGCGTCATAAGGTTTTTTTTGGGTCAAAGGGAGGGGTGGTGGACTTTGTAGTCACACATTCATCAGAAGGACCGCTACGCTGCTCCACCTAATACGTCCGCTCCCTGCCGGTTGGTAATCAATGGTGCATGATGAGCTACAAATGATATTGTCTTAGGTAGGAATCAATTGGGCACACCTTAGGTTTATCCCGTTTTTCTAGTAATGTAGGACTTAGGGGACACCACTTTTATGATAGGTTTAGGGATCCAACAGCCCCAATGAATGCCCCAGACCTTAATGGCTCTTTGCGTGGGCAGAAACATGTTGGTCTTTTGAGAGATGGATCAGAGACCTAATTTCTCTGTAAGGTCTATCGACTGCTTTTGTTTTTAACATACCTCAGTTCCTCACTTATAAAGGTGATCATCGAGGAACCTGAAGGCACTTTTAATTAAACTGGATCCCGCTTTATACTGTAAGATTTATGCAAGAACTACCTCCTACCACCAGAAGTCTTTGCGGAGGTTGAATCCGCTCTGGTAGTACCATCTTACCAGGGTGGGGAGAGAATGTCTATGATGAAGCATGACACAATATTGTGTGTGAGACATCCTCTTCCATTAAGGATGGACTTCTAGACCTCCTTCATAATTTTACATAACGCACTATCTCTGGTTCTCCATCACGGACCGCTTTTTTCACTGCTGTTACATTAACTATTGGCTACCTACTTCTTTTGTGTTTAGTACTTCCTGCCTAAATCTCCACAACAAACTGCAGTGTCAGTGAGAATAAAGATTTGATTTTTATTTGCTTTTTAAAATTGTAGTTCTATAAAAAGAAGCTTGGCTAGTATTCACAAACACAGCAAGATGATGGATGGATTGCTGAAACTTTTGAACCACTCACCCCCATTCAAGAAATATGAGTTTTCATCCATTGTTCCTAGGATGCTTGTTTCCGGTCTGGGGAGCCCTGGCCTGACAGTTCAGGCTGGACTGTTCTCTTGGTGAGCAGGTTCAAGACTGATTTGCATATGGCTGGGTCTAAACTGGAATGGCATGGTGAACAAAAAAATGATGGATTTAGACACAGATCTATGTACTGGGGGTGAATGTTTGACATTTTTCAGCATCCCGTCATCAGACTAAAATCACGCCCATTCACAATTAAAAGTAAGGTTGCCCTGACAAATCAGAGTTGTATTTACATTCAATATTATACCTTTTATTTCTACTCTGATTTTTAGGTGCAATATTACTTTTACCTGTGAGTGCCTATGTATGAGTTTTAAAACACGCTTGTACATCACGCTCCTATCACTGCACTGTAAATAGTATGTATAAGTGCATGTTTATCAACATAAAAAGCAGTGTAAACACGTACATGGTTTGGAAGTAAATTGCACAGTTAGCATTAAAACTGATGTTTTACCTACAAATCAAAATCACTTAATGTTCTCTGTAAACATGCCCTGAAATTCGTTCTTTCCATTGTAGGGACAGAAGTATGATTTAACCCCTTGCGTGCGGGAACACTCCCTCCCTGGTGCTGCGAACGACCGTTGGCCGACGCAGCCCCGCCCACCCTTTAGAACGCCCGCACCGCAGCGAAATTGCCGCCGCAGTTGAGGCGTTCAGTATGGGATTTGAAAGTCCATCACATGCACTCATCATTAAAACTGTGAAACAGCAAACACAAAAAGTCTAAACAAATGCTGCAACGTTGCAGACCGCGCAACAAATTCGACGTCCAATAATGAGGCTTATATCGCTACAATGTAAACCACTTTATTCATGTGCACTCTTGCAATAAAATTAATTGCTACCACTAATGCAAATGTTATACTAGGAACTTATGCACACAGTCATCATGATTGGCACGTGGACTACGCCATAGCTCCTTTTTTTTTCTTCTCTTTCTGCCATACTGCTCTAACAATTCTAAAAAAACATAGACAAAGCTACTAGCTCTCTCATGGGCGATAACTATTGGCTTTGCTTCATTGAGTCACTGCACTTATTCAATCCTGTTTGAAAATATATTGTGAGGTAAAAAAGAAGTATGTTTTATGAAACGTTTTTCAGAGTTGATTCTGATTCTCCAGTTTGGTTTATATACTACTTTGTCCTATGCATGTTTTAATATATGACACAATAGTCTTTATGCTCTTTCTGTTAGGATTCCTCCTCCTTTAATAGGCAATTCAGCAATTATACTATTTTGTTTTGAAGATCTCCTGGAAGACAACAAATGGACATAAACACGCTTTTGTATTAAGACCTCCTAGCCATGTATACACGAAGTAAAAACAAAAAACAGTGAGCAGATTAAAACATTTCAATTAAACATTTGACCAATGAATTCTCAAGAGAGAAATTTCCATGGTAAGAATATCCAATAAACATTGTCCTAGAATAGTATGCAGAATGAAAATCTCCATCTCATGAGGGTAGTCATTGTTCTAACCTAAGGCCACAAACCTGTTTTTGTTTTTAATTTGTTTAATAATAGCCCTTCACAGGGTGCCATGAGCACCTACGTGAAACTTTAAGCAGGCATAAGTGCCATGCCCTATGCCAAATGTCTGCCTTCCTTTGCCTGGCTAGCTAGTTACAGATAACAATTTGAGAATCCCCATCTGAGCAGTGAATTCATGTTAACTTGAAGGAATCCAGATCTACTTGTAACAGGGGTATATATGCTCAAAAAGTTAGTGTTTCCGCATTTAGTGTATGAAGACTAAAAGTAGATTGTCATCACACTGTCTTTTATTTGCACTTTATTGAAAAAGGAGGTTTTCAGTAGCTATCTGAAAGTTTCAAGTCCGTGCGCGTTTCGACATTCCATAGTTAACTGAGCATGATGCTTTTTATTCAGGGCGAAGTAGCTGTTTAGAAATCCCCTCATTTGAAAAAGTCTGCTTCAGCATGGACAGTTAGTGTTCTTTAGCACACTTGTGAGTGCTTCTTTTGAAGCCATACATTTGTACATCTCATTTGTATTCTAGAAATTCAAGTCTCTTGTCCTATTAGCTGCCAATTATTTTAATGAAATGCGAGCATTTTTTTCCTGGGGTCCGCAGCTATAAATTATTTTCGTTTTGATAGTAGTGTTATATTTTCATCATACACCGTCTGTGACACTTAACAGAATTTTTCATAACTCTTCCAAAGTAATTGAGAGGTCCCTCCATACGGTTCATGTTAAAAGAGAGAACTGCATCTCAAAAGCACCTGAAAGTAAGAACCCTTACCACCCTTACGTATTCTAAAAGCTGCTTGCTGAATACCTAGGATTAAAGGCAGCCTGGCATGCTCATCTGTTAAATTAATATTCAGTATTTGATTACTTGGATGATCTCATTCCACTGTAAAAAAAAAGCTAAAATGTCTACTAGATTGTTTTCATCCCACAATAGGTTCATGTTCGTTTTGAGTAGTCAAAGTATTATATAGGAAGGTGATGGTGGTTTGCGGCACCACACGTTGATCTTTTTGTTCACCCGTAGAAGGCGAATAATTTCTGTAATTTATTCTCCCCATTTTTAACTCCAACTAAAAGGATTAAAACATATAATTATCTTAGGGCAGGGCACCCATGGTAGGCAGGACACAGATCAATTATTGTAATATGATGTGTGATGGCTCTTCAAAAACAAACTTGTCCATTCAATTCAAGCGCTTCAGAATACCATAACTCCGGTGTTATCAGGGCAATTCAAGAGAACAAAGACCTGTCTATTTTTAAGTAGGCTTCCTATTCATTTTTTCCTTTGGATGTTAACCTTGTCGAAATGTCATTTTTAGCAGCAGCACTGTCTGGTTTTGTCAGCCTGTTTGCCTGTCTATTCGCCTGACTCTCTGCTGAGATGTGGAAAATAACGGAGCATCTTGACATTTAGAAATAATTCCTCCATTAGTCAAAGACTCATGAAGCCTCTACCGAGGTCGTTGTTTGGGTGCCGTGCACAACTTTTAAAACTACAGATTAAACTTGAAACAATTTTCCATAAGTACTATTGCCTAGTCATTAATACAAGGGTGTGAAATACAAATTAGCCAGCCACTAATGAAGATCCAGTCTAGATGGAGTCAATGCCCCCCTACCTTACCCTGTTTGGTTCTCACTGCCTGGAACAGTGTTCACAATCCTTTGCAAACCTACAATACGTTCAGTACTGGAGAAGAGTATGTTAACTGTAACATTAGTTCTTTAGCATTAATATATTTCATAGCTTAACCTCCAACCCATTCTACTACTTGTCAGCCGTCTTAAGACTATATTGTAACTTTGCATTGGAATCCGATATGGAGCGTATGATAATTATTTCAAAGCTTTACATGTTTATGAAAAAGCCCAATCATATGGAACTTGAGCTAAAGGCAAGTAAGCCATTCACTCAGTTTAGTAGAAGAAATCTCTCGCTTCCAGATTAGTCCTCATGCGGTAAAGCACTTTATTCCTGATTAGAAACTGCGTTTGCACATCCATACGGAAGAAAAGACATCTTATGAAACTAAAGGTCTTTGTTTGATAATGAAGGTGTACTGGTTAGACATCAATTACTGTGTAAAATATGATACATTTTTTGAAGAGAGCAACTTCTTTTTGCCATGTGTTTGAGTAAAAAAAAAAACATCAGTAAGTATGCCAAACACGCAGTAGAAAGTCTAGACCAAGACACAAATAAAAACAACATAAAAATAAATGTGGAAGTGAGTGATCTCCTGCCGGCTAAAAATAATAATTCTAAAGTGTTCATTCTTTGTAACGGACCTTTGTGATAGTGCTGGGTTTCCCCGGTATACTATAGCCCACAGGAATAGATATGTGACTGTTCTTTTGATCAGTTCGTAGTATGAGTCACAAGTCATTGGAAGGTGGTGACTCTTCCACAATGATCCACACACATGCAACAAGGTGTAAAACTTCTATGAAAAGTGAAATCTTTTCTGAATCAGTATTTTTATATTTCCTTGATGACCTCTTCTGGACAGTTTCATGTCCTTAATACCTTGATTAGTAACACCGTACACTAATCTCATTTCATTTCACTGTGCCGTTATGAGTTTGAGAGAATGTCCAAGATCCCTTGTATTACCAATGTAAGGTTGAGAGTTAACCAGTAAAACCATTGAGTTCTAGACCAGTGGTAAGAACTGTAGATGACTTGTACATTTTTATTGCTTGTTTAGTGCTCTTTCTTAACACAAATGCTGGGGTGTAGAGCTTCTGAGAGGAGCCAGGTGCCGGCACTGTTGATTGCCTGTCCTGCAGAATATCAAGTCTTAATCATATCTCAGTCCTTTTCTACCAGCGAACGCCCTATGCTCTCTGTCTCTTCATTTCACTCCTGCGGTTATCATCCCATCATCCCAGTTATCATCCCATCACCCCAGCTTAGCCTTTTTTGTGACCGTTTGATTATCTTTTTCTTCCTTCTTTCTCTCTTGTCTGCCTTTTTTCTCTTGCGCTAGTGAAAGTCTGATGATGCGAAATGAGTGCTGGTGTGACGGTGCCCACCACCTGCTACCACTAGTACAAATTAATCTGAGTTTTTTTTTTTTTAGCTTTTCTATTTTTTTTAGAAATATCCAGTGCTGCTATTCAAAACATACTGTAAACAATGTAAATTTGCCATCAGTATGAAGTCTTTTCTTTCTAGGAAATGTTTAAAGATCAAGAGACTCGTGGTCCATGGTTATTAAATGTTTAGCAATTATCCAAAAGAGTCACACTTTGCTTAATTTTAATACACTTCTTGTTGAAGAATACCTAGTACCAATTTTCCTTTTTCTCCAGTCTTGGCATTTGGACTTGCTGACACCATGCGAGTTATACTGTGTGACGTTGAAAAACCTGAAAGTTTGCACACCTTGACGGTGAGCTCACCGGTTGCCTGCATGCACTGGATGGAAATTACTGAAGAAAACAGGTTTGTTGGATGTAAAAATAATGTACTTTTATCAATGGGGAATGAGGCTGTTGGTGCAGTCATATAGAATTTGTAACAGTCGGGTGTCTCTGGGACAAGAATAATGATTATTGCTGCATGTTCCTGTGAAGTGGGCTGTAGTGTTAGGTTGTGCTGTGTGCTTGTACAGAGGTTGGGGAATGTTACTTATTTTATTTGTCTCAGCGTGGCTCATGTTGGTGAACGTCTGATTCTTAATATTGCCTCGTTTCTTTTGCCAGATGAAACATTGCATCTTTGCACATCTAGATTAAAGGGTGATTGCTTTCTGTGCTTAGTGGTATTTGTAAAGATTTTAGCGGTTACATTGGTGAGTACTGGACCTTAACTTACTTTGGTCGCAGTGATTACGTTTTTGTCTTCCAATGGCTATATCTGGTTAGTGCTAGTCTTAGTGTAACCAACAAAAGTGTGAGACTGAGAATGTGGCTCCAGGCTGTTAACAGCTGATGTAGTTGATGTTTTCCACTCTATAATGGTGTTTTCCAACTCCCTAATAATCTTATTTTTGTCTTGGCCAACTGAAATTGAAGCACTGTCCTTTGTTTTGGATGGAAGATGCAGATCATTTCCCCCTCAAAATGCACCAACAAAGTATTACAACCAATCCCACACTTGTGAGAGTAACTGCCACACCCTCCATCATTTGTACATGGTGAGGCGTTGGCATGTAAATAGGTCGTTGACTTCCCCAAGTGACGAGCAGTGAAGCAGGGTATATTTTTGGTATGCGCTGTGCATAGCAGCGTCCCCAAAGACCAGGAAGTGAGGGAGGATGAAGAGGTTGTTATATGTGGTGCTTTTGTTGAGGCTCACAGTGTGATGAGTAATTTGACAGAGTGAGCAGCTGGTATTTTGAGCGAGTTTGAACTGTCCTTGGTCAGGCATGATTAGTCGGGGATAGACATTTTTTGATGCATGAGCATCCTATGTCATTCGTGGTGTATAAGTCAGCATGTGTGCCATGCTTTATGGAGAAATGTATTAGCTTCCTCTGTCCTTCGTGGTGCAGAAGTCAGCATGTGTCCCATGCTTCACGGAGCAATGAATGGGCACTGAATGTCCTTGGAGGTAACCAGAATGTGTTGTCTGGAATAAGCTATAGCATCGTCATTAATCTTACTAGGTTTCCCCTTTGTAAAACAGTATCAACATGTATCTTAGAAGTGTATAAGAAAATTAAATCTGACCTGTCCCCGGATGTCTTTGAGAAGCATAGCCAGAAGCCTCTTTGACGGTTTCATTTTCTTCCTTCAGTGCCCTTACATCATTTTATAATGCAGAAGATGAATCTAATCTCCTTTTACCCAAGCTACCAGCATTGCCGAAAAAGTAAGTATTACAGAAAATGTGTCTGTCCCCTTTGTACCATTGATAAATCCCAACTAACATTACCTTGCTCTGTTGGTTGTTGATTAAAAAAATGCTATTACACATACATTATTTCACTGAATTACTCTGAATTAAGTGCCAAAAGGCAACCAGCAGCCCAGGAGCATTCTTCCAAAATATTTTCTATCATTAAAGCAGTAGAAATACATAAAATACATAAATATTAAAGGTTAAAACATCACATGCACAGTGAACACAGAATGTTGCCTACTATCACCAGTAATGAAAATACAGAGAATGGTGATTAACACAATGGAAATTGTACTTAATTTTCAGTCAATACTGCCTGTTCCAAATTATTTATTGTTTGCACTATGTACAGATCTCAAACTCTATACATACATGAAAAGCAGCCAGCCTTGGGGCCTGATTTAGTTCATTGGTGGGTGGGTTACACTTTCACAGTGGTGACTGATATCCCTTCGGCCAAATATAAATTTAATTATATCCTATGGGATTAATATTTCAGCTGGTGGGATATCCATCACCATTGTGTCACAGTAACCAGTCCAACAAGACTTAAATCGCCCCCTTGATTACTAAATAGTGTTGTCCATCAGGATAAGCAGGTCCCTTTTGTAACTTTGGGAATAATGTGATTCATCTTTCTTGCGTAGACATAGATTTCTAAATAGAAATAGATTTTGATGTATGATTTTTAAAATTATTGTCTTTTGACCAAGGATTGTGTGGAATTCGTTCCAATCGGCCTATAATTACTTAAGACTGCTGGATCAAAGAAATCCAGCAGTCTTCAGTAATTATAGGCCAATTTCCTTGCTTCCTTTTCCAGTGAAGATACGAGAATATCATGTGAGTAGGCTTCTCTCTTCATATTTGGAAACGTATTCCCTGTTGGAGGAATTCAGCTTCAGGCCTTGCCATGGCACAGAGACAGATTTATTGAGTGTCTTGGATGAGATACGCCTGAGGGCAGAGATTAGGCAGCCCACTGTGTTAATCCTGCTTGATTTGTCAGCAGCTTTCGACAAAGTTAACCACCACACCCTGCTGACAACACAAGTGTCTTTGGGTGTGGGTGGTACTGTGTTAAGAGTGGATAAAATCTTATTTGCAGGACCATTGCCAGGCGGTTGCTTTGCCACCTTATCGATCGGCCTTCAGATGTATCTAACATGGAGTGCCACATGGTTCTGCTCTCAGTCCGATATTGTTTAGCATATATATGAATTCATTAATCTCTCTAATAAAAATACATCCTATTACGCTAATTAACTGTGCTGATGACACACAGCTGACCCTGTCTCTTATTAATCAGCAAGATGTGCTAAATTCTTTTCAGTCCTGCATGGTAGATATGGTGAAGCGGATGAATGCAAACTCCCTCAAATTAAATAGGGATACGACAGGATTCCTCTGTTGCTCGCCATTTTAAGTTCCAATGCCTCAACCCCCACTACCTACAAAGACTGAGATTAGCCCTTCCGATGATGTTCATAATCTCAGAGTCCCTTTGACAAACATCTCTCTCTTGAGATGCACATCAACAAGATGGCAGGGGTTTGCCTGACACAGCTTTGTGGACTTATAAAAGTGTTCCTGGTGCTACCTGTGCACGCTAAATCCTTAATTGCGCGGAGCATTATACTTAATCGATTTGACTATTGTAATACGCTTCTTGTTGGATCTCCTAATTATTTGATTGAAACTGCAGAGAACACAGACAGCAGCTGCCAAGTTAACTTTAAATGGACCCGAAGCTCCTCAACATATGCTGCCCTTAGAGAACTCCACTGGTTCCCTGTGGAACAGAGGATTCTGTTTAAGTCTATGTGCACCGTGTTCATAGACCTCCAAGATAGGGTCCCAGTGACATTGCAACATAGAATAAAGCGCTATATTACGGGGACATCTTTAAGATCTACCACTGCAAATCTCATTCAGGTAGATTTCAAAATGATTTGACAAGGCAGACCATCCTTTTCAATAGAAGCTGCTCAACTGTGGAACGAACTTCCACCTAGTTTGAGAGCGCATTCTTACTTATTGTGATTCAGGAAAGCCTTGAAGACCTGGTTGTTTCCAAAGAAGTAGATACCATCACTAGTACACCATTCCTGGTTGTTCCCTCTAAACATCTTTCTCCTCAGTGCCAGGATGCCAGTCTGTTCACAGTGCGCTTTATAAATGTTTAAAATACATAAATAAACCAGAGATCCTTTTCTTCCTTTGAGCTGTTGACGTATTTAACCATTTGACCTGCTTACACCTCTCATTGATTTCCCGAAATTAAAGTACTAACTCCTGAAACCTTTGTTTTCTGTTCAGCTACAGTGCTACAGCAAAGATCTTCAGGTGAGATCACAAATGTATGTGTTTTCTTTGTGACTATTTTAAACATATATTGATTTATCTTGTTATAGTTAAAACGAATATTTTCAATTTCAGTGAAGAAAAGGCTGATGAGATCCTGAAACTCTTGGGTGACGTGAGGTAAATAACTAGTCATATGTTATGAATTCATTAAATGTGACCGTTTATCGTGTCCACTTACAGAAGCTGTTTGTAAATAGTTTCAGATCATGCATGGTTTAGTACTAACACGGTATGAATAGGATATTTTATATAAAAAGATATTCAAGGTTATGTACAGTGTACGTTGTGTCGAAGTGTGGCGGCATGTTAGAACGTTGACATTGCATATAAGGGACATACTCTGTTGGCAAGTGATTTGTCGCTCTGTATTGTGCTACTTTAGGGATTGTGCTTTTTTTTAATTTCGTCTGGCTTATCCAGCACTGCCTTATTTAATCGGCAGTATAGAGTCTTTCATTAGCAAGGAAACCTCTCCTTAACCTCAAATCCCAACACTAACCCTGGGCGATGTACTACTCTATGCTTGCGTAGTTTGCGCTGCTTCGCACTATGCAAATTGCACGTAGCACAGTGCAAACACGCATAGCGTAGCGTAATTTTTTGCTTGCTCGAGGTCCTCAATGTCAAGTTGGTGCCCGCGAGCGAGCAAAATGACATCCCAGCGAGATTTTTTCTTCGTTCGCGATCAGCAACATCAAGTTGCCGATCGTGAGCGTGGAAAATAAACCTCCTGGCGAGATTCTCAACGCGGGGAGGTCAGGTTTCTCATTGCGAGTGGTTGCGTATGCTAGCGACCGCTCACGATGAGAAACTACCAGTCCGCGTTGAGAAAGCTGCCACTCGAGTAGAAATCTACTGCTCGAGTAGAAATCGGCAGCTTGCACTGTGCAAGATGCCGTTTGCACTGATTGCACAGTGCCCGATACTTGTCCGCACTGTGCAATCAGTGCGAACAGCATTTTGCACAGTGCAATACGCAGTTCGCGTAGTGCGAAGTGCTCTTCGCATAGCTACGCGTAGCGCTACTACGCGAACTACGCCCAGGGTTCCCCAACACCTATCGATTACAATCCAAAAATTATGGAAAAGCCCACTTTAAGTTACCTCATCGACAGGTGCCATGGATCAGACTGAAATCAGTCAAAACGTGGCAGGATATATAGTAAAGAGACTGTTAGTGTATTGCATCCTGCAGCATTTATTGAATGTAACTGCAGTGTGAAGACTTTTCGAACATTTCTTGCTTAACCCTCCACCCCCCGTTGCAACATGTTTAATAGTGATATTAAAGGGGTACAGTAGAGCACCATTTCTACATTCCTCATGTTCTTTTTGTTAAGTTTTAGAATGTTGTTCCTATGTAGCTACATTGTATGTGGTGCATTTGATGTGTCCAGCTAAATTGCCTTCATGTCTCCCTTTGAGAGACATGCTAATGGAATGGATTACCTTCTCACTTAACATTTAGAAAATATATTAATAATTAAATGCAGTATGTACTTTCTGAAATTAATACCAGTAGTATTTATGCCGGCCCTGAAAACCTGTTTTGCAGATATATGTATGATTTAAATTTCGAGCCGAAAACACAAGAGGAGGCAAGAAGTTCTGTTTTTTACATTATGTATAAGGTATTCTAGAACAGTGCTTTTCAAAAGTGGCTTCAGACCGCTATCTCTGTTTTTATCAATTTTTCTTTTTTCTTTCACTTAATGTCTTAGTCCATTGTTTTTATAAGCATTTATGTCTGTTAGGATAGATATAAGGAGGACGTTTGTTCAGTTATTTTTACCTTCTCCTGTTTCATCAGTCAGCATGATAGCTCTCATCACCAAGTAATATTTTGGTGGGAAAAGGAACAAAAATGAATTCCATATGTGCATGGATTTCCGCCAACTTTTTACACAGCTAAACCAGATGAGGTCTAGAGAGGATGTTTGCCTCCGGGCTCTTCATAATGAGTATGGAAATCACTGATATCCCCTCTGCAGTGTCTATTTCTAAAGATTGAACCTCGTCTCACTTCCATCAGTATTCAAGTTCTTATTCTTGGCTTCACTGCTACTCTCTCATGTAGTAAGATTACTTGAAGTCTCCTCATTCAAGACAATGATGATTTGGGAACGCTCTTAATTTACTTGCCAACTTTGAGGACCTCTTGGTCTTTACTGACCTCAACATTAAGATGTATTTGAGACGAAAGTTGTGGTGAAAGGTCAAATCAGTATCTGTGTAGGACCTGACTGTTTTTGCAGGGTCTCCACCAGATTTTCCCTTCTGTGGCTGACCCATTTCTGTTGACATTAGGACCCTGTGCACTTCACTAGTGCTAAAGTGCTTGAGCACTCTCCCCGAAAACATGTGCAGTTGGCCTACACCTGATTGGCACATTCAATTTGCTTATATGTTCCTAGTAAATGGGCCTACATGTACCCAGGGCATTTAAATTAAATGTTACTAGTGGGCCTCCAGCACTCATTATGCGGCCCACTGATGTAGCTTTTTGAAATATGTCTCATGTCTGCCTCTGCCGTTTGTAGTGCAGTTTTACACTGCCATTTTGACTTGGCAAAATAAACCCTTTTGCCAGTCCTAAACCATCCTTTTTAATACATATAAGTCACCCCTAAGCAAGACCCTAAAGGCCCATAGGCCAGGGTGCATTGTATTTAAAAAAGTAGGACATATGTTCTTAAGTTATACATGCCTTAGCAGTAAAAAAACCTCTTTTTAGATTCAATTGACTATTAGTTTAAAGTCCTCTTTAATGGTAAAGTCGGATTTTAAGCCACAATTTTTAAAATGATACTTTTAGAACTTTGGTAGGTAACAGTACCAACAAGGGATTTGTTTGAAGGAACAATTTTAACATATAAATATGTTAGTCATATGGGATGTCTAAGCTTGGCATCATAATTTAATTACAGGTTATACACTCCATTCTTCAAGAAAATGAATCAGAGCACTGGTATATGTCTTTATATCAAATGTATATTGAAATTCAAAGTCGAAGAGTTCACAAAGGGTTCACAAAACAATCTCCATATACATTGACAATAAACACTACAATATCCTCCTGTGATAATAGGCCATTCGTCAGTGCATCTTACAGCCCACTTTCAGATTTGTAACGTGGAAGTCATAGACCAATTTGGGCTTTTAAGGTGGGCCAAAACATGTTGGCTTAACTAGGATTTTTTTTGAGACATTGCAACTCAACTACAAGACCAAATCTTTGTTTTCAGCTATGTCTAAGGTACCCACTTATTAAAGGAAATTCCCCTGGGTTTACCCTGAGACATTTGTACCGCCTAACTCCTGGATCCCTGCCACATATCCAGTTACAATTTATAGAAGAACTCTCATCCTTTTTTTTTTGGTTGAGTCCACCCTGGTGTTCTATTATTACAGGATGTGGATAGGCGCCGATGAAGACTATTAAGTGGATGACTGTCCTTTCTGGCAACTCTATCCTAGCTTCCCATTTGTGTTTGTGATTTTTCTGTCCTAACCATTCGTGCCTTCTGTCACTGTTCTGGGTTGCATCGCTTTGAATTGCTCAGCTATTGGGCTTTGTGTATTCCTTCCAGACCGTGATATCAAAGGGGACTAGGTTTCTTCAGGATGGGCCATCCTACCTGAAATTTTGGGTGGAGCTGTTCCCAGCCTCACTTATATTTTGAAAGGCTTTGCCTCCTGCACACACAAAGGATCCTTACACTAGTCTTGTGGCAGATTAAGTATGATGGAGCCTTGACAAAGGAAGCAAACCACTTTCCATAACCAGATGTGGGGATAGTATAGGGAATCCCTCGCTTAAAAGGCTGGCATTATTTATAAATATTGGATATCCAGAGATACTCTTCAGTACACTCCTGGAACTGTGGACACTACAGAAGGAGGACTGACTTGTTCCCCTGAGGACTGCCGTGAGGCCAGACTTGTTCCCCTGAGGACTGCCGTGCTGCTTGAGGCCAGACTTGTTCCCCAGATGACTGCCCTGCCCTGCTGCTTGAGGCCTGCCCTGCTCGTTGAGAAGGAAGACTGGAGTTGTGCTCCTTCGCCCATGATAACCCAAGGTTCAAATTTAGTTACCCATTAGTACTTTAGTTATGGATAATTTTCTTTGATCATTCTAGGCTTTATTCCTTAACTTGCACTTTATTTTATTAGTTTTCTGTAATAAAAAAAATTGTAATTTATCGTATAATATTGCCTCCATCCTTTCTTATGTTTTTTTAGCCAATGAAAATAAAATGTCAATGTAATAAGTAAATAAGTATGACTTTGTGTTGTAATATATAGTATATGTCATTATAATAAATATTATATTTAAGTTAGTTACACATTTTGTTTGTAATGTGTTGAATTTGAATTAAACTAACTTCTCTTTTTGTTTAAAATGCTTAACTTATCGTGTGATGCCAGACAACGTAGAGGTCACCTCGAAGTAGCGATCCCAATTTAATTATCTTACAATGAAGTTGTGTAGTGTTGGTGAACAGTGTAGGGTGTATGTTGTCATACAATGTAGGGGTGGTGATGGGTGGGTTGTATCAAGGCAAACTCAGCATAGGCTACCTCAAGGTTTCAAAAACGAGATGGACCTCGTGCAAAATCTAGGTTTGTGAAAAACTGCAGCTTTCTTTACATTCCTCCCACCCTTGACATTGATGGTTTGCACAGCCTGGTGCTCCTAGTTCTGAACACAGAATGGCATCCGAGATCCTGCTCTGTAAACAGTAGAAATACTGGGCCTGGCCTTTGGCACAGTCTTGATTCATCCCTGTATCTCAGACATTAATGTGTAGGTACCGTATAAACGACTATGTCTTACAGCTAATTTAAAGAGTTTGAAACAATCAGACAGTACAATCACTTAAGAATCGAAGTGGGACCCAGTCTACCTTCATTTATGGATTTCGAATTTCTACCTTGATCTGAGTCAAATGTGTTTTATATTCACTGTATCACTCATCAGTCTGTGTGTCACTGTGGGCAACTAGCACTTCAGTAGTCATACCTATGTGTTAACTGCAATACATACTTACATATTGGCTAGCTTTGTTTCACAGGATTTGATGGTAGTGCTCTAAAATCATTCTAAAATGTGTTGTTTGTGAATTATTGTTTTCTATGTATACCTTGACCCATGATTCTCCTAGACCAGTCATAGTTTCATTGTTCTTGCTACCACTGCTTTTCTTTACATTGGCTTCCCTGCAACTGCTAACTCCTCGTAGTAGATCATTTTTATTGACTTCCACTTACTGAAGCCAGTTAAAAAAGGAATGTTTTGCCCAAAATACAGTCTGTTTTGCCGAATTTACAAATTTGATAAGTGAAAAAAATTACCACTATAAAAGCTGGAACTAAGTTTCTACACAGCTGTGATAAAAAAAAGCTTGCCTTAGCAGGAGATTTTTTTAAATGTTGAAAACGGTGCTCTTTCAACAAACATTTGCACTCTATATAAATATAAACAATCCTAATGGCGTGGAGGACCTCTCTCATAAATTGGTTTTAAACAACACACTAAACTTGTAGCAACTGCTGTGACACTTTGACTGAGCCTGCATTTATTTTATTGCTACAATGTATTTTCATTTTAGGCTTAATGTCCTTGTTCTTGGCGGAAACTCTGGAGCCATAGAGATCTATGCCTATGGAATGTACAAGATTGCCACTATAACAGAGGTATGCTATTTTCAATTAATTTTTGTTAAAAGAAAACTAAACTGACATATCATAAGCTCGTCAATGCAAACACTTGCAGACACGACACCTTATAGTCTACTCATGTCTTCCCTGTCCTCAGTATTCGTATTGGAATGCGCACAATTGAATTGAGACTTTAGGCATTTGTGGCACAATCTAAGGGAAGGTTTCACACATATACATATTTAAAAAAATGCTCTGCTACCTCATCCAGACTTTTTTTGAAACCATGTTGTGGAAGTTCAAGTTCAATATCACACGGCAAGAGGGTGGTAGAAGAAGACGCGTAGAACTGCCAGAGTTTAAGTTCTTTATTGATAAAAAATCCCATCCATCCATTGACCTCTCTTCCTTTTACTTTCACTTTCCTTTCCCCAGAGTCTTGAGCCACATTCCATCACCCGGGCAACCTGCAGCCGGTGACATCCTAGTACCCAAGCTCATACCGGTGCTAAACAGAGCACATGTGATTACCACACATCTCCCTCCTCAAACAATTCACCAGAACAAATCTGAGAATATATGAAAATTGAGTGATAAAACAATAGTTTATAGAACACCAATTTCACAAGTGAAGATTACAGTAATGCACTTCAGCAAAGATTAGACAAAATCCCGCCAGGAACGGTCCAACCCTTATTTGGGGTCCTCGGTAAATTTAGTTATGAAGGTGGCCATTCGTGGATCGATTTCCTATGCGCTCGCCACCTTATCGGCCAGGGAGGGTCTGGGGCATTCCGCCCTAAAGCGGCCGGACCTCTTGGTCCATGGGTTTCTGAGTCCGGCTGGCAATGTATTACGCTTCCTTTGGCGCGGGAACCCAGTCTGCGGAGTGGGGATGATACATATCCCCTGGGTTGAGCATACCCAGTATACCTGAGGAGTCGTGGTCAGTAGTATCATCCAGTCTGGGTTTTTTGGGGCCCCCTTCTGGTCGCCAGGTTCTGCTTGGGCCTGGTTCATCACTCGAATCCTCATCCGGATCCTCTGTGTCATCCACCCCTTGTTGAGGGTGGAGATCGTCCTCTGTGGTTTTACCCAACTAGAATGGGCCTGAGCCATTTTGTCCTGTCGCCTTTTTAAGAAGGCGTGGCACAGCCTCTCAAATGTATCAGATGCCGGAGCGGTCGCTTTAGTGGTGGGATTGGGCTTGGCTTTGTCCTTGCCCTTGGAGTTCCCCGCAGCGGCCGTAGGAGGTTCTATCCTTTAACCTTCGCCAGCTGTTGATCCTACACTGCACCTCACCGTCAACTCAATTATTCGTGAACTCAGGGGTTCAAGGGTTGAAGATGCCGTCCTCCAAAGATTTATCTATGGCATCCACTAGTTCTTCATAGGTTGGGAACAATGAATACTTCTCCACTGACTCCCAAAATGCCTCAAACTTACCTGCCATGGTTGATCAGGTGAAAAATCTAGAGGTCAGGCAACCAGTAAACCAATTAGCAAGTGTGCTGATGGGTCAATGAAGTATTGTGTAAGGAAACTGAGAAAGACGATTTGCCTTAAGCAAAGCTTGTTGGATTATAGACTAACCTGCCTCTAGATACACTGGCTGTGTAAGGGAGAAGCTCTGCGGTCTAGCCACTTCACTGGACCACGTGTATAAGAAAGAAAAAACATATTGCTGGAAGCCAGAAGGGAGTGACTCGTTGCCTCGGCGCGCTCAGCTTAATTAAGGACCGTTCGTCAGGGTCGGACTGGGAACCAAAACCGGCCCTGGCAAACTGCTCGGCCACTCACCCCCTCCCCCCCACCCGCGGGGGGTTGGGGGTGCCGCTGAACTCTTTGCCAGGGCCTGTTTTCTGCCGATTTTGTTACAATGAGGATTTTGCTGCAAAAACGGCCCTGTAACAAAAACGGCCCCCAGGGGCCCAAAACCGCCCCCCACCCGTGCGGTGCATTGGGGGATTGCCCGGTGCCCGCTACGGCCAGTCCGGCTCTGCTGTTCGTCATCTGAAGGGAAAGCTGTCCGCACTGAAGATCGTGGAATGCTGTGAAGGAGAGGCGTGCCTCTTCGCCTGACGAGAGTGCGAGCTTCATGCCTCCTACTGGGTCACTGGGGCGCCGCTGGTCCCAAGCCAAAAGACACGCAGGAAAAGCTGTCCTGAGTCTGCGTCCTGCTGCAGGGATATATGGGATCTGTGCCGCACAGCATGGCGCTGGGGAAACCCCTCCCTGAGCCTCCAGTAAAACAGGAGACTCAGGAGAGACTAAAGGAGCCCGCGCAAAAAGCGCATGTGGAGAGAAGGCCTGGTACCTAAATGGAAGGAAATGACCTTGCCACAAAGGCAAACGCCGTCGCGCATTAACAATTATCCAATCTCCCCAAAGGAGACAGTAACATTAATAATAATAATGACCACACAGCAATATAGCCCTCAGGCCCAATGAAGCAACATTAAGGAAGACACTTATCTTGCTGCTGAGCAGCGAAAAAAGAGGAAGTGCTATGCCTTGATGTTGCTTATATGGGACTATCTCTATGGTTATTTGTTTAATACTTGCAGACTCATGGGATTTGTAGTCTTTTTTTTTTCAAATATGTTATTCTAAAGGCTGCTGAGCGGAATAAATGGAAAGAGTTCAGCATAATCTGAGCCTCCGGTCCTGACAAAAAATTAAAAACATACTTACCTTATTACAAAAACCTTAGTCTTAAAATAAAATACAAACAAAGTATATTCATAGCTAAAATTGGTCTGGGTCTCCTTCTTGAGTTGTGCTTCCATTATTGATCACTGTTGTGCAATAAATGTTAGGCCTAAGGCTGCTTACCCACACTACCACTAATAGAGCACTTTGGGTTTTACTTTGAGCCCTGTACACATTTGGGGAACACCTGGACTCTGTGCACGGTATTAACACCTCGTGGCAATATCATATATAGAGCTAGCTTCCTACACCAGCCAAACCTTCTCTCCTATACCCGTACTTCTTTGTTCAAACTCTACTTCATAAAACATCGCAGAGAATGTGCTAGGTCACACAGCACAATTATGGAGTGTGGCTTAGGTGGCCCTAAGCAGGGCCGAAGACTTGGTGGTATCTTTCGTTGTCCTTCTTAGTAAAGCAAGAACCTTCAGCAATGAATTAGGCAACCAGTGTTATGAGGCCCAAGTCTGCAGAGTAAATGGGTATGCATTACACACCACTGTGTAGACACAATTTACTTTGATTTTTTTCCCATACACATGTTCTTTTAATTTTATTTGTTTCATTACTCAAGTACGTAACTTTTATTATTGCATGACTGTGGCGGTCTTCCTTATGTAAGTGACTATGGATCAAAGTGTTACTGATGTAGAGCTCAAGCCGGAATACTGTGTTTTGATATTGCTTGGGTAAGTGGAATTTCGAGTTTTTGATACGGGGTGATAGAGAAAGAAACCATCTTTGGTAACCCCCAAAGTGATACCCATTTTCCAGGTGCCCCATCTTTATCAAAAGACAGTTGAGTCCGAGTTACTGCTTTAAAATGTGAACGAATCACTTCCAAAACCTCTGTCTCAGTTTAACATGTGGTCTAGAAAGTACTTAGTAACATGTTACTAGAAAGGACTTAATTATTTAATATTTAAAGATGTACGATTTAGGTTCTGTTTATACTTGATTGCGTGGCGGGCAAATTGGCCAAATAGGGTGGGTTAGCCTGTGAAAGCCGGATTGTAATTGGAAAGACCTGCTTTGCCAGATCAACACTTGCGTAATATATTGGATTTGCGTTGTGTGAATGAACACCTAAATCTCTTGGCCAACACTGTAAATAGTATTGAAAATAGTTTTACCACATGCATTCTTCCAATTATGCCCAACTCTCACAAAATTTTCCTTTCCAGGTTACTGGCTCTTGCCTTAGTTTGTGCATGTCTAACGACTTGAAATCCTTGTCTGTGGTTACAGAAGTTGCAATGAACACTACTACGCCTGATGTCACTTATTTTCAGGTGAGTTGCTATGGTGAACTCAAAATAATATTTGTTTACATCTTTGCTGTAACACTTCCATTCTTATTTTAATATCCTGTCCCCAAAAGTTTCAATAGTTGTGAAAGATACTTGCTAAAGCTCATAGAAGTCTATCATGTTTAATTGTCAAAAATATAGCTAACAGCAAAAGTATTATAAGTGTGTTACGCAAATGTTACGCAAAGGCAACTGACTGGCGCTTCACCTCCTGGACCGATGGAGCATATAATACTAAATTCAGTACATTTTATTCTATGTTTATACATCATCTTCTATACAGTTTGTGGAGGAAAGAATGCATTATTAAACCTAAAATCAAAATAGATACCAACGAGCGAGGTGTCTAGCTGTTCTTGTGGGAAGAGAAGAGAAGACTTTTGAAAGAAAATGCAGTGGGTTACAGTAGAAAGCTGACTTCACTAAACCTGCAGATCTCTCTTGTCTGTGCCAACTTCGAAGCGAGTCTATGCTTATTAAATGTGCAACATATAACTCTGAAATACAAAATAGCTGTGTATGTTATTGTGCAATTGTGCAAAGGCTTTGGTAGTATTGTGAATAGGTACAAAAACGATTTCACTTGTGTTAATCCAAGCAGATACAAAAAAAACTGTCTTCACAGCTGACTTCCCATCTCTCTGCCCTATAAGGTACTTGTGCAACAAGTTGCGTACCAAATGTGTTTGCCTGCTCTAAGGGAGAGTCCTATTAATTTCTATTTCCTTATTCCTTTTCATGCATCACCACTCCAGCCCAATATAGATTGAGAGATTACCTTACTCTTCTTGGCAATTCTAGCCCTGTGGAAGTTTTAGTTGTACTTCAGTAAAACTGTAATCTGTGTCTTCGAGACGGTTACGTTTTGCTGTCTATGCGACACTTCACTCCATTTGTCTGGGGGAGTTGACTGTTCTGTGGGCTGCAGAGAAGTTCCAGAAACCTGTTTGTAGTATTCTGTGTTTGTGCCCTTATGGCACTGATAGTTGGAACCCTGAGTGTTGGGAGTTCCGAGGTTTCTTGTGGAATGTTGACTGCTCTGGCAGTTGGATGCTGTGCTTTGAGGCTGTCGCTGTGCTGCTCTTGAGCTGATTAAACTTACTGTTGTATGTTACACGCTGTCAAAGTACTTTAAAAACTTTAACAACCCTCTTCTCCATAACGCGCTACTTCTACATCCACAGTCAATTGTTAACAAAATTAATTCAAGGGAAGCCAGCAAAGCGGAATCATTTAATGCAAAACAAGTCTCCTCCTCTGCATCGTGTTTCGTTGCCTTACAAGCCTGCATTCTGAACGTTCTAAGGGAAAATTGTTCTTCAGTTGGCACAGCGACATCAAAAGACTTGTTTTCCTTCTTTTTCTTTTCCATTCCAATTTACTTTGTCAAGCGATGCAATCTGTTTCGCCTCCACCGCCTTTCCTGGAAACACCAGGGAATCCGCCAATTATTTGGAAGAAGTGGTTTGACGCCTTCGAAACATACCTTGGTGCAATAGGCGCGTCTAGATACCGCGCAGAAAGGAAGAAGTGTCTTCTCTTGCACTCTTTGGGTTTCGAGGGTAGGGAAATCTTCAAACACTTACCTCCTATTGCAAGAAACAATGAAGATGACATCGATGACTATGTTGAGACAAGGATGAAATTGGAGTTGAGGTTTGACGTGAAACCTAGCCTGGTTGTGATCAGGCATAAGTTTTTCAAAAGAGATCAACTCCCAGGCGAAGATGTGGAAACCTATGTATCCACTCTGAGACAATTGAGTGCTGAGTGTGAGTTCGAAGGTTTCAGAGAACAGTTGATCAGGGATCAATACATCTGCAAGTGCACAGACAAGTCGATACAACAGAAATTGCTCACGTTAGGGAATCCTTCTCTGGAAGAAGTAATCCGCACTGCAAAAAGCATTGAGTTATCGAAGAAAGAAGTTAAAGAACTTGAAAAGAAGAATGAAGAGACAGTCTCCATTGTGAGGTCCAAGGAGAACAGAGAATCCAGAACTGGCCCTGGTCAACAACCTGTTGAGAGGAACTCTTCTTCTTATCCACAACGCTACGATAGGAATCTGTTTTCTAGACGTGACATTTGTTATAGATGTGGGAATCCCTCTCACAATAAGGATAATAAGTTCTGTCCGGCTAGGAGTGCTACTTGCCGCACCTGTGGAAAATTTGGTCATTTTGCCAAAATTTGTCAAAATCCTAGGCAGGGAAATATGAGTTTTGGCAATAAGCCACAGAGTCAGGTCAACACCTCTGGAGTAGGTTGTGTTACAGAATGCAATGATAACTCCAGCAGGGGGGAAGATCACATTAGTACCATCCAAGATGACCTTAGAGATATGGTTGTTGTGGTTCATGAGGGCGAAGTTTCCGTTGATGTGTCTACCAAAGTCGGCAAAGACATGGTCATAGCTGTGCGTGATGATGGGGTCATTGTTGGTGACCCTGCGGATTGTGTTGATCCATACGAAAATTTCGGTGTGGGTGACAAAGTAATTTCTTTATTAGTAGACTCAGGAGCAAGGGTCACTATGATCACCCAAGAACTATTTAATGAGACTTGGCCAGGAAGAAAACTTGAACCTCCCGACAGAGCTCCTTTGTCCTTTGAGGGGCGCAGAATAGCTTTGGATGGGTATTTTGAGGATATCATTCAGTTCAGGGGGAGGAAAATCTTTGGGAAAGTTTATGTGGCTTGCAAGGGTCTTAACATTTTGGGGTGGTTCCATGGTGGTTTGTTTCGGTTAATATTAAGACCTGGTGCAAGAGAACAGGTGGGAATGGAAGAGGATGTTTTAATTCCTGAGAGTTTGGCAGTTGTAGAAACTGATGACTATGTAGTGGGTTTGGCAATTAAGTTTCCCTCAGTCTTTAGTAAAGGCCTTGGAACAATTAGAGGTTTCGAACACGAAATCAGAGTTAAGGAAGGGGCCATTCCAGTCAAGCATAAGGTAAGGGGTGTCCCTTTTAGTGTCAGGGACAGTCTTGAAAAGGAACTCATGGATTTGTGCAAAAAGGGTATTATTGAACCCATCGAGTCATCGTTGTGGTTGTCTCCCCTTGTTGTTGCAAGGAAAAGGAATGGAGATTTACGCGTCTGTGTCGACTTACGCAGCCTAAACAGAAATATCTGGGTTGACTCGCACCCTTTGCCCAAGATCACAGATTTATTGTCTCTAACTAGGGGCGCTAGGTGGTTCACTAAGTTGGATTTAGCATCTGCTTACCACCAGGTGGTGTTGAGTGAGTCTTCTAGGCACCTAACTGCCTTCGTTTCGCCTTTTGGCAGCTTCCAATACTGTAGAATGCCCTTTGGTCTTGCCTCTGCGGCAGCAGTTTTCCAGAGGTTGATGAGTCAGATGTTCAAGGACACTCCCGGAGTGATCGTTTTCCAAGACGATGTCTTAATTTTTGGGCAAAGCAAAGGGGAACATGACGTCTCTTTGGGTCAGGTGTTAGGCATTATGCAAAGTAAAGGCGTTGTTCTCAAAAGGGAGAAATGTGTTTTCCTTAAAGAGAAAATGGAATTCCTTGGGCATGTAGTCTCTCACAAGGGGGTTGAACCACGTCCAGGGTTAGTTAAAGCCATTGTCGATGCCTCTCCTCCTTTGGATAAACCTGGTTTGAAATCTTTCATAGGGTTGAGTGAATTCTACTCTAGATTCATCAAGGGTTACGCGTCAAAAATTCAACCTTTAACCAACATGCTCAAGAAAAATGTACCCTTTGTGTGGGATGAGAATTGTGATGAAATTTTTCGTTGGATCAAGTCTCAGCTAGTGAGTGACAGTGTTCTCAGAGCTTTTGACCCCAATAAGGAATGTGTGGTGACTGTTGATGCCAGCGGGTTTGATCTTGGGGCTGTGCTCACCCAGAAGAATGGTCAGGTCGACAACACCATAGCTTATGCGTCAAGAGTTTTGCGTGGTGCAGAAATGAATTTCTCGGTCATCGAGAAAGAGTTATTAGCCTGCTGGTGCGCGGTCAGAAAATTCAATTCCTTTCTCTGGGGCAGTCATTTCACTATACGCACTGATCATAGTCCCTTGGTCTCAATTTTGTCTGGTGAAAAGATTAAAGAGCACACCCCTAGAATTGCAAGGTTGTCAACCAAGCTCCTACAGTACGATTTTGACATTACTTATCTGCCTGGAGCAAAAAATGTCAGGGCAGACTATTTCTCACGTTTTCCTATCTCTGGGAATGATTCCGAGGTTGAGAGAGAAGATGATCAAGAGGATTGTTTTGTAGCGGCATTGGACTTAGAAGGCATGTGTGCTGTGAATGAATCTGAGTGGAAAGGAGAATTGGCAAAGGATGTTATCCTTGCTCGTGTCATTGAATTTTTGAAGTCTGGTTGGCCGAGGGAAAAGTATGTCTCTGGACCATTTCAGACGTATGTTAAGATTGCTGAAGAACTCACCGTAGAGGATGGTATTCTTTTGCGATGTGGTAGGCTGATTCCTCCGGAGAGTTTGAGGGCACGTCTTATGGATGGTGCACATGAGGGTCACTTAGGGAAAACTTTCACTAAACGCAGGTTGCGAGATGTCTTTTGGTGGCCACAAATGGATGCTTGTGTTGATTCGATGATTGATGGTTGTGTCATATGCAACAGTTCCGACAAAAGTCTAAAAGTGAGGACGCCCCCCCTGGAACCAGTTCAACTCCCAGAAAGAGCTTGGGAAAAGATTGGAGTTGACTTGGTCGGGCCCTTTAACCTTTTACCTTCCACCTCACGATTTGCCATCGTGGCCATTGAGTACTATTCAAAGTGGCCAGAGGTTCGGTTCATCCATGAGCCCTCCTCCGCTAATGTCATTTTGTTCCTGAAGGATATTTTCCTTAGAGAGGGTTTCCCTTCATGTATCATGACCGATAATGGGGTACAGTTTGTTAGTTCTGATTTCGAGTCTTTCCTTACCCAAAGTGGAGTCTCTCACAAGAAGAGTTCTTTGTACCATCCCCAGTCCAATGGCCTTGTCGAGAGAATGAACCGTGTGTTGAATAACTGTGTCCAATGGGCCATTGCCAGTAAGTGTGTGTTGGAGAACGCTGTTCGCTCCATGCTATGGTTTTACTGCACCACCGCACATTCTTCCACTGGTTTTTCCCCTTTTGAGCTTCTAAGAGGGAGGAAACCGTCGACTAAGATTTGTCCAGGTTGGATGTCCAAGTGGGTCAAGATGGATGTCATAGATGGCATTGATGGTCTTGTGAGAGAAAACGTTAACAAAGCCCAGGCTAGACAGAAAAGCCATTTTGATGAGAGGAAAAGGGTGGTGTCTCATGGCTTCTGTGTTGGTGATGTTGTTCGCATTAAGAATCCTGCTCATGTCACCAAAGGCAGGAGTAAATTCTCTGAACCGTTTGTTGTCAACAAGGTCTGTGGCAATGCTGTGCAGGTTAACAACAACCATTGGTGGAATGTCTGTAAGGTTGTCAAAGTTAAAGTTGCCTCCTCTGAATCCGCCATTTCTGGCAGCAAACCTGCTAATGAAGATCTGTCGCCCACACTTCGCAGGAGTGTGAGGGTACCCAGGATTCCTGTCAGGTTCAGATAGTTCTTTTCTTTCCCTGTCCTGCTATGTGGGGTTCTTGGCCTGTTTTGTGCTTGTCAGGGTTTCTTTCCTTTTCTCCTACTTTCCTTTTCTTTCCTTCCTGCCTTTTTCCTTTAGTTTTCTGTTTCCTTCTGTCAATTCCTACTCTCTTTTCTTTTCTTCCTTTTGTTTGCAGAAATGAGGATAATGTAGTATTCTGTGTTTGTGCCCTTATGGCACTGATAGTTGGAACCCTGAGTGTTGGGAGTTCCGAGGTTTCTTGTGGAATGTTGACTGCTCTGGCAGTTGGATGCTGTGCTTTGAGGCTGTCGCTGTGCTGCTCTTGAGCTGATTAAACTTACTCACAGCAACCTTCGCCTGTGACTCGTCATTTACACTACACTGTTGCAGCTGAACATTTTGCTCTGGGCATGTGATACAGTTTTAGGGAGCCTTTATGCACATTCAACCCATGCTTCGGTCTAAAAAGACTTTTCAGAAAGTATGAAGCCTTTTGGAGAACGAGGGAAAACAACATGGGAAACTTTTTAGAAAAAGACACAATCTCCCTGTCTATATTTTAATGGTTAGCCCTGCTCAGAACTTTGAACAACACAGTTCAGTGCTACAATGGGCCTGCATGACAAAAAATTATTCCGCCTTGTGAAACTCAAAGGTAAATGTTTAGCCACTTTAGCAATTGACAGTGAAACGGAAATCTCCCAAAAATGGCTCTGTGAAGCTCCGATGAGCGAAAGAATTTGATTCAATTAAGTATTGTATTGTAGTATTTTTAGGGACACTGAGAATGTCCCGTGTATTGTGGACACTGGGAATGATGGGTATAGTTGGGCCCATGGCCAGGACATCATGGAAAGTACCAACATTCTTGAAGCACACACCGCTGCAACTAAATATTCCTCTAAGTCTCCAGTGATGGCTTTATACGGAACCACCGTTTTCGGGACAACTGAACCTCTAGGAGGAACGACTCCTTTACTGGCAGCGATGTGGAGTTATTTGATGTTTCACATGCCAGTGCAATCTAATGATGGAAAACATGTAACATGAACATGATCATCCTATGATGATACATTATCCAAATAATAAGGACAGTTCTCACCAAACGGCAAACATTTTCTATGTTCCATGCTCAAGTGTCCTTCCAAATGTCCATAGTAACCACTGGGTTGTGCTCTAGGTTTTTAATAAGTACATTGCTGGACTGCTGAGCCTCTAAACCAAAGGTCTACCGTAATAACATATCCGCATTATTCAACAAATACAAAACTAGATGGATATTAATTAAATATTGTCACATATGTAGCACACAATCTAATGTATATTACTTAGTAATTATTATAGTATTAAAAAGCGCAAATGGCCAGAATGTAAACCAAACATTCCTTTTATGTTTCAGCTAGATACCAGTTTACTCTCAAACTATTTGCCAGAAGTCACCCGGATGGCCCGGAAATTTACACATATTTCAACTCTCTTACAGGTAACGTGTTCATTGAAGTACTTTTTTTACCACTATAATCTCATGCATATTTTGGATTTGTGTTTTTGTCATTTCAACAATTATTCAAAATTCCCCATGCTTAAGGGGTTGGCAAACAGGAAGAGCGTGGTTGAAATTGTATGTATTCTTATTTTGGCAGCGTAGTATAGCATTGGTATGGTTTGGTGCAACCAGGTATAATTTCCATATATTAGCTGATTTTCCAGGCCATGTAATAATTCGGTGGTGTGTGGTGGTGCATTTTCTTTACTGGAGGCTAAGGTAGCCAGTAAGCATTGTCTAGCAAATATGAATCAGGAGGTCTAGTAATCCGGCAAGAGCTGGTGGTTGATACTGCCATAAGTTTTGTCTCATAATATTGTTCTTCCTTCTAGAATAGGTGTCCATTAACAAATTGAATTACAACTCATTAAAACATTGTGTTTAGTAATGCCTCATTTGCAGTGTTATTACTTGTTAACCTCCCGACTTGTGAAGTATTCGTAAATTAGTTAATTTACGGAATTGTCCATGTTTGCTCTGAAATCAGGTGCTACACAGGCTTTACATAATTGGAATGTAGACTTGCCAATTGCATGTTCAATTTGTTAGCATTAGACCTTATTTGATTAGGTATCTCTCCGTCATATTTTTTGTTTGCCACGCTGTTTTATAGCTGTAATTAGATCTTGAAAGTTTGGTATCATTCAAAATGGTGTCTGCTATTTAATTGCCATTTTACTCTACATTGAATAAATATGCCTGTGCTAGTTTATTTTTCTGATTGCTCTGTTGCATTTCGAATTATGTGCTTTTCATCCTGTTCTGGATGCCTGTTCACAATCCTCTTGATGAGATTACTGTAGGCTTGAGTGGTAGAAATTAGGGAAATAGCCACAAAATTTCAGTATTGAGAAAAGAGAAAGCTGGCTCTGCTAGAGGTTAAAAAAAAGTTCTTGCAGGTTGTACTAGACATGCTGCCTAAATATTGGCATCAGTATGTGAAAAGATAGTACTTTTATATACATTCTGTTCCCAAAATCATTAGGAAAACTCTGTGAACTAACCATTTTATTTTGTAATTTCAGTATCTGAAGTTGTCATTGTCATGCATGTGTGAAGCATGGGAAGAAATATTGATGCAAATGGATTCCAGACTAACCAAATTTGTACAGGTAGAGCAATCCCATAAATGATAAAGCTAATTTACAAATCTTTGTACCCTGTATGTTGAAAGTGTTGGCTGCTGTTTATTGGAAGATGTCTGAAAGCAATGCTGTTTCCAGTAAAATTAAGGAGAGTTAGATAAAAATACACACCCACGCCACATCTTGTAGTGATTGGGAACACAGTGGTAGAATATGGATGGATATTCAGGGAAAATCAATCATATGGTATTTTCCCTCTGAATAATACAAAACGTGCTCACTATTAGGCAAACCGAAATATGGAACTGCAAAAGGAATACATAGTCTATACATTTATAACGAACCATTTTGGTGCTTATGTTTATGGCCTAAGACTACACTCCAAAGCGTTCTGTGGATGATCATAAGTTGATACAAAAAACAACTCCTCTTTGGAAGACTTGTTGAATTTACTATAGCTTCAGACCTTTTCCAAATGAAAGGTTTGTAGATATTTTTCAGAGACCTAGTTGCCCTAGGATAGGAGATCTTTTGACTCTGAGAAACCCTGCAGGTATGTTTATTGTGATAGTTTTCACTTTTACACAAGTACCTGGTCCGAGTGAAAGACCTTTAAGATACAGTTTTTAGTTTAGTCATTGGCCTGACAGCTGGAATGTTGGTGAGCTGCAGATCTGTCAGAGTAGAGTTACATGCTGAGTGCAATTAACTGTGTCTCTCCTGTTTTCTCACCTCCGACAATGCCCCTTCTTTGTTAAATAGAGTAAACCTAAAGCAAACCTAAGACAAAAAAGGTGAAAAACAATTGCACTGTCAGCTGTGGTCTCTGCATCCACCACTCCTGCCTTTGATGCAAAGTTATGAATAGGTGTATAAACATTTTTTAAAGTATACTTCCTGCCTGAATGTCATAGTGATATCTCACCATGCCCTCTACCATGATTCTGCCAATCATTAGTCTTAAAACTGCACTCACTATGGCCATTTTGTTCTTGATCTAAGTCTTTAGGTCAGGGTCATCCTGAAGATGCTTTGGCTGTTTCTTCTAAATGAGCTAAACCCTCTTGTCTAGAAGATAAACCAATCTGTGGAAGGTACCAATCTGTAAATGCTTAGGCTTTGTGATGCTATTTCAGGAGAAGAGAACCTTGATATAGTACAAGCAAAACAACTGACCGAACTATGGTCGAAGAGAGGAAAAGAAGTAATGACACATGGTCCTTCATCCTCCCACTCTTGGTATGTTACCATCCTTCCATCAGCAGGGATTTTTTCCTGAATATGATTCCTTATCCAAGTCATGTCTCTTTTTGGTATCACTGCTACAATACAAGTCTCTACCGAGGTGATCATGACAGGCGCTGCACGTATCTACAGATGCAGCATTTACATTTTCTCATTCTTGAGTGGTTGGCTCATCATGGCAGGCTCTCTGGTGTGTGATTCTTGCAGTTTGTGGCTTTTACTTGGTTTAAAGTTATCTACTCTAGTGCTTTAAGAGTCTGCAGTTTACGCAATACTGAATGTATTTCAAACAGTCATGCAGGTGGTGGTCTTTTAACTGTAGCTGGAGTGTTTTGATTCATGCATTATACTGGTTCTGTAAGCTAGACTGACAGTGACATGGTTACCGTGGGATCTCAGTGGAAGCAGTTCAAAAGAAAGATCTTGGATGCAGTGTCAGTGTCCCTTTCGAAGAATCTGATTCTTCATTGGTGTAGGTATTTGTACATATAGCATGTAGGCACACACCTCAAAGCTGGTTGTCCCTAAACTGTGCTCATTGATTCCCTCCTTAGCTGTGACACTTTTTGGGAAACAAATATCCCATATATCTTATATCTCATATCAACATACATCTCTACCTTCTGGACCACTCGGTCTACTGATATTAGAACTGGTTCAACACTTCATTCAACACCTGTAAAATACTCACCTGTTCATGGTGTATATCACTAAATAATTCCCCCACAGTCTTGCTGGATCAATCCGAACCCCTCATCTCTGATTGATATGATACACTTGTAATCTTCAGCCCACCCTCTAACCCTGCATCTCACTATTCAACTAACTCTCCCCCATCCCTCTCCTCACTACCATTCTAGTCTAATCTGTAGTTTTATGTAGTGGTGGCTACCCTGGGGCTCCCAGCGCTGCAAACAGACATCGCACGTCATTAGAAGCTGTAAGGAGAATTAGTAACTGAATAGCCAGTTGTTCAAGGCTTTACGAAAGTAGAGTTCATTCTCTAGTAATCTCAGTTCCACAGATAGATTTTTCCACATTTTAAGTCCTAGGTAAGAAGTGGATTGTCCACCCCCATCGGGACATTTAAAGATGCTCTGAAGAAGATCTAAGAGATCTCCCTGGCAAGTATGGGTAGATCTTAACAGTAAAGGGCCTTTTTTTATTGATTGCCCTTTACATAATGCATAAGGTCTTGAACTGAACTCCTAATTCCACTGGAAGCCAGTGGAGATCTTTGGAAGCCTAAGTGACAGACTGATGTTTAGGGATTTTCATCAGAATCCGCGCAGCAGTATTCTTTACAGTCTGAAGCCTTTTGACAACATAATGGGGTGAACCAAGATAAAAGGTATTCCTGTAGTCGAAACATGATAATACGAGGGCCTGGACAATCACTTTTCTGGCTGTGAAAGGAAGAAGATTAAGAACGTCCCTCAGCAGTCTCGGAAAGCCATAACAACTGGCAGCAAGCTTTTAGGCTTGATGGGCAGTCATTAAAAGTGGAATCCAACACATCCTGAGGCACGTTGTTGTGCTTTTTGGGGTGGGCAGCTTGCTCATGCAGTCTGATAGAGGGCTCGGAATGCTGCTGCAAAAATTATTGCCCAGCAACAAAACCTCAGTTATGTCCTCGTTGAGTTTCAGTCTGCAGCCAGCCATCCAACTGGCTATTTCCTGAAGGCAGGGAGTCCAGGACAGATAACTTGAGCTGGGGTTGGGAGAAATTGACTTAACCAACTTGACCATTCCCCCTCCTTTCCGCTAATCCTTTTCCCTACTCAAGTCTTTCCCTTTCCGCACTCTTCTCCCCACTCACATCCTATCCTCTCCTCTGCTCTGCTTTCCAGGGCCTGTTCATATTAAACCGATGTCACACTTACTGTTTTAACAAATCACCTATTCCATGTAAGACCTTGTGTTACTATTATTGTTCTCCAAAGTGCCTCTGTACCTTTGGTGAACATGCACTGTTGAAATCTGCAAAGTAATTAATGTATCAAGGTTCCATGATTCATGAAGGAAAGCAGGCTATATATCAGCATGTTGTAGCTAACAGACATTTATTTGAGGATTTGTATATAGCGCAGGCAAATATCCCACAAGGGGTGTCAGAGCACTTTCCATGTATAATCATGATTGCACAACATTTATTCTGTTAGGCGTGTGTGTGTGTGTATGTAAATATACATATGTGTGTGTATGTATATATATGTATGTGTGTGTGTGTGTAGGGGTTGTTCAAGATTTTATAATCACTGTGGTTAACCGTCCCCCAAATCAATTTAATGCAACGTTTATAACCCTTTTGCATTTACAAGCACATATTTATTCTTGTATTTCTAAGTATTACACTGTGACACTTTATGTAATCAATTTGTGGCGAATAAGCAAATTTATTGGGTTGTTTGCATGCAAAAATGACATGTATTGGATTATATGCTGCTTTTACATAGTCTGTTTTCCATATCTATCACTGTGGGTGTGTTGCTAACCAGGCTAATTTTTTTAAACAGGTCGAGCTTTTATTTCACTATAAAAACGCAATGTTTGCTGGGGCGCGTCATATGACCAGGCTCCTTCGTGGAGCGAAACGTGTCATGGATTGACACTTGTCTATTAATGCCAAATAAACCTACAACTCTGCTTGCACTTTAAATCTGCGTGCGGGTCCGTAATTTCAAGAGGTTTACAAGAGGTCTACACCTGAGTCTCCCCGTCACACATTGACGGCCAGGAACCTGGTGTGTGTGTGTGTGTGTGTGTATTTATATATATATATATATACATATATACACACACAACAGGTTCCTGGCCGTCAATGTGTGACGGGGAGACTCAGGTGTAGATATATATATATATATATATATATATATATATATATATATATATATTACATATACATATACATACGTATGTATATATATATATACATATACATACATGTATATATATATATATATATACATACATGTATAGGCAAATGTATGAGTGACAAAATATATAGATTGGTGCGGGGGATGCTCCTTTTTATTTTTGATTTATCCGGAGAGTAAGCTACCGAGGGGAATGGAGTGGAGCCATTTTCGAGAAATTGTTGGATGAGTAGTTGTTTCATCTCTGATTTGAAGACTTTAAAAGAATGATTGGTTCAGAATGTAGGGGGGATGTTGTTCTAGATTCTGGGGGTGCATGCAGAGAAGGCTTGTTTGAGGGTTATTTTCCTTTTACAGGGAGGTCTTTCCCGCAGGAGGACGTTGTTGCTTCACTGGCAGTGTTGGCATCCTGAAATGGTCCATTTTTATTGGCCAGGTAGATCGGGGTCTTGCTGTGAAGGTGTAGGAAGCTGGCTTTATATATAGTGTACCATAATGAGGTACACTTTACTGGGGTTAAATTAATATTAGAGGGTCGCGTTAAAAATTTCTTATATAGTAAATGAGATGCAAACTCAAGAAGAAACTTGAGACCAATATAGAAAAATATATCTTTTTATATAATTTTAGACACCAAGATTATCGGAACTAGGTACTTTAGACATTATCAAATTTACTGTCGAAATTGACAGCTGTCAGATTTGAGGCATGACCCTCGAATGCTGTAATGATAATTCCAAAAGACTGTTCTTTGGACTTAAGGTAAATAGGGGTCAAGTTCCAAGAAAGTACCAAGAGTTCAAGTTTACCTACCCAGGGGTGTCGTGGTGCTGAGGTGCTTTACACGGCGGTAGCCTCAAACAATACCTGTTAAAGTCAATTGGAAAAGTACCAGTAATAAAAAGTCTGCAGGAAGGGTCTGGGGTACCAGTCAGGCAGAGATCAAGTGAGGTGGGGGAGGTGGGGGGCATTCGGCACTTGATGGTCTCAAGACAACAGAGACACCGTCTGTTTACAGGGCTGGGGAGTTTAGGTACAGAGGTGTTTTGACGGCGGGGTTGGTGAGTTAGTCTATCACGGTTCTAGGTATACTTGTAGAAGAGGGAAAAGAAATACAGCAGCCCGCTTAGTGGGAGCTTGCCTCTCTCGGAGTCTCTCGACGTGCAGGTACGTTTTGGCTATGATGATGGTGGTGTTGTTCCACATGAGCACAAACCAGACTTGGCGCTTGCAGCTAGCTCCAGCACCTTTGGTACTAGTGCAGGGCGGCTCCTGGGAGCTTGGCACTTCCAAATCTGGCAGGGAGATGGATTTTACCTCCTTTAACACGAAAACCTCTTGATGTTGTGCTGCTCCGTCGGCGTGCCCTGGAGTCAACAGAATTCTGTACCAGGCAGCCTCAGACAGTTCCTGCTGGTGCAGGGAAGTGGTTCCTCCACTCCAATAGGGATGCTGCAGGGTTGAGGAAGTGCTGAGCAGACCTCTAAGGGTTTGGGCAGGTTGTTCCACTTCTGGAAGAGTTGGTGTAGGTGATTGTTGGGAAAGTAGCAGTCAGGCAGGGTTTTGGTCCAAGGTAATGCTGGTCCACAGTTCTCACGTCTTCGGCTCTTTTTTGTCCTTCCTCTTAAGGCAGACTAATCTGAGTTCCTGGTGTCAGGGGGACACCTAAGTACTAAATTTAGGGGCGTTAAGGGGAGTGAAAGATATTCGTGAATGGGTTACTTACACCTGGGGTACCTACACCCCTTTATGACCACTTTCCGGGGGGAGTGGGCCGAACACTGTCCCAGAGTTCCTAATTCCACCAAAAACAAGATGGTGGAACCCTTCTCTCGTGGAGCACATCAGGCAGTTCACCTTATGGGTGTGACTAGCCTGAAGGTGAAAGAGACACCCAATTGATGGACGAAATGCAGAACAAATCTAAACATTCACCCCCAGTCCAGAGATCTGGGTTAAATCCATCATTCTTTTGCTCACCATGCCACCCCAGTTTAGACCTGGCCATATGCAAATCAGTCTTGACTCTGTGCCTCATAGGAACAGTCCAGCCCGAATTGCCAAGTCAGGTCCTCCCTGGACCGGAAACAGGCATCCTAGGACCGGTTTCGGGGTTTCACCCCTCTTCATCCAGGATAGCTTGATTCCAGTGGCACAGTTAGCCCCGTGCTCACTGTACCATACCGACTGTTTGAGCTAAGCGCCAGGACACCTTCGGGTAACCGTTGCACTCTATAAATGCATATAACATAACATATAATATAATGCACCCTGCCTTATGACCACAAGGCCTTCTATGGGTTGGCTTACATATATTACAATAAACAAAAGAAGAGTGTCTGGGAGGAGGCTAAGCCATTCTAGGGAGCACAGTAACAACCACACTGGGATGTTTAAGAAGGCCCTCACTCACCACCTAGTGATGACATGCTTCATCATCGGGCCCCACCAAAGAGACCGAGTGTCTCTTTGGTGTTCTGCCACGCCAGGATTACTGCGAAGCGGGTTGGTGAGTTTAGGGCGTGTTGAATGGAAATGAACATATAGTGAGTGATGAGGGTATTTAAAATTGTCAGTAGTGTATCTGAAGTAATTTTATTAAATGATCACTAAAGACAAAAGGTATAAAATATATGTGAGGACCCAGTCCACTTTTAATTGAGTGGTGGGATCCTAGAGGGTGGTCGACATGTTTCTTGCCATCGAAACGGTGTTAATTTACCCGGCAATTCGTCAGGACTGGGTGTGATAAACCCTGGCGGTATGGGCACACTAAGGCCCACCCTTACCTAGGGACGTGAAATGTGAAAATTATAAAAATGGTGGGTGAAAAAAGTGCAAAAAAAAAAAGGAATAATTGATTAATTCCTAATTACTCCTGGTTTAGGAGGCTTCTACTGATCGTTTCTGCACTTTTAAGGTGTTGGGAATGAACACCATGGGTCTCAGGAGGGGGGTGGGAGCGTATTCGGCACACCGCCCTTGACGCTCGGCACCCTGCAGCATCTGTCCGGCTGAAAACAGGGTAAGTGTTGGCTTTTAAATATGAATGCCACGATGTTATAGCGTTTAATTCTGGCATTTACCCTGGTTCTAGGCACTACCTCATTTTGATAGGTAAATGAATTGTCTGTAGGGAGATTAGCGTCTGGATAACAACTTTTCAATGTGTCGAGGAATGTGTCTTCTAATTAACAGGTAGAGTGGGTAAAATGTAAGTAGGGGGACGTAATAAAGGTTCTACATTTGCATTAAAACATGTGATGAAAATGGGTGTTATGCCGTGTGCTAGAGTGTGCCATGGCACACACCTCTGAATGTGATTTTCCGGTGATCGCACAACTGATCACATAGGGAAGCCGGGATTGGAAGTAATTAAGCAAGCAACGTAAACGTTTTAAATCACAGAATGGATGTGCAACAAACTTCTACCGTGAGCTAAACATGCTAAATGCTGTCAGATTCCGAACAGAAGCGTCTAATGACAGGGTCTGAGGACAGGGTCTGAGGTCAGAGGTCAGAGTGCGTGGCTCTGTCTGCCTGTGTGTGTGTGCGTGGCTCTTTGTGTGTGTGTGTGTGTGTGGCTCTGTCTTTGTGTGTGTGTGTGTGTGTCTGTGTGTGTGTGGCTCTGTCTTTGTGTGTGTGTGTGTCTGTGTGTGTGTGGCTCTGTGTGGATAGGTTTTTTTGTAGGTGGCTCTATGTGTGGATGGCTCTGTCTGTGTGAGGGTGCCTCTGTGTAGGTGGCTCTATGTGAATGACTCTGTGTGGGTGGCTCTGTGTGGGTGGCTCTGTGTGTGTGTGTGTGGGTGGCGTTGTGTGTGGCTCTGTGTGTGTGTAAATGCAATAGGTCATGCATTTGAAAGCGATTAAGCTATTCGCATTGTAAATGACAATGCCATTTATTTAACGATTAAGCTATTGGCAATGTAAATGACAATGCCATTTATTTATGATTTTAAAAAAAAGAAAGGAAAAAAAAATGTCATGAGCAATGCCAATAGCTCTACCTTTAATAATGCAGAGACCATTGCATTGTAAATGCTTGTTATGTAAATAGCACTGGCACTGAGGCCTTTTTTAGCAGGGAACCAGTGTACATCAGTCGAAAAACATCAGTACTAGTGGCAAAAATTAGAGTGACCATGACAGAAAGGGGCACTTTCCTATAGGAGGGCTTTGTGAATTCACATAGAGGCCTTTCTTCTCTCTGTGGAGTACAGTTCCTTACTCATAGTGCCTTACACTATGTCAAGAATCAAGTGGAGTATAGGTTCTGACAACCTTTCTATGAATTGGTAAAGATATGGTTCAGAGAACTGGAGCATATTTCTCCTGCTCACCGGACCAGGAAGATAAAATACAAACCAAGATAGAGTGAGCTGACTGACCTCTTCAGAACTTCAGGAGGTTGTGTACATAATTTTTGCTTCCCAGGAGGTTAGACAAATGTATACCTTAGCCTCCAGGTAGCAACTTCCACTCAGGGGCATACCTAAGTGTGGCTAACTATTACTCTTTACACTGCTTTTTAGAAGTCCCGCAAAGTGTCTTGTTTGAACTTGGTGTTTTTTACAAAGTTATGATATGATTGATTGGTCCCTGCTTCTTGCATCAACCATTCTCGCTGCTTTGGTCGTGGTTCATTGATAAGGAAGCTCCTTGAACAGTTGCCTATTAGGGGAGCGTATAATACTTTTTCTGATGGATTCACCAGGGGTCCTGTCTGAGGTCAGGCTATTCGGTTGTAGTTTGGTTAAAAATAATATTGTACTTTTACTTGCTCTTTTATTTTGGGAAGTAAAGTCACAAATGCATATAATGCCTCTCTCGAGCCAGCACAGCATTTCTGGTGTTGGCTTGTGTGTGGCTGCACAGATGAGCTTTATTGTTGGAGCCGTGTCTGGTTCCTTAGGAGATTTATAAGATTTGTAGGTGGGACAGTGAAGAATTCGTAAGACAAGATATTCTGAAGGGTAATTCATTGTGGTTTTTGGCAAAAGTCTGGTAAAAGCTGCGATCTCCAGTTTCCAAATGCAAAAAGCAAACATTTCTCCATTTTGAAAAAAAAAATTAATAGATCTGATCAAAAGTAGAACTGAAGATGCCTACAATAACATTTGTTTGTAGGCTCTAAATGGTTGAGATTTTCTGATATGTGGAGGAAAGCGGATTAGTTTCCCTTTATGGGAAGGAACATAAAACCTTTGAAAGGTGGCCATGGAGAAGGTACGTGGCACAAAGCTGTATTTAGTTTGCTTTGTTCAAGAATAGCTTTATATACATTCTAAGTGAATGCCGACTACCATTGTTCTTTTTCACTGCTTTCGAATGGGCTTTTTAAATCTGTACTGACACAAATATTATCTGTGGAAACATGTAATTGTGTATTGTTTTTCAGTCCTGCTTTTTGTTCATGTTTATGCGTGTAAATGTGGATCATGTCGAATGGGTCAATTTCATCCAGAATTAGATGAGTGGCAAAATTAATTAATTACTTAATAATCTAACAAATAAAGTATTAACAGAATTGCATGGCAAGACCAATTGACACTTTTGATAAAGGTTTGCTTTCTTTTCTACATATATATGTACCCTATTGAATATGTTTGAAATCCATTTTAATGGTATCACGTTATAACTGTAAAATATGAACTGCATTTCCTACTTTACAGAATTAATAGTTTTAAATGAGTACATGTGACTAATTATTTCTTTTTTATAGGAAAAGAACACTGAAACGTCTGTACAGGATGAGTTCATGCAGTTGCTGTTGTGGGGTAAAGCAAGGTATTTTTGTTCTCACTGATACTCTAGTTTCTCTGAGTAATTGTCCAATTTTCTTGTTTTGGTAATTAAAACAAAGGTTGGCAGGATAGTGGGGCTGCAGTAGTGTATGAACTTCTATTACACCACCAGCTTTAATTAAAAAATTGTTTTTAGGGAAAACCTGTGCTGAAATGTTGGATATTTTGCAAAGCCTTCTTTGTCTTGTGGAAATAGTGAGAAGTCTAATAACTAACGGTTCTTGCATTAGCTCTGAAACCTTTTTTCAAAGAATAATTATTGGTTAGCCATTTATTTTAATGCTCCACAATCCCAGATGAGGGCCTTTAGATTATTATTTGGCATTTCCAATAAGGATGATATTTCTAACCAGAGGCAACAGTTAGGCTGGGTTACAGTATCTCTCAGGTTAAGTTGAAAGTACTGTGCATTGTGCTGACATTTTTATATGGCCTGTTACCTAAGTATCTTTCTAGGCGTTTTCAGTTTGCTAAACCATTGGGAATATTGCTTTCTTCAAAGGTTGCTAAACTGGTGACACTTAAAGGGAGCTACACTTCGTTGTCTTCGCGCCATCACTAACTTTTTTAGGTTTAACAAAACCTGAAGAGTTTTCATTCAAGAGCAGAACAAGATGACTCCTATAACTTTGGCATCCATGTATTCTATATCGGGGATGTATTGTTATTAGCTGTGTTTGTATGGCACTGAATCTGGAAGTTCCGGCATGCAGATTCCACTATAATAAATGCATTTCAAAATCCGATCTAGTGAGCAGAAATTCCATCCAAGATTTATGAAATGTTATGATAATGCTGGTAACAAATTTGAAACAAATATATTTTCATGCAAGTTCCATTGAAGAAAGTGAAGGCTTTTCTGCTTCACCAGTAGTTTTGTGGGAAGCGGGGAGTCTAGCTTGTGATCATAATGTGGTTGGTAAAGTCATCATAATTTTGCAAAAGTGTTGCGCAAAATCGGTATTTGTTGTATTTTACTATATTGCATACATTGTTTTGTAGGATAGTGCCAGCCTTTTTCTCCGGGAATGAATCTCCACCAGCTGTGAGGAAAAAGGTTTCCTTTAAAATACATTTTAAACATGAAACCAATTTAACAATTACATTTGTGGAGAATTTATTGCAGAGTTCTATTCTAAACTGTGGTGCTTGTTTATGCGTTCTTCAACACAGTCATGGTGCTCTAGATTACAATGCAAACATTTTATCCTTCCCTTTCCTTTGCATACATATTATGACTGAATTCCAGTTGAAAGTGGCAACAACGCAGGCTCGCATTCTAAGCTGGTCACAATTTCATTTTGCACACACAGTTGCTACATGTCTTAGTATGTGTGTTTCCTTGGGTGTATAAGAATTGCAGTGCAGTAATGTTTTTCTCTTTAAGACGGCTGCCAACCAAATCAGCTGTTTGCATTTGGCAAAAACATTTCCTCCACAATATAATTTTGTGGTGGACTTTGCCGCAAACATCACCATAAATGATTGTCTGTTCCAAAGGAGTAAATATGTACTATTGTTTACAACCTCACGTTTCCACATTATTTCAGAGTGATCCAGGAGATACGCTTCTGTTGAAAAAAAGTAAATTGTTCAGATCTCTAACAAACATATTGTTTTCCTCTTCATATCCTTTATTACTTCTTGTTTTTAAACAGATATAAAATTTGGTGAGCGCTTTAACTAATGGTGATCCGTGCAATAGATTGTTAAAAACCCTATTTCCTTTAAACCAGTTTACTAAAACTAAGTAATGTAAAGTGTGCAGCATGTATTTGCTACTTATATCGTGATGAAGAAAAAGAATATGAATATGACACATCTTGTTTTGTTGCAGCCCTGAGCTTCAAGCATTATTAATGAGTCAACTAACTGTTAAGGTAGGTTAATCGGTCACCTTTAAGACTTTTACTGATTATTTTTGTAGCTGAGATGTATTTTATAAGTCTTATTTTACTGTTTTTGTCAGGGCCTAAAGAAACTTGGTCAGTCGATCGAGTCCTCCTACTCTAGTATACAGAAGCTTGTCATAAGCCACTTGCAAAGGTATGGAATTGCACATGTGTAAAGTATTGACTATATGTAAATGTATAAAAATTGTAAATTGATACTTGTATAGCGCACTACTCACCCGCAAGGGTCTCAAGGCGCTTGTACGAATACCGCTGTGGAACCCATCCTGGCTTTCTCTGTGAGGCGTCCACTCCTGGGCACCCCCAAGGTGGAGGCCAGGCATCCTTAGCGTTGTGGGGGCCGTTGTGGAGATTAAGCAAGCTATTGCCCAGAGTTGCAGAGTGATTGGAATAGGCACCGAGGCGAGAATTATCAGGTCCGTGGAATTTTGAGCCCAAGACCCGCCGAGGCGGGGAATTGAACCCTGGTCCCGGGCTAGACCTCGGCATCAGGGTCTGCCGCTCTAACCATTGAGCCACACTTCTCCACAACATATATATAACACACTAGTTTGCTATGCGTTTTCAATGAGTAGGTTTCGCTTCTGTAAATGTCATTACTTGGTGCTCATCTTCAATGTTTCTGACTGAATAATGTCAGCCACGCTAAAACTCACAGTTTAAATTACTTATGCTTGATCTATTAATAATTATGATGGGTTGAGATTTGCAACTTGTCTAACTATAAAAAAATGTCTGAGTATTGCTCAAGGACTTGAAAAACACATTTCTGAACACCTACAAAGTAAAGAGCTTAGCAGGGGTGTGGAATTTAATAAAAGATCTACTTGTCCATGGTGCAGGTTGCTTCATAAACCTACTTGTCCTGTACCAAAATCCACTTGCATCTTCGGTGCCTTGTAGTTCAGCGAAAACTATGGCAGCAATCGAAGTATATAAGTACTCTGATATAGCCTCTCTGATTATGCCAGGGCTCATACCATAGTAGTGTTTGAGTACTTGCAATCCCCTTATGCTGCCACGTTTCCGCAGATCTACATACCGGGGCTGACTGTATCGATAAGCAATAGTTCCAGGGTTAGAATGCCCATCTGAGTCTGTGCAAACCTACTAACCTACAATATTTTAAATGTATTCAGCAACTCTTCTCTAATCTTTTCCCATACTGAAAAATGTTGGAAATTAACTCCTGAGAATGGCAGACATAAACCTTCTTCCAGAGTTGGGAAAGAAGTGGTTAGATGGAAAGTGAACTTGCAAACAATCAGATTTTTGCATGAGCAAATCTACATATGCATATTTGCTCATGCTAAAATGCAGTAAACCAATATTTTCTAGGAGTACAATTTCTATTCCTACTTCTGTAAATTATTGGGAATTCACGAAAGTCGTATAGCTATACTTAGTGCAAGGACATATATTTATAATGGGTGCACTTTTGAGACTTTCTCTAACAATTGGGACCCTAATTTGGTCTGGTGTGACTGTGACCTTTTGTGTTTATTAAAATTCTGTCTGTTCTCTGTATCGGCTGGCTTCACTGTGAGTGACAGCATTCTGCACCTTCGAGGAGCATGTTGGCACACAACGTAGTTTTGTTCAAGGCCAGTAACTACTGTGGCAGTGTGTGCATTTTGAGACCAAAAAACAATGTTTGCTTTTGCCAATGTTTGTTATAGCGGTGAGGGCCCTGCAGGTCCCACATCAATAAGGTTTTACAAAAACAATGCCAAAACAAGTCACACATTGACAAAACTAAAAAGCGGACCACCAATTTCAGACCTATTGGCTGTGCCAATGCTTGTTTATTTTTGTTTCCCATAATCTAATTGAAACTGATTACACTGATTTTCCATTATGAATATTTTTGGGAAATACTAGCATGCATCAACACATGTTACTGAATGATGATGCAAAGAATTGGTACCTGAAATTTTACAATAGTCTAGCTAAATGTTTTTTTCCTGCTTTCATTTGTTTATGAACATTTTTATTTTGAAAGCAAAGAATCATCAGTCTTTCTTTCAAGCTTCTCTAAATACTTGCATGAAACCAAAGATCATTCTGTGAGCATTATACATAGCCTCATATTGCTAAACTTTGTAAATGTGTATACACATTTTTATTCTGGAACCACTGTCAGTAGTGCAGTCTGAGCGTACAACACTTACTTATAGCACTCACCCTAATAATAAAGGCTTTCAATTAATATAGCCTTATAACCCGCTGTAGTGGTCTATATAGGCTATTAAAGGCCCGCTCCCGCGTTTAAGGCTCGAGCCGAAGGCAAGGGACTGTAACAAGAGACAGGACTTTAATAGCCGGTATAGCCCTGCTACGAAGGCCTTTAAGGCCATTAGAACATTCTGCCACTAGAGAGCAGAATGTTCTAACAAATAAAACAAAGGCTTCTCGACGCTTGAGGGGATTTAAATCCCCTCGAGCTCCGAGATGCCTTTCTCAAACTTTGGAGTGTTGCTCTGCGGGCCTTGATTCATAATCGTTTCGTAGGAATAGGTAGAGCGATTTAAATAGAACCACACGGAGAAGGGAAGGGGAAGTGTCTGCCCTTCGCCGCCCCTACCCTGAAACTTCTTCTTCCCTTCCTGTGTAGCACTTCCGAAACAGAAGGCCCGTTCTGAAGATGATCCTGAGTCCATAGGATCAAAATGTCGTCGCCTTCTCAACGCAATTGAAGGCACCCTTACTCCATGTGGTTCTATTTAAATCGCTCCACCTATTCCTAGTCAACCATTGTGAATCATTTTGTGCTGAACCACACAGTCACTTGTACATATTCATTACACGCCTTTTTCTAATTTCACTTTGTCACTTGCGTCGCCACTTATATGTGTCACGAGCACATTTGTGCACCAAGTCCAAATTGGGTTGTCTATGCACTTCATGCCTACAGTGCTGATACAACTGTACCGTTTCTAAAAACTTCTTTACTAAATATATGATGCTATGTGTGCTTTTGAAAACTTTGCGTGAGTCGCCCTCTTTCCTTCCTCGTAATGTATGCTACATACTGATTAAACTGACTCCGCCATTAATACTATTTCTAATAGAGCATTAATTGCAGTCATTCCAAACCTGGTAAAGATCCACTAGTCTATAGTAGTTATTGAGCTATATCATTAATAAATACTAATGTTAATATCTTTGCAAGTATTTTAGCAGCACACCTCCGCAAAGTTATCCCCTCTCTTATACACCGATCACAAGTGGGTTTTGTTCCAGGTCGTTCATCTAGAAACCACCTTCAAACCTTGATCCATACTTTATGGACTGCAAACAAGTTGACCGAGGATTCTCTTGCTCTCTCATTAGATGCAGAGAAAGCATTCAACTAAATTGACTGGAGATAACTGTTTGCAACCATGAAACGCCTAGGTGATTCATTTATTTCCAAAGTTCATCTTCTATAAATAACACAATAGCTCAGGTTAACTGTCGTGGTTTTCTCTCAGACCCTTTCCTAATACGTAGAGGCACCCGTCAAGGTTGTCCCCTTTCGCCTCTTTTATTTCTATTAGCAATAGACCTCTTGCCTCTTTAATTCAACACTCTCCACAAATTCAAGGCATATCTATGCCAAACAGTGATTCTAAACTATATCTATATGCTGACGATATTCTTCCTACACTTAAAGATCTTCCATGTTCCTTGCCAGCCTTACTTGAAATTATTGACAGTTTTGCAACTCATTCCCGTTACAAAGTAAACTGGGATAAAAGCGAGGCTCTTACACTTTGTCCTGGTGTCACAAAAGCTTCAATAGATAGTTTTCTCTTTCGTTGGAAATCATAACAATTGAAATATAATAGAGTTCTAGTTAATAGAGGCCTATCCAATATAGTCTCAGATAATCTCAATTCTCTTATAACACAAATGGAAACTGATTTTGCTAAGTGGTCTCTTTTAGGCTTCTCTATGTCGGGAAGGGTACAGGCTGTTAAGATGGTCACCTTGCCTCGTTTTACTTACATATTAGGATTGCTCCAGATAATTATCCCCTTAGCTTCATTACATCGAGTAGATAATTGTATTAGGTCTTTTGTTTGGGGTTCTATCCGTCCTCGCTTAGTTGCCACTAAACTAATGGCTCGACATCCTAATGGTGGTTTGGGTTTACCATCTTTGGAACATTATTCCTTAGCCTTATACCTTTCACAGCTAGTTTATTTACTCCCAAACTATACCAAACCACCACAGTGGGTTCCAATCTAACATACATTTCTTAATCGAAACAATGGCCTTAACTTTCTTTATGGTGTTAGATATCCACGTTCTTCCGCCCCACATCCGGTGATGCAAGCTACTTATCAAGCATGGCATCGAGTACATCGACTGACACAAACATGTCACCGCTTGCATTATAAAACAGCACTTTGGAACAATGAAAGTATTCGAATAAATATAAAGCAATTCAATGGCCTATTTGGATATCATGTGGCATCCATACACTTGATCAGGTCTTGTCAAATGGGGAACTAAAATCATTTGACTTACTTCATGGAGAATTTATTCTTCCATCATATCAAATACCACAACACTCACAACTACAGATGTTTAGGTTCCCCCATGGATATTAAACCCCACACCAATATTGGATTATCTCTTTGCATGGGGACGACACAAGGGAGTGATGTCAGGCTCGTATGATGTTATTTTCACAACCACTTGCTAAAACTCTTCAAATGAAATGGCAGGAACGCCTACACATTACTATTGAAAATAATATATGGTTGGATATATTAGAAGATCTTGATTAAGGCACCCGAGAAGCTCGCTTGAATTCTGTCTTATTAAAATCATGCATGACTGGTATTGAACACCTTTGAATTTACAGAAAACACAGGATTATTGTTGCACTCTAAATGCACTCTAAATGCTGGAGATGCTCAGAAGTTAAGTGTGATCTTCCCCATTTACTTCATGATTGTCCCTCCATATTGAATTATTGGACTTTCATAGGGACTAAACTACAGAAAACTATGTTATCTTCCACTTACCCCTTCTATTACTTTATTGCATGATTTTAGAACCTCAATATGCAGAAGCACATTAGTACCGCAACGAAGGGAGCTAACTTTCAGATCAATACACTAAGGAAATTGAAACCCTTCTTACCGGCTAATGACCTCAAGATGGCGGTTCAAGCTCTAGTTCAATCTCGGCTGGACTAAGGAAGTGTCTCGCTATGCGGTCTCCCCACATCTACTACAGCTTCCCTAAGACCATCTACTAATGCTGCAGCGAGACTCATCACTGGCTCAAAAAGAAGGGCCCCCGGACCTCAAATTTCTAAACTGATTACCATTTGAAGCCAAAATTCACCTGAAAATAGCATGCATGACTCATAAAGCCTTACACTACAAGGCACCCAGCTATCTCACACAGAAAGTTACATTATCCGGCGGGATAAGATCCAAAAGAAGTGCGGAAAACCTCTTGTTGAAACCACAACGATTCATCAAGAAAAAAACATACAAACGCTCCTTCTCTGGGATGGCGCCCAGGATTTGGAATGCCCTTCCTCCGGAAACAAGGTTGAACCCCTCCACTGCAGCTTTCAAGCGGGAAGTTAAAGGCATTATTATGGCAAAACTCTCTTCAACGCAGACCTTTGAGACTGCATCAACACTTGTACATGGTATAATTCTAGGCTATCTAATCAACCTGGTTTTCGTTACCCTGTCGTTAAGTGCGCTCCTAACAGGCACCTTATTGTTTTGCTTTTATTTTTCGTTCGCAATGATGTCATTGTTATTTGACCTCCTTACCTGTCAAGGCACTACCCGCACACTGCAGATCATCTCCTATTGTCTTGTGTTATGCTTTCGTTATGTTCTTATGTACACCTCATCGACCTTTCCTTAAGGGATGTTATTTTTTATCCCATGTACTGTAAAGCGCTCTGATACCCGTAAGGGTCTTGTCTGCGCTCTATAAAACTCTCAAATAAATAAATATGTTATAATGAATGGGTAGCATATTTTACTAAATAACACTGCGTATGTTTAATACCAACTAAAGAAGTTTGATAAGTATACACATTGACAACTATAAACGTCTTAGAAGTCATGGAATACTAAGGAAGTACACGGTATAATTTTTATAAAATCATATGTATTGGCACAGTGCATTGTCTGTAACATGAGGATAAATGTTTTATCCCTCCTCCCAAGAGTCAACAGATGTCTTTGAGTGTAGATTTCTAAGGCTGGGATTTCTCATTGTGGTGTTGCTGCTCATTGCAATAAGTTAAGTGTCTAAGGCTGCCCAAACGTGTCATTAAAGTACCTCTACCCCAGTACTTGGAAACCTCCCACCTGACAACACAGAGTGCAGCATCTAATTTGATTTAATAATAACGGTAAACGTATATTGTTTTTCATTGTACTACTAATGAATAAATAAATGAACCCACATAGTTAGATGACCTGGTGAAGAAATATCTGAGATGGATTTTTTTTGTGCTTTTGCAGTGGTTCGGAGGCATTATTGTATCACTTGAGTGAGCTGAAAGGGATGGCTTTGTGGAAGCAAAAATATAAGCCACTGGGACTGGATAGCAAAAAAATTGAAGGTAAAATCAAAAAACTCTTCTACAGAGTGGGGTTGCTAGGTTGGGTAATAGAATATTCTTGGGCTTGTGTTTTGTGCTTCACCCTGTAATAATTTGTATTTCATGTTTGATAAGCTCTGTTGCTCTTTATATATTCATGTTTTTGACCTGCTAGGTTGCATTTCGCCAGGCCCTCTACTGGAGATAGGTCGTCCACCCTGAATTTCCTGGGCTCTGTGCATAAAGACCCCTAGCACCAGGCATGGACTTTGCGCTCCAGACTCTGTTGTGATGAGTAGATCGGATCTGTTTGGTTTGGAGTTTGAGCACTGACCCAAGCAAAGTCGCCATTCCTGTGTATCTATTCATGTGTATATGAGCTATGCAGGAGAGTTTGAAACTGAGATTGATAGTGGCATTCACTGTAAATAGTGGTCTTTTCCAAATTGTGGGTGGGGCTTTGGCTAGTGGGTCAGTGAAGGATACACTTTGACACCAAAGAAATGGAGATTGGTGGAACTTAGCTTAGAGATTTTAGATGTGGCTGCATTAGTGGGTGTAGGAAGCTCGCACCTTATATAATGTATCAAAATATTGTGCAAAGAGTGCAGGGGCTCCCTTATGAATGGACATAGGCTTGTTCTAGCAATTCCATGGTGCAATTCTAGGAGGTAGTGAAGCTGCACTGCTATCATATGGGGGCAAAAGCAAGTGCGGCATTCAGGTACAGTAGAGTGACTTAGTGGACCAGTCTCCAAGAGTTCAGGTGAGTGGTGGTATGGTCGAAGGCAGCACCAGCTGAACACCAACAGCGCCACTAGGGTGGCCGGGTGCAGGGGTGTAAAATATTGGGTGCCCAGTGTTACTCTATGGGGATAGGTTGCCGGTGTAAAGAGCCTGCAGACTTTGACTGGGGAGCCAGTCAGGCTGAACCAACAGGGGCCTCTTGCCTCACGATGCTTAAGGACATAGCGACACCTTTGGCCCTCTTCTCCATGGCCCAGAGGCAACTGGGGCAGAAGTGTCGTTAGGCATTGGGTTTTCTTACCGGGACCAGTCTTAGTAGAAGGGAATTGGCTGCAGGCGACGTTGGAGAGTTAACTAGGGGGTGAAACCACGGTGGTCTCGGTTTCTGAAGGGCTGGGGGACAATGATGGCACCATTTGCTGGCTTGGAGTAACAGATGCTGCGATGTCTTTTGACATTGGGTATTTGCGGTCAGAAAGTCCTCTCAGGAGTCTTGGGGTGCCAGCAGGATGCAGGGAAGCAGGTCCACCAAGGTGCTTCAGGATGCAGGTAAGCATGTCCACTGTTTCACAGGAGGTCTTGGTTCCTGGGTGAAGTACTGGCAGGTCTCCCGGGCTTTGGGGACTCAACAGCTGCAGGACAAGTTGTGTTTTGGTGCAGATGTCAAAGTCAGAAGGCAGGCCGGCAGGGTAGGCACCAAGTCAGTTGCTGTGTCTTCTCTTCTGTTCTTGCAGTTGCTACTCTTCACGTCCATCTGCTTCTTTCAGGTCAGTAGGATCTGATTTTCTGGTGTTAGCGGCTCCCCTAAATACTGACATCTCATACAGACATCTAGCCACAGATTCCCCAACTTTTGAATTCTCCCCAGGCACCAGTCTGGATCTGTAAATTTTTCAGCAGTACCTCTGAGCGCCATGGGACGGCGTCGTACGGGTCCACGATGACGTGGACTCCAGTCATGAAGTTTGCGGAGCTATGTAAGTCTCCTCTGGGATGCAAACGTCATATGCTTCTTTGCGTGCCTTAACGCAGATCCGGAGAAGCGGTTCCTCTGGTCTAATTTTTTTTACCTACTTCAACAGCTGGTGTTGGTTCGACAGTATGCTTTTGTCTGTCGACAGGTTTCAAACCTTGTGGGTTTTGTAGCTGACATATGTCGGTGATGGAACCACATACAATTTGTATGTGGTGTTTAGGTGAGCCCCACAATGCCGACGATTGTGGTTCCTGACAGAAACTAAAACCGAAGTCATTGAAGGAGCAGCATTTGAAGTTGATGTGTAGCGCGATCCTTGGAGGCTTCCCAGCCTTGGACTTCGTCGTCCTGGGAAGAGCATTTGCAGGGTCGATCTTGGAGCCGAAGCCGGTCTGTAGGACGTCGTTCTCAAGGGAAGTTGAAAGGTAAGGGACGGTTAAAGTCACGGCATTCTTGGACATTGACGAGTGAAGACTCCATCTCCCATGGCTCCTCCCGCTCGACAGCTGAGGAAGCTGTACACGACTCTGCTCCGCATCTCCCCGTATTTCTGGGAACCGGGGCATCGATGGCTCCAAAAAGGGAATATTATGATTCCTTAGACCTCATCTTTGGGGCCCCATCTCCCTCTGGAGCGCCTCTAGACCCCAAGGAGGTGAGTGGGGCGCAGTCAGAGGATTTGTCCTCTGTGACCGTTGGGCCATTTTAGTCGATGGATCAGCACCGGTCAACATCAGCTGGTGTCACTTTGGCGCAGGCTCAGTCCTTCAAGATCTTTGCCTACGAGCCCGGTCTTTGAGTAACTGATTCCGACATTGACATTGGTGGCACCCGTCGAAGGCGCCTCTCTTCCCCCAGTCGACGTCATGATGGCGCACTTCGGCGTCATACAGCATTGGATGTGGAGTCGGCTATGCAACCTGAGGGGATTGTACAGTTTGTGGCCCCTTCTCAGGAAGAGGCGTTGTGAGGTCCACCTGTATCGACTGGGGCTGGACTTCAGCCTATTCCGACTCCAGTATGTTTCAGCTCTTGGTGAAGTTAGTGTGCTGGAATTTTCGCCAGCATCTGGGTTGCTTTTTCCCCCGTCTTGCCACGAAGGCAAGTTCCTACTTTGCATGATGAAGAAAGTGGCTGCAGTTTTAGACATGTCACTGCCCATGGTGCCAGGGACAGACTGGATAGGAGCCTGGTCTTCTGTATAGTGAGGCCCTACTTGACATTTTGTTAGGTGCTTGGGCCAAGCCTAAATCGGGGGTGTCAGTGGACCGTGATATTTCACGTAGGCATTTGCCTGCACCCGGGCACCTAGTTTGTAGACATCCTTCAACTAATGGCCTAGTGACTATGGCTGCAACATCTTCTCGGGATGCATATTCTACTCCTAAGACTCTGATGGGTAAGGATTCTAGGTGTTGCGGTAAGCACATATTTGCTTCAGCTTTGAGAGCTACCAACAGGTCTTCTGTGATGGGGCGTTTTTCCTATGCTTTATGAGATTCTTTACAGAACATGCACCCATCTCTTCCGGATAACCTCCGTGCTGAGGTAGGCAACTTGATTAGAAATGGTCAGCATCATGCTATGCTTACACTAAGGTGTGACATGGACTTGACGGATTCTGTGGGTTAGGCTATGGCATCCACACTGGCGCTAAGGCGTCTGGCTTGGTTGGCATCTTTGGTTTTTTCTGAAGCTGTCCAGTCTGCTTTGGCCGACATACCATTTTATGGTGACCGTCTTTTTGGGGACCATGCAGATGCTTCCATGGAAGATGGAGGACTACAGAGTCGTGGTCCTACATTTTCTGTCACTGTGTTGTTTTGCTTATCACTAGGTTTGGGATATATGCTTTTGTTGATCAAGGAGTAGCCTTATTAGGATGTTGTATATGTCCAGTTTCGGTTTCAGTACTACCATGTGTACTCCAGTGAGGAGCGGTGGTTATATCCTCAGTACCAGTTTCTGTTTTTATTTGTTTATTGATTTTAATGACTGAGGGAGGTTCCCTTTGTTCCCTGGCCTCTGAGGATGAGCTTTATGCTCAAGAAGCTATCATTTATAGAGGTGAGCGGATCTGTTGTATGCGTCTATGAAGCAGTTCGGTATGCAAGTTGCATGGCTTTCTTCTTCAGTGTTCTTTTAAAGACCTATGATATGCCAGTTGTAGGATGGTGTTTAGTGACTCTTTGGTTCTGCTCTTCGAATAATCGGGTGCTTCAAAAAGTATAAGCGTTGCTCTGTCTCATGGTATATGCTTGCATTAGTTGAATGCTATTTGCTTGCAAGTTCTTCCTTTATGGCAGAGGAACAGGGTCTAGTGAAGGCATACATTTTACCTCAACTGCATGCAATTCCTATCCCTGCTCCATATTGTGATGCCTTAAATTGACAGCCAAAGGTTTATGATGCACAGGTTGGGCCAACTTGTCCCAAGACCAGTGTAAATTTGATGGCTTGTTGTCCTTGAACTCAGATAATATATCCTATTTCTGTGGACTTTATAGTAATTTTTTTTCCTCTAATATTGTTGATATACGTGGTTCTGTCTGATCGGCATTACCTGTCTTCTGGAGAGGATGTACCTATTATTTTCTGCATTCCTCAATTCGTGAGGAGTCGTGCTGTTTGTTTCTTGTATGTATGTATGTATGTTCTTATATAGCGCTCGACTTACCCTTGGGCATCTCGGCGCTTGCATTGGGAACCCGTCCTGGCTTTTCCCTGTGAGATAACCCGTACTGGGCATCCCCAAGGTGAAAGCGAGGCATCCCGCCGCGGAGAGGGGGGGTGTGGGGGGGCCGTAGTGGAGATTAAGCAAGCTATTTCCCAGAGTTGCAGAGTGTGAACCCGTGATTCAAGTAGGCACCGAAGTGAGAATTATCGAGTCAGTGGACACTTGGGCTCAAACCCTGCCGAGTCGGGAATTGAACCCTGGTCCCGGTCTGACCTCTGCTTCAGGGTATGCCTCCTCAAACCAGTGAGCCACACTTCTCCTTGTGGTATCAGTTCTTTATACCACCATTTGACAGGCAGCCTTTTCTTACGGTAAATCGCCTACGGTGTTGTGTTGGTAGTGTAGTACCCTTTTTTTTCACTGGGTTGTGTATTTTTGCTGAACCTCTCATTTCAGAGTGGCTTTTTGTTTACGGTGTTTACATGATATAATGTGCTGCTGTTTCACATTGTTACAATCACATTTGTCTTGTACCACAGGTGTGGTTGTACGTGCTTGTTGCTGTCACGTTCACTTATAGGTGCGTTACCATTTTCAAAATTATTGTAAAGTGCGTTTTGGAACAGTTTCTCAGATCTAGTTTGTTATTGGGTATATAGAATATACATGGCTTTGTCATATTTGTTATACATTTTGTTCTTAAAAAAGAAAAAAAAGATGTAATCAAAGTTGCGGTTGATTCTCTATTTCTCTCTTGCCTTGGTATTTCGAGTCATCTGCGTCTCGGAAGTTGTGTTTATTCTTTCAGACTATGGCACTGAAGGCCCTATGAGGGCACGCTTTATACGTTCTTGCGGTCTGGCAGTAGTTATTGGCCAGTGAAATTGTGGATTGCCGGGCCAGTCGGAGTATCTGGTGACACATTTATGTTTGCATATATATTTATGTCCATATATACATCTTTGTGGCATGAGGTCATACATTTGGTGCAATTGATGAATATGAATGCTCATTTTGTCCAAACTAAATAATTTATACCAAGGAGGCGTTGTTCTTCATATTTCCTTTGGGGGAATGGGTTCTTAAAGTCCTTCTTTGGGATTTTATCCTTGCAGTTCTTGCTCCGATTTTCTTGATTGTCATGAACAATGCAGATTACATGGCTTTTGTCATGCATTCGGACCTTTTTGGTCATCAAGTTTTCTTTCACCTTTGGGGGATAGGATGTCAGGATTGTCAGGATTGTCTGTTATCTGACAGATTGTTCTTTAGAGGTTTTTCCCTTTTTCCCCAAGGGCTGATTATCTCAGACATGTATGTTTTTTTTTTATTCATATGTTCTGTGACAGTGATCGCGGATTTTATTGAGAGCCAAACTCTTGTTCTGCTATTCCTACATACATTTGATCAGTTGTTAGTTTTGGCTGGCTAGTTCTCTTTGAGAACTTTTTTGCATTAGTTCTCAGACCCTCCTCCATTGGGCTTTAACTATGGTATGTAATTCAAAAGTTAAGGAATATGCGGCTAGATGTCTCTATCAGATGTAAACGTTTTTTTTACTTTCGGTAACGTGATATCTGGTAGAGGCACAGTCTAGCCGCATAGTCATTAACTCCCTGCCCATCCTCCCCACTTTGCGAATGACTTATGAGGTAAGGGTTATGCCCTTTCTTCAGTATTAATTTTATATACCGGTATCGCATTCTCAACTTAAGTTGGGACTCAACAGACCGCTTGGCCTGGCCAAATAGCTTTTGTTCAGATGTTGCCATACCATCATTTCCAAATGTGTGTGGTCATACGGTGGGTGGGTGTTGTCTTTTTCACACTGGATTAGACACCAGTGGGCAGTAGTGATTTATTTGTTCTTTTCTTAGTAAGTCTTTGTTTGGTATCATCATACCTTGAATTGGCACTATCAATAATGTCATGTAATGGTGTGATTCAACAAACAGTTTGGTATTGTTTTTGTAGGTTTCGTTTTGCTGCTGCCATGTGTAGGAAGCTGACTCTGTATATACTATACCAAAATGAGGTATGGTGTGCACAGAGTCCAGTGGAACCCGAAAGGTAGGCAGAGGTAAAAGTAGATAGCACCTTACTCTATATTTGTCATAGTGCGGGTGAGCTAAATCAGAGGGTAGTGTTAAGCATTTCTTGTACACTCTCAATCAGTAAATGATGCCACACACTCAAAGACTGAACTCAGATCAATTTTGTTTGTATACAAATCTTGTTAAGTTATTTTATTTCTAGAGCCAAGCCTGGCACAGGTAAGTGAAATAAATGCTTTGCAAAATATTATGCAGTGTTAACAAGTGAATGCAAGTTCAAATGCAGTTGTTTGAAATACAGGTAAGTCAAAGTATTGAAATTACTGTACAGATTACTTTAAGTTACTTTTTCTACTCTCTGTGATATGCCTAAGTATCACACTGGCAAATTTCCTAGAGAAAAAATAAGTAAAATTAGTTTTGCACAGGTCTAATTTTTCAGGTTTCCATACAAATCAACTTCACACTTCGAAATATTTTCTGAGAAAAACAGTCAATCTATTCCTATGGAGAGAAATGAAGTAATCGGTTACCAAGTAAGTACTCGGTCTTTGGGGTTGAGTTTCTGGGGGTAGAGCAAGGGTTCCCCCAGGGTCTAGGATGCACTCTCAAAACACCCTCAGCGGCAACCGGGCGGCTGGGTGCAGAGTGCTGAGACCCAATGTTATCCAATGGAGAATCGGGGGCCTATGGCTGGTGGCTGCTTACGAGCAGACCACTGGGTTGTGGGAGCAAAGCTGCTGGTGTTAGGCTCAGGGCAATAGGGGATCCTGTTTAGCACACAAAGTGCACCTGCAGCGGCGGCTGGGTGCAGGGTGCTGTTTTGGCGCCAGGTGCCCTGTTGGTTTCAATGGGGATTCTCCGATTTCAACAAAGACTGCAGGCTCGGGGATGAAGATCTTCTGGAGGTGACCACCTGTTGTAGAGGTAAGTTGGGATGCCTGGGGATGCTGGGACCCCATCGGTTGGGCCACCCAAGGCCGGCTTCGGGTGCATAAGGCAGCTCCGGTCGCAGTTGGGGGGATCCTCCAGAAAGAGGCTGCAGGCTTTGCTGAGGTACTCGAGGCAGGTCAGAGATCACCAGATCTCGGGTCAGAATCGCCGGGGAGAACTCCTTGTGGTGTTGGGCCACTGTAACTCGGGGCGACGGGTGCAGAGTGGTGCAGACTGGCGGATTTGGCCAGAGCCAGAGTTTGTGGGTGAACAAATTCGGTGTTCAATGGAGATGATGTCTATTTTTTTGGAAGGCAGGACAGGTCCTTGGGGTTTTTGAGGTTGCTGGATGCAGGACACTGCAGAAGTTCGCTGCTGCAGGTTTGAGGTGAAGACAGGCCACTAGTGTTAGGCCCAAGTCGGTGGACGTCCTCCTCTTCTTAGCTTCAGCATGGCTGTTCAGTCCTTCTACTTCTTTTCTTCTTGGTCGTTCCTTGTCTAAGGAGGCATGGTTCGGGGGTGCCCCTAAATTCTAGATTTAGGGGTGTTACAGGTAAATAAAGGTTGGGGCCAATGGGTCCCTTCTTGGAGTGGGTACACCCCCTATTATGCCTCTCTCCAGTGGGAGGGGTGTATATGCCTCACTCTGGTTTGCTGGGCCCCCCATCTGCAAGATGGTGGGGACTGAGAGTTGTGCTTCACCTCGCCTTCCTACTTGAGGGCCTGGGGAAGCTCACAAAGGCGGCAAGCCTTTGAAGCTTCCCCTTCGTGGACCCTGTCCATCCTGGGGGAGGAGGCTTGACACCTCGTCCCAGGATGTGCATTGTTTCTGACCCCCGAAAGCAGCAGGCTCTCAACCCAGGGGTCCAGAAACATGTCTGGTGGTGGCAGCTGGCGAGCAACCAGTCAGGCTGGACACAAGTGTTGGGTCGTTTTTCAGGGGACATCTCCAAGATGCCGTCTGTATGCATTTTTCATTAAATCCCACACTGGCATCCGTGTGGGTTTAATGTGCTGAGAAGTTTGATACCAAACTTCTCAGTTTTCAGTAAATCCATTATGGTACTGTGGAGTTCGTAATGACAAACTCCCAGCACCATACACACTTAATGGCATCACTGCACTTACAATGTCTAAGAATTGGCTTAGACACTGTAGGGGTACTGGTCTCATGCACCTGTACCCTCACCTCTGGAATAGTGCACCCAGCTAGAAGGGTGACTAACCTATGCCAGGACAGTGGGTTGTAGGCATGGCACACAGAGATGTGTACCATGTTGACTCTTCTCTTTGTTCTGCACCAAAACAAGCAGCCTGCAAAGGCAGTGTGTGTGTATAAAGGTACTGGGCCTCTAAGGGTGGCACAATAAGTGCTACAGCCCTTAGGGGCCTTCCCTGGCCACAGTGCCCTTGGTACCTGTGGTACCATTTACAAGGGACTGCCCTGTGTCTTCAATGCAGTTTAGGGAAAGAACATAGGCCCTGGGTACCTGTTTGGCAGGAGCCCAGGGCACACTCAAAGTACATCTGCAGTTTAGCAAAAAGTGGGGGCAACCATGCAAAAAGAGGGCACTTTCTTACACCATGCCATTCATTACTATTTATGAATGGTTTATAGAGTGTATAGTTGTATTACATTGCATAGGGTTTATTCAACAGTGTGCAGGGTTGCATGTAGCCCTGTGTTTTGTTGATTTTGTTGTTAAAAAAAAAAAAATCCAAGTCTGGTATTAACATACTGTTTGATGTTTCTATGGTGGCTCCGCGTTCTGGCACGGAAGGTTTCACGGAAGAAACTGACGGCCGTGTGCCGGAGGGGACTTGTATGGCTTCACTGACGTCATGACTGGAGTCTACATCATCGGAGATCCATATGACGCAGGTATTGCTGAAAAATGTCAGAATCCAGACTAGCGCCTGCGGAGAATTCAAAAGTTAATGAATCTGCAGCTACTCTGTGTCACTACCAGCTATCACGTTAACAAAGGTAAGTAACTTTTATTCAAGGGGTGTTAGGAGAGTGTAAAGTAGTACCCAATGGGCTACTTACCCTTGGTCCTTCTATTAGCGACTTCCTGTGGGAAGTTGGCATAACTCAGTCCCAGAATTCCTAAGATTCCCATCACAAAGATGACCACTTCCGAAAAGTCCTATCCACCTCGGATTAGGCCACCTTAGGGGTGGTACACCTACCTGACTAGTTCATTTTCCCGCCTGTCCAGTGGCCAAAGGGCGCTTGACAAAGGTGGTCGGATGCCCCTCATGAGAGGGGAGCCAGACTCTTATTCCAAAGGCAGTAGCTTCTTAGAACTTCCCCTGCCTTGGACTGCTAATTAGCAGGTCATCCTGTGGGAGGGGGTGTTATTAAGCTCTTTCTGTGCAGACTTTGTGTCTGACCTCCGCAGAGCAAAAGCTCACTCATCTCTGGTGGCAGACTGGTGGAAACCAGGCAGGCAACACACCAGGGGCTGGTAGGTTTTCATGGGGCACCTCTAAGGTGCCATCTGGGTGCATGTATTAATAAATCCCACACTGGAATCAGTGTGGGTTTATTAGTATGAGATGTTTGATAACCAATATCCCTACGTTCAGTGAAGTCATCATGTAGCTGGGGAACTCCTATGCACCAGTGTCCATCACATGTTCTAAATGGCTTCCCTGTTCACTGCATTGGCAGTGACTGAGCTGACCAGCACAGGGGTATATCTGCTCATGCAGGTATGCCCTAACCTGTAATATTAGGCACCCTGCCTTAGGGCTGTAAGGCCTGCTGTAGGGGTGATTTACAAATACTACATGCAGTGTAGGGGACATGGCACTCATGATGGGTGTCAAATCGTGTTTTCACTTTTGTCTGCACCAAAACATGCATCCTGCAATGGCAGTCTTGCATGTGGTTGATGAGGGGTCCCTTAGGGTGGCACATTTCATGCTGCAGCTCTTCGGGACCCTGTTTAGAACCTCATGCTCTAGGTACTAGGGGTACCATTTACTATGGACTTACAGAGAGTACAAAAAGTGTTGCATATTGGAATAATTGTATGGTTTTGAGAAAGAGATCCGGTACTGGGGACCTGGTTAGCAGGGAACCAGTGCACTTCAAGTCGAAATCACATCAAATACCAGGCAAAAAGTATGGGTGACCATGTCAAAAAGAGGCACTTTCCTACAGTAGATAAAATGTAGCTAGCTGTCAAAAAAGGCAGTCAGATATTTGCTTCTAGGTAAGTATTGGTAGAATAGGATGTCAGAGAATGTGGAGCAAACCTTCAGGAGGCAGCCCGCGTATACATAAAATGAAAAGATAGGTGGGATGTATAGTAGTAGAGGTTAGTGCACAAGAAGAGATGCATCACTGGCATCAAGAGTAATAATGGTGTGTCAGCTGGTAGAAGATGAAGGGGGTCAGTGAAGTGGAGTGAGCAGATGTTGCATTGTCCGGCTTTATTTTTGGAGGTCAGTTGTGATCTAATTCCACCATGGAACTAGTTGTATCTTTTTACCACATTTGTTCCAATGAGCATTACAGTAAGTGAAAACGTCTATCCAGGTAGCAGAAGTAGTTACAAAAATATGCATTTGCTAGATGAAAGCTGCTATGAAAGTACCAAATAAGTAGCATTTTACAATGCTCGCAAAATGGGTATGCCAGCGACTACATCTAACTAAATCCTTATTCTATATGTATAATAGCAAGAGCATTTAGTGGACCCACCACCTGTTCAGAGTTCTTCGACATACGTCTTTGAAGCCATCAGGCTAGCTCAACCTTTCATCCATCCGAGGTGGGTACCAGAAGTATCACTTAGGTAGGTAGAACGTATTATGTGAGCCTTTAACGACAATTTAGTTTGTAATATGTGATATGCAAGTAGTTGTTAGTGTTGATGGTCTTGCTAACTGATCTCAAATGCAGCTGTGATTTTTCAGCAGATCCTTTACCCACCTCTTTCTGTTCAACAGATGCTATTACTGCTGTGGGTTCTTTCATACTGAAAGCAAATGAACTTCTGCAGTAAGTATCTTTTAATCAATGTGTCCTGCAAACATTGTCTCACCTGTTTAATTCTATTCTTAATCTACCTTATTTATTTTACAGAGTTATAGACAGTAGTATGAAAAATTTCAAAGCATTTTTCCGATGGTTATATGTTGGTAGGTGAAATAATCTCTTATCTTGTTTTCATTTATTTTATATTTTGATATATTTCTATACACCAAGACAAATATGGTGTTACAAAAGCAGATTTTTCCTGTTAATTGTACATTTTTCTGTACCACATAATGTTCTCAAATCCTAGATTTTATTGGACAGAGAATAATTGTATTCATGTATCTGGTTTTGCTACCATGCGATCTTATTTGTAGCGTAGTTTGTTTGTGTGCTAAGAATTAGTGAATGATTTTCGTTATTAGCGTGTCCAGGAAACCTTATTGCACCACCGCCCCCACTTGACGTGCAGCTGATTGCTTGCTCTGGAAGGTGAGTAAAAGATTAAGTGGTACTAATTTTTTTAAACCGATCATTTTGAAGCCTTATGGTTAAGCCAGACAGTAGTGGTTTCTACAGGTTGCAGAGCTAATGGACTACCTCCTTAACTACAAGTATTGAGTTTGCAAAGCTAGATTGAGTTGTGGATTGATATTTAACCTTTTTGCCATTTGTGGCTAGATCTATTAATGTATTCTTGACCCTACATTTGATTGCTTTAAACTTATAATGCTCATTCCTAAATAATACTGGAGGAAATTGGGCAACTAGTTTGGGGGTGGGGAGTGGAGGGGAGGGATGAAAGCCTACTCGAGCTGTGTTATATTCCTGAGCTAGGCCCATGTAGCGAAGCAGCTTATTTCTTACATTGTCCTCACAAAATAACATTTTCAGCTGTGACCGTTTGCACATATTTGCATGAATGACAATGTGGGATTAGTTTCCTTAAAAGGAAACTTTTTTAGACATCTAGTTTCGCACAACGTTATCACAACACCCTGAACATCATGTACAAGGTCTTGTTTCACACTAAGTACAAATGACATCATTATCTACATCCACTGGGCAACACTGCTATCTAGATATCCATAACATCACATATCTATACGCACATCCCAAGGCTGCTTTATATTATGAAATATGAGCATCCCAATAGATTAGAAGAGGAGACTCTTCCAGAGACACCAAGGGTCTGTGCCATCTGAGAAATCACCACGCAGCTTTCTGACCTCTCTTAAGGAGTGTCCAGTTTGTGACCAAGATGGGGCCCTTCATACTCTCCCACCAGGTAATGCTGTTAGATCGTCCCTTGTGGGTATTCTTTGCTCTACACCTACACAGAGTAGAGTAGGTTTGCATAGTAGGAGTACGCTCGATTACTGCCTTGTTTTAAATGCCTGCATATATACATTGTTTTAGACCATGGTAGAACTATATCTACTATTCACGCTTTTGCTGCTTGTAATCACTTTTATCTGCTTCTGTCTATTAATCATTGCAGCACATGTACTCTGTACGAGAATAAAGTTGGTTCAATAAATATATTGAAAACATCCCAAGGTGTATTCTCTGTATGCTTCTCTGAGAATAAGTGAGCACAAGTTACTGAGCGAAAGGTTCGTTTCCACGATCCCCGAGGGGGCAGGGTTGTCCTGTTCAGTGGTTGCCAGAAACCATTTGCTCCCTGGTAGGTTAGGGGGGCTTACAGCGGCACTGTGAGCTAGCCGGTCTATAGGCCAACATATCCTGCGGGGGTGTCTGGAATCAGTCTTGACACCAAGCCCCTAGTTTATGTTGTCCAAACAATGCACCAATCCTCTGGATTTGTAGGACCTACATGACAGCAGCAACCATACTTCCTGTCAGAGTGAAGTCACAAGCATATTAACCTGTGCTTAACCCTCTTGTAGCTTGGAACAAAGCACTGAGGCTCAACCTAGAGGCAATGTGTAACGAAGTTATGCAGCACTTTAAACAGTAATAAAGTGAAAACACAAAAAAACAAAAATCTCAAACCAATGTACAAAGTATATTTACAAAAAGTTATTTGAGAACAGAACGAAAATCCAGTCAGTAGAACCGGTGATATGAAATTTTAAAGATTTAAGTGAAATTAGTCCCTAAAAGCACAAAGTGCCAGCTGTAGTTATCTGGTTACACCAGACCAGGACAGTCTCACAAGCTCAGGCCAACTGTGATGGAGCATGGGCTTGATACAGGGACAAAGTTAAGCCGCTGAACAAAGTACCTTGTAGCCTGGTTGGGGAACATTGCAAGGTGCTGCGTCGGAGATGCATCACACAGCGGCGGTCCTTAGAAGCTGCAGGCTGCAATTTGCGGTCCTGCTTCTGCGATGCATCACCCAGCGATGGTTCCAATGAAGCTGTCGATGATGCTTGAGGTTGCAGGTCTTGCATCATCGTCGGGGACGTCATCTATGAAGGCTTGCGATATGAAGTCCTGCGTCTGGGTTGCATAGTACCACTTTACTAGGGACTTGCAGGTAAATTAAATTTGCATTGGGTGTTTTAGGGAATAAACACACATACTTTAGCACTGGTTAGCATGTGTAAAGGGCACTTAGGGCAAACAAAAATGAGATCAGCAAACATTTGAAGGAGTAAGGCAAAAGGTTTGGGGGAGAACCACCCTAAGGTTGACAGGTCTAACAAATATATTTTAGAATTCAATTCCAGGAACCTGGTAACCCTGAGGCACTAGAGTGGGCAATATCTTGTCACTCAGCCCCATGAGCAGTGCTAGGTCTCTGATTTTGACTGTACTGGCTGTGCTATCTCTTGTTCCCAGCAGACTTAAATGCTTAATCTTAGTATTGCCACTGTCATTCAAATTGTCAAATGCATTTTTCCACTTAGGATACTGTCTTACACTCCATATTATATAATTGAAAGGATCAAATGCTGGTGGGGAATGCTTTCAGAGTCGTAAGTCCTTAGCTAATTACTTTTCAAACTCTGTTAGGCAAGGATAGCTGCGTTCTCTGCTCTTTTTTAAATTTGTCTTCCACTCACCTTCAAAGCTCCTAATATAAAATCTATATGATGGTTAGGTGTGTACCGTTATGTAAAAAAAAAGAAGAAATCATCTTAGCCCTAAACCAAAGAAAAAAGAGGTGTATCAATGACAAAATGGCGTTTGAGCCATAGAGTAATTTGTTCCCAAATGTAGAGCAAAAATCTGAACCATGTGTTTATCGAACAGCAAAGTCTTAAAAATTAAATCCCTTTGGGAATTTCTGCATCCAACTCTACTCTCATAACCCAAGTATTAGTACATACACACCCAACAGGGGCTAAATGTACTGCCCAATTGATCAAAATGTAAAGATTATTTTATTTACATATACATTCTAAATTCATCAAAACATAATTAAAAACATAAGATACAACTTCACAGTTTAAAAATACAAATAAAAGTGCATGCCAGTATGACAGATCAATACTCCTATACAATTGATAACTTTCTTGGAGTAGATCTCGAACAATGATATCCCCAGAAGGGGCAAATTCTCTTTAAAAGTGACCAAGAAGCGACGCGTTTCGGTGGTCTCACAGGTCCAACCACCTTCTTCAGGCTTTAAAAATAACATTAATCATATCACAGCACTTTGAGCATCTTGATAAGGGCTTATCATGCATGTACGGGGACAAAGACTCCCGATTTCCAAACTTGTTCCACAGTATCCTTTGAGGGTATCAGTTTCCCGGTGACGGTTTCAGAGAAGAGTACTGCCGTCAAATTGTGGTTATCCTGGTCACATATCAGGTCCAACTTCACCTAGTTGGATGTTCTCCTTAAAGAGAGATGTCGCAATTATAAAATAAAAGATGGAACACTCAGTGATGTTGTCGTTTTTTGTATGTATGTATATGTATATGTATATATATATATATATATATATATATATATATATATATATATATATTCACTGAAAAAACCATTGGTTATAGACCATATATAGTTAGGAATTAGCATTTACAAAACCTTAATTTACTCGCACAAAACCATAGAAATTCGAATATATAGTTAGTTGCAATAACTATATATCGCGCACCCGCAATTCACTGCTGATGATGTCACATATTACATCATTCATGACATGGTCAGTGACATCACTGATGACATCACTGTTGACATCACTGTTGACATCACTGATGTCATCTCAAATGACATCACTGATGACAACTCAAATGACATCACTAATAACATCACTGATGACATCTCAAATGACTTCATTGATGACATCACTGATAACATCTCATTTGACATTAGTGATCACATCATTGATGATATCATTCCTGTGATAAAACGATGAATCTCTTCAGACTCTAATATAACCTTAGATACAATCAGTGTAAACAGACACTCAGACTGTCACTCATCCGTGGAGTTACTCACACACCTAGTCAGTCATGCAAAGAATCAATCACACCTCCTTTCCCTCAACTATACAGTTATACATACCTTACTTATTAAAATATATACTAACACATATTTACTCTCTTATACAATCCCTGATACAAGTTCACAATGATCCATTCAGCCTCTCACACATTCACTGGCTCTTATGCACAGTTATTTATATACGTCAACTCTCACATGGACTGTGTTTTACATATGTACTTACTTTGACATGTAGCACTGAGAAATCCATTCACTCACCAATACACTCATGCACACAGTGAACCACCCATACAGCTGTTTCCACATGCACTTTTGAACCCATACATCTCGTGAATCAACTGCTTATACATCTATGCACAGTCACACATCTCCCAGTCACCCACACACACACACTCAGTCTCCCATACAAATACTTGGGCAACCAATCAATAACCCATATAGTTACTCATATAGCTACTGATCAACACATGCAGTAGTTCATAGAACAACAGATACAATGATGCACAAATTAAGACAGTTTAGTCACTAACCCATGCACTCAGTGAGACACATTTAATCACTCTCTCATACAGTCAGTCATGCACCTACTAAATCCTTCATCCAGATACTTATACATCCACTCATTCTTCAATATGTAAGACATATTTTTTTCAAAACCATTTTATTATGAGTTCAAGCAAGTTTCAGCACAGTCCTCCACAATCAGGAGGAGACTGTCAACGACAGACAAGAGTAAACACAGCAGTGACATAGCATTGAACCCAGTGTTATAGAATGAGAACTATCGAACAACCCCCGCCCACCCAGCCCCAAGAACACCCACCTACCCCGCCTACAGCTACCCACCCCTTATCCCACCCTAACCCAGTGCACGTGATCACAGTTCAGCAGCATAAGATGACATACAAGGCGGAGCCGGCCAGCAGCCTAGGGTGCGGGATCCGCATCCGGCGGTAGTGCATCGTCGATGTCCATGGGGGGTTCGAGGGACAGGCCCCTGTAGTCTGCCCAACGTTTCCATATTTTGTAGTGTTTGCGGGGACACCCGCGAGCTTCGAAAACAGGCTTCTCCAGGCCCATGAGGAAGTCCAGGCCCGCCTTCCAGGCCCCAAGAGGGGGGGCGCGTTTGCTCTTCCAGGCCTGTGCCAGATCTCTTTTCGCCACCACAAGCGCCAACAACAATAAATGGCGCTTGTAAATGTTGCCCCCAACGTTCTCCAAAACATGAAGAAGGCCCAGCCTAGGGGTACGGGGCAGGTCCCACCCCAACACCTCAGACAAGCAGTCCCAAACCCCGGCCCAAAACCGGGACAGTCTCACACAGGTCCACACAGTATGAAAAAGGGTGCCCCTTTCAGAACCACACCTCAGGCACTCCGGAGCGGCAATAAGGCCCGCCCGCCAAAGACGGTCTCTAGTATAATAAGCACGGTGGAGGTATTTGAACTGGATGAAGCGGAGGCGGATGGCTATAGCAGCACCACGGGGAGATTCAAGGGCCTCGCGCCAATCGTCGTCATCCAGTGGACCAACATCACCTTCCCAAGAAGCCTTGAGCGTCGAGAGTGAGGGTGGAGCAGTGTGTGACCAGGGAGCGATATATCTGAGAGACCTTCTTGTCTCCCAGGTCTCCCATGAAAAGTTTTGCCTCTATGGGGCTAAAGTCTGGGAGCTGCTCCAGGCCCACCAGGCTAGGAGTAAGAGCATGACGAAATTGGAGGTAACGAAAGAACTGGGACCGAGGCATGTTAAATTCAGAGCTAAGGTCCTGGAAGGACTTAAGGGTAGCACCAGAGAGGACATGGCCGAGGGAAGAGATCCCGATCGCGTCCCAGCCGTCGAACCCAGACAAAGAGGCCAACGCCGGTAGCAGTCCATTACGCCACAACGGAGTTTCGGCCGTCAGCCTACCCCACCAACCCATACGGTGCAGGGCCCGCCGCCAGACCGCGAAAACCACCTGAGTAACCCGAGGAAGCAGTCGCCTCCGCCTGGCCGAGTACAACAACGTGTGAAGGGAGGCTCCCCCCATCAGAGAGTGCTCCAGGGCATAGGCTGGATCGCTACGGTCCCCATACCACCACTCGTTAAGCACAAGGAGATGGGAGGCCTGATAGTAAGACAAGATGACCGCGGTCGCCAAGCCGCCACAATATGTAGAGAGGAAGCACGTGCGCAGCACCACCCTGGAGGCACCCCCAGCCCACAGAAACCGGCCTAGCACAGAATTAACAGTACGGAACCACTGCGGGTCGATCTGGAAGGGATGATTCTGTAGTTGGTAGAGGAGACGAGGCAAGGCTACCATCTTAAAGATGGCTGACCGGCCGTAGATGTTAAGGGGCATACGTGTCCATGTCTTGACGTCCATCTGGACCCGATCCCACACAGGCTGGACATTCCGGTCCCACGCCACAGCAGGCGAAGCAGAGAGGAAAACACCCAGGTACTTCACGCCCTCCACCGCCACCTGAAGGGATGCCGCCCAAGGACAGGCCACTGCGCCACCTCCCAGCACCCACAGGGTCGACTTGCGCGGGTTGAGGTAGAGCCCCGACACCCGACCAAACGCCTGCATTAGCTCCAGAACACGGGGGCCCGTACGCTGTAGGTCGGTCATAAAGAACAGAACATCGTCCGCATATAGAGCTATGTGGTCCGAATGATCCGTACCCCATACAAAGCCCCGGTAGAGTGTGTCATGGCGTACCCTGGCGGCCAGTGGCTCCATAGCCAGCGCGAAGAGGTAGGGGGAGAGCGGACACCCCTGACGCGTACCCCTAGTCACCGGGAACCGAGCCGACGTCGCCCCGGAAATACGCACCGAGGCAGTAACCCCAGTATAAAGCAACTTGACGTAGGAAAGGAAGACCGGGCCGAGGTTCAGCAGCGGCAGCAGAGCAAAAAGATAGGACCAGCTGGCCGAATCGAAGGCACTATCGATATCGGCCAATAAGAGCGCCACCTGTTCCACCGAAGATCCGATCGCAGCCTGCGCCCGCCGGATATTGTGCCTCGTCGCCCGCCGCGGCATAAAGCCCGCCTGATCCGGGTGAACAAGGGCCGAGATGTGAGGGAGCAAGCGGTTCGCTAGAGCCTTGGCCAGGAGCTTGGCCTCAAAGTTAATGAGGGAAATGGGGCGGTAAGATTCATGACGATCCGGGGGCCTACCCGGCTTCAAGAACACCACAATTTCGGCATGTCGCCAATCCGGTGGGAGGCGGCCATGGTCCCGCGCCTGTTCCAGGGCCCGCAAATAATGCCGCCCGAGCTGCAGGTGAAACTTCTTATAGAATTCGCTGGGGAATCCGTTCGGCCCTGGCGCTTTACCCACATTCAGCTGACCCAGCGCGTCACCCAGTTCCTCAGCCGTCAGGGGAAGATCCAATGCATCGCGCACCTCGTCAGACATAGCAGAAGGGGGGACTGATACCAGGTAGTCCGCAATGTCGGCAGGGGAGAGAGTGTCCTGGGAGGCATATTGACGCCCATTATAGCGCGCAAAGCTCGCCGCAAGAGTCGTCGGGTCCGTGATCGCCACTCCCGCACCATCAACAAGGCCCGGCAGTGTAAGGAGTTGCAAGGTCTGTTGGCAAAGCCGGTGGAGCATGGTGCAAGACTTGTCGCCCCACTGGTACACCCGGCTACGAGTCGCCAACCATGCCTGGCGCGCCTCATCCATCAGGACCGAGGAGTAAGACTGCTGCGCTTGCAGGAGCAGTCGCAACGCGACATCATCAGGTGCCTCACTGTGGCGAGCCTCAAGCTCTTCCACCCGCGCCGCAGCAGCAGTAATGCTTTCCTGCCGAGTCCGGCGAGCAGACGCAAGTGGGCTTCATGGCCTCCCAGACCGTCACCGCGTCCAGTTCCTCAGTAAGGTTATCCTGCCAATAGTGGGCGATCGCACCACGGAGATGCTGGGAGTAATGTAAGACATATTTTAACTTTACAGAAACATACAGTCACTGGATGATGTCATCAGTGATGTCATCAGTGATGTCACTGACCATGTCATGAATGATGTAATATGTGACATCATCAGCAGTTGATTGCGGGTGCGCGATATATAGCTATTGCAACTAACTATATATTCGAATTTCTATGGTTTCGTGCGAGTAAATTAAGGTTTTGTAAATGCTAATTCCTAACTATATATGGTCTATAACCAATGTTTTTTTCAGTGAATTTTCAAGGTTTTGTAAATGCTAATTCCTAACTATATATGGTCTATAACCTATGGTTTTTTCAGTGAATTTCAATGTTTTTTTAATAGCAAATATCAAAAGCTGTCAAATGTCAAGTACGTGATATGTAAAAACATTTTCGTGTTCATGCACGCTGATGTGCTTTGAACGCTGCCCCCCCCCCTCTTTTCTCTTAGGAGTACTCTCTCTTTGCAGATAGTGAAGGTTAGTTAACGCAGGCCTTTGCTCCCGTTGTAATCCGTCGTGCCTGCTGCCCTCTCTATTTGATTGATTGTTATCCAAGCATTTACTGTTTTAGAATTGGATCTCTTTGGTTCATTCTCTATTTACAAACAAGCACAGAATCGCAATACTCTGTTTAGTCTTTGCAGATAGTGAAAAATCGTTTAAAAAAACAAAAGGAATCGAGCAAAATCAGTAGGCCACTAATGGGATCTCTTTTTGACCTCGCTAAAATAGAAACATTAAGAACAACCCCTCATGAGAAATACGAAACTAGTGAGATGAACTTAGCTCCACACCATGATGGCTGCAAGACAGCTCGGCTCCGCCACCCACCCCACCCCACCCAAAATAACGACAAACCCTATGCAAATATTATAAATATATACAACACACCAGCAAAGTAACAGGGTAAAACATTTTATTAAATAACTATTTACATAACTATTTTATACTTTTTGTTGCCCGATCCGGCTAGCTCAATCGATCGAGCATGAGACTCATGCACTCTGATCTCCTTGGCCTCAGTCAAGCATTAATAGTAAGATTTTCATACATGAGTGTACTTTTTGCCTTTTGGTGACTCTTCCATTCTGAACATTGTCCCACAATCCGTTTGACCTGAAACGATTACACAAATAAAAGATTTGTGAGTTTTAAATTTCCGGAGAAGTATAATTCACCAATACCTTTCTCTGTACATCTTTTTCCATTAACAATCCCAGTTCCATCACCCGCCCAGGATATCACTACTGTTAGTTGTCATTGTTGCTTCTGTTTTAATAAAAAATGTTTTAAGGTGTTTACTGTTTTTGTTGCGATGTATATATTTATAAGTTATTAAAGTGTTATAATCCTACTAATTTTTTATCGATTATTGCTCTTTGAGATATTCCCTGTCTACAAACAGAGAAGAATAGGAATATTCGGTCTCCCTTTGCAGATAGTGAAGGATAGGTAATGCGGACTTTTGTCCCCCGTTGTAATCCGTCATGCCTGTTTTTCTCCCCACTGATTGATTGATTGGCTGGACATTTATTGTTCAAGGAATAGTTCTCTCGAGGTATTCTCTGTTTGCAAATAACGTGGAATAGAAATATTCTGTCTAGTCTTTGCAAGTAGTGAAGGGTGGGTAATGCGGACCTTTGTCCCCCGTTGTAATCTGTCATGCCCATCTACTCCCCACTGATTGAGAAACTAGTTCCACCCGGACCATTTATTAGAGGTACATCATCTGGCTCAACCGGAGAGTACCCCTAATAAAGAAGACATATGTAAAATACGAAGTAATCACTGTATTCTGTTAAACAGAAACTTTAGCATGAAACACACTTGAAAAGGAAGGGAAAGAAATCGAACAAAATCAGTAGGCCACTGATGAGTTTTTGACTTAGCTAGAAATAAGAAACATGGAAGTGGTGAAAGAAGCCAAGCTTGACGTTACGGCAGCCACGAGGTAGCTAGGCTATGCCACCCCCCACTGCTCCAAGCATGTCTGTCCCACCGCCCGCCACGCCCAATAACGGTAACATGAAATAGATACAAATCAGCAGATACCTACCCCCATTCCGGAAACTCCTGAAGTGCAACAGGTTCGCGGCTACGCCCATCCGGAAGACGAGGCCTTCGGCACGTGTAGGGCGGGTCCTGCTGGCAGCCCTCGGCCTGGGAGGTCATCGCCTAAGGTGGGCCAGGAGAGGAGCCGAGGCTGACGGGATCCTTCTTCTTTCTTCAATTATGACTGCGACAACGGGGGGGATGTCTTGCACATGCCACCGACCCCCCCCCCCCTCTTATCGCCTGGTCCGGACATCACGGATATCAATGCCAGATGTCGGCGTGGGGTGCGCTGGGAGGGAGAGGCGGCGCGAACGAGCCACTCCCACACCCACAGGTGGGGGCCCCTCAGCTGCACCCCCAACGCTCCACTCACCCAACGAAAGGGTCGTCGCATAAGGTGGACCAGGAGAGGAGCCGAGGCCGACGGTATCTTCTTCTTTTTTTAATAATGGCTGCGACAACACTGGGGGGGGATGTCTTGCACATGCCACCGACCCCCCCCCCCCTTCCCCTCGTATCTCCTGATCTGGCCCCGGCTTGGTATGAGCTCCCCGTTCGGTCCTGAAGCGGCGCCCTGCAGGCCACGGGGGAGGGGGTTTTTTGCCTCTGCCTCCGAACCCCCCCCCCCCCCCCCCCCTCTTATCGCCTGGTCCGGACATCACGGATATCAACGCCAGGTGTCGGCGTGGGGTGCGCTGGGAGGGAGATGCGGCGCGAACGAGCCTCTCCCACCCCCCCACGTGGGGGCCCCTCAGCTGCACCCCCAACGCTCCACTCACCCGACAAGGGTTCCTCCACTCTTGCGATGCAGCGGCGCTCCACTCACCCGACAAAAGGTCTCATCCACTATTGCGAGGCAATGATGCTCCGCTCACCCAGCGGGGGTCTCGTCCACTGTTGCGGTGCAACGGCGCTTCTGAGTTCAACTAGAAAATGAGTCCTGCGTCCAGAAACGTTCTCCTCAACTTTGAAGATTCTATAAGAGCCACGGGGGCCCCCGACCCCCGCAGACGCCCCCGATGGGGTATGACTGCCTTGATCACCCACGGAACGACCACGACGTAGCCGCGGGACGTCGGCGCGCTCATGCCGGCGCCGGCCTCAGTCTTGAAATGACCAAAATCCTGCCAGACTACCAACTTGATCAGTTCCGGTGGGACACCAGTATGACACGGTAGGAGAGATTGTTGCCTCCCACCCCACTTTGACTGATGGTTCATGTCGGCAGTCCCCTCTGCTACCCTTCAACGAAAACTTTTGGACTGTCGAAAGAGGTCCCGGTCCAACCACGAGTTGGTGGAGACATTTTGACTATACTTGGACCTTCCTGACCTCACCCAAAGTGGCGCCGGTACAAATGAAACTCTCAACTCCTTGTTGTGCCCCGATTGCTCAGCCTTGATATCATGAGATATGTATGCAGTTTTTAGCACATGAATTGATATGGGATAAGACTGATTATATGTTCGGACAATGAATTGATCCAGGATGGGTATTGATTATACGTTCGAACAATGAATTGACATGGGACGGGTACTGATTACACGTTCGAACAATGAATTGATATTAAGTTCTAATGCATCATTGATTACTGTATTTATTATTGAAGGTTCGAATTGTCGACACTTTTGGTACTTGCTCACAATGAATTATCAATATGATTTTGTTGCACTTGTCGCACTTTTGTACAGCATAAAGCAATCGATAAAGATCCTGGTATTTAGCCTCTACTTTATATGCTACCTGTATCAGGGAAGTTGTTTTAAATGCCCCTAAGCCACCCCGAAGGAATTTCACCTGGCATCCCTAGTACAAACGAAAACGACCCCGTACCACTGTAGGTTATCTCTCTTCCTCAAAAATGACAAAAATTACTTTCTAGGACGTTTTGGACATTGATGATTTTCATATGATCTATTTATTAAGGTAATACTCATCTCTCCGCATGAAATTAATTTTCCACATGCTACACAAGTCAATCTCATCTGCCCAAAGTTCTTTTGCAGATTTCGGACCGTTTCCCTTGCCTCTGACTCACTTATTGCTAAGTCATTGGTGGATGTTTTTGCCGGTCGGGGGTTATCCACCAAATCTCGAAGTTGTGCTTTAGAATAATTAAGAGGGTGCCACCTCTCCATGTGCCGATGCATGGTATGATTACCATAGCTATATTTTTTTTCGTTCCCTCTCGAGAGTTTTTTTTTTGCAGATGAGGCAGGTAACGAACCTGGCATTAACTTTCTTTTCATGAGAAGGAAAAGAAAAAAATTGCCAGATAAAATTCACTTTCACATGGGACGTTCTTGGCATTTCTTTCAGAAACTTTTACATCACTGTGTCATTTCTTTGTCTATCCTAGTTAAAGCAATGTCATGTAAATAGTTGTTTAAAAAGTTTTTTTTTTAACGTGTTTACTTTGTTGGAGCGTTGTATATATTTATAAGTTATTAAAGTGTTATAATCCTACTACTTTGTTGGAGTACTATATATTTTTAATGTGACACATAATTGTGAAGACTTTGATGTACAAAAAGGCATCCCTGGAATCTTCCGCTTCAGGCTCGGTCCCACACACCCTTACAGTGAGAATCCCCTCCCCAATCACAATACAGGATCGTTATCAGATAGTAGGAACGCGTGTGGTGTGACAGATCTCATGAGGTGGGGGCCTTGATCTACTGTAACTCCTTTGAACAGGGGTGATTCTTTACAGTTGGGGCCATAAACTACATCCGCAGGGCTAGGTGATAGCCTGGGACCGGCCTGGACAATCAGACACAGAGGAAGAGGAGTGTCGGAGGGTGCGGTAGTGAATAGGGTGAAAGGGAGGTGTCGGGCGGGCACAGGGTGTGATACTCAGGGAAGAGCAGCGCAGATGGGGGGAGGTTTATGGCCCATGCATGAGAGAGAGAGCAGGGGTGACCAGTGCGTGGGGGAGATGCTTGCGAGGGTGGGGAGCCATGCTGAGGATCGGCGGCGTGCAGAGAGTGGGTCTGGTCAAGGCATCTAAAATGGCTGCCGTGCACGACAAAAGTGTGGCATTGGAAAAAAGCAAGATGGCGCAGACAATGTTTATCAATGCGGATTAATTTATAACAATTATTTTTAACAATATATTTACTCGCAGTGTCAAAATGGCGGTCAACACTTCCTGATTTCCTTCGAATCGAACGTTAACAGAAGTCAAGCGGCAAAAAAAAAAAACGCTCACGCGCAACCGCTGGAAGACAAGTAACAAAATATATGAGCCTCCTCAACCACCCTCAGAAAACATAGGGGGTCAGGATACGTCTCCCATACCCCCTTATACCCAATACTCACATTGCTTTTCCTCCATCTTGTAATTTAATTAAATCAAAACACAAAATGGCGAATTCACGATTCGCTACCAGTTTGCGACCCGGTTCGCGAACCGAGAAGCGCTTCTACCGCGAAAAATCAAATTTTTTTTATTTGCCCCACGGGACCCTTTAATAACCCCAACATCATTCCTAGGGGGTCAAGTGGAGTCTACCTTGCCCCCTTTCATTAAATTCCCCCTTTGTTTTTCTCCTCCTCTTGTCTCTAGATCCTACCGAGAGACAAGATGGCGGCCGGTCCGGACTGTTTAGAATGTTGACAGACACCGGAGAGCCAATCAGCTTCGCTTCGCAAAGCACCGTTACGCGAAAAGTACGCGATTTGGCGCTATCCGGGACGCTGTCACAGATAGATCTGTTTTTTTAAACGTTAATTTCTCAAAATCCACTAGAGCACATATATTGAGACCCAGCAAAGGCACATCCGGCTAACAGTCCCTACAATTTTGCCAAGTTTCGTGCAAATCCATTCAGCCGTTCGAGCTAAAAGTGAGGCCAAACGCCCTATGGAAAAATGAATGGGAAAAACGCGTTTTGGGACCCCCCTTTTTTATCGGCCCCCCCTTGACGAAACCCCCCCAAATTTTCAGGGGCTGATCAGAAACAAAATGTGCCATTTTCCTGAAAATTTCAGCCGATTCCGTCCACAAACGCCAAAGTTATTAGACATAGAATTTTCAAAAGTTCCATAGAGAAAAAATCCTAACTATATATACCTACTGGCGACCGCCAGTAGGTAATATATATATATATATATGTATATATATATATATATATATATATATGTATGTATGTATATACATATATCGCAATCCGTCGGGATTAAACAATCTCCGCATCCGCGAATGTGTCCTTTTGGTATTCCAAACTACAACATCACTGAGTGTTCCATCTTTTATTTTATGATTGGCTAGCACACCAGCCCCTGGGCGGAACGATGTTGACTCACACACATAGGTCGACGACTCACTCAACAACCAAAAGTGACTACAAATGGCACACAGTGTTGTCCCACAAACACACACACAGTGGGGATGCACCCAACAAACAGCAGTGGCTATCAAAGGCACACAGTTCTGTCCCTCTCTCTCCCTCCCTCTAGCCTGCACACACACGTCGCACACAACAAACATCAGTGGCACACAGTGCTAACATACGACACACACACAGCGATAAAGCACTCAATAAACATCAGTAGATACCAAAGGCATACAGTGGGACACAGTGCTGACACACAACACACACACAGCTGGCACACAGCAATAAAGCGCGCACCAAACATCAGTAGATACCAAAGGCATACAGTGGTACACAGTGCTGACACACGACGGACACACAGCTAGCACACAGCGATAAAGCGCTCAACAAACATCAGTAGATACCAAAGGCATACAGTGGCACACAGTGCTGACACACGACACACACACAGCTGGCACTCAGCAATAAAGCGCTCAACAAACATCTGTAGACCCCAAATGCACACAGTGGCACACAGTGATGACACACAACACACACAGCTGGCACACAGCGATAAAGCGCTCAACAAACATCAGTAGATACCAAAGTCATACAGTGGCACACAGTGCTGACACACGACACACACACAGCTGGCACACAGCAATAAAGCGCTCAACAAACATCAGTAGATACCAAAGGCATACAGTGGCACACAGTGCTGACACACACACAGCTGGCACACAGCGATAAACCGCTCAACAAACATCAGTAGATACTAAAGGCATACAGTGGCACACAGTGCTGACACACGAAACACACACAGCTGGCACACAGCGATAAAGCGCTCAAAAAACATCAGTAGATACCAAAGGCATACAGTGGCACACAGTGCTGACACACGACACACACACAGCTGGCACACAGCGATAAAGCGCTCAACAAAAAATCAGTAGATACCAAAGGCATACAGTGGCACACAGTGCTGACACAAGACACACACACAGCTGGCACACATCAATAAAGCACTCAACAAACAGATACCAAAGGCATACAGTGGCACACAGTGCTGACAAACGACACACACACAGCGATAAAGCGCTCAACAAACATCAGTAGATACCAAAGGCATACAGTGGCACACAGTGCTGACACACGACACACACACAGCTGGCACACAGCGATAAAGCACTCAACAAACATCATTAGATGCCAAAGGCACACAGTGGCACACAGTGATGACACACGACACACACAGCTGGCACACAGCGATAAAGCGCTCAACAAACATCAGTAGATACCAAAGGCATACAGTGGCACACAGTGCTGACACACACACAGCTGGCACACAGCGATAAAGCGCTCAACAAAAATCAGTAAATACCAAAGGCATACAGTGGCACACAGTGCTGACACACACACAGCTGGCACACGGCGATAAAGCGCTCAACAAACATCAGTAGATACCAAAGGCATACAGTGGCACACAGTGCTGACATACGACATACACACAGCTGGCACACAGCGATAAAGCGCTCAACAAACATCAGTAGATACCCAAGGCATACAGTGGCACACAGTGCTGACACACGACACACACACAGCTGGCACACAGCGATAAAGCACTCCACAAACATCAGTAGATACCAAAGGCACACAGTGTTGTGTTGTCACACACACCACAAATCAAATCAAAAGGTATGTATATCGCGCAGACTGCTCGATGGAGTGTCCAGGCGCTAGCAGATCGGTGCGAGGCACGGGGCTACCTAGATCACTTTATTAAAGGCAAGTCTTCAGCTGACGTTTCAGGCTCCGTGCCCTCGATGGATCTGGGCGACCAGGGCAAGGAGCCCCAGCCTCTGGGGGCCACAGCAGAAAAGTAAGAACGCCCCATTGTGTCTTTCTTGTCTTGGACACTACTTTCAGCAAAGCCTCGACACGCAATAAACATCAGTGGCTAGAAGTAGCACACAGTGTTATCACACACACATACACACAGTTAGCACATGTCGCAGACATTAGTGAACCACACAGTGCTACACCACTGTGCCACACAAAATACTTCGCTGTGACGCGCACTACGCTTGCATCCAGCGCCAGGCGGGTGCAGAGGGGAGGACTAGGTGCTGTAGCAACCCCCCCAGGGGGCCTGTGCAGTGTGCCCTCTGCCCTGACGGATTAGACAGAACGCAATTAGCTTTTAGACACAGCCCCCCATCCCCCGAATTTGTGTGCAGCTGGCTGCAGAGGATTAAACCCACCCTTTCCAGGCACTGCTGTCTCTTTGCGCTTTGTGCCAGCATGGAAGCTGTTCCCCCATCAAAGAAGCCAGGCTAGCAAGAGCAGTAAATATGACATCTTGAGAATGTAATGATACATGCCAGCACTCCCTGTCTGTTCTGTCTGGTAGCCGCTGTTGATTCTAGGTGCCACTTCAGTTTACAGTGAGGGGTGTATGGTGGGAGGGGGGGGTTGAAATTCTCCCTGTAATCTGAATGCACTCTGCGGCAATGGAAACTGTTGCCACTCTAGTAAAAGGAAGAGGAAAGGTGCACAACAACTCAATAAAAAATAAATAACACCACCACAGACTTGTGCCTGCCGTCTTCTGAGTTCATAATCTGGAATACAACAAACCAATTGACGTCTGAAAGAAAACGAGAGCACACATGGGCGCTCAGAGAAATAAGTTTAAAGTACAGACGAACGTTTATGGCTCGATAGTCAAACTAGCTAATAGTTAAAGAGGAACTGATTAACAACAACATGCGGGATATAATTGCATGAAAATAAAAATAGCCAACTTAATATTATTAAATACACTACACGCATATTATAGAACGATATGAAACAGTATCCAATGCGTGAACGTATATGTTTAGTGAAATATATATATTATCTATATATTGCAGAGATTGGCAAAATTGTTCACGGAAAAATGATGAGTTGAACTTTGTAAAACACAAATGCACACAGTGCTCGGAATTATCAATTTGATCGATTGGGCAAAATGAGTATTATATGCTTTCTTGTTCTGTGTTAAACTGGTCTCTGCTTACGACACCAGAGCAAGGTTTCCCCAAGGCTCCCGGCAGTGGGCTGTGGGAAGGGCCCTCGGTGAAGGCGCTATGAAACCCCTCTGAGTGGTACGACGCCCCTCTGCCCTCCTAGGATGCCCGACTGCGGCTAGAAGCCCATAGAGGCGATGGACGCCCCCTCCGAGCGCTGCCTGCCGCAGTACCAGCCCGGCACGGCCTTATAGCGGCGCTGTACCCGCCTAAGAATAGACAAGCAAAGAACGAAACTAATTACCGAAGTAAGGTATAGCAAAGCTCGTGTTTGGTATGTGTAGAAACTGGTTGAGTGGTCGACTTTCCAGCAGACATTCAGGAAGAGCGTTTATACAGGCCAACAAATTCATTCCAGCGATTCTTGAACCATGATGCTTGGTTAAAAAAAAAGAAAAACGAAAGTGAAAGAGCGCCATGCGCGAGTTGTAGGCATCTCGTGAGCGTGCACATCGGCGTGGCCTGTGGCTCGTGCCTAGTGCCCAGTGGCGGCGCCTGCGAACTTCGCTGTACTTCAATAAGTGCTGCTCGGCTCCTGCGGCCCAGGCAGGGGGCCGCCAAAGCAACAAAAAACAAGCATTTGCAATGCAATAGGTCTCGTATTAGGAAAGTTTGAGCTATTGGTATTGTAAATGACATTTTTTATTTATGTTTTGTTTTTGAAAATAGCGAAATTGATAGCTTTGTCATTTAAAATACCAATAGTTATAACTTTCGCAAATGTGACATCTATAGCATTTGTATTGCAATATGTGTTGTATTTACGTGCTTACTGTGTAATATATATACAGAGAGAAATCACTGACCATACAGGGGCAATATAGGCATTCTCCAGGGCCCAAAGTTAGGTGAACTGACCCTGAAGTGGATCAAGAGGCAGTCAGCGTGGACAGTGGTACAGATGCAAGGGGCGTGTTTCAGACTGGCATTTTAGATCGCATGAGCAAAAGGCATGTAGCTGTGCAGTGGAAATAGTTTAGAGTAATAAAACAAAATCCCTGCGATCAATACTGGTCCAAGAGTATAGAAAAGTTAACTGCTTTCAACACAAATACCGATCTTCTGATATTTACAGGAAGCCGGGCTAAATTTCAAATTACATTAAAGGTACATCATTAGCCAAATTCAGGCCTCTTTGTGTAAACCCTTGATTTCAAGAGCTGAAAGGAGTCCCATTTGCCTGCCAGTCTGTTTTGACTACATTAAAACTCCTCCCCCTAAAGGTGTTTTTTCTTTTTTTTTTTTTTAAGTAGGCAGGTCTGCTATTTTGGTAACGGGCTCGCATTTTGAAACGAATATGCTTCAAGAAAGTACAAAAGGAGAAAACCCCATTTCTGAAATAACTACGGAACTTATGACATCAGATACATAGAAGCAACTACAGAAGAAAGGGGGCTCAGTGCTTACTAATGTGAATGTTAGAGGTGGAATATTCCTTCTTTGTGAGGTACCAGACGTTGTAGTTGTTCCTTGAGGTGTTTGGCCGATGAGCGTTGTCTCATGTTGGGTTGATGAAGAGAGATCACATAATGTAAAACGGATCCTAAGTGTTGTATTGTGAACTATCACCAAAAGTAAATTACAGTGACCATGATATCTCTGTATGCCTGAATATGCCGTATTTGCTACGCTGTTTTGTGAAGTATTTGTTGTAAAGACATGTTGACTACAGTTCGCGAGAATAAATAAATTCCACCCGTCTGCAAACATGGCTAGCCGGACGGATCAGCAAGTCGAACGGTTGCTTCGGAAACATGCTGTCATCTGCAGGTCCCGATTCACAAATTCGAATCTCGCAAAGCATTTTCAATCTGCCCTCCTTCCCAAGTCTGTAACTTGACTTTTTAAATTGAGCGGTGGTCTTACTATTCACAGAGCTTAGAAACAGAAAGTGTGGTTTGAAGCGCTGTGTTAAATGAAGTTATATTAAATAACAAATGCAAGGTAAAAACAAACATAAACGTAGATTAAATAATATACACACACAAGCAAACCCCGTAGCAGAATGCAGCAAATGCTGTTTATTGGCAGGGGAGGGGGATTCGAGTAACTTTGAAGCGGTTTCCTCCTGCGCAGCTCGGCCTCCAGCACTGCAGCAGTTACACGCCAGTTGCCCTCCCCGTGCCCCGCTGACTGAAATAGCAGTAACATTTGACTCAACAGGCTTCAAAGAGATAAGGATCTGCGGTGTTTTCTTTTATCTCATTGCACGCGTTGACGGCAGCCAGGATGTGTTAAGCAGACGCTTGACATGTCTGTCAGAGGGGCTGCCAGGCCTCCTCTTGCGCGGGGAGCCGCCTGTCTGTCATGGCTCTCGGCGGGGGCCGGGGTGAGGGCTCGCAGTATCCGTCTACATCCCAGGGCCGGCCTGCCAGTCCACGGCTGACAGCACGGGCAGATGATGCCATCATGGCGCCTGGCTCTGATGTGCCACTGGGGGGGCCATCTTACTCTTCGGGGAAGCCAGCTAAAGCCATTTTAGGCCTGCACAGCCTGTGTTTCACTTAACACCTGCTCACCTTTTGGTATTAGAGGATGCAAAGTGATAGGGACGTCGCAGGCGGGGAGTTTTGCAGTGTGAAGTTCCTGGCTGACTCTACGGCCCGACAGATCCTCCAATGATCTGTCACAAACTGACGTCACCGATTGCAAAGCTGCTCATTTCTATATTTCATTTCCGATTGATGAACGTAGCGCTTTCATGTCCTTCAGCTCGGGGAAGCACTTGCCCTCTTATGTTCTCAGTTTAAGCTACCGTCAATTTCAAGCTGTTTCAAAGCACCGTTCTTCGAATTTGCATATAATAAAAGAGTGAGTATCGAGCAGAACTTCAGTGGGGAAGTCGACATGCGCAAAAGAAGGCTATTAAAAAACCCACAGCCGCGATCCAGTCAAAAGTGTACGTTTCACCTGATCGACGCAGTTTGAACATCTGCGGAACGTGCCTTGAAGGAGCGGCTTGGCTCCGTGCTGAGATGCTAATGTATAGAACAAGTTACAAAAGCAAACGTTAAGTTACATGTTGTGAATAAGTGACGGCGGGGGCGGGGCAGCTGAAGCCTTTGATGTGGCAAATGCTGCTGGCAGGGGGAAGCCTGTGGGGAAATGCGAGGCACGGTCTTTGGCCGTGAATAAGTGACGGCGGGGGCGGGGCAGCTGAAGCCTTTGATGTGGCAAATGCTGCTGGCAGGGGGAAGCCTGTGGGGAAATGCAAGCTCGTGCACGAGGAGCTTGTCACGTAATTCGCTTCTCGTGAACTGTTGAAAATCCTCATCGTAAAAAGTCAGCTTTGTGGATGGACGGCAGAAGGTCTCTCTACGAGACCTAAAAACAAGGAGACACCAGGTAAGAGGAGATCCGGGGGGATGGCTAGTTACACGAGGAGCAGGAATGCACTAACTGCCAACTGCACCTACAATAGAATTGTGGGGGTGTATTGTAGTAGTACAGTTTGATTTATGGACCGCGGTAGGAGAGAGAGAGAGAGTGCGCTATTTTCTTTAAAAGAAGATGTTCTGCTACGCGCTTACTAAGCCTGGTGCAAGTGTAATTCATCAAAGGAAATTGTTTATTAGACTTGGGGGATTACAGAGTCTCTAGAAATGGAGTTGTATTGTTTAAATTGCGACGCAGATTGGGATTTTTGACGTATAATAATGTCACTCATGAACTTGCAACAAAACCAGAAAGCAAAAAGCTAATTATCTCGGCATGCCGCCAGGCGCCCCACTTGCTGCTGAATGCTAACGCGTCTTCCAGAGCTTGTTCACACTCTTGCATCAACCCTAATTGACGTGCACCAGCTGTACACACTTTAGAAGCAAGCGGGTCCACAGACCCCAATCGCCAAAGCCCTGCGCGTGCCCCTGTCTGTACCACTTCGCAGGCAAGTCACTGACATTCGATCTCACTGGCGACAGTGCTTTCGCGCTGCATCGCCAGGCGAGACCTAAAAATGGATGGGCTATGTCTGGACAGCCACTCACTACAATTTTTGGCCTGACTAACCTGTACACAAACTGGTATACGAGTCCTGCTTGTTAGTAACTTATGATTTGTCCTCATCAAAACATAATGCAAAGAAGCTAAGGTTTTATATATTTGAAACTATCTATTTGTGGACCCCTGTGATACGCTTTACTTATGGTTCCCACTACATAAAACTTAATAAATCAATTCTAAATAAAAAATAAATAAATTGATGCATGCTTTTCTATGTGTGTTGTGTGACGAATGCTAAATGCCCTTTTCATAAGTAATAGTTTCTTCTTTTATTCGTTGTCTCTTTGGCCCCTGCCACAAATCATTGTGGTAAGTTAGTTCCTCCTTTGAGTAGAGAAGCATATGCAGATTAAGAATGTCTCCTGTAAAGGATGGCATATACTCCAAGTACACAGTGATTTTCTGTTCATTTTATATTCTGTACCACATGATTGTTATAGTAATCCATATACTCACAACCTCCATCTTGAGTTGAAGGTGCGGCCAGGTAGTCCCCTCTTTGGATAGATGCATATATACAAGTATATAGTAAGTTGGGTGGGCGTGGTCTAGCCAAGCAGCAAAATGGCTGCTCCTTGAGAGGGCTCCGCTGGCTGGGCCAATATCCGTGAACAATCCGCTTAATTCTGAGTGTGTGACTGGGGAAAATCACCTGCAGCTGAGGCTCCGTCTGCTGGGGCACCGAGTCTGGAGGACACAAGCGCCTGGACCGGCCTGGGTGGACCTCCCCAGGGCACGGAGGCGCCCATTTTCGTGGAGGATCACCAGCGAGGCCCTGCTAGACCAAGGGTTTCGCGAAGAGATTTGGCAGGATATTTGTAATTACTTCTGCGAAAATGAAGGCTCAGTTGCAACAGCGGATGCACTCTTGGAGGCGTTCAAAGTGGTCATACGGGGCTGTTGTATATCGTAACAGGCATGAGTTTTGAAATCGATTAGACAGAGACTTGGCGTGCTTGAACGCCAACTCAAGGAGAACGAGGAGTGACTACACCTCTCTGATGCAGGAATAAACTTGGCTACAGCCAGAGAATTGCTCACTGAATATACGGAGGAGGCTAACTGTGAGGTTATGTTTTTGGGGAAATACAGTGCCGCCAGGAGGTATGGGTAAGGCGACAGACCCGGGAAGATGCTAGCATGCATGTTACGGCTGTCTAGAACGGCCAACTTTATAACTGAACTCAAACAAAATCAAGGGGACTCAATTAGAGGGTCGAAACAGATACTTGACCACCTTACTGAGTTCTACGCACACCTTTACACATCTGCCATTCCCGACATACATGTGGAGCTGTGCCCATAACTGGACTCATTGGAGTTACTCTGCGTTGGCAACGCTCACAGGGAATACCTAGATGAGCCTTACACCTTGGCAGATGTCACTAGAGTAATAAACAGCCTCCCCAATGGCAAGGCCCCTGGGCTTGGTGGTATACCGTCCTGATTCTACAAAACCTATAGTAACATACTGGCCCCTAGATTACTAGACATTTATCAAGAATCAATGGAAACCGGCTCCCTCCCTCCTTCGATGCGCGAAGCAGTTATACTTACTTTATTGAAACCGGATAAGGACCCTATCAGCCGAGACTCTTACCGCCCGATATCCCTCATAAATCTGGACAACAAAATCCTAGCCAAGCTCATAGTCCAAATACTACAACCCCTACGTCCATTGATAGCGAGGCCGGATCAATCCAGTTTCATTCCGGGTCAGTCGACGGCACATAACTTTAGCACTTTTTTTCCGTTGTTGCACTATTTACATCCCCAAACCCCAGCAGCGGCGATACTATTAGATGCTTCCAAAGCATTTGACACCTTAGAGTGGTCTTACCTCTTTGCTGTATTGACCAGAATGGGCTTTAGTCCCACATTTATCGTCCAAATTAAACTCATATGTGCAGGTCCAACAGCTAGGCTTAGTCAACAGTCTCCTTTCAGAGAGCTTCCCCATATCCAGGGGCACTCCTCTTTGCCATTGCAATGGTACCTCTAGCTGCCACAATAAGACAACACCACACAAATAGAGGAATAGGGTTCTCGACACGAGGGTTGACAATATTGCTTTATGCGGACTCTAAATCTTGTTGAGCCAGCGACTAACACCCACCCCATATTGAGAGAACTAGTTGTATTCAGGGGGTTCTCCTGCACCCAGATCAACTGGGGCAAATCAACCATATTCCCTTTGACTGATGGCACGATCGCGTTTACACTGGATTACCCATTGACATGGGCACAAGGCCCAATTAAATATTTGGGGATATGGCCCTGCCGCGATATGCAGGAGCTCTGGACGATGAATTTTGGAGGAGCTGTCAGCTGGTTTGAAAGCAAGCTTGAGACATGGGCACGCTTACCTCTATCACTCGCGGGTAGAATAGCCATTGCTAAGATGGTCGTTCTGCAAAATTTGTATGTCTTCGCCAAAGTTCCTATCATTCTCACCAAAGCTTTTTTACACAAACTTTGATTTTTTTTTTTTTTAAACCTTTATTATATTTATGCACAATACACAGCTGTCAGCCTACAACCCAGCGGGCCGGCCGCTATGCCATTTAAACATTATGACTTCTCACAATCAGACCCCCGGTACCTTGTTTGGGGGTTAAGCGACCCGCAATATAATCCTGTACATGACGTAGAATCAAAAGACAAGCATTGTAGGTTTAGTTTTGGAATTTTGATGAACTGAACTAACAACATAAAACACAGACACATGGCAATAATCAATTACAGGGAATCAAAGGGAGAGGGCGGTAGAATCCGACTAGCATACTATGATGGAGCATATGTCTCGAGATGAAGGGCGGCGAGGAGATCGGTCAGTACATACTATTACAAACTTAAGCCTGGAACGCCAACTAAGGGGACAGCGAGTTATCAATGGTGTAGTCTTGTGGGGGAGTGCAGACCTTCCCACGGTAAGTGTTCCATTGGGACCAAATTCTACCCCATTTCTTAGGTCGGACCCGGGCCACATAGACCGTCTTTTCTCTGAACATACACCAGTCAATGTTCTCCTTCCAAGCCGCTATCGTAGGTGGTCTGTGGGAACCCCAGAGTTGCGCAATATCCCTCTTGGCCACCATATTATCAAGAGTCGCCCAAAAAGTCTGGGCCGTGTTGTAGTCCGTAGGTTCCCAGACATTAAGGAGGCATCGTTTGGCCTCAGGCAATAGAGAGACCCCGGTGACTCTTTCCATAATCGCATGCGCTCTAGACCAGAAGGCAGCCACCTCAGGACACTCCCAAATGATAAGCAGGAAGGTACCACTCATACCACAGCCGCGCTTACATAGCCCACCAAGAGAGTAACCCATTCGCACCAGACGCTTACCAGTTACATATACACGATGGAGGATCTTCAACTGTACGAAACGGAGGCGGGCGGGTATGGCCACCTCCTTAGGGGAGGAGACGGCCGTTTGCCAATTCTCGTCATCTAGTTCCAGGCCGTCCGCGATCCACGAAGCCCTGAGGCGCTCCAGCAAATCAGCCCTGTTATTGATGAGCTTTTTGTAAATCAGTGATATGGTACTATCCGGCACATGGCTGTCAAGGATACCGTCCTCCAGCGGCGAGGATTGGGGAATCTCCGTCCCCAGGGGGAAAACAGAGGTCAAGGCATGTCGCACCTGAATGTACCTGAAGTGTTCCTTGTCATCAAGCTCATATTCAATTTTGAGTGCCTCAAAAGTCTTAATACTACCTCTGGACCAGAGATCCTCCACCTTGCCTATACCTTCATGTCCCATTTATCGAATCCTTTCGTTCTCCACAAATTGCCCAAACGGTCAGAATCATACAACTGTGTCACTCGGGTCAACCTATCACTCCACCCCACAGCAGCATTCGCGTCTCGCCACACTCGCACAGCACTTTTTGTGGGGCCAGTCAGGGCTTCAAATGGTTTCTTAGAATACAGTGCCCTGTTAAAATTCCCGCCCGGCAGAAGATGTTTACCCATTGCAAAGGCAGGAGTATGACCAGGGGCGTAAGTCACATGATTAACTGCGCATAGCTGCGAGGCCCAGTAGTAGTGTCTGATGTCAGGGAGGGCGATGCCACCGTCATACCACGGCAAAGTGAGTTTGGGTAAGGAGATACGAGCACGCCCGTCCCAAATCAGTTGCCTCTGAAGGCCCTCAACCCCACGGAAATACCCCAGAGGTATAGGATCAAAGAAGTTCTGAAGTGCATATAGGAACCTGGGGAGCGACATCATCTTAAAGAGAGTCGCACGCCCCAATGGGGGAAGGGGTAGTCGTCGCCACTGTGAGACGTCAAGTTTAAGCCGCTGGAGAGGGGAATGAAGGTTACGCTCGTAACGGACGGCGGAGTTCAGCGAGACATGAATCCCCAGGTACCTAAAACCAGTCTCGGCCACCTGTATCGGAAATCTACGGGGCAACGGGGTAGATCCCCAGCCAGAACGTAGACGCAGGACTTGGTCCAGTTGATAACAAGACCCGAGTTCTTCCCGAAGGAGGTAAGAACATCGAAAAGCACATTAAGAGACTTCCGGGGGGAGGTGAGATAAAGAAGAATGTCATCTGCATATAGCGAGACACGATCTTCAAAGTCAGGGGTCCACTGGGTACCCCTGATCGAGGGTTCCCAGCGAAGCCACTCGGCCTACGGTTCCAGAGCGAGGGCAAAAAGCACCAGAGACAGCGGACAACCCTGACGGGTGCCACGTCCAAGTGCGAAAGTACCGGAAACCCTGCCATTCACCACCACCTGGGCTAGCGGTCGTTCATAAAGGAGCTGCACCCAGGCGATAAATTTCGAACCGAAACCAAACTTAGCGAGAGCTGCCCAGAGATACAGCCATTCTATCGTATCAAAAGCCATAGTGGCATCGAGGGAACCCAAAATGGCCGACTCAGTCAGAGTTCCAGCTCTCGCGAGAACTCCGTGGAGTCTCCTGAGGTTAAGGGCGGTATTTCGGTGCGGGATGAAACCGGATTGATCCGGATGGATCAAGTCGCCGACCACCTTAATCAGTCGATTAGCCAGTAATTTAGCAAGTATCTTGGGCTCAGCATTAAGCAGTGAAATAGGCCTGTATGAAGCACAACAATCCCGCGGCTTACCTTCCTTGTGAATGACAAAGATGGTGGCCAGGCGCTGATCAATAGGAAGGAGACCAGTATTGAAAGCCTCGAGAAACATATTTCTCAAATAGGGCGCCATTTTGTCGGGCCGTAATTTGTAAAGCTCAATAGGCAAGCCATTGGGCCCCATGACCTTACCAGATCGAAGGGCGCGAATGGCACCAGCGACCTCATCCACTGTTATAGGCGCATCCATCATGGCCTTATCCTCATCAGAGAGGCAGGGTAAAGCGATATCGCGCAACAGCAAACGGGAGTCACACTCATCTCTATCGCTCACCAAGGCATAGACCGTCTGGAAATGGTCCACAAATCAATCAACAATCCCAATCGGGTCAGACACACGATCCCCATTTGACTTTTCAATCACCGGCACAACTCGATTCACTCTCTCTGACTTATCCAACCACGCAATGAGCTTACCCGCCTTATCACCCACATCGTAGAATCTACCCTGCTGCTCTCTATTCATGACTTTAGCAGCGTCTGTCACCAGGGCTCTATAGTCGGCCTGCTTCAGAGCTAGGGAGTGTAAAGTTGCAGGGGTATCATTCCCACCCAGGTCACTCTCAAGTACTGTTATCTCATCTTCGAGACACGCTAATTCTTCATGTTTGGCCTTTTTAGCGGCAGCAATCAATGACAGTGAATAACCCCGAATAACAGTTTTGAAAGCCTCCCACAGAAAAACAGAATAGGAGACAGACCCCACATTTTCAGTAAAGTAGCAATCAATGGCCTTGACCAGCTCAGAGCGCGTCTTGGGGTTTCGCAAGTACCAAGGGTTAATAGGAGCAACTCTCCCCTCACTATCTACCCCAACCGCAACCCTTAGCGACAGGGGAGAATGATCGGAGATGCCCCTAGGGAGGTGACGAACCTCTCGCACGGAGGAAGATTGGGCCGACGGCAGTAAGAAATAATCTATTCTAGAGAGACTACTGTGGGCCCCAGAATGGAACGTGTATTGTAGTTGCGCGGGGTGTAGCATCCTCCAAGCATCCACTAATCCAAAGGTTTCCAGCAGTTCAGAAAGACACTTCTGGAAATTCGGTAAATCTCTGGGCGGGTAGCGAACAGAGTTGCCAGAGACCACAGAATTAAAATCCCCCCCCAAGAATAAGGAGACCATCAGGAAGCCCCAGCAGAAGCTGACCTAGGTCAGCATAGGTAGTGGCCTGCAGACCCGGGGGGACATATATATTAACTATAGAGAGCATCTTACCCTCCCATCTCCCCGAAATAGCAGCATATCGACCCCTATCATCAAGCATTATCTCGTCTATTTCAAAAGGGCAGAGAGGATCTAATCAGGATCCCCACCCCTCTGGAACCGGAGGTGAATCCACCATGAGCAACCAGCCTATACCCACGTCTATCCATGTGAAGTAGTGTGGCTCACTGGTTAGAGGCGGCAGACCCGAGAGCAGAGGACGGCCCGGGACCAGGGTTCGATTCCCGACGCGGCAGGTTTCTGGACCAGGGTCAGCGGACTCGATAATTCTCTCGCCTCGGTGCCCACTCTGATCAGCGATCACACTCGGCAACTCTGGGCATAAGCTTGACTCATCTTCACTAACGGCCCCACCAGACCGCCGGGGATGCCTGGTCTCACCCTGGAGATACCCATTAAGGGACCATCTCACAGGGAAGCCAGGAAGGGTTTCGCAGCGGTCGAAGCGCGGAGATACTCCTCCGGGAGTCGATCCTAGCGCTATATAAACTTGCAATTAAATAAAATCCAGAGCCCGGCAAGCATTCCCTATCAGATGGGTCTCCTGCAGCAAAGCAATATCAGGGGACTGGCGTCGAAGGAACTGAGACACAACTCCACGTTTTATCTTGTCCCTTCAACCCAATAACGTTCCAGGACAGCAACTTCAACTCACCACCCCCATCCCGGAAAAGGACCGTAGCCCTCCCCCCCGGAACCCAGCAACAGAAGGATAAGAGCAAAGCATACAGTGCCATGTGAAAGAGACAAATACAAAAACAATAACAATCCCTCCCCCACCCCCCAACAACCCCCCATTACAACACCCCCCACCCCCCACCCTGCACCCCTGCGTACGACTCAAGAGCCACCCCAACTTGCAGTTGTGCCTGTCGCCCTCTCCATAACTACACTACACAAAGAACCCAGGAGGAGAAAAGAGTCAACCCACACCCGAACCACCCTCGGGCTCAACCCTAACAATAATGAAACAAAATGGGATAACTCGGCTGATAAGTAGTAACAAGAAACCAGACGTCGAGAACCTACCTGTGATGCCCTTTTACTTGTAACAAACAACTAAGTGATGAAAGGATTACTTGATTATTCTCAGCCACTGCTGATTTCCTTGCCATATTGCCAACATTGTTTCTACCGACTACGCACTCTAAGGTAGAAACCAGCTGAATGCAAATCAGTCATTTTTTTTTAAAAAAAATGTATGGACTTTTTCAACCTTGGTCTGATATGGAGAAAGCGCCTTAGTCCTGCTCCACTAGGGGCAATCCAACTCAAATGCCATGCATGAGTGTAAAAAAAGTGGGTATGACACCTCTAGAGAGCACCAATAAGAAGGAGCATATATGAATTTTAGCACCCTCCCAGACTTCTCATCATTGTTCTGTTCCATAACAAAAACAAGTAGGTACACTGGCAACATGGAGGAAGGGATCACTATCATATAGCTATAGGCCTACCACTTTCCCTGAACTCTGGATACAATTGTGGTGTAGGTCTCCTAAACTACTACCCTAGTAGGAAAGAGTTTAGTTTAGTAATGTCTGAAATAAGAAACCAGGATGCGTCTGGTGCGATAAAAACAAGTATCTGTACACACAACAATAGCTTTGTGGGTCAGTACTGAAATAGGAAAGTAAAAGTCACAGATTGTTAGAAGTCTACATGTTTCACAGCTAAAGTAACTTTGCACAGTTTCATCTGGACAGATCATGAAAAGCAATTTAGGACATGTGTGTACTCGCTGTCTATAAGTGAGAAAGGTATCGAATAGACAAAGCTACCCAGTCTGTAAAAAGGAAATTAATCAACAAAAGGTAAGATATTTTCTGATATGTAGGTCATTAAAAAGTTTGAAGGGCTGGTTACGAAGGCATGGCTCAACATATCATGTATTACATATCTTATGGTGTATGTAGAATCTTTCTATATTTGCATGAAGATATAGGTACCGAACCATCATGTTATCTTACAAGTTACACAATACACAAAAAATGTGTGTAGGTATAGCATATAAAGTGCTGTATGTGTTGCAAATGAAATGCTGTATATTCTAAAATTGAGCCTGATTGAGTTGATTTTCGTTGTGAAATGCCCAAGGCAATGCTCACTTCTGTCTTTTGAGTTGTTTGAGGATTGTTTTTTGCACTGATAGTACGTTTTCTAATGTGCCAGAATAGAAAATCTTGTGGCATTCAGTGAGGATTTGTCACTCTAGCTCAGCGTGGATGACTGCACTAATCCTATGTTCATAAACTCTGCTAGAGAAACAGACATTTGAAGTGAGCAGATTCAGATCTTGGGTAGTGTTTTATAAGGAGCTTTTCGCCAGATAAACTTCTATGCAGTGCTTAACTTGTTAACAAATGAGTGCTGGTGCCAAAGCGATGCTCAGAAGCCCATTGCTTTCTATCAAATATCACTATTCAGAATACCAAGGCTACATAGTCCTGAATCTCCTTCAGGCCTCTTTAATCCACTGCCAGGCACTCTCTACCCTTTTATCTTACTCTTGCAGGTTTCTGCTTTCTCCCTTTGGGACAGTTTTTTCATATTTGTCTTCCTCCTCCTTTCCGGTTTGTGTTTTTTCTCCTCTATTGCTCTTGGGAATTGTGTAATGAGGAAAAACAAGTGCCGGTCCCCAAAAATTAGTGTAGGGACCCCCGCTGACCTCCATCTGCTCATAATAAGCACTACATATATGGTGTCTGTAACCCTAATGACAAGTGCACCCCACGTGATCTAGGAGTATTTAGTGTCCAATGTTCATTATAAGTGTTGCTAAATTATGTACCTGATGGTCACAAAAAACACTCGGTTATTTCCAATAATTTCACGGGGAACCTAGGAGACATCATATCACCCCTTGGTGAATGTCCTGCACCACAAAAAGCTTTACATTTAACCCGTTTTATGCTCATGACGGAGCCGCTCCGTCACGAGCCTCGGTTGAGCTGTGCTCATGACGGAGTGGTTCCGTCATGGCCCGCTTGGCGCGCCTGCGCGGCGCGAATTTCGCGCCTGCGCTGAGCGTTCCATTGAACTGCTCCGTCACGAGCACAGCTCAACCGCGGCTCGTGACGGAGCGGCTCCGTCACGAGCATGCGAGCGCTGCTCGACCCCCCCACCCTCTTAGCGCTGCGGCGGAATTCCCGCCGCAGCGAAGGGGTTAACATCCGCCAGGATCTTTGCAGAGGGCGTATTAGGGGTACGCCTTCAAGTGTAGTTTGTGGGAGACCAATGCAGGGATTTAACCTCTTATGATATATATAAATGTCTCAGAGGACCAACAAACTAACAGTTTGAGGCATCTTTCAGGATCATAGCTCCACAAACTGTGGCCAAATCGAAGATGATGTTGACTTTTAGGAGAAAACAATAAATGGTAGAGCCTGTCATAGCTGCACAGGTTTTAATTGGTCTTTGTTTCATAATGGCCCTCTTAGATTTCGCTTCTCATGTAACAAAGGCAAATTATTTCAGTGCCAGTGAATAATTTAGAGAGTTAGAAATCTGCAAAGAGTAGTGCATAAACAATATATTATTTCTGTTTAACTACTTCTGTTATTTGTACCTATTGGACTTATGCAATATTGCTTTGGTCACAGCAGTTAAGTTCATTGCAAGAAAATATAGTGTAGTAACGTAGCACTTCAGCTAAGAAGCGTGGTAAATGTTTAACTTTTGCCATTGTTCTTAACCTTCATTTGCCTTTTCTGAAAATGATATTGTACTTTAGATACACATTAAACATATTTCTTGTGATCTCAACAGCTATGCTTAGAATGTCAGAGGATCATGTTCTTCCAGAGCTCAATAAGGTAAATACCAGAGTGCTGATGAATACTTTGTGAACATGGTATTCCTTGTATTTCTATAGCTGTTTGTGTGTTCCTTTTGAACGTTTCGCACTAAATTTCAATTGCCATGCTATTTCCAGATGTTTTTATTTTCCTTTTCTGAGAAAGTAGACCACAGACCACCTCTGCCTTCTGTATGATAGTTTGCTTCTTGACAATGTTAATAATTTGTGTTGAGGCAGAGGGGTATAGTGTCTCTATATATTATTCATTCTCGTATATCCCCATTTTACACTCCTGGACTACCTCTTCGTGAGTTTAAGGCAAGCATTTCTTGCCAGGAGAAAAGTTACACACCTCCTTATAGCTATTTGGTGTTGGATAGAAGTGATCCTTAGCATAAATTGTATATGACTGCTAACCCTCCCACTATAAGCTTTCTTTACATTCACCTCTATTCAATAGCACCTTTTCAAAGCTATTGTATTCACAACCTTCCACACTTCTCTAATGTTCTTACATCTTAGAATTCAATGGTAATCCTGCATCCTAACATAAATACAGTAACATATTCAGAGGTGGGCAAGGTTGGACAAAATTGGGTTCTTGGTGGCCACCTTTTTGTTTGTGAACTATGCATCCAGGTGAGATGCAGGGGGGTGTGATGCAGCAGGGTGACTGTATGTTTTCAAGAGAGAAAACCAAATTGCACAAGCACCCTCTTAACAGTCCATTAATCTATGAACATGAATGTAGTCATTTCCGCGGTTATTGCACCAACATTATTCAATGGTTCGATGTCAATGTAAAATATGGATCCAAAACCGAATCTTGTTCTTAAAGTTCTTTATTATTCAAATAGGTTAAAAGATTCCCAGCTTATCATTGCCGACACGTGTTTCGCCCTCTCCAGGGCTTTTTCAAGGCTATCTTGTTCTGGTCTTATGCTGCTCTGGTCTTGTGCTGCTCTGGCATCGGACTGGTTTGTAATCAAAAGGATATGGGTATGAAGCGTTTTGTGCGAAACCTATTGGAAGTTTTGGTCACAGCGAGCTATTCAGCAAGTAGATTCCCTTTAAGTAACACGGATCTAGTTTAGTCCCTCATGGATCATTGAACGAACAGAGCTGGTTTAGATTAGCCTTGTTATGAGGGTGCGTCTCGCTGCGTGGAGATACGTCCTATCTTGTTAGATGAGAAATTCTTAAAGACCTTGATAAGTCTTATTCATGTTGTTTCCGGGCGCCGAGTCTCCACTGCTCTGGCATCGGACTGGTTTGTAATCAAAAGGATATGGGTATGAAGCGTTTTGTGCGAAACCTATTGGAAGTTTTGGTCACAGCGAGCTATTCAGCAAGTAGATTCCCTTTAAGTAACACGGATCTAGTTTAGTCCCTCATGGATCATTGAACGAACAGAGCTGGTTTAGATTAGTCTTGTTATGAGGGTGCGTCTCGCTGCGTGGAGATACGTCCTATCTTGTTAGATGAGAAATTCTTAAAGACCTTGATAAGTCTTATTCATGTTGTTTCCGGGCGCCGAGTCTTGGAGACTCGGCGCCCGGAAACAACATGAATAAGACTTATCAAGGTCTTTAAGAATTTCTCATCTAACAAGATAGGACGTATCTCCACGCAGCGAGACGCACCCTCATAACAAGACTAATCTAAACCAGCTCTGTTCGTTCAATGATCCATGAGGGACTAAACTAGATCCGTGTTACTTAAAGGGAATCTACTTGCTGAATAGCTCGCTGTGACCAAAACTTCCAATAGGTTTCGCACAAAACGCTTCATACCCATATCCTTTTGATTACAAACCAGTCCGATGCCAGAGCAGCACAAGACCAGAGCAGCATAAGACCAGAACAAGATAGCCTTGAAAAAGCCCTGGAGAGGGCGAAACACGTGTCGGCAATGATAAGCTGGGAATCTTTTAACCTATTTGAATAATAAAGAACTTTAAGAACAAGATTCGGTTTTGGATCCATATTTTACATTGACATCGAACCATTGAATAATGTTGGTGCAATAACCGCGGAAATGACTACATTCATGTTCATAGATTAATGGACTGTTAAGAGGGTGCTTGTGCAATTTGGTTTTCTCTCTTGATTCATGGTATTTGCATTCAGTTGCATTGCTCAAACACCCCTGGTGGTGGGTGTCTTATCAAGTTCTCAGTGCACCTCTATATCTTTTTTATACCTCAAGCATTACGTACCCGGGGAGAATAACTAACAACAGTAGGTGCGGACGTTTTCTCTGATGAGAAACACTACCACCATTTTGTTTGTATAAATCTGTATGTTTTCAGTGTGCTGTTAAGTATTCTGGAAAGTCGCATATACAATAATGCTATTTAATGTGAAAAGCTGATGACTGATTGCAAAACAAAGATCTGCCTAAAACTTAACGTCTTATATTACACAGATGACTAATCCACTAAAATGCACTGTTCATGGTTTCAGATCATACTCTGTATGTGAATTGGAAAGTTAACTTTTATACTGATGACAACTCCTCTCAATTGTTGGTATAGTCGTAACAAATTAAAATGTTATGTTGGATAGAAAATGCTAAAATATCCTTATTAGTAGATGTATGTATTGTCCCTCACTTAGAAATATCTGTCAAATTAAGCTTTGACTTACCTGACGAGCAATACGGGTTATCTATATTAACTTACCCATGTGTTAGAGTAGTGCTTTCCGATCTATGGCGATAGGTCACTTCAAGGGCACATATTCTCCTTATTCAGCTCTGTAGTCCTTACGTGAATGATTCAGTTACTGTTTGGTAAGCTGATCGCCCCGTTTTCTCACATGTGAGCCAGTCACTAACGATCATGTCACGTCCTGACCCGACTTGGTCAGGGGAAAACTCCTATACTCTAGTCTACCCCCTAACCTCTCCAAAACTGCTGTAAATCATTCAAACACGCCACCCTAATAAGACACCCGAGACGCTGATATCCAACCTGCGCTTCAACACAGACATTCGCATTTGCATAATTGACCTCATTTTCTCTCCAGAAGAACTGCTGCCTGGCGCAACTCCTTGGCCCACCTTCTTAACGTTTGCTCAATTAAAAACATTCCTTACGGCACCAAACTTACAATTGCTCCCTCCCCAACCCTGCCAGTGGACCTCACAATCACCCTTTACAAAAATGGCATATGTCTGATCCAAGCCTCTACCAACAATTTTAATACATTTGCAGACCCTTTCATCCACCTCAGAAACCATGTGCATAACACAAATGGGGGATCCAACACCTACACTAATGTTCCACCGAGTGCTAGCCTACTGCACCCAGCCACCTGCATACCCCCACTAGGGCTCCCACTGTAGTTCTCCCTACCCCCCCCCCCCAGCATGCCCACTGACCCCGACTATGGTCACTCTCCTATACACCTTATCCCCCCCTTCCAACTCCCCCCTCCAGCCGAGAGTTGGGTACGCTCCCAATGACCCCCGGTACTCCAATAGCTCCCACTGCTGATCACCCTTACCGTTATACCTCGTCCTCCGACACCTCTAACAGAGCTGCCCCTAAACCTCCAACCGCCCCCTGCCAGCGATCCACCAATATCGCGAGCGAGGTACTCCTCCAAAGACCCTGGAGTCTGCACTAACCAACCTATCTCCCCTTCCACCTTTACATGCCCCCAGGACTGCTCCTGAACCTCTGTCCCCCGCCCTCTAGCATCCCCAGCTTATATTGATCTCGAAACTCTGCACTCCAGAGCGGCTAAACTCACACAGAGCATTCATAGCTCCTTTTCTGGACCTTAGGAATCTCCTTCACCTTGCCGAGCTCGCCCTTGCTAATCTCAAGCCACCTTATTCCTCCCCCCTACCGAACACTGACCATCCCAAGCACCCACTCCCACTACCTCTGAGACATCTTCGCCCACGCAAACTACCGTGCCTCCTCTCAGGAGGAATCCCAAGCTCTTGCACTCTCTTACAACGCTACCACCCCCACCGCTAATCCTCTAGACCTCACAGGAAACAAAATCCTTGCCATCCTCCAAGACCATAACTCTGTCCAAACCTCCCCCCCGTCCACCAGATACGAATCTTGGACACCCCATCAGCACACTCACCATCAACCCCAACAATCTAGCTACCCTCCATAATAGAAGTGTGGTAAAAAGCAACCGTGCGCCTGTATTTCTGTCCGCCCAGACTCTTGACACTCCCCCAGACCATCCCCTATCGGACTTTTAATCAACTGCCGGTCAGCAGTCAAGCATGCCGCTGATATTGCTGACCTCATCCTGAATAAAAACCTAGACCTAGCTATACTCAGAGAATCTTGGCTCAATGAATACTCTTCCCCTTTGTAAAAAATAGAAACCTTCTCAGGAGTCCCACTGATACTTGGTCCTTTTAAACCAACAAAGAAGAAATTGGCACAGAAGCTGAAATATAAAAGTAACATCTTTATTAACCTCAAATAGTTGAGACTACGTCACACAAGAGCCTTAGCAACTGAATGAGGCAGTATGAGGAGTACAGAAATGAGAAGCCTTATGTATGCTTGGGGTTACATATTCAGCATAAGACCAAGGGGCATTCCTGGCTCATGTAAGCATGCAAAGTGACAAATATGGACATGCAAGATCTTCTTGCTCAACAAAGTGGGAGGAGAGTTACTTCTCCATGCAGCAGCAAAAATAGCCCGACAGTTCTACAAGATGAGCAGGTGCATTCTACTAGCTAGGCTCTTCTGAGCATGTGCTGAGGTGGAAGATGCTAAATATAGTTCGTTTCTAGGCAGTTACAAGAGCAGTCAACACTGAGGGAGGACAGAGCACATGGCGAGCATGTGGCAGCACATGGCATACAAAATGGCTGCCAAAAATACAAAATGGCTTTCAGCTCATGCTAACAAATCCGTCCAATCTTTAGCAGATTGTCCTTTTAGCATGAGCTAAAGACATTTTTATGATCCAGTAGGAACATAGAAAATATGTGCACATTACATTTCATAAATTTATCAATATCCTAATTCATTGCTAGGTGGGCAATTTCCATTCTAAACATTTCATTAAGCGGGTATATATAAGCAGGAATACAAAGGGAACGAAGCATTAGGTCATAATTAACATTCAGATAGCAGGAGAAAGTAATGACCACTATCGCAAACAGAATTGTCATTTTTCCTATCCTAAGCAAAAGCAAATCCTAAAACCATCTAGTAAACATTTTCAGGGCTCCTATACATTTCAGTGACTATTCATTTTAAATTTCAGAATATCCAACAGCACATATCTAATAAAAACATTTTCCAATTGACTGTTATATTTTCCTTTTATGAGGGCTAGAACATCAATCATATCTGGGACCAGGGGGACCACACACGTGTATGTGGCCCCCTTGGCAGATATACACACATACAGTAAGATCTCATGGGTTCACCTCTGTACGCTGACGACACTCAGCTTTTGTTCCCTTTTAAAACCCTAACGCCCGCAACACAAAAATCTTTTGCGGACGGAATGAGGGCAATATCTAGCTGGATGGCCACTAATCGCCTCCAGTGTAATGTAGGCAAGACTGAAGTAATGCTGTTTGGGGAGGCCACACTTTTATGGTCCCCGGATTGGTGGCCCCCGGATCTAGGACCAACACCAAGCCCCAAACAGACTGTCAAAAATCTTGTTGTGAGTCTAGACAAAACACTTCTGTTCAAAGAGCACACAAATCAAGTAGCAGGTTCCTGCTTCCGGGTCATTGGACTGCTGCGACGTGTCTTCCCATTTCTATCAGATTCTTATAGGAAGACCCTCGTCCAGGCCTTGGTTATAAGCAGACTGGACTACTGTAATGGCCTGCTGATCTCGGCAAACGAAGAACAACTGCAGAGATTACAGGTGGTCCAGAACACTGCTGCGAGACTAGTTCTCAACGCCCAGCCAAGGTCTGCCTCACTCCCCCTTTTGACAAAACTCCACTGGTTGCCAATTAGACAGCGTATAAAATTCAAAATCTGTTGCACTATTCACAGATGTCTGTTTGGCAATGGACCTAGATATTTAAAAGAAATATTTAAGCCCTACAAGCCCCGTCGGACCCTGCGCTCCAGCAGTCTGCAACAACTTCGGGTTCCAAGGATAAAAAAAGCTAGGCAGGGAGGGAGAGCCCTGTCCTACAAAGGCCCCATCCTATGGAACTCATTGCCCCCTGCTCTCAAAAATATTACCAATTTTCAATCCTTCAAGAAGTCCCTGAAAACTTTTTATTCGTCGCCTGTTAGGATCTTCCCCACCTTCACCCTACCGTCTAGTACTAGGTCTTGTTTCTTTGGTAAAGCGTAAGCGCGGAGACACCCTTTCGAGGGTTGACTTCCATCGCTATACAAGAACACAAATAAATAAATAGGAATTAAAACGAAGAGCTGCAAAGGGCTGGTTCTCCTCAAAAATAGGACGACTAAAGGGGTACATTATTGACAAGAAAAAGAAGAAGTCCTTGGGAAATTGAAGCCGCTGTACAACCAAACAGAGGAGAGTCTTCTCCCTGTGTCCGTTTGAGCCTCACGCGCAGGCTCTTGTTGTTTCCACGGTGGAGCTGCACAACTCGCAACTCAAGAATTACAGCCCAGTTTCAATGGAAAAAATCTCTTCTTTCAGGATAGGGCAGTTACCCACCATGCAAATGATCTTAGCGATCCTGTACAGTGTCTCAGGCAGTGCACCAGTTTTCTTCACTTCAATCTAACAGGCACCTGTACCGTAATCTCGAGTCCTATCCTAACTCCTGTATTGCTCTGCTGGCACACGGCTCATTAGTTGGGGGTACACATTGCATCCAGTGTACACAGGTATCTCTTGACCAACAAACTAAGGAGCAAACTTGCATTCACTTTAGGACCAGGACCAGGATTCAGAGGCCTGATGCTAGGATCTCTGAAGCAACCCTTGTTTCAAAAGGGGTCACCTCAAGCAAAGCTTCCTCGCCATTCTGGTCGGTCTGTGACTCTCAGCTGGGCATCAAACACAATTTCTCCTTTCTGATTTGTGACCCCGTCTTTCGCCCAAGACAGTGGCAGGGGTACACAATTCATTTCACGGCTTCCGCCTTCACTGAGGTCCTACTTGCCAGCAATGCCTGTACTTGTTACCTTTACTTTGGCTTCAAGCTGGACTGGTGCTGACGCTGACTCTCCAGGCTGAATCTGATGTAAGGGCCCCTCTGGCAATGGTTGTAAGACAGCAAATATCTATTGGTGGACAGAACAAAAGGTCTTTAGACAAGGCACAGAAACGGTCTTATCAACAGAGAGGATAGTGTTATAATACTTCCTAGTCTTGGGACGCCCCATATATTAGCAAGGCACCCAAGAACCACTTTCATCTTATCTATGAGAGAGTAAAAAAAAACAACAGCCTGGACCTATTGGCAAGTATAAAAGGAACTCTTTGGTGAACAAAAGTAATACATCACCCAATCCCAAGCAGCCAAGGAAGTCTGTATTCATTTACTAAATTGTGAGGAAAATAGAAAAACAACCCAGACATACCCTAAACCCTTACATATTTATTTATTTATTATTTTATAGCCCTTGTAAGGCGCACAGTTACCCACAAAGGGTTTCCCGGCGCCGGACCAACAAGACACAAAATACGACTGGAGAGAGAACAGTCAAAGCATTTATTTGTTGAACAGCCAAGTTTTTACGCTTTTTCTGAAATTCATATAGCTTTCCTCCTTGCGTATATGAATAGGCAGTGAGTTCCACAGCCTTGGGCCCAGGTAGGAAAAGGATCTCCCGCCTATTCTGGCCTGTTTGAACCTTGGTACCACAAAGTTCGCAGCTGTGCCTGAACGAAGACTGCGATTTGGGAGGTAGGCCTTAGCAAGGGCCTGTAGATATTTGGGGCAGTGCCAGCTTTGATTTTAAATAGGTAATTCAGGGCTTTGAAACGAATTCGGTTTTCAACCCTGAGCCAGTGCAGGTCCCTAAGATGTTTGGTGATCCTAGCGGATCTAGGGATTTTGCAGAGCAGTCTGGCCGCAGCGTTCTGCACTAATTGCAGACGTTTTATCACTGCCTTGTTTGAGCCCAGGTATAAGATGTTACCATAATCAAGCTGAGATGTCACTAAGGCATTGACCACGGTCTTCTGGGTGGTAGATGGCAACATCCAGACTATTTTGCGTAACCATTTAAGAATGGTAAAACATATACCTGCCACTTTGTTTGCTTGCTGAGTCATAGATAGACTGTCATCAATGATGACCCCAAGGTTTCTAACCTGAGAGGCTGGAGGTGGAAGTTTACCTAGTGACGATGGCCAATGGGAATCGTTCCAGAGCTCTTTACTATTCCCTAACAGGAGAACCTCTGTTTTATCTCCATTTAATTTAGGTTGGTTAGCTGACATCCAACTAAATATTTCTTGAAGGCCTACTTTTAATGCAGATGGGACAGACAAGTCGGATTTGGAGAGTGAAAACAGGATTTGCGAGTCATCTGCATAGGTCATTAAACTAAGACCAAAGTTTTCTGCGAGATTGGCCAGTGGTCGTAGGTATAAATTAAAAAACAGAGGGCTCAGAATTGATCCCTGTGGCACACCATGAGGAGAGTGGAATACCTCAGAGCATGCCTCCGAAGAGGAGATCTGGAAAGTGCGGAGGGATAAGTAAGATCTAATCCATTCCAGAGCTTTGCCTTCGACACCATTCTCCCCCAGTCTGCCAAGCAGTATGGAGTGAGAAATGGTGTCGAAAGCCGCACTAAGATCTAACAAGACCAGTGCTACTGTTTGGCCATCATCCATAAGCTCCCTGATCTTTTCTGTGACCCCGAGCAGGGCCGTCTCGGTGGAAAAACCACTCCTAAACCCAGATTGGGACGAATGCAGGAGCTCATTGTTTTCCACATAGGTTGAAAGTGCCTTATGGATATGCCTCTCTAAAATTTTTGAAAAGGCCGGCAGTAATGAAATTGGACGATAATTGGCCAATATCATAGGGTCTGCGCCTGGTTTTTTAAGTAGAGGGCTGACCATAGCATGTTTCCATAGAGCAGGAACTGTGGCTTGCTCTATTGAGGCATTCAGTATCTCTGCTATGGAAGTCAAAGCAGCATCCTCTAATTTATTTATGATACTGATAGGAATAGGGTCACCTGGGGAACCCGATTTGATCGATTTTAGTAGTTCCTTCAGTGTGTCCAAATTAATGGGAGGCCAGGCTTCAAGATGACAGTTTCCTCTAGGGACATGGGAGGTGTTTCCTTGCTTGTCTGTGATCATGCTGTCATTTTTGATATTAGAGACAATGTTCTCAATCGTGAAAAAAGAAGCCAAGTCCTGGCATTGCTGGGTATTGAGAGGGGTAGGTTCTGCTCTATAGTTCTCACCAGCTAACTCTTTTACCATGTTAAAGAGAGTCTGGGATTTGTTTACGGCCATGTTAATAGTATTGGTGACATAGCATGCTTTGGCTTTCATGCATGCTGAATGGTAACTATTTCTGGCCTTTCGGTAAACTTCTTTTTGGTAGAGATCGTAATTTTTTCGCCACTGCCTCTCTAGAGTCTTGCAGGTAGATTTTTCTTTCTTCAGAGCTTCTGTGAACCAGGGGGCGGGAGGGCGATGTACTTTCTCTTTGCAACGGGCTAAGGGCAGGCGTGTCAACAGCGCCAGTTAACCACGTTTGTGTCGACTCTGCAACACTATCCATATCTCCATCTAAACATGGGTGATCTTCCTTCAAAGCATTGTTGAGATCCTCCAAGTTTAGGGATTTCCAGTTTCTTCTAAAAGATTCTGAAGGGGTCGTAACTGGACCTTTTGTGGGTTTAAGTGAAATAGCGAAACTTAGTAGGAAATGATCTGACCAGAGAACAGGCGTGGTGTTAAGCCATGAAAGTTCCTTCATATTTGATATAATAGGGTCTAACAAGTGTCCAGCTTTGTGAGTTGGACCACTATTTCGTAGCGTCATGTCTAACACCATGAGGTCATCTATTAAGTTTTTGCAGGTCTTGTTGTTGTCATCATCTAGATGAAGATTCAAATCTCCTAGTACAGTGAAATTTTGGGCTTTCAGATGTTGGGGTAGGATGAAGTTAGCCAAATTATCTGACCAAGAGGGATTATTTACTGGCGGTCGGTAGATCAATAAGCCGGAAAAGGTAAAATTAGGACTGAGGGTAATTTTGAAAGATGCCGCTTCGCAGTTCGGGATATCAGCAAGTTCAAAGTTGCACACATAGTCTCTGCTGTAAATAATGGCGATACCCCCTCCTGTTTGGCCTACCCGATCCCTCCTAGCAATAGCATAGCTCGGGGGGAGGGCGGTTGCAACATCAGTGCCTGATCCGTCATGAAGCCACGTCTCAGTTAAAAATATGGCGCAGGGCTTTTTTTCAGTCAATAGGTGGAAAATATCTAATTTGTGCTGAGGTAGTGAACGACAATTTATCAGATAGAATGTGAAATTGTTAGAACTCTCTCTCTGTTGGTAGGATTTAAAAGCAGTACCTTGTGGGGTGTCAGGATAGGGCTGGTAATTAGTCAAAGTAAGGGTACATTCAGGGCAAGTTTGTGCACCAGCTAGTAGCGGGTTCAAGGTTATACAGGTATCATGGCTAATGGGGCGTAACGCCCTGAGTTGAGCACCTGTTAGCATACCTGAAAATAAGAAGGACAGAGATTTATGCCCTATGTCCCGGCCTGGCCCGGACGGGCACAGACGGGCTGACTCTGGCTGGACTCCGGCGAAGACGAGGCGCGCCCGCTGAAACGCGTCCGCTGACGCGGAAGGGGACTGTTTCCTTTTAACGCCGAGACTAGAGCGCTCTCACCGCTCTGTCCCGCCCCAAAATGGCCGCCACTAATTCCCTGCTGCTCGGTGCCTTGCCCTAAATCGGCAGGAATCGAGCGTGTGTGTGCTGGGTGACTGCGTGTAAGCGACGGGTTTGCTGAGTGCAATTTTATGAATTTTAAAAACACGAAAATACAGTTGTTTGCCACAAATGCAATTTTAAAGTATTCGATTCAATTAAATCCCTTTAACAGTTTACAATGTCCTCTGTAAAGCAAATCGGTTTTAAACGTCCTCTCACAAAGTATTTAGCAGAAAGATGAAATCTGCCTGAGTGCTCGCTGACTCGCAAGACACTGCCTGGGGGCTCCTTTTAACGCCGAGACTAGAGCGCTCTCACTGCTCTGTCCCGCCCCAAAATGGCCGCCACTAATTCCCTGCTGCTCGGTGCCTTGCCCTAAATCGGCAGGAATCGAGCGTGTGTGTGCTGGGTGACTGCGTGTAAGCGACGGGTTTGCTGAGTGCAATTTTATGAATTTTAAAAACACGAAAATACAGTTGTTTGCCACAAATGCAATTTTAAAGTATTCGATTCAATTAAATCCCTTTAACAGTTTACAATGTCCTCTGTAAAGCAAATCGGTTTTAAACGTCCTCTCACAAAGTATTTAGCAGAAAGATGAAATCTGCCTGAGTGCTCGCTGACTCGCAAGACACTGCCTGGGGGCTCCTTTTAACGCCGAGACTAGAGCGCTCTCACTGCTCTGTCCCGCCCCAAAATGGCCGCCACTAATTCCCTGCTGCTCGGTGCCTTGCCCTAAATCGGCAGGAATCGAGCGTGTGTGTGCTGGGGTGACTGCGTGTGAGCGACGGGTTTGCTGAGTGCAATTTTATGAATTTTAAAAACACGAAAATACAGTTGTTTGCCACAAATGCAATTTTAAAATATTCGATTCAATTAAATCCCTTTAACATTTTACAATGTCCTCTGTACAGCAAATCGGTTTTAAACGTCCTCTCACAAAGTATGTAGCAGAAAGATGAAATCTGCCTGAGTGCTCGCTGACTTGCAAGACACTGCCTGGGGGCTCCTTTTAACGCCGAGACTAGAGCGCTCTCACCGCTCTGTCCTGCCCCAAAATGGCCGCCACTAATTCCCTGCTGCTCGGTGCCTTGCCCTAAATCAGCAGGAATCGAGCGTGTGTGTGCTGGGGTGACTGCGTGTGAGCGACGGGTTTGCTGAGTGCAATTTTATGAATTTTAAAAACACGAAAATACAGTTGTTTGCCACAAATGCAATTTTAAAATATTCGATTCAATTAAATCCCTTTAACAGTTTACAATGTCCTCTGTACAGCAAATCGGTTTTAAACGTCCTCTCACAAAGTATTTAGCAGAAAGATGAAATCTGCCTGAGTGCTCGCTACATTGGTGCCAATCTAAAAACCCTGAAAAAAGGAAATGTTCTACACTTTTGCTCATAAACTTTACATTACTTGTACAAGACTGCAAACACTTCTAAAATCATTCTTCTTAATAAAAGCACCTACAATTGTACGTTTTAGGACCATGCTCTCATGTTATAGGAGCAGCAGGAAAATCTAAAACTGCTAATTTAACAGGGTTCTTATGTATAAAACAACATTTCCTTCAAAAACAATGTTGCTAAGGATCACACGGGCATCTTCCCTGCGTTCTACTTTTCATGATCCAAACTATGCAACATCAGCTCTAATAAGGACTGTCAGTTTATTTACACGGACTAGCTAATACAAAACTAGCAATGCCCTTGCAAAACTATGAAGCATGGAAAAACATACAATAATGGTGTTATCACCTAAGAATTTTAGAACAAAAACTACACACATCTAGCTCCCCTTAAAAGTCACATAAGGGAACAACAATCTAGACTACTGATCCTGTCATAATTTCATCAAACAGGATGGGCAGTAACATAACAAATATTTGTATTCATTTTATTAATGCCAACAATGTTTAAAACCGTATTACTGAATAGCCAATTAAATGTCTCATTGCTATTTCACAGACAATTTAGACAGTCTAAAAGAAAATTGAGAAAAGGAGAGAGCAACATACATATTACCTAGCCTTAATTTGTAGAGGAGCGAGCCTCCTTACCCCATTTTGACAGTAGGAAACCCGAAACCGGTTTCACTTCTGTCAACACTATCAACCCCTATTTGTAGCAACTGGCCATAAACAAAGTTATAGGAGGTACATAGCACTTTTGAGGACGTAAAGAATATGAATACCCAAACCCCAATCCTTTTTAGCAAATGTACAAATGTAACATGAGGGCGAATGAATTCAAACTCAATCCCATTGGCTCAGCCCTAGTAAGCACCAAACTAAAAGCATTAGTGCTGTATATATGGCCAAGCTCACATATACAATTGTATTGTGGTATATTCATATGAGTACATAAAACTTGCTTTTGCCAACAAAAGAAATAAGAGCAACTCCTCCTTCTTTCCCTGCGCTGCCATCTTGTCTTTCAAAAAGTTTCAGATGTCAAAATGTCAAAGCAGAACTTGCTTTGGTAGCCCTGCCAGGCTTCTAAATATAGAACTGACTTTTAACTCTTCCCAGCTGTCCTATTCTGTGTGCGAATTTTCCATGCAGCTTTTCCTATTCAAAGTCACCCTGAAAACAGAAAGCTGACCCATTCCCCTGTTTGTCAGTTTAATAACTTCTGCTGGTTTTTTATACATATTTTCAATTATCAGCAGTGTGCAGTAGACTTGTCTAACAATATAGAAGTCAGCTATTTGTATTATATGTAAATGTATGCATTTACTGAAGCCTGAGGCACTTTAAAAGCTGCTTTGAATGGAAAAAATGCTATTTAAATAGTGAATTTTGCCCAATTTCGACTTTGATATTTTGGGCACTTAAAAATGAATATCCTATAATTGTTTTCTATAATAGTCATCCTCAAAATGTTCTCTAGATATCCCAGGAGTGAGAAATCAGAAATAATCATATACCGTTATAAAAATGAGTTTTTTACGCATGCGCAGAGTGAAATTCCATATGCAAATATCCTCATTATGCGGTACAACACAACTTACATTTAATTTTAATGCTAGGAGGTCACAGTATGTGTATTAAGCTTTATAAATATTACTAAACTGATTTAAAAGCACCTATTTTAAAAAAAATATATATAAAACATGATAATTCCACATGAAAAGCAAGCTGCATCTCTTGCCTATTATATTTAGACGCATTCATTCACAAACCTAAGCACAGAAACCTAACTTGAAACATGACAACTTTTTGCTCCACTTTTTAAAAGGACAATTATTTAACTTCAGAACCACGAATATGCTTATAAAAAAAGGCTTTAAGAAAGGAAATTCATACATTCAATGTTTTCCTGTTATCCAAAATAGAAACCTGATTTTGTAACTTTTAATACAGCAGTCTGAAATGCAGGATTTTATCCCGTGTTTAACTGACAAAATCCTGGCTGAGTCAACATTCCTGTCTCTCCATGGCCTACAAACAAAACAGGTGCTGCTAAGCGGCAGTTAAAACACTGCTGTTGTAAAACTTTTTTTAGTGTTGAAATGGAAGCACGGTGACTGTCTATTTAAAACTGAGGCATTTCAATGCATGTTCTATAATGTGTTTTAGTTCAACATCCAATTTACTCAGATGATGTGTTTGCCTGTTTATATCTAATACAATGTATCTAAGCAAAATGTTTTATAATTGTTTATTTATTACAAAAACACACAATTTAGTTTTTGAGGCCTATTTTATTCCAATTGAATGTAAATTCTAATTTCATTTTTTAAGCATTAGCAGTTTGTACATATGCATAGTTGCTTACTCTTATCAATTTAATAGTAACATGCAGTTATTTAGCATATCATATGGTTCATTTCTGGATTTTTATTTAATATTAATTAAATGACATTTTGCATAAAAGACTGATGACAGCAAAAAAACACAAACGCACACATTGAGCTCATTCCAGACATATAAAGAAGGGGTCATACACTCTTAATAGCCATTATTAAACAAATAACGCAATCGCTACTTACTTACAGAAGTATCACTAATGTGAAACCACGAACCACATAGACATTTAAACACATGATTAACCCACAGATCAACACTTAGGACAGAAACAAAGGACAGCCCACAGACTGTACTTAAATCAAACCATTTGTAAATACTAGTTGTAAGTCATATTTACAAGAAGCGCTTCTCAATAGTATTCCAAAAGACTGCAAAAAAAAAAACCAGCCCAACAAACTGTTTTATTTCCAAGAAGCCGAAATACACTCAATTCACTAGCTTTGTCTGGCAGAACACCAAAAAATCGCTCTGCATATCTCCTTTATAAACGTGCGCAGAAAAAGGATCCTGGTTTGTATTCTGTCCATATTTTAATTCCATGGAGATACAGAATCACAAAGTAAGAAATATTTTTTATACCTAAACCTATCTAGCTATTCCCTCAAGGGAGCCGGCTAATTTAGTTCACATCTCACTATGGTCCCTCCAAAAAGCAACACATTCTTCAATGTGTGCTTGAAACAGGCATGCCAAAAATAGTGCAAAATATGGAGTATTATGATCAAAGTAGCGCTTAAGGTACTCTTCGTACGTTGCGCCGTTCAAACAAAAACAAACAGAAAAATCTCCTCATTACCTGCATACATAAATTGCAATTTACATATCACATACATACTAATCAAAAGTTGGCCAACGCAAATCTAAGCCACAGTAAGTGTTACTAAAATACCTTACCAATCAAAGGCATCAAAAGCAACAGCAAGTGCCACAGAATGACTCTTACCAAACAAATGGTTTTCCAAATTCTAACTGCCAAGTTCTGAATGACCTTACGGTCTTTTTTAGTATACTCACGCCAAAAAGGTCCTCAGTCTGGAATGACATCATGTGGAGCATCAAAATCAGGAAGATCAGAAATATACTGGGCTGCAGTGACAGAGAATCCCCAGAATCTCCGTGCACAGAGTACCTCCTTAGTAGAATCCTGTATTGTCCTCCTCCGTTGATTTCTGTCTCCTGACAAGATCACTCCCTTAGATAGCCACTTCTCTGATGAGCCCCACGTTGGGCGCCATTTGTAGAAAAGAAGAAACCTTCTCAGGGGTCCCACTGATACTTGGTCCTTTTAAACCAACAAAGAAGAAATTGGCACAGAAGCTGAAATATAAAAGTAACATCTTTATTAACCTCAAATAGTTCAGACTACGTCACAGACGCCTTAGCAACTGAATGAGGCAGTCTGAGGAGTACAGAAAAGAGAGGTCTTATATATGCTTAGGGTTACATAGTCAGCATAAGACCAAGGGGCATTCCTGGCTCATGTAAGCATATAAAAGGACTAATATGGACATGCAAGATCTGCTTGCTCAACAAAGTGGGAGGAGAGTTACTTCTCCAAACAGCAGAAAAATTAGCCTGACAGTTCTTCAAGATGAGCAGGTGCATTCTACTAGCTAGGCTCTTCTGAGCATGTGCTAAGGTGGAAGATGCTAAATATAGTTTGTTTCTAGGCAGATTACAAGAGCAGTCAACACTGAGGGAGGACAGAGCACATGGCGAGCACGTGGCAGCACATGGCAACAAAATGGGTGCCAGAAATACAAAATGGCTTTCAGCTCATGCTAACAAATCTGTCCAATCTTTAACACCTTGCTTGGACTTATTAGTCCTTCCCAATTACAACATCGCCAGACTGGACAGACAATCCAACAGAAAAGGAGGAGGCATTGTCTGCATCTACCGATCCTCCCTTCTTGTCACAGAACTCTTGGCGGACTCCACCGAATCATGCGAATACCTCGCACTCTCCATTTGCAGCAACTCATTACACCTTTGCAGTTTGCACATTTTTTACCACCCTCCAGGTTCTAACGATACTTTCACCGATCACCTCTTGGAAATCATCACAACTAAGATCTCCTCCAATGCCACAGAGATCTTCATGGCTGATTTCAAACTACACTGGAATGACACTAAGGATCCCTACGTCAACGCCATCAAAGACCTCCTAACTGGCCAAGCCCTGACTAAAGCCTGCTCCCTGCCAACCCACTCAAAAGGGTCCATCCGTGACTGGATTATTTCCAAGGAATCCTCAGTCAAACTTATCTCCATAGACCCATGTGACTGGTCTGACCACCACTCTATCTCCTTCATTTTACCCGAATCCCATAAAACAAAGACACCGCAACCAGTGATTCGCAAACGCTGGACCAGAGGCACTAAAAACCTCGACCTTCTGAAACTTGAGGCTCGCTTAAACTAAAAAGAACACATATCAAAGACAGAAACACCTGGTTCACTGGTTCCCTCAACATGGAGAGGAGATCCCTACGGCAATCTGAAAGAATCTGGAGACAACACCCCTCTGCTGCGCATCTAAAACTTCTCCGCCCGGCGAGAAACGCCTACAACAAGCACATCCTGAATTCCAAGGAAGAATATTTCAGATCAGAACTTGGGAACGCCAAGAATAGACCCCGCAAACCCTTTGAACTGGTCAAACTCAAATCTAATAAACTTACTAAAACAACGAAAGAATTCTCCTTCTTCGTGGATAAAATCATGGCATTAGGAATTGAACTCAGTACCACCACCTACTCTCAACCCCTTCCTGACCTACCCCCCATTTCCACACCACCCCCCCTGGCCTCACCTAAAAACCATGCCCGCTGGACTGACTTTGAATACTATAACGAAGGCTCGATCTCCAAAATCTTCTCTACCCTAAACCCGAATAGCCACTTTAATGACCCATTTCCCGCCAACTGCCTCGCTGCCGCCTCCCAATCCATTGTTCCTTTCTGGACTGCAAAAATCAACGCCTCTCTCCAGCAGTGCTCGATTTCGTACCCTTTAAAAGACGGCCAAGTCCTCCCTATTTTGAAAAAAAACATCACTGGATCCAACCTCCCCTGACAATTTTGGACCTATCTCCAATATCCCGCTATTAGCCAAAGTATTGGAGAAATGTTTACAACAGCAACTAAGTCAGCACATCAACAACTTCCACCTACTTGACGACTTCCAATCTGGATTCAGGCCAGGGCACAGCACTGAAACAACTATGCTCCACATCGTGGACGAAGCCCTCCAAGCCCTGGACCAAGGAAAACTTGCCTTCTAATCCTCCTTGATCTATCCTTCGCCTTCGATATGGTCAACCATGAAAAACTACTCGAACGCCTCAAATTCAGGATGGGTCTGGATGGCGTGGTCCTAGAATGGTTCATATCCTTCCACCACAAGCGCTCTCAGATTCCTCATCAATGGCAGCCTATCAGCTCCCACCCCGGTCACGGTTGGTGTCCCCCAAGGTTCAACCCTGTCCCCCACCCTCTTTGATCTTTACTTAGAGCCACTCACCGAGGTTCTTCGTACCGCCAAAATCTCCTACCACATGTATGTGGAAAATACCCAAATATACATCAATATCTCTTCGCTCGAAGAGATACTCTTCCCTGAATGAGACCCTGAAACTGACCGTCCAATGGCTAGCCGATGACCAACTCAAACTCAACGCAAAGAAACATGAATTTCTCCTAATCTCCCCTTCAAAAGCCAACCGGGAGATCCAGGTATGGATTAAGGCCATCACAGCCCTGAACTGCCCGCCGACCATCGTGGACTCGGCCAAATCCCTGGGCATAATCCTCGACTGTAACCTGAACATGCTAGACCACATTAACTCAATGGCTAAAGCAGCCAGATTCCACCTGAGCTACCTATGGAAGCTAAAACCTTTCATCGAGGCTATTGACCTAAAAATGGCAGTACAAGCGCGAGTCTTCTCTAGACTGGAATATGGTTATTCCACCCTCACAGGACTACCCAAGATCTCCTTAGCACCTCTAAACGCCTGCCTCAGCGGGGCAGCCAGACTACTACATCTCCCCACACATAAAAACCCTGAACTGGCTCCCTCTAGAGGCCAGAATTCAGTTGAAACTTACCTGCATTACACACAAGGCTCTATACACAAACTCCCCTGCTTATCTGGCACAGAAACTAGTGGTACCGGGAGGATGCACGAACTCCAGGTCCGCTAGAAACCTCTTACTCCAACCAGCCTTCTTTCAGAAAAAACCTACAATAAGGCGTTCACTGGAGCAGCACCAAGAATTTGGAACTCTTTCCCACCTGACATCAGAAGAATCCCTTCTCTAGCACATTTCAAGAAGGAGGCCAAAACCTTCCTGGTGGGTAAATTACTCATCTAATTACCTGCTCTCAACCACCACATTGTGCCTGATGAATCTGAGGCTACCGCTCCTTCCCATGATCACCAATTCTCCCCACCGAGAATATATGGAACCATTGCTCTCTTTTACTGACTCTAACTGTATTTGTAACCTTACACCTTTTTCCCTATGTTCTGAGTATCCCGGCCCCTCACCATCCTTTTGATTGTTTGATTTTATATATCTCTGCACTTTAAACTTCTTGTCTGTCCACCACTGTATACCTTGTAAAGCTCTCTGATACCCTCACGGGTCAAGTTTGCGCTCTATAAAACACAAAAATAAAATAAATAATTCATCCTCATCCCTGTTTTGATAAAACGGTTAATAATGCTATATTATCCATATTGGTTCTAAGACGCAGGGTTTGAGCTTAAGAGCAGTGGTTCTTAACTTTTTGACTTCTGTGGACTCTCACTTAATCATTATTGGATTGTGGGGACCCTCATTGAATCATTAGAGTCCAGGAACCCCCACTGTCATTATTGGGATCCAGGGACACCTGCCTAAGCAATTTCTCTGATTTGAACTACAAAACAGTACACGAAACTACAGAAATAAGCTTTCATTAAACAAATACACAAATTACGTGTTATTTAATTCACAATTATAAAAAAATTAATATTAACATTTTAATAAGTAGGTTGAAGATTTTCTCAATTCAGTTGAGACCACCCATCGTCCATGCTGCATTCTGTTTGGTGCACTTGCACTGCTCCCACGAATCAATGTAAGGATACCAACTTAATTTTTAGCCTCCAATTTCAAATTCCTTCATATTTCCAGAATATTAAAAAAAAATGTTTTGTTTCTTCATTTATATATTGTTTGTTAATCTGTTGATAATATTAAATGTTCTAAGCAGCTGCTGAACCCCTGAGTAGGCGTTGCGGATGTCTAGGGTCCGCAGGCATCTGGGCCACAGATTAAGAGCCACTGCATCTGTATGAAAAAGAAGGTGGTTGTACATTGCTTAAAAATGCCTCCCTACATAAATGTTTTCCTGATAGAAGGGAAACCTTCCTCATTCGTATTTGTGTCCAAATCATCTTAGAGCTGAGCCTCTTTTATTTTCACTGTTTTACTTGTCCAGTACCTTCGTTTAAGCTTTTTAATTTGATGTTCCTGTTTTTTTATAGGCTTTTTTAACCTTGGTCTGATATAGAGAGAGCCCCTGCCTTTACTCTTCACTGCTGCACTGCCTTTTTTTCTCAAAATTCTTTTTATTGCGCATTTTCAACGTCACAGACACAATCACTTACAATAAAGTATTTTGCATTGTCCAACGCTCCTGAGAAAGCCATTATACAATTCCATTTGATTTACCGTCTGGCCTTAAACCTGCACATTGACATATGGTGTAGAGCTCGCTTATCCAATATTGTGCATATCAACTCAAGAAAACTCCCTCACCCCCCTTCCAATCCCAGCCTAACCCAACCGCCACCCGTCATCCGTGACCTGCACTGCCTTTTACCTCCAAAACCAAAAGTGCCTCATTCACCTCACAGCTCAGTTTCTGGTCACCAGCTAAGTCTAGCAAACCTTGAGTAGCAGGAGAGTGGAGGATCTGTTAACAATGCACATCCAGAATTGCTTGCAGTAATTGCACACCACAATGGATGTGGCCCAAAACTCACCCATGCTAGGCTGTAATATGTTTGTAGTTATTCCCTATCAGTATACGAACACACAGCTTAGAAAAGACAAAAATGGAGCATTCAATCCTAAAACTTTGGGTACTTGGTTACCTGTAGACAATTGAAATGATAACTGTTTTTCAAGTAACTGGGCCTTTTCTCTTGATAGATGACTCAGAAAGACATTACATTTGTAGCTGATTTCCTGACTGAACACTTTAATGAGGTAAGACAGAATTTCCTAAGTCTTGTTTTACACGGCCTTTTTATTTATCTATCTGAATTAAGTAATTAATTTATAAATTAATAGTTCTCATATTTAGGATGGATAATACTAATAGAAAAGGCCGTATTAACCACAATCTATGGCTTACTGTTTTGCATTTTTCATTTACATAAGTATTATCCAGTACTTGGGGAACTGTAGTAATCACCCTAAACACAGTTGCTTGGATTTATGGATATAAATATAATTCTGCTTTTTGCTGCACAAACCAACTATGAAGGTAAAAAAGTAATTCACATTTTGGGACAGTTTTAAGTGTGACTGGATGCATCTTGCAGCCCACATAGAAGTAGTTGCTAATATTCCTGACACCAAAAAGTTCTTTCACAGCCTCAGACTTTGGCATCGAGAACTTAAAGTAGGGTTGTGATATGCCAAGTGCTGTGCATCTTTTTCATTTGGTCTTTGATATTTCTGGGTGTATAGTGCTTTACTAAAATTCAGTTCTTGTATTACGTTCTTACGTGACCGTGTCGCCTGTGCTTAGTTGTGTTTCTTTGAAGCTATTCAATTTTGAATATTTTTTTTAGTTATTGACAAAGGCTTCTTCAATGGTCCACTGTCACAAGAGAGCTAACTTCCTTAATCTGATTGTTTTACTCTTGGGAAGTAAAGTGGCCAGGCTTGCTGGAATAAACTGCCAGCCTTTAAAAGAAACAATAAGGACTTTTTGTTATATACATTGAGTGGAAACGAAAGTGATATTAAGCATTCGGTGTGTGTGTTTTTTTCCCAGGCACCTGATCTTTATGATCAGAAAGGAAAATATTTCAACGTTGAAAGAGTTGGTCAGGTGAGTTTTATATATTTTTTTTAGTGTTGGTGACTGCATTAATCTTCATGACTGAAAAGGACTGTAGTGCTAATATTGCCATTTGCTAAGTGATGGAAGCTCACTTTCTGATCCTATCATGTTGGATTCTGAGAGGTGTTCCCACTGTAGTAAAAATCAGCTTGTAAAAACTAGAAAAAACTCCTAAAGATGCTACATCAATACCTTAATTCCGATGTGGTTAATACAAAATAGTTGCTGATCACAAAACACTATTCTTTAGATTCCACAGTGCATAGTTAAAGCAGAAGTGTTATCGTGTGGCACACTCCTACCTCCTCTACAGCACGTTTCTCATTGTTCCTCATACATTTGTTAAATCTTTTCAGGCTCAGGACAAAAGATATTAGAATAGCAAACCCTTTCTTTATATTTGTGTACCTGGTTGGATGTTGATGTAAAACGATTAGTTCACTAAAATCCTATAAATCATATAATCTGTATATAGAGGTGTCATCCTAGGCTAAAGAACCAAGAACTTATTTAAATACTGTCTAACCCTACTTATTCAAAGGGGCAAACAATAATTTAGCAGCACGTGGACTGCCTGGGGTATATGTGCCATTTAACTTAGTTTATATCGCTCTCCGATCACTCTTCTTCTCCTTGCAGTGGGCCATTTCCTTCAATCATGATTGATCACTCTCTGATTCAACATTTACTTAGCATGTTTGTGGAAACTGTATTTAGTTAGACAATTGTTAGTTACCAAATATAAGTTGACAACACCCAGCTGCAGTCGACTACTCTGGCAAGAGGCCATAATCCAGTGGCAGACTGCCTGTTGCGTAATCAAGAGTGAGTGAATGTAAAGTATGTGCTTAAATGCAGAAATAACTAATAACCTCCAAATATATCCAACTTTCGACCAATATCATTGTTACCTATTTGTTCGAAGGTTTTGGAAAAGCATGTTAATAACCAGCTATCTAAATTTGTTAATGACAATAATCAGTTACATTTCTCACAGTCTGGCTTTAGGAAAGGACACTCTACGGAGTCAACCTTACTAGGGGTCACTGAGGCCATCCGAAAGGAATTAGATGGAGGGGGCACGGCGGCACTCATTCTCCTAGATTTGAGTGCCGCCTTTGACACCATCTCCCACCAGACTTTGATCCGCGTGTTGGAGGATATAGGAATACAAGGGAATGCCCGGAGATGGCTGGAACAATTTTTGGTACACCGTACTTTCCAAGTCTTCTCTAAAAATAACTCCTCTGCCACTCATAAATCTCTGTATGGGGTACCTCAGGGTTCCATATTGAGCCCACTTTTATTTAATATTTACGTTACCCCATTAGCTAAGGTTGCGGAAAAAATGGGTCTTATTATTTATTCCTATGCGGATGACACGCAATTAGTGTTCTCCCTAGCTTCCACAGACCAATCTGATTCCTCCCCCCTTCGCGCTGGACTTTTGAAAATGGCTAATTGGCTCCATGACAATAAATTAAAACTGAATGCTGGAAAAACAGAACTTCTTATTTTTGCCAATCAGAAGAATTTATGGGGCCCTATTCATTGGCCAGTCGAAATGGGCCCGTCCCCGGTTGCGGTCCAATCTGCCCGTAATTTAGGCATAATTATTGACAACAAATTATCACTGTGTGCCCATGTTACAAAAACGGCCGCAACTTGCTTTGCCATCCTTAAATGGTTAAGGAAAATCCTATGGCAACTGCCTGATGGGGCACAACGGACTGTAATGCAGGCCTTAATAGGGTCTCGATTGGACTATGGAAACATCCTCCTCCTAGGAGCCAATAAAGGCACTATTAACCGTCTGCAGATTGTACAGAATGCCGCAACGAGGGTGCTTCTTCATCTTCCAGGGCGTTCTAGTATATCTGAGCATTTGAAGAAATTGCATTGGCTAAAAATCACCAACAGAGTGAAATTTAAAGCACTCTGTTTTATGTTCAGGATCAGCATGAATGAGGCTCCCTCCTATTTGTGTAGATTGGCTCAGAAATAAACACCATCATGCGCTCTTCGAACCTTGACACAAGCTAAATTTGTGGTTCCTCGAGTTAAGCGAGCACGCATGGGCGGCCGCTCTTTTTCCTATTTAGCTCCCGTCCTATGGAACGCCCTTCCCCTTAATTTGCGGTTGGAATCTAATTACCTCAAATTTCGCAGGGGAGTGAAATCCTGGCTTTTTGATCAGTAGCTCTTCCCTCTTTTTAAGTTTCAGTTCCCATAATTAAATCCAAGGCGCCGGGAAACCCTCTGGGTAGCTGTTGCGCCATATAAATGCACAAAATAAATAACAAATAAATAAAATATGCAGTTGTACTAATTTCATTCTCACTTTTTTAGCAGCGCTCAAACAAACTTTAACCAAGTGTTATTTTATGGATCCGAGCACTAGCAGTCGGAAATTCCTTCATTTTTGATTATACATTTTAGATGATCTTTCTCTGATGACCCATAATGATGAATGTCTCCTGCCAAGTATCGCATTCAAACTTGGTACGTGACAGCTGTTATTTGAGTGAATTCCTAGTCGCTCAGCATATCGGGGGGACACAATTCTTTTCTGTAATAAGAGCTACATATGTTCATTGGAGATCATCCCTACTTACTAATTTTCTTAGTGGTGTAAAAGCAACCACATCAGAGAAGATTACATTAGTAGGCACCCCATGCAAGATTATCAGCAGTAATGTAAAAACACTTTATCAGTTTGGAATGCCTCTAAAAGGGTAACATATCTCAACCATAGCTGAGGGGCACTTGACACCAAGGTCATAATAGGTGTAATAATCCTACCCATCACTGTATGATTTATCACTCCAATATAAGCATTAAATATATTTTGGAAACGCAACCACTTTTTTCTAAATATAAGCTAATGAGCTCTGAAAATACATACATTTTCAGCTCAAATACGCACTTAGCTGAAAGAGATGTCTAGCTGCAGATTCCTTACCTTAGAATTATCCCCAGGCGCCAGACTGGATCCGGAAATCTTTCTACAGCAGTACCTCTGGGCGTGGATAGAGGGCGCCAAGCGACTCCATAACTACGCCGTCCACAGGATGGGACTTTGTTAGTCCAAATAAGCCCTCCCCTGATGTGCTGACGTCAGTGTCTTCTTTTCCATGCCGATCCGGAAGGTAGTACTGCTGGCCATTTTTGGCCTCTCTCGACACGGTCTATGACAGTGTTCTTTTTTCTGGATATATTCGAGGTCCTGTGTTCTGCAATGTCGAGCCCTCATCCTGCTAGCATGTGGTGTCTAGGTGCCCACTGTTACTGCTCGTGTCTTCAGCTTCAGTCATCGGTGTTGGAGGAGAGCTGCATGATGCTAGTGGCGACACAGTGTGGTGTAGTTCCTATATTCCCAATAGTCTCTGCGCATTGGAATAACATATCCTATAGTTGTGACGTAGGACTGAGGTTTATTAGGTCTCTATCAAATATATTAGACTTAATTGTGAGTAGCAGCTAGCTCAGAGGTCACTAGAAACTTTCTCGAATTCACAAGAAGGGATTCGTTTCTGAAATCGCATAAACAAGATAAAACTGATCATCAGAGTCGTGGAAACAATAGATAGATATTTCACTCAGTCAATCGTTCATGCTTCGTTTCACCAGAGGTGCAGAGAAATAGAGAGACAGGCTTTTTCAATAAAAGGTATTTATTGAACAGTCTTGTTTCTCAAGCATAAGAAATGAACTGCTACAATCGTAAAACCGGTTATAAAATATAATGTATACGGTATAAAAAGTAGAATAAAATAATACTGTAAGAGCATTGTATGGTTACTAAACCATAGATAAATACATACATAAATAACAGAGGCTAAAAGTACTCAACTGGTGCTTCTACAATACGCCTATCCCGGTGTACCTAACCTAAGCTTAGTACGAGGGAAGAAGTAAGTGAGGTGTAGCATAAATGTAGTATTCTTTTGCCAAGAATCTGTCCAAGATTTCTCTTGGGGTCCAATCCGCTCCGTACCTCAGTTTAGAATGGAGAAGGTCAGTCTTGGGACTCGATTCCCTAACTACCCCCAAGGGTAGCTTGGAAACACTGGAGCTGGATTTCTCGGCAGGAGAAAAGACAGCGTCTCTTTCAGTTCGTATGCTAGAGGGTCAGCTTCCTTCGGCACTTGCTGTAGCAGGATGCGTCGGGCAAGTAGATAGTCGAACTGCTCCAAAGCACTGTGTGTTTGCTAAGGCAAGTGTTGGCATATTTATACCTTGAAGTTGCCGAGTTTGACGTAAAGGTGGACATAAAAACATCATCAAAGAGTCTCAGTTCTTTGAATACTCCATGAGTTCTTGGACAAGTCAGTTCTCGAGCAAGGGGAAGTCCCTAGCTGCTGAAGCCAAGTTTTCCAAGAAATCGTTGTAGATTTTTGGAACTAGTGGAAGTAGCCCTGCCGTATTTGGACTGTATGAGCTATGTCTAAATATGGTTATGATTCTTATGCCTATATAAGGACATAGTGATTTATACCTATAGAAGGGCATGAGTCGGGAAATTTACAATAGTTTCCTAAAATGGTTTACAACACCCACTCCACGCTATAATGGTCATCTAAGAGTAAATACTAAAACATAGAAGCCACAGTATGTGCTTTTACAATATCACCCAAAAAAATACATGAAATGTATTTTTTTTAAATGGCCGTACACAAAAATGAGCATTTGTACAGTATGCATCTAAAAGCAATGATATCATGGTAAGCATATGATATGATATTAGAAATGCTAACCAAATGAATCACGAAATTTGCATTTATGATTTTATTTATGTATTTATTTATTTATTAAGCTTATTGAGCGCGACAGCTACCCAAAAAGGGTTTCCCGGCGCTAGCAAGATACTGAACCAAGAGGGTAGAAGAAAATGTCAGTAGATAGACAGAGGCAAGTTACTGGTTGAAAAGCCAGGTCTTAGTGGCTTCCCGAAACTGAGCATAGCGAGTTTCCTTACGAAGAGATTGCGGGAGGGAGTTCCAGAGCTTGGAGCCTAAAAAGGAGAAGGATCTCCCTCCCATCCTCGCTCTGCGTATTTTGGGGACACAAAAAAGGCCTTGCGTGGAGGATCTCAGGCATCTAGTCGGCGTGTAGGTTTGCACGAGGGTTTGGAGGTATTTGGGGGCATTGCCCCATTTTATTCTATGCACGAGGCTAAGCGTTTTAAATTTGACCCTATTGTCAATTCTTAACCAGTGGAGCGCCTTTAGGTGACCGGTCATACGTTCCCTCCTATGGCATTTGCATAACAATCTGGCTGCAGCATTTTGCACCAGTTGGAGACGACGCATGACTGCTTGTGGTGCCCCTAAATAGAGGACATTACCATAGTCTAAACGGGAGGTAATTAATGCGTTAACCACAGTCTTTTGTGTGTCGTCCGGGAGCATCCAAATGATTTTTCTGAGCCATCTCAGAATTGTAAAGCAGGTGGCAGTAAGATTGTTGACTTGGGGCTCCATAGTTAGGCCATTGTCAATGGTGATGCCAAGATTTTGGACTTGTTGCGACGGGGTAGGTAAAGGGCCCATTTCGGATGGCCAGTGTCTAGGATTCCAGAGGTTTTGGTGTGGACCCACTATTAAGACCTCAGTCTTGCTGCCGTTAAGTTTTAGCATATTAGTGCTCATCCAGGTGGCGTTTTTCCTAAGGCCCGTCTGTAGGAGGTAGGGGGAGTCATGGTTGCTATTTGAGAGGGAGAAAACGATTTGTGAGTCGTCGGCGTATGTAAACATATTAAGACCAACTGCTTCGGTGATCTGGGCGAGCGGGGTTACGTAAAGGTTAAAAAGCAGGAGGCTTAACACCGAGCCTTGTGGCACTCCATAGGGGGAGAGATGGACATTAGATGACGCAGTGCAAGAAGAGATTTGAAATGTCCTTAGTGACAGAAAAGATGCAATCCAATCCAGTGCATTTCCTTTAATGCCCATGTTGGAAAGTGCGTCAAGCAGTATATTGTATGAAATGGTGTCGAACGCTGCGCTGAGGTCGAGTAAAATCAGCGCAGCAGAGTCACCTTTATCGACCAGATGGTGGAGGTTTTCCATCACTCCGAGCAGAGTATTCTCTGTCGAGAATCCCGGACGGAAACCCGATTGAGAGGGGTGCAGGATATCATTAACCTCTGCAAACCTTGCGAGGTGTTCGTGGACATGTTTCTCCAAAATTTTTGAAAAAACGGGCAGGAAAGATATTGGGCGGAAGTTTGCCAAGACTTTCGGGTCAGCCAATGGTTTCTTGAGAAGAGGTGAAACCATGGCATGTTTCCAGGGTGCCGGGACCTTAGCAGTGGAGAGAGATAAATTGAGAGTTTGACATATCACGGCAAGTAGAGGGGTGTCCAGGAGTCTGAGTATTGAGATCAGGAGGGGGTCGGCAGGCGAACCAGATTTAACTTTCCCTAGTATGTCTCGCAAACCCTGAACGTCGATCCCAGGCCATGATGTTAGGGGCTTGTAGGACAGATGTGGTTGAGGGGAGATTTCCTCTATGTTGGGGCAGGGGTCCTGCACACTCTTTGTTTGAACCAGGTGCTGTTTCAATATATCCTGGTAGATTGTCTCAATCTTCGTTGTGAAGTATTTCGCCAGTTCTTCACATTGGACACTGTTCAGAGGAAGAGGTTTCGCCGATGTATTAGAGCCTGCTAACTCTTTTACAAGGTTAAAAAGAGTTTTAGACTTGTTTGTAGCTTCAGAGATAGATTTGGCTACATAATTGGCTCTTGCCGTGTTACAGGCTCTATGATAAAGCTTGAGCTCGTTTCTGTAGCTCGAGCTGGCTTCCGGGGAATAATCTTTCCTCCAGAGGCGTTCTAACCGTTTGCATTTGGATTTAGCAATCTTCAGTTTCTCATTATACCATAAGGCTGGGGGATTGTGACGAGTGGATTTTTTGTGAGGAAGGGGTAAGCAGATTTCTAGGGCATCTTGGAGCCATTTTATTCGTTTTGGTGGCTACAATCTCTATGTCTTCGGTGTCAAATATTTCGTCCAGAGGGGTAGTAGTAAGGACGGACGCGAAGTTGTTAATTTCCAGTTTCTAGTGGGAAACTTACTTGTCACACTTGGGGGTTAGAAGTTGTTTGATCGTCAATGCTGAATTTAATTAAAAAGTGGTCTGACCAGCCAAGGGGCAAGGCGGGCTGACAGTGTAACAGGGGAAAGCTGGAGAAGATAGGATCCAAGAGGTGTCCCCTTTTGTGTGTTGGGCCAGAGTTCCATAGGGTGAGATTCATGGCGGACAGGTCATGAATTAAGTTTTTTCCTGGTTTATTTGTTGGATCTTCAAAATGAACGTTCAGGTCGCCTAAGATAGATAGGTTGTTGTAATTTACCCATACTGAAGTGATCCAGTCCACTAGTTGGGAGACCCATGGTTGTACAGGGCCAGGAGGACGGTATATCAAGAGCCCCGTGAAGGTTAAATTGGGGTGGAGTTGGAGTTTAAAAAGGGCCATCTCGCAGGTGGTTAGGGAAATGGGTTCGAGAGTGCATTGCAGCGATTTTTTGAAGATGACTGCTATACCACCACCGGTTCTAGTTGTTCGGTCTTTCCTGATGATGGCATAGTTTGAAGGTAAGGCTTCTGCAATGTCTGGGCCTGAGCTAGCGTGGAGCCACGTCTCAGTGAGGAAGAGGGCGTCTAGTGAGTCGTCGGAGAGGAGGTCAAATATGTCTCTTTTTTGCTAGCTGAGTGACCTGCAGTTCAGGCTGCCAAGAAACCAAGTGTGTGCTGGATTTCGGCCATTTGAACCCCGACGACAAAGCTGCGGGACGTCGAGTTGAAAGTTTCATAGACACGTAATGGACTGAGGAATTTTTTCTTCCTTCATTTTTTTTTTCTTACTCTACAAGTTACATGTGCTTTGACACTATACACCCCTGTTGGGTTTTGAAATTGTTATGGTTACTAATTCGGATTTACTCCCAATTATCCAGTTTGGCAACTTTTTGAACTTGTTTCTGTCTCATTCGAACTTGAACTCTGCGTTCTGAAAATTGGCCCTGCTATTGTGCGTTCTCCGATCAAGGGAGAGTGCAGTGAGCGCTGGGCCTTGTTTTTTTTTGTTGTTTTTTTTTATTTGTTAGAGTTTTATATAGCGCAAACTATACCTGACCCGAATCAGGTATCAGAGCGCTTTACATAGCACCAGTTACGTTACATGAGGACACACATTCATTTTTGTTAGGCATGGGACAGGCGCACATTGCTATGTTAGCATAGGCTTATTAGAAGTTTAAACGCCATTTTACCTTTTTGCTGCTTTTGCGCACGGCACATAACTGTTGTTGTAAGTTAGGCTGTGTGAAATGCTTCACATGAGAATGGCTTGTTTTCAGCATCCCTACACTTACATCATTCCTCTAGTCTGCACACTGAGTGCTAATGCCTCCATGGTTATCATAACAAGGTAGCTGTTGTTCGAGCTGATCGTCTCACGTTTTTGCCATAACATACATGCAGCTGCAGCCAATGTGAGTCTGGCGCCTTTAATATTGCACTGTAAGCATGATTTCAGGCACTTGGAAGAATCCCATTTTTCCAGAGAGAAAGAGAGCTTTTGCAGATCCTGATGTGATCCATTCCTGCTGATCTTGGAGGTATGGGGTCCCCCAAACAAGCCTAAGAGACCTTCTATATTTTATAACACATAGGTCCTACCTAGGGAGGGTAATTTACTAGGCACTATAGGACCTGTTTTCACCATCATTGTAATATGATTTCTCTTTTTGTGTTTTATGGCATTGTAACAATGCTGATCATATTATTTCTAATCATATGTCTGCTTATGTTAGCAAAAATATGCATCTTGGAGCGCTTAGTTGAAATAAATATTTCAATGTATCCCTGTCTCTTTTTACTCCTGTTGTGGACTAGTATGAGAGTATAATGAAAGAGTGTTCTTGCTTCCCACTATTCCAGAATATAACCGAAGTCGCATGTTCTGGGTTGTCTAATCATTGGCTCCTTTGCTATCGGACGAAGAGCTAATGTGACACTGATGCTAGCTGGTTAGGGATTCTAGGTATTAAGGTGAGTTTTTGGTACACCACAATTCACTGATGTCCTGGGTCTCTGTGGACAGTTCTGTGTTTGAGCAGGATCCTTGCAACATGATATCAAGATAGATATTGCTAATGCTATCCCACCTAGAACAGAGTGACGTTTACTCACTCCTGCAGCCACCCAAACAACCTGTCCCACCAACCTTTTTCTACATCCTGCTTGAAATCTTTAGCTATTGAATTAGAATTATCTGAAAGATTAAAGCAACACATTCCCTCAAAGTCTGAACATCCATGATCATGTTTTAACAGTAAATAATCAATTATGTTTTGTAATATAGCTTTTCTTGCCCCTCGCACATTTAATAATAATTTTGCTAAAGCAACTGATGTATGATTACTATTTTTCACCATCAAACATGCTAATTCACTAACCCTAGAATTGTAAATTGTGAGACCTGGAATTCCTACTATTGAAGCAGCTTAACTAATATATTCAGGTTTGGATAATAAATGAATTTCAGAATCACAATGTTCACTGAGTTGAACAGCTTCTCTGGTATTCCGAACATGTGATGATGGATCTAATAGGAACATCATGAGGCCTAATCTAGTAAAGGCACACAATCCACCTGTGATATTTGCAGGGATATATGTATATGTAACATTACCTCATGAGAATAACCACCCTACAGGCAATTTGACATGCCTGAAATGACTGGCAGCAGATACAAAATTTTTACACATCATGTGGTTTAGCACATTTTGCATATACTTTCATTTCTGTTTCTGCATAGAGTTTGTTGTTCCCACTTCATGCGCATTTCACTTCCTTCAAGTCGTATTTGAGCAACTTTACCAATGGTAACAGGGTCACAACTCGAATTATAGCAAATGTCGCCCTCGGAGATATTGAACATTATCAGTTGTGTTCAATTTTTCCAATCATCATCAGTAGTTTCTGTACAAAATTGTCAAATCTCATAAGGTAGCAAGTGAGTTTTTACATCCTGTTCCTCCACTGCCTCGTCTTCATTTGTGACATTGAATGTCTGCAACAGCACATCAACAGGGGTAGGTATAGCTACGAGACACGTGGAAATAATATCCATGGTGCTTTTCATGTTTGTCATGCAAAAGTACGACCTGTTGAGGACTGTCTGTGCAAGATAGGACCACACATTGTCAGGCCGAGTCAGCAGTGCTGTTGGTTTGTACGGTCGGCTGGCCACTTCGGAGTAAAGGGCAACCAGGTCCCTCCCGGCCCCACGCGAACACGACCACACACACTCCAGACGAGCACAAGCAGAGCACAGACATGCCATGCTGTGATCTAAAAAAACAGAGAACAAATAGGTATTATTCATTCTCGCAAGTAACATTTATCAGCAGGCGCATGTTCGTTTTCCTGCCCTGACTTCATGACTAACAGGAAGTTGTCCTTTCCTGTTGCAATAACCTCTGCCGGTTCAGTGGGACCATTTGGAGATTCTACTCACACTTTGGCTCCTGGAGTCTTGTCAGTAGAGTTAAACCCTCCTTCCCCATGCATGGTGAGAAGGGCTGGGGCAGTCCCCTTCTTGACTATCCCTCTGTATACTGGCCTGATCACTATTTGAGCAACTCTGTCTCCAGATTGTATTATCAAATCAGCGTCTCCACTATTAAGTAGGATGACCTTGATTTCACCTTGATAGTCTTCATCAATGTAAATTAAAAAATTGATGTAAATTGATACTTGTATAGCGCACTACTCACCTGCAAGGGTCTAAAGGCGCTTGTACGAATACCGCTGTGGAACCCATCCTGGCTTTCTCTGTGAGGCGTCCACTCCTGGGCACCCCCAGGGTGAAGGCCAGGCATCCTTAGCGTTGTGGGGGCCGTTGTGGAGATTAAGCAAGCTATTGCCCAGAGTTGCAGAGTGGGACTCCATGATTGGAATAGGCACCGAGGCGAGAATTATCAGGTCCGTGGAATTTTGAGCCCAAGACCCGCCGAGGCGGGGAATTGAACCCTGGTCCCGGGCTAGACCTCTGCATCAGGGTCTGCCGCTCTAAGCATTGAGCACATGAATGCCCTTTAGAGCCAATCCAGATCGAGGGGCAATCAAGCCAAAGTGCTCTGGGCGAATCTGGATTCCCACTTATGTCTCAATAAGTACTGGATCCCTTGGTTTGAGTCTATACAGTTTCATAGCATGAAGATCAAGATCTGCAGGCTCCGGTGTCGCCCTAAACGGAGCCAAAGCTCCAGGAGCTGTCTTCCAGTAGAGAATGGTATTGGTGGCTACATGAAGCTGAATCTGCAATGCTGGGGTTAGTATTCGCATCAATGGGGTGTCTGCATTTGCTAAGGGTCTATTATTCAGTATTTGCAGTGCTTCATTTAAATGATCTCTCCAATTTTTTCAATGACCCATTAGACAACTTTCTCAATTGATCTTTCAACAATCCATTCATGGGCTCAATCAGACCCGCAGCCTCTGGGTAATACGGAATATGAAAGACCCACTCAATGTTTTGTTGTACACAATAATCCTGCACCAATTTGCCTTTGAAATGAGACCCATTGACACTTTGAATCTGTTATGGATTTCCATAATACAAAATCAGCATGTCTAAAGTTTTCAATGTGTTCAACTAAGTAGCACATTTACATGGAAATGCTATCAAATATCCAGAGTATGTGTCTACAGCTGTGCACACATATTGCCTTCCTCGACTATTTGGCAGGGGTCCAATGTAATCAATCTGCCAGACCTGTAATGGTAATTTTCCTCTGCCTAACTGGCGGCTCACTATCAATGGGACTGGTTTATGTCTGGTATGCTAGCAAACAGGACATTGTAAGATCGCAGCTGTAATCAGATCTAGGGGAATGTGTATCCCTTTATGTTCGAGGCATGTGGGCTGCTGAATTCATATCTGTGCATAGATCGCCGCCTAGTGTTGGGTCCGGATGATTGCACATTGTTGTCCTGGAAGAGTCTTCGAAGTATCACGAGATAGGTGGCTCCTCCCCTGGACTACAGTACGCATGGACATCGTCTCCATCTTCAGATTGTTTTTTTCCGCCATTCGGTTCGGATGTACTTTCGTTGCTCGGAGTTCGGAAATAGATTAATAACTTTCTAAAGGCCTTCGGGGCGTCGGTATTGTTCTTCGATCTGTGCCAACAACCAAGGCCAATCGTCGAAGGAACGAAGTCCATTCAAGAGATGCCCCAACTGTAACTCTAAATACCCACACATTGATAAACACCCAGTCTGTAAAAAGTGTTTATTTCCAGAACACAACAAAGCCGACTGCTTAGCTTGTGCTCAATTTCGATCAAAAAAGACACTTCGGGTTTGACGAGCAGCGAGACAGACGATGCAGAAGTCGGGGCCTGAGCCAGAGAACATCTTTGAAGACGACGAAGAGGTCGTCGAGCCTGAAGACTGATCAGCAGTCGGAGCAGGGGTCGGAACATGACTCCAACTACTACGTCGACGACTAAGAAGACATCATTGAGTTAGAGGCTGACGATCCAAACTTCGGAGCCGTCGAGGACGACTCCGGCGAGGACACTGGGCCAACCGTAAGTACGGAGCCCAATATATTTACAGGTTCAAATCCAGAGGCTCGGGTCGAGGCATCGCCGGAAGGTCTTAGCCAAGATCAGAACAGCGATTCTATAGCCCTGCGGTTAAGCCCGGCTAAGAATATAATACAAGAGCCATCGGTGCGACATCACCAAACTTTGGGAAAATCGAAACCGAAAGTGATAGAACCTAAACAGAAACTAATAGAAATCCCATTCTTCGGACCGAAAAGAAGGGATCCGTCTAAGCCGACCAAACAAAAACAGGTCGTCGACCCGTCGAGGTCGCATGCAAGGGTTGTCGAGCCGAGAGCCACTACACCCATGTCCACGTTTAAGCTGAAGGCCGTCAAGCCGACGACCACGACGTCGACGCCAAGCAACACAAACAAAGGACTCGAACGGACAATAGTTGTCGATCCGAAACTACAGGTCGAACAACCGAAGCAAGTGCACATGAAGACACTCAGGCCAAGAACGAGGATCGAGCCGAAAGGCTCCATCGAACCAAGGCAACAAAACATCGCTCCGAAGCAACAAGCTCCGAAGTCGACACCAGGCCAAAGGATGGTTATCGAACAACCAAAAACAGTCGGATCAATAACCACGGCGCCGAAAAAAAGTTCATACAGTCTACTAAAACTGTCGAACAACCAAAGTCTCTCGGACCGATAAAATTCCGACTTCATCCACACTTCAAGCCGAGGACGGTCGAACAAAATACCGGATTCAAACCGACCCAGCCAAAAAAGTCATAATCGGGGGGAAAGAGCTAAAGCAACTGAGGAACAGGACCCGTCAGCTGAAGAACAGTCCAAACTGTATGTTGACCCCGATACTGGGAAGGTTACCCTATGTTGAATAATCAGGAAACATCAATAAAAATGTGATGTATATTTATTAGCAGCATGGTAATCCATCCACAGGTATCAGAGTACAGCTACAACTGACTTCTCATCCAACAACATTTCAGTCCCACAAGCATGTGGAACACAGAACCCTGTTGAATGAAAACATGTTGCATGCAATGGCATGCGACCATAACCATACCAATTAAAGAGATACATCATAATATGAGAATACAACATCTTCCCTTTTCAAAACAAATGAAACAAAAGAGAACAAAATAAATATGTACAGTATTTAGAAAAGAAAGAAAAATATAACATTACATTCTGTCAGAAAATCTTTTAGGTAAATTGACAACACGCTTTGCACCCTTGACTCTATGAGCTATAGAATCTTCTGTGTCTACTCCGATGTACTCGTCAGACAGATTATTGTGAACATTATAAGGTTTAGAACATTTGGCTAACCTTCCCATATTCCAAATCCTACCATCTTGAGTCATGACACTGTTGGTAAACACTTTTTTAATCTCAATTGGATCACTACATTTACTGGATCCTTTGGCCAAAAGACCAGGTTTAAGAACTCTAACCCATTCACCCTCTTGAAAAAATTGTCGTTTGGTATTCCATTTCTTGTCATACCATGATTTCGTTGTCAACTGTTTATTTTCTACACGTTTAGCCACATCAAAAAGGTTTTCCTTATCATCCATAGAAACCTTACTATACTTCTCTTTTAACCACCAAGGTAGAACACTGGAGGCTGGATTGCGACCTTTGAAAAGTTTAAAGGGACTCACCTCTGTAGTAGAGTGGGGCGTGATGCGATAAGTCCACAACCTCTCTCTTAAAGCACTTACCCAACTTTTCCCACATTTGACAGATTCCACAATAAAATTCTTCAACACTCGATTAAACCTCTCCACTTGCCAATTCTCGTGTGGTTCGTATAAAGATGTTAATCTGTGGACAACATTACAATCTTTAAGGAAAGTAGACATTTCCACAGAAGTCAACTGCACCCCATTATCAGATACCATTACCGAAGGACAACCTTCTCTAGTAAAAATGTCCTTGAAAAATCCAATCACAGCTTCTGTGGAAGCTTTGGGTACAAATTTAACTTTTCGCCACTTGGAGTGGTAATCTATCATAACCAAAGCGTACTTTGAAGATTCTGGCAACATGTGAAAAGGACCAGAAATATCGAAAGCAACCTTTTCCCACGGTTCCAATGGCCACTTAACCATTTTGAGGGGTGGAGTAATAGTTCTCATCATTCTGTCACTGGATGCACAATCCTGACATTCCCTGACAATTCTATCAATGAATCTGTCAACCCCAGGCCACCAAAAATATGACCTAACTAACCTTTTCATAGAAGAAATGCCAGGATGTGTCCTATGTGCCACTTTAAGTATGACATCCTGCATTCCTTCTGGAGGAACACACTTACCCGACTTAAAAATAAAACCAGACTCCAACTCCAATTCCACATTATAGAAAGGCAACAGTTCTGCTCTAATTTTATCCTTACTTGGCCATCCCTCAGTGATATAACCTTTGAGTTCCTCCCATTTATCATCCTTCTGCACACACTCCAACCACAACGATTCAGAAATATCCTGAAAAGAATCTTGTAAAACATCCTGAACAGTAACCACAAAATCCTTTTCATGTAAAATACCCATACTTCCTGTACACACGGTAAACGCAATAAACAGTCAGCCATAACGTTCTTTTTTCCAGGGACATAACAAGTGACAAAATTATATTCTTGTAACCTTGAGGAAAGTCTGGCTATCCTGGCTGTTGAATTCCATCCACCACCAACCGATAAAATGTTGACCAATGGTTTGTGGTCTGTCCTAAGAACGAACTTTGAACGCCAAACATTCAGTCTGAAATGCTCAATTGCCCAGACACAAGCAAGAAGTTCCCTTTCTATCACCGCGTACTTTCTCTCACACTCATTGAGTGTTCTGGATGCAAAAGCTACAACCCACTCATTATCACCTTCTTTCTGCGACAAAACACTACCTAATCCATACAGACTCGCAACCATTGTAATTACATATTCCTTGTTTATACGGAAAGGCTTAAGAGTAGGAGAACTTATAATATCATTTTTGATTGTTTCAAAAGCTTGTTGTTGTGTCGCAGACCACTTGAATTCTTCACCTTGCCTCAATAATTTTCTCAGGGGTTCCATCTTAGTTGCAAAGTTTACTACAAATTTGCTGTAATATTGGCACATTCCAGCAAATGACAACAACTGATCTTTATTTGTTGGAGCGGGCGCTTTGATAATTGCATCTACATTTGATTTTTTTGGAACAACACCATCACCCGATAATGTGTGTCCTAAATACTCTACTGACTCCTGAAATAACTTACACTTATGTGCCTTAAGTGTAAGCCCATTTGACTCTTCTGCAAACCTCTTGTAAATGTGTTTCATGTTCATTCACATTTTTTTGAAAAAACCAAGATGTCGTCCTGAAAGCATTTGACAAACATATACAAATCTCTGAAAATATGGAACATTGTCCTTTGAAAAACGGATGCAGCTGATGCCAGACCAAACGGCATACGTACATATTGGAATAAACCTTGAGGTGTTATGAATGCTGTGAGTTTCCTAGAAGTTTCTGTTAACGGAATCTGGTGATAAGCTGATCTCAAATCTAGTGTTGAAAATATTTTTGCTCCTTCTAACATTGACACAAGCTCATTAATATTAGGTAAAGGATGCCAGTCAATTACAATATTAGCATTTAGTGCTCCTAAATCCACACACAATCTTAATTTTTGATCCGGTTTTCTTACCAAAACTATGGGCGAAACCCACTCTGACGATTCTATTGGTTCAATGATGCCCTCATCTAGTAAATCCTTTAACATGCCTTTAAGTTCTTCCCTGATGTTGATAGGTACACCTCTGAGCTTTTGTACAACTGGTGTATGGTTTCTTTTGAGAACAATATTATGCGAAAAATGTTTGAGCTTCCCTAATTTTTCACAAAACACCGAACTAAAAGATTTTACCAGATTATCAGCTTTCTCAACATAGGTAGTAATCATATTAGATGGTTCAATCAACGAAACAGTACCCATAAGACTATCATCACAAAGTGAAAAAGGATCTTTAGCACGTGGATTAATCTGGATTCCTAATTTCCATTGATCCAACCATCCTAAAACATTAACATCCCTGAGAGAAATGTATAATTGTATGTCCGCCTTCCTATTTCTAAATTGAATCATTACCTGAAAGAAACCAAGAATATCAGTTCTTGTACCAGAAAAAATTATTTGCAGAGAAATCAGATTCTTTCATTTCATTCAACGTTAGAGACTTAGCTAAAATCTGGTTGAAATACTCATGAGTAATGATAGTCCAAGGCTAACCAGAATCCACCATGAGAGACAACTCATTTTCACAAATTTTGAAAATGCAATCAGGTGGTTTAAGGTGTAACAAGGCCTGGTCATCAATGATGGATACTACAAAACCATTAGATTATGACTCAACATTATTGATTGCATCTACATTTGCTTCCGCTACAGAAGAAACAGAACCCTTATTATGAATTTGAAAACGTCTGTCTCTACACATGTTTCCAAAATGACCAATTCTTTTACAAAAATTGCATTCTTTTTTAAGTGCTAGACAACCTGGAAAAGAAGCGTAATGGGATTTGTTTCCACATCTAAAACACATTCCTTGCATATTACTATAATCATTAGACTTTTGTGTAAAATTAGTTTTAGATCTGAAAGGTACATATTTTGTTGAAGGTTGATTAACAACAAATTTGTTATCCTGTCTATTCTTAATAACGCAAACTTCTTCTTCAGGGACTTTCTTTTCAGTATCATTTCTAATAGTTTTCCTCCATAAGTCAGATTGTTCTCGTGCTTTCGCAATTGCAATTGTCTCAGTAAGATTGGGATCACCCATAACCCAAAGTTTGTCTTGTATCTTTTTGCATTTAACATGTACAATGATCTGGTCTCGAATCATTTCATCTGTCATCATACCAAAATTGCAATGTAAACTTAGAGATCTTAAAGAAGTTAAAAAGTCATCAAAAGTCTCATCTTCCTTCTGTTTTCGAGTGTAGAATTTAAAACGATGTAAAGCAATGCTGACATTAGGTTTAAATCTTTTCTCAAGTCTCGCTAATGCATCAGTGTAGACGTTCATGGAATCTCCACCACCATCACTTTGAGAGATTATTTGTGGTAAAGATCTAAAAATAACCTGCCCTTCCGAACCAAGGCAATGTAAAATAATACTTTTTCCTCTCAGAACCCATTCTTTCACCATCAATAGCCTTCATATAAGTCATGAACTCCTCTTTCCACCTTGTCCACGGCATGGGTGGATCTCCTTTAAGTTGTAAAAATTTAGCAGGAGGATCAAATTGCATGTTGTATAAAAATAAGTTGAAAATTATATTATAAATTGTAGATGGCAAAGTTTTGTTCAATGCTTGAAGTTCTGTTAAATTAATATATAAATATTCTTTTGTTTGTCTTTAATCTGCTAGTGGAGCAGTAATAGAATATATCTTTCTTTACAATGTTTTAATAGTTAATAAAAATAAAACAAATTTTCTGAGTAATGAAGGAATCATACACCACACACGCTGTATTTCCGTGAGGCAAATAGTCTCGAAATGAAATTTTTTTGAAGTTTTCCAGAAAATGACATCAAATGAACAAACAACTTACTTTGACGCGTTGTCGAAAATTGTGTCGAAAAACGAGATGTGTAGATGTATTAAATCTTTGAAGAAGGATCTATCCGATCGGTCGCGTTGCCAAGGAAACCAAAACAAAGCAACGATGGCTGCGATGCAGGTGACGTGATGAACGTTATGCGTCATACAGATTTATGCGCATGGCTGAAAGATTCATGCGCGCTCGAGTCCATGCGCTGAGAAATTCATATGCGCTCGAGCCACTGCCTGAGAAATCGGAAGGTGTTTACAATTGAAATTCTTCAGCGTAAAAGCAGGTAAACATCCAAAAAATAACTTAAAATGTTAGACGAGTGTAGTAAATGAGAAATTTTGCGCATTGAAGACAAAAGTGGATTCAAAATAGTTTTTAAAAAAATGACACGGTAGAAACACTAAGGAATGAAGGAACAGCTTGTAAAATGACAATATATAGCAAAATTCAGCCGCAGGTGCGATCATAGTACATGGAGGAAAAAGTTTAAGAAAAGTACATACCAGAATTTCAGCAGAAAATAAGTAAAATAGTGAGTTCAACACCACTGAAATCCATGCTGCTTCGTGGTGATTTTCCTCGTCGCCATATTTTGTTGAATAATCAGGAAACATCAATAAAAATGTGATGTATATTTATTAGCAGCATGGTAATCCATCCACAGGTATCAGAGTACAGCTACAACTGACTTCTCATCCAACAACATTTCAGTCCCACAAGCATGTGGAACACAGAACCCTGTTGAATGAAAACATGTCGCATGCAATGGCATGCGACCATAACCATACCAATTAAAGAGATACATCATAATATGAGAATACAACACCCTATTAAAAAGAAAAATCAGACCAGACACTTACGCTGAGTCCTACAAAATACCTCTAAAAAGGAAAAGAGACACTTCAACATCTCCAGTTCTCTTTGAGCCTATCACACCATATGTGCAGGAAACTTATACGTACTCTCCCACACGCACAGATGACTATGGGGAGTATGAGGACAATGACCAGTACAATTATCCGGCGGACAATGACCAGGACATACAAACTCAGCCATGGTCTGACCCTGTAGATCCTGGAGACTCTCAAACAATTCAAGACAATACTGCATACCCTGTTAAAACATTGCCTACAGAGGAAACAGCTGCCTTCAACGCACTGATAGAAAGGGCAACATATAATCACCATGTGGAGATGCATGCAGATACCATTGATGAAGACTTCGTCTTTGACACTTTCAGCACCTCTGAAAAAAACGTCAAAACATTGCCAATGCTAAAAGGGGTGCTTAAACATGCAGGGGACATATTTAAAGAAACAACCAGGGCACAGGTCATTAACTCTAGGATAGAGAGAAAATACAGGCCAGCACCGGTTGACCCTACATACATTAAAGGACAACTGCCTTTAGACTCTTTGGTCGTCTCCAATGCACGTAAACGTGCTAATTCACAAACCTCTGGCGAAGCTCCACCTCCAGACAGAGTCCAACATTTTGGAGGCTTCAGGCAAAAGGGTAGCTGCTCAAGCAGCTAACATATGGAGAATTGCAAATACGCAAGCCCTGTTAGCCAGGTATGACAGGGCGCACTATGACACACTGGAGCAAATCTTCCAACATCTACCAGACCTTTTAAGGAACAGGCAGAATTCTTAATACAAGAGGGAAAGCTCATATCTTACGCCTCCATCAAATGTGCCTTAGATGCAGCAGACAAAGCAGCCAGGGCTATCCATGCCAGTGTCATGCTCAGAAGACATGCGTGGCTACGCAACTCTGGGTTTAAAAATGAAGTTCAAACCACTTTACTCAATCAACCTGTCAACCCTGACTTTTTATTTGGTCCTGATGTGTACACAATAATAGACAAAATGAAGAAGGGCACCGAGACAGCCAAGTCTATGGGTGCCTTGCAGTGACAGCAATATAGAGGCGGTTCCTTTTGTCGCTCCGGCAACAGAGGAGCTGCTAGAGGAGCCTCAACACAGCAAACCTCTTACAATAAGGGCAATACGCAAAACACCTACAACAAGAATAGCAGAGGTGGATACCGTGGCAACAACACCAAGGGTAGAGGACGAGGAAATAACAACACCAGATCCTCTACCAACACCAAACAGTGACTTCTTGTCACTGCCCCCAGACCATGTAACACTGGTCGGGGGAAGATTACAGCAGTTCCTGCCAGTCTGGGAAAACATAACTACAGACAGGTGGGTGAGGCAAATTATACAGCATGGCTATTGCCTAGAGTTAATCTCCACACCACCCAACATACCCCCAAGACAACGTCCTATGTCCGCAGAACACCTACACTTATTGCAGCAAGAAGTCATCAGCATGCTACAAAAGGGGGCCATAGAACTAGTACCCTTAAAACACCTGGGTACAGGGGTGTACTCTCTGTACTTCCTAATCCCCAAAAAGGACGGGTCTCTCAGACCGATTTTGGACCTCAGGCCCCTAAACCAATACATCTTATCAGAGCTTTTCCACATGATCACTCTGCAGCAAGTGTTGCCACTGTTGCGTCAAGGAGACTTCCTCGCAACACTAGACCTCAAAGACTCATATTTCCATATACCAATACACCCGGCACACAGGAAATATCTCCGGTTTACAATTCTAAATCAGCACTACCAATGCAAAGTCCTCCCTTTTGGGGTAACAACAGCCCCAAGGGTGTTCACCAAGTGCCTAGCGACAGTAGTTGCACACCTTCGAAGACAGCATATACATATCTATCCATATCTGGACGACTGGCTGATACAAGCGCAGCAGCCCAGCAATGTGCCAGCCACATGTCACGCACTATTCACCTCCTGCACAGTCTAGGTTTCTCGCTGAACTACAACAAGTCCCATCCTCAGCCTGCCCACGTATAGCAGTATCTGGGAGCAACAATCTACACTCTGGCAGCAAAAGCTCAACCAAATTCTGCCAGAATAAACAGCATTCAAACGCTCATCCAACAGTTCAGGCCACAACACTCACTCCCAGCCCGAGTGTTTATGTAACTGATAGGCATGATGGCCTCGTGCATCTTTGTAGTCCCTCACGCAAGACTTCACATGCGTCCGCTGCAGGAGTGCCTAGCACGGCAGTGGAACCAGGCTCAGGGACAATTAAACGACCTAGTGTTGGTGACCAGTCGTGCATACAACTCTCTGAATTGGTGGAAACCACAAAACCTTTGCAAGGGACGACTGTTCCAGGAGCCTGTACCACAAATCGTGCTGACAACGGACGCATCCCTGATAGGGTGGAGAGTCCATGTCCTCCACCACACAGTGCAGGGCTTATGGACCAGGCAGCAAAAGAAACTGCACATCAACGTGATAGAGCTGATGGCAATTTTTATGGCAATGAAAGCTTTCAAAGTACATCTGTGCAACAAAACCGTGTTGATCCGAACGGACAACATGCCTGCAATGTACTACCTACAGAAACAGGGAGGAACACACTCTCCGCAGCTGTCGCATCTGGCTCAAAGAGTGTGGAAGTGGGCCATCCAAGAAACATTTTTCTCATGGCGGAACACTTCCCAGGCAAGGACTATCAGATAGCGGATCTGCTCAGCAGACACAGCCAGCAAGTGCACGAGTGGGAGATTCATCCCACAGTGCGTCAACCATACTTCCAACAGTGGGGACAACCAGAGATATACCTGTTCGCCACAAAACAAAACGCAAAATGCCAGTCCTTCGCCGCAAGGTTCCCACACCCGCAGTCTCAGGGCAATGCGATATGGATGAACTGGTCAGGCAAATTTGCCTATGCTTTTCCACCAGCACCGTTGATACCACTGGTGGCACGCAAATTGCGCCGGCACTCCATGACGCTAATCCTAGTTGCTCCAACATGGGCGAGGCAACCGTGGTACACCACGTTCCTAGAACTTTCCGTGGTGCCTCATCAAAGACTACGACTAACACCCAGTCTTTTAATGCAGAGCCATGGAGACATTCAGCACCCAGATCCGCAGCAGCTGAACCTTGCAATCTGGCTCCTGAAGTCCTAGAGTTCGGCTACCTCAACACCTCCTGACTGCATGAACATTATCAGGGAGGCAAGAAAGCCTACCACAAGAGCATGCTATGCATCAAAGTGGAAACGTTTTGTCATTTATTGTAACAACAACGACATAAACCCACTAGACGCGTCCATTCAAAATATCATATGCTATCTTTTGCACTTAAACCGCTACAATCTAGCCTATACGTCGATACGGATACACTTAGCTGCCATAGCGGCTTACCTTCAAAACAGGCAGCAACTTTCACTATTCAGAGTGCCTGCAACTAAGGCATTCATGGAGGGCCTCAAACGAGTGATTCCCCCCAAGACACCCACCTTCACCTGTCTGGAACCTAAACTTTGTTTTAACCAGACTAATGGGACCCCCTTTTGAGCCTTTACACTCGTGTGAAATACAATTTTTAACATGGAAGGTGGCTTTTCTCGTAGCTATTACTTCGCTTAGAAGAGTTAGCGAGCTGCAAGCCCTAACTATTCAAGAGCCATTCATTCAAATTCATGCAAATAGTCGTGCTTAGGACAAACCCTAAATTCATGCCCAAAGTGGTATCCCACTTCCACACCAATCAGACAATAGAACTGCCAGTGTTCTTCCCAAATCCACAGTCAGTACCTGAAAGGGCCCTACACACACTAGATGTTAAAGGAGCTCTCCTATATTACATAGACAGGACAAAAGATTTCAGGAAAACAAAACAGTTGTTTGTTGCCTTTTCACCACAGTACAAAGGCAACCCCATTTCAAAAAATGGTTTAGCTAGATGGATAGTTTAGTGCATCCAAATGTGTTACATTAAAGCTAAACGCACTTTAACAGTTCCCCCAAGAGCGCATTCCACACGCAAAATGGGGGCATCCATTGCTTTCCTAGGAAACATTCCTCTAGAGCAGATATGTAGAGCAGCCACATGGACTACCATACATACATTTACCAAACACTACTGCGTAGATGTACACTTCAAGCAGCAAGCAGCGGTAGGACAGGCTGTTCTCAGAACTCTTTTTCAGACTGCTGCAGCTGGCACAGGCAACCACCGCTAGGGGAGAGACTGCTACACATTCTATGCACATATATGAATTCAGCAGCCCACATGCCTCGAAGGGAATATGCTACTTACCAGTATGCATCTGTTCTTGGCATGTAGGGCTACTGACATTCATATCGCCCACCCTCCTCCCCGGTGCCTATAGCAGCTGTAGCATTCAATATTACTTTGTTAGCATGGACATCACTTACTGTATCATACTCCATCTCTGCCACAATGGCGAAAAACAATCTGAAGATGGAGAGGATGCCCATGCGCACTGTAGTCCAGGGGAGGAGCCACCTATCTTGTGATACTTCGAAGACTCTTCCAGGACAACAATGTGCAATCATCCGGACCCAACACTAGGCAGCGATCTATGCACAGATATGAATGTCAGCAGCCCTACATGCCAAGAACAGATGCATACTGGTAAGTAGCATATTCCTTTCTGCCTACCTCCTAGTAATCTGTTCTCCAAAGTGTCCGCACTTCTGATGTGCCCACTTCGCAATCCCAACCAGGTCAGAATCTTGCGTTGCCACCTCAGCCTCCAAAATCGTGGACTTTTCATCTGTAAGGGAATTAAACCAGCGGTCGAGTGAGTCGGTGGAACAGTGAGCATCTACATGATACATGGTAACTGTGCTTTGTGGCAACATGGTCCAGATCTCTTTCCACAGTTCCTTACCTCACACTTCCTTTGTACTTATCATCCAGTTGTGGGCATGCCACTTGGGAAGCGAAGTGGCTAACCTATTGGCAGTGGACCACGAGTCAGTGTATATATGACATTTTCCTGGCAATTCTTGTTTCAAACTTGATGCACAGCATATAGTTCTGCGAACTGCTAATCTTTCCCTCACCAGTAGTGGTTAACAATTTCTTGGTCACAGGATTCTATGACACCGCCTTCCAGTGCCTTTTAGCCCCTACATACCTGGCTGAACCATCAGTAAACCACACATGCTTTCTGTCCTCTAAGGACAATTCTTCAAATTGTTTACCCCACTTCACAGGAGACTCCTGTATCTCAGGTACATCATGCAACACCTCTGTATCTCACATTGGGACTTGCACCACCTGCTCATGCAACACCGCAGTGCCTTTGGGACCTACTTGGGCCCTATCCTGTATGTACCACTTCCATTTGATTATGCAGGCCTCATGCGCATGTCCTATTCGGTGAGTCTTGGGGGAACTCATCACCCATTGCATTATAGAAATCTCAGGTGTCAAAATCACATTGTGCCCTAGGGTCAATTGCTCAGTATCCACCGGGGCCCAATAACATGCAAGCAATTGTTTTTCAAAGGGAGTGCACCGCTCTCCAGCATCTGACAATTTCTTTGTCCAAAATCCTAAAGGTACCCTCTTTTTTCCTTGCTTCTGCCACAAACTCCAATTAGCATACAGTCCTTGCACTGTCACATTCAGCTCAACATCCCCCTCCTTCACTGGCCAGAAATCCAGAGCACACTGTATAGCCTCTTTTGCTAGTTCAAATGCAATTTTCTGTTGCTCTCCTCATTCAAATGCATTTTTCTTTTGAGTAACTTTGTACAAAGGGGTCAAAATCTGACTCAAGTCAGGGATGTGCTGTCTCCAAAAACCAAACAATCCAATGAACCTCTGGGCTTCCTTCCTATTTCGTGGCACAGCTAATTCTTTGATCTTTTGTTTCACCTTGGGCACCACCTCTCTGTTTCCCTGATGCCACTGAATACCCAAACAATTCACACTTTGGGAGGGTCCTTGTAAGTTGGTAGGATTTATCTCCTACCCTTTGCTCTGCAAATGCTCCACAATCCTTTCCAGCTGAATCTGCACCTTCTCTTATCTCTCTCCCTGCATCATCATGTCATCAATGTAATGGCAAAGCAGTACCCCAGGAATAACTGGCACCTCATCTAAGTGCTCCGCCACCATCCAGTGACAGATGGTAGGACTGTGCAAGTACCCTTGAGGCAAATGTCTGAACATGAGTTGTCTGCCATTCCATGAGAATGAGAGTTGCTCTTGGCATTCAGGGGCTATTGGTATAGAAAAGAAACCTTTGGCAATATCAGTAGTCTCATACCAAGTCCCAGGATGCTTCTGTATTCTCTCAATTAACGTAACAGTATCTGGGACAGTGACAGTCAAAGGAGGTGTGTGCTTGTTCAATTCGCGTTAATCAACTGTCATACGCCAAGTATTGTCACTTTCGCGCAGGGGCCACACTGGGTTACGAATCCAGGAAAATCAAGTTACACAAGCACCCTCTACAAAGTCAATTATCAGGGAATTTTCCGTCCAATATTAATATTTCAAGGTTTTTACACCAGCATCAACAATACGTTCATTTGGAGTTAGAGGGCTTCAAAATATGGATCCAAAACAGTCGTTGTACTTCAAAATCTTTATTTTCAAACACATTAAAAATGTTCCAGCTTTGCACCGCTGACACGTGTTTCGCCTACTCAGAGGCTTTTTCAAGGCAATAAGGTTTCTTATCTGGTGTGTTGGTCGGGAGGATCTTATTAGTCAAAGGATGCAAGTAGGAGGTGTTGGAAGCAGGATTCCTATTAAGTAAGGAAATAACAACGAGATGAAATAGGTGTTGAGTCCACCTTAATATTTTCGTGATATTAGGCCCCACGCGGTGTTTTCTTATAGTATGCACAGTCGTAGCGATATGTCTTAATTAGGTAGTGCGACTCGCTGAGTGGAGATAAGTCAAGTATTCAGATAGTCAAGTTTCCTATGGACCATGATAAGTCTTTTCGCTTTCAGTATCGGGGCCGAATCTCCACTGCTAGTGTCTCTTTTCCGCCTAAGCCTGTGATTGTGAAATACTGTCCTTCAAACTATTTGGGTTTTCCATATATCAAAGTGGCCTACGCTCCGAGCCCATCTCTGTATAGTCGCTTGACCTATATCCTAATCTGCTTTAAATCTGTCAACCTTTGCCCAGGTCAAATCCGGGTACAACTGTCATATCTTTGAGGGAGGAATTCCTCCTCTCTTCGGTTCACACTGAGCCGTTCACTTTCTGAATCTCTCCCTTCCTTCATAATCAAATTGGCCGCTCTCTCACCCTCCTTTTCCTCCTCATCCACCTCTGGCTTTCTTAGCATTTTATTTTGTTTATTCACTCTCCTGCTTTCTTCCTTTTTATCCAAACCTCTTTTCCGATACATCTCCAACAGAGTTTTAGTTTCTATTCCATCCATCTTCTCTTTCTCCACTCCATCATTCAACAAACCCAAAAACATGTCTCTTCTAGCCAGCCTGTTATTGCGTGTACAAGTCTCAGACCTGGAAGCTCTTTCAGTCTTTATCGAGTCCCCCAGCTCTCCCAACTCACGGACTGCCTCAACTACCTGCGCCAAAGTATTACCAGTCTGATTAATCAGCAAAGTCCTCATCACTTGTTTGTAAGCAGGGGAGCCAAACAGATTGTTTTAACAGCCTATCCAGCAACTTATGTGCATTATCAAGGAAACCAGCAGTTTTCATCACCTCCTCCTTCAGCCTCTGTATAGTATCTCTGTGTATACCAAGGTTAATCATTCCCTGGCCAGTCTGACTCTGTTGGGTATTTATGAATACATCCAACCACTGCCAATTGCAACAGGCTGATTTGATTATTGTCACTGTAATTCCTAAACTGCACCGGCACTGCAGAATCAGTACTGAGTGTACAAAATTTCACTGCATCTCCATGATCTAACATCATCCCAGAGGCGCCCATATCAAACAAACCGCACCATCCACGTAAGCAGAGATTCTCCAGGTCTTTGTCAGAATCTGTCTGAGATTTCATTAATCTCCTGCTGAGTAAAATCCTCCATACAATCCATCCCAAACCCCTGTGGATAATTTGGACCACCCTGTATCTTCATACGATATATGGGCTGTGCCTGAACCACTTTGCGTTCTTCCGACTCACCCTGGCTGCCAGCTTGATCACAGTCTCCACCAGAGTATGAAAACTGAAGAATCCCAAATATTTCCATCACACGTTTCAGGGTCCCAGTCAATTCCTACCTTTGCAATAGCTAAACGTACTTTTCTCTTGTTAACCCTTCCCCTCCTATTCTTGTACTTGTATTGCGCGTTTCGAACCGCAGCCTTTTCTGCCACAGTCTGGTAAGTTTCCAACTTGTCTTGTAATAACTTATTCTGACAGGTTAACATTGTAGAGGTATTTTTGTCTTCAACAAACTGTTTCTGTATTTTTTCATGTTCGTGCTGCAGCTGAACACATTTATCATGAATTTTACGATAAGCACACAAGAGGATGCAGCCCCTTCGTCTTAATGTGCTAAACTCTTATCCTGTCTCGACAGGCATTTTTTATAAACACGCAACCATTTGTGTTGGCTCAGCGTCAGCTAAACTCACATTTCAATTCTCACTCAGACCAGCGCAATGAGCCCACTCATGTGCAAGCATCCCATATGGGACTACCTCCCATCCATGTATTTCATTTGGTATATGGGAATCTGTCTTCGGTTTTTTAGAAAACATTTTTCTTGCCCTTATAAATTTTCTTTTCAAATCGTGACTAGTGACACCAAGATGCAGTGACACAATTAGACGCACCTGGACCCTGCACTCTCAAGAGGAGGCAAACGCACTACTGCACAACACACGTTAAAACAGCACTTCCAAAAGACAAGGCGATAAAACAAAACCCAGCACTCTTATAAGGCGAGGCAAGAAGACAAATTCAGGTGCATTTAAAGTAACACACACATGTTTATTAATTCAATATTTTAGAAAGGATGGCAAAATATATTAGTGAATGCAGACTCCCAAATATTAAGTAATTCAAGTACAAAACCAGAATAAAATGCAGCATATATACATGTAGCAAAGAGCAAAGAGACGTATAAATTATGTACATAAAGTAAGGAACACCTTACTGATCGATCATGCAACATCATTGCCAACACAAGCTGGAGAACCCCTTCGACAGCCCAGGAAGCTGTTCGACCGGGACCTAAGTTCCGTCAGTTTCACTGCAGTACGTCTACTGTGTGATGAGCTTCTACCTGCCCCCCGAAGATCTCCAACTTTAATACCTTTACTCAATGTGAGGCGAAGATTTTAGAAACCTTGCCCGCTTTTGTTGGAAAAAACTGAGCTGACTGTACTGGTCTATGTCAGGGTCAAGACAGAAGCTGGCCAGGCTCCTGTATTTTGACTCCGAGATAGAGCTGCACATTTCCTGAAAGGTACCAAGTACGCATCCCACACAACATGTTCCAGTTCAATCTGATCTGTGAGGAGCGAAAAACAAGTGAAGAGCAAAAATATGCCCTTCCCACTTTGCAGCCATGTGCGAGCACAGAAAATGGAGTCTGTTGCACAAGATGGAGTCAGCACAGAAAATTGAGTCAATTATGCCAAGTGGAGCCGATGGTCAATATATCACTCAATAACAGTACAGTAATCTGCAGTAAGGAATCTGCGGTTAGATCTAGTTGCTACCAGGTAAGGTGTTACCAATTGTAAGTAACTTATTCTTTAATGCTGGTATACATACATATATTAATTCAACCAAGCAAAAGCTTCGATATTAGCAGCCTGCTGCTCACAGTCGTGATGCCCGTAGCTGTCCTTAAAGGGCATTTTGAGTCTTTCCAATTTATGATAACTGCCTATATGAGTCTAACCGGCTTCCCAAAAAGGCTATAAAGAAGTGCCTTTTGCTCTTTCTTCTAGAGTTTTTTCCTAGTAATGATTAACGCCACAAATAGTGTAGCCAGCCTATATCTGTAACTTGCAGACTCAATTTAATCAGCACTTAATTTACTGCGAAGGTGGCATACCTTGTGTTTATTTTCGTTTTTTATTTTAGTCCGGCACATTTTCATAAGACTAGCTTTATAATTTAATATCTCAAGTAGAATCTGATTCATCCATCATTAATAAACACAAAATTACTGGTTAGATTTTCCATCATATCCTGGCTGTGCTATTTGAAAAAGATGTGTTGACGACATAGATCTACTTGCATACACTGTAAACATTGTAAACATGTGAATAAAAGACAGATAACAATTAGTAATATGTTTGGAAATAAAAAATTTACTTTATAACCAAAGAAGGATGAATCTTGGGAGAAAACAAACAAGAGCATCTTTTCATAAGCATTCCTGGTTAGAAGTAACAGAGAGGTGCAATGCAAAAACATTAGATGTGCAAGAAAAATCTAAAGATGAAGAAGCTAAAAAAGTAAGAGCTCAGGAAAATGTGTAATATGAAGTAGGAAAGGAAAGGTTTCCACAGGAGACAATGCCCCCCTTTTAAACACAACAAACAAAATTACATCCATCAAGAAACAGATTGAGAACAAAAAAGACCAATTGAAGTAATGATTTACCCTTTTTTTCATTTTGTATTGTATTACACAGACTAATCCGAGTATGATTTGTTTGTTGTAGTATTTGAAAGATGAAGATGATCACCTGATGTCACCACCTAACACTGAGGGAAACCAGTGGTTTAATTTTCTTCAGAGCAGCGTTTATCTGAAAGGTAAATATTGCAAATGGGTCAAATACTGGTCAACACGACAGAGGATTCACTGTTGGGAATTAAACAAGTACCAAAGAACAATACAGTAAAAGAGAAGACATACCTGGCACTGAGGGGCGAAATGATGATTATCACAACTAAATGCCTTCACTCTAGGTTCATCCCTTGCATTCTAGTTAGATATATCTATTATCCAACTTATGGAAAAACTATGTTTGTGGATTTTCAGCTAGGCTTGAGCAGAGCATACCTCCATCTTTATCAAACAGGTTCAGTCGCTACTGGCCTTATAGGCATTAGAAAGTTTGCCCGAGGACCTGTTAATCAGGATGTGTTAGCAAGTCCACAAGTGTGAACTCCATCCGCAGTCCTGCACCAATACTTACAGCACGTATAAATGTTCGCCACCCACGAAAATGCAAAATGCCCAAACTTAGCCACAGGCTCCAACAACCTTGATCCATGGGCAATGTACTAAGGATCAATTGGTCAGGGATATTTGCTTTTCCACCTCCACTGGTGATGGGGAAGATGCAACAAAATATCACTATGCTATGCAACAAACACACATGCTATGAACTAATTCAAATTCAATTTTACGTGCCCCAAACTTAATTGCCATGCACCCTACCTTGAGGCTTCAAGGCTTTCATAAGGTTGATTTGCTAATTTTTAAAAGGGGTAGATGGTAACCTGTCAGAAAGGATTATTTTAACAGGTCACACTGCAGAAGTCAGGCTTCTGTGTTAGGCCTGAATCCATCTTTTTCTTTAGTCACACTGGCACAATAAGTGCTGCATTCCCCAGGTGACAGATAACTTTTCATGATATGGGTGTATTTCCGCACTATAGGCTGTTTGAAAACGTAACTATGCCAGTAGGGATTAACCATTTTCTCCATGTTTTAGGGATCACAACTTGTACACTGGGCAGTGTGCAGAGTCTAAAAACCAGTAATAATATAGGGTCCAGTGAAAGGATAGAAAGTAGGGGTGACCACGCAGAAAATCCGAATTTCCTACACTGTCCATGATAGACTTTGGGAGGTAATCTTGAGTACTTGTTAAGTTGTTTTTTTAATCTGTTTTTAATTGAAACAAATAAAGTTGATAATTGTACATTGGTTCCAATACAGTCAGGTTTTTGAGCCCTTTAAAGGCACTCTTTTAAAATTAACTTGTGGCCGAAAAGTGTTGGTCAACTGTTTCTGTGCATGTTATTTTGGCGCAACCTCTTTTCAATTCCTGCTACAAATTATTGTCTTTGTTTGCAGAAAGTCCATTGCTGTTTCCCTATCATCCCCAGAAATCGTTACACTTTGTTAAAAGGCAGATGCAGGGAATTATTGATCAGTGTTTGCAAAAACCAGCTGTAAGTATTTTCGCAAATGATATGAGTGTATTGAATGTTCAGAGATAGAGTTAAATAGATGCTAAGTGTGATTTGTATGTCAGTTTTGTGCAGTCTGTGAACCATGTTAATTTGTGTTCCTCATTTTTTATGTACCAGAGGCCTTGTAGCCATGACTCTCCCTAACTAGCAAAAACCTTAAACTTTTCAGCAGTACTGCTTTTGCAGCTATGTAAGTGAACTTAAAGAAACCCAAAACATTATTTTATGCAGTGACTCTGCAGTGGTAGTTGTTTTAATATGAAAATTCACAGTAAATTACATTCATCAATGCACCAATGTCTCCCTTCTAGTTTCCATTGCCTGTTTTGAAAATATCTCACTTCTCTCCTAATGTGAATATAGTCTCAGATGCCACAAACACCTACCCTTGACCTGCTTTGTGAGACTGCTCAATCACAATGTAAAATGTAGTGGAGAAGTGCGGCTCAATGATTAGAGCGGCAGACCCTGATGCAGAGGTCTAGCCCGGGACCAGGGTTCAATTCCCTGCCCCGGCGGGTCTTGGGCTCAAAATTCCACGGACCTGATAATTCTCGCCTCGGGGCATATTCCAATCATGGAGTCCCACTCTGCAACTCTGGGCAATAGCTTGCTTAATCTCCACAACGGCCCCCACAACGCTAAGGATGCCTGGCCTCCACCTTGGGGGTGCCCAGGAGTGGACGCCTCACAGGGAATGCCAGGATGGGTTCCACAGCGGTATTCGTACAAGCCTTGAGACCCTTGCGGGTGAGTAGTGCGCTATACAAGTATCAATTTACATTTACAATGCACAGCATGTTTTTCCATCTCTTGCGAGTTTCTTTCGACTTGTCCTCTATTAGTGTGTCTCTGTGCCCTATTCATCCTATGGTATCTCTGCTGACACATGTACATGTCCCTTCTTTTGCAAAGTTCCGTCTCTTATTTTGAGTGTGTCTAAGTTAGTTTTAGTGTGTGTGTGCATATAGTCTGCCTCTCCTGGTCAGTATTTCTTCCAATTCTGCATTTATTTTCTCTATTTGACTTAACCATGTCCAGTCAGAAATTTGACAGGGCATGGAAATGAAAACCTTTATCAAACACTTCGACCCGCGAATATAAAATTGTTTGTTGGCTCCGATAACATAAAACTCTATAATTTCTGCCTGGTCTCTAACCTTCCCATTCTTGCAAAAGTCATGGAAAGGAGGATGACACAAACCCAATAAAAGTACATCATCTCTCAACCATAAAACCACACTATATTTGTGGAATAACTCATTGAACTTATTTTTTTATTTATTTGGCAGTTTTCTATAGCACTGTCAAAGCCAGCGCATAGCTGAGCGTTCTGCAGTGGAGAAAATGGCCAAGCAAGCAGGGAGGTTGCAGTTCTCATAAAATATCCCATAATACTTTTGCATTAGAAAAGGTATCTGCACCAATACAGATTGAAGAGTTATAGAAAGAAGTGGTGATTATCAGTGTATACATATTGACAGATTTGGGGATTTATGGAGCAGTTTTGGCCTATGACCCAATTTTCATCAATTTGAGATGGCTAAGTGATGGTGTGGCTCTGTATTATTGGGTTTTTCAGATATATTTCAATTGATTAATCATAAGTGTCCTGATGTCAGGAGGTATTGAGTTCTGGGGACACTTGCAGAAATAGATTATTGTGGATAATGTTTTCACTGCTTCTTTGATGTATCTGGACCCCAAAGATACAAAGTTTCTGATTGAGTAGTTTTGTGGTACCTTTATATAACTTGTATTTGTAATGCATGCATGTCTGAAAGTGATCCTTGCTTCCATGTGGAACCATTTTTTGGAAATCAGAGAGGCGTAGATTTGATCAAAGTTTTTGTAGTGACCAGCCTGGCAGCTGTATGTTGGAATGCATTTAATGAAGCCTTTGGAGTTTGGTTATTTCTACTAGCAAAGAATTGTAATAGTCCAGTGTTGATAGAAGTAGGGATTAAACAACGTTGTGAAGTCTTTGAGCAGTAGGAGTCATTTTATAATTCAGAGCATTCTTAATTATGATGTCATGAAAGTGAGTGCTAACACTCCAGCGCAGCTGACGCGCCAGCACAGTAAGGCGCTAGCGTGCGGTGGTGTGACAACTGCTTTGCGATTCTCTCAGGGACTTAATATTAGAAGTTTCGAGATACTACTTTTTAAACCGTGTATATATTTTAACTTGCTCGATCTTACCTTGTTTCCTCGTGTGCATTCTTCCGGTGTTAGCCCCGGTCCACCACGGCTTGTGCCGCTTGTGTGGAGGGAGTTGACAGACCTGGCCCGGCCCCTCGAGGGTGACGTACTACCGCCAGAGGCGGGGCCTGCGCCCTCATAACTGCCATGCTAACACTCCTGCGCAGCGGACGCGCCCAAGGCAAGCCCGTCTGCGCCCATCCGCGCCAGTACGACGCCAGACCCCCTGCCCGTGGGATGACCCATAAGCCCCAGTATTCTCGGGAGGACCTGCTTGCCCTCCGCTCTCGGGCCCTTTGCACGCCACATTGTCGGCGTTTAAACACCTTAGCCACTAGATGCAATAAATGCGGTTTTAGAACTACAGAGGACACATCAACTACTTTAGAGTCTTCCCAACCCACAAGCCTAAATGTCTACAGCCTGAACTGCAGGTCCCTCGTAAGACACCATGAGGATGTATTTCAGTTGCTTCTAGACAGGTCCCCTGACATACTTTTCCTTATGGAGACATGGCTCACCAATGATGCGACTGCCATCCCTGCCCTGGCCCTTCCGCCAGGCTACTCTATGTACATTCAGAATAGGTTTAAAGGTAGTGTTGGGGGGGCTAGCTGTGATAGTTAAATCCACCTTTGCCTGTGCCCTGTCTCCTGTGACAGTACCAGATTGCGAATGTACGCAATTTAAGATCAGGATTTCAGACAATTTCACCCTTACAGGGCTCCTTGTCTACCGCCCCCGGGATCAGCAAGAGCCTTTCAGGAAGCCCTACCTCAGATCTCCTCCTCCCTGGCCCTACAGACACCCAATTTTAGCACATTAGGGGACCTTAATCTGCAGTTAGAGCGACTCGACTCCCAGGACATTGCTAATTTCCTCGGAGATCTAGAAGCCTGCCAGCTATCCCAGCTGGTTAAAGGTCTCTCTCACCTAGCGGGCCATCTACTCGACCCGGTATTCTCGAACATTGAGGGAATTAAAGTGCATGCTCCTCTCCCCTAGCCTGGACAGATCATGTTCTTATTTACACATGTATCAATGTCCCGAATACCGCCCATCTGAACCCTTCCCCTCCCCTCTGGAGACGCCCGTGGCATAAACTGGATGCCCCCAGCTTAGAGTCCAGCCTTCTATCCTCCCGTCCGGTCTGGCCTAATAACCTGGAGGAAGCTGATATAGCCTTTAGGGGCTGGATTAACAGCTCCCTGGACCTCCAGATCACCAATAAAATGTCCAGGCCGGAACGGGTGCAGTCACACCCTTGGTACACTGAGATGTTAGCGCATGTATCAATGTCCCGAATACCGCCCATCTGAACCCTTCCCCTCCCCTCTGGAGACGCCCGTGGCATAAACTGGACACCCCCAGCTTAGAGTCCAGCCTTCTATCCTCCCGTCCGGTCTGGCCTAATAACCTGGAGGAAGCTGATATAGCCTTTAGGGGCTGGATTAACAGCTCCCTGGACCTCCAGATCCCCAATAAAATGTCCAGGCCGAAACGGGTGCAGTCACACCCTTGGTACACTGAGATGCTAGCGCTAGAAAGAAAACGCTGTAAGATTCTTGAACGTGCCTGGAGGGGCTCCTATGACACCTCAGCAAAGAATAGTTATAGGTCTGCCACCAAAGCATACCACAAACATATTTGAGAAACCAAGGCAGCATTCTATTCTGATATGATTAATTCCAGTCATAACCCCTCCAAAAACATTTTTTCTTTAATAAAAGATTTGGCCAAAACCCCTGAGAGAACTAGTAACTTAATTGCCTCTAACTCACAGTGTGAAGACGTGGCTACTTTCTTCACTAATAAAATTCAGGAGATTTATACCTCGCTGGAAACTAGAAAATCCCTCCTCACCCCTAACTCAGTGTCCCACCTTCTTGTTTCCCCCGTTCCTTTACACACTCTCCCTCCTATCTCTCATAAACATTTCGACTCCCTTACCACTAAGGTGAAATCTGGCCAAGATAATGGACGCTCATGTGAATGCCATCTTGACTGACCACCTGGTATCCAATGGTATCCTGGACGACTCTCAAAATAGCTTCCGAGCTAATCACAGTATGGAGTCAGCTCTTATGGCTGTCTCTGAACAACTAAGGGCCGCATAAGATCTAGGAAACACCTCTGCCTTGGTCCTGCTGGATTTGAGTGTGGCGTTTGACACGGTCTCTCACGAGATGCTGCTTAAGCGTCTCTGGGAGATCGGGGTCAAAGACGAGGCTCTGGGTTGGTTCGCGTCTTTTTTATCTGACCGCTCCTTCCAGATCCACGCCCCACAGTACTCATCCAGCAGGTTCCCCTTGGAATGTGGCGTCCCTCAGGGATCTGCCCTTAGCCCCTGTTGTACAACGTGTACGTCCGCCCACTGGCCCTTCTGGCCAGGGAACGAAAAATCAAAATGATCTCTTACGCGGATGACACGCAACTTATTTTCACTTTCCCCAAGGATACCATGCCCGACCAGGCCAAATTTCAGGAAGACATTTTGGCCATTTCTAACTGGATGACGAATAATTACCTCCAGCTTAATTCCTCTAAAACGGAGGTACTTTGGCTAGGATGTGACTCACAGAAGTGGGACCATCAGTGGTGGCCCCCGTCGATGGGTCTTTCCCCTACTCCCAAAGAGGTTGTTAAGAATCTGGGCGTTCTAATGGACAAGTCTTTGTCCTTTGAGTCCCATGCTAAGAAGGTTGCGGGCACATGCTTTGGTCGCCTACGCTGTGTTAAACCTATCCTGGGCTTCTTTGAGCCACCCCCCTGCCAAGTTATAGTTCAGTCCTTGGTTCTTTCCCATCTTGACTACTGTAACGGTCTCTTGTTGGGTGCGAATAAGTCTGTTTCAAGAGACTCCCGAGTGCCCAGAATGCTGCGGCCCGCACCTTGTTTGCTCTTCCCAAACACTGCCACGTGAAACAGAGAATTGAATATAAGACCCTCTGCCTCACTCACAAAATTTTACATGGCCAGGACCCTCAAATATTACAGGACCTTTGTACCCCCTACGTTCCCACTCGATCCCTACGATCTGCTGATCTCCACCTTGCTCGAACCATTAGAGTACGCAAGAGCAGATCGGGGGCCCGTTCTTTTAGGTCTCTCGCCCCGGCCCTTTGGAATTCTATCCCACTTGAGGCTCGTGCCATCCAAAATCACTGGCACTTCCGGAAATATATTAAACCCTGGTTGTTTGCCTCTACTCAGGGGATCAACACTTAGGCTGCCCACATTGTCTCATCCCTTTCGCCACGTCTTTCTGTCCTGCTGTCTGCAAGCGTTGGGACGCCCCGTTGCTGGGGCAGGCATGCGCTATTTAAGCCCATTTAACATAACATGAAGTTGTTTGTGTAGCACCCCTCTTCATTGCTGTTTACTAATAACTCTGTATAAGTATGTGCTGCTCTCACACACATCTACAATTTCAACCTCTTAAACATTACAGAAGGGGATTTCAAGTTGATACTGTAGGAAAGTGGGTTTCTCTCACAGTAAACGCCCACTTTTTGCCAGACTACTGATGCATTTTGACTTGATGTGCCCTGGGTCCCTTCCAATCAGGTTCCCAGGGCTTGTGTTCTTTCCCCAAAACTAACCCAATGGGCATCTCTAGCTGCAGGTCAGCCCCTGGTAAATGGTACCACAGGTACCCAGGGCTCTGTGACCAGAGAATACCTCCAAGGGCTGCAGCACTTATTGTGCCACCCTTAGAGGCCCTGTACCTTTACACACACACTGCCTTTGCAGGCTGCGTGTTTTTGTGCAGAACAAAGTGAAGAGTCAACATGGCACACATCTGTGGTGCCATGCCTCCAACCCACTGTCCAGGCATAGGTCAGTCACCCCTCTAGCTGGGTGCACTATACCAGTGGTGAGGGTAAAAGTGCATGAGCCCTGTACCCCTACAGTGTCTAAGTCCATTCTTAGACATTGTAAGTGCAGTGCTGCCACTAAGAGTATATGGTTCTGGGAGTGTGTCATTACAACCTCCACAACACCATAATGACTACACTGAAAACTGAGAAGTTTGGTATCAAACTTCACAGCACATTAAACCCACACTGATGCCAGTGTGGGATTTAATGAAAACTGCACACAGAGGACATCTTAGAGATGCCCCCTGAAAACTAATCTACCAGTAGTGTCCATGCTGAGTGGCTGCTTTCAGCTGCAGCCACCAGACATGTTTCTTGACCCCTGGTTCGAGAGCCTGCTACTCTCTGGGGCCTGAAACAATGGACATCCTGGGACAAGATGCCAAGCTTCCTCCTCCAGGGTGGGCAGGGTTCACTAAGGGGAAGCTTTAAAGGCTTGCTGCCTATATAAGCTTTCCCAAGCCACTTGCTGCTCTCAGCAACTGGACCCACTGGTTCTGACCTACACTTTGGGCAGGAGAACCGGCTGGAAAAACAAGTGAGGAAGAGAGGTGTGCCTACCTCTGCCAACTTCACCACTCAGGTGGGGGAGGCGAGATGAAGCACAACTCTCTGTCCAAGCCATCTTGCAGATGGGGGGACTCAGCCGACCAGGGACAGGCTCATGCCCCCCTCCCAGTGGAGCGTTGCATACTAGGGGGTGTACCCACCCTAGGGCAAAAACCCATTGTTCCCTGCCTTTTACCTACCTGTAATGCCCCTAAATCTAGTATTTAGGAGCAACCCTGAACATTGCTTCCTCTGACAAGAAGAAACTTCATGAAAGAAGAAGGGCCGAACAGCCGTGCAGCAGCTAAGAGTAAGACACCCACTGACTTGGCCCCAGCCGTACCGGCCTGTCTCTACCTCGAACCTGCTCCTGCGAAATCCCAGTGTGTCCTGCAGACAGCAACCTCGAAAACCCCGGAGGGCCTGCCTGGCTTCAACTACAAAGACTTTGTCTCCCGTGAATACCGGATTTGTTCATCTGCAACCTCTGGCCTTGGCTGGAAACTGCAAATCCGCACCACTCTGCACCCGCTGTCCATGGCCCGAGCTTGAGTGGGAAAGCACTACGAGGAGGTCACCCCGGCGATCCTGACCCGAGATCCGGCAACCCCTGACCTGCCTCCAGCCGACGCCTGCAGCCTAAATCCAGAAGGCCTTCCCAACCGTGACAAGGAGCTCGTAAGAAGATCCGACCCCCAAAAGCCACCCCTGCACCCGAAGCCCCAAGGCCGTGGGTGCCCAAACCGGAGTGGCCAAACCAACCCCTAACGTCCCAACGTACTTCTCGAAGTGGTGGTCATAACCAGAAGACCTTCGTGCCCAAGCCTGCAGTGCCTTTGCAAACTGGAGGTTCCCCATTGAAAACAACAAAGGCGCCCAACGTCATAACACCACTCTGCACCCGGCCGCCCTAGTGCCGCTGAGGGTGCCCTTTGTTTCCACATTTGCCCTGAGCTAAAGTCCAGGAGCTTTGCTCCCACACCCAAGTGGCCTGCTTGTCAGCTGCCATCAACCGGAGCTCCCCTATCCCTCATTGGATAACATTGAGCCTCAGCACTCTGCACCCGGCCACCCTAGTGCTTCTGAGGGTGTAAAAAGAGTGCATTCTTGACCCTGAGGGACCCCTGAGTCTACCCCCAGAACCTCGACTCCAACTACCAAATACTTCCCTAAAATACGATAACATTATTGTCCTCCATAGGATAAGATTGACTGTTCTTCCTGGAAATGTTTGGAGTTTGAAAACCTAAAGAAATTCTTTAGAATTGCACTAACAAAAACGATTTTACTTACCTGTTTGCAGGAAATGTCCCAGAGTAGTATCCAGGTATACTACTCTGAGTAAGAAAAGTAATCTCAAAAGTAACGTACCTGTAATTTTACTGAAAAGCCCATTCAAGTCTAAGTACTGTATTTACAAAGTAGAGCATTTCTCTGAAACCATGCTGTATATCAAAACAAGGTACATTTACTATTACAAATCCAATCTGCATTACTACTGTATATTTACTGGAAAGTATGTATCACCTACATGTGCAAGGCTAGCTTGTTTCTAGAAAATAATATAACTAAAAGAATATTTTTATATAAAGACTATTGGTCTGAAGTTCAGTCGTTGAGTGTGTGAATTCAGTTGCTGACTGAATGTGCAACAAATGCTGATTACTGTCCTCTGATACTGCCTTACTGCTCTACCACACTACCACAAATAGATAGTGAGGTGCTATCCAACTTTACCTCTGCCTACCTTCGGGGTTCCACTGGACTCTGTGCACACTATACCTCACGTTGATCTAGTGTATTCACAGCCAGCTTTCTACAGATGCACAAATTCCTGTTTAGGCAAATCACTTCCTTATCCCCTATTCTCTTGTTTCCTCAAAAGATGTATCTAAAGGTCATCCTAAGCGGGCCAAGCAATTAATGAAAACAATTTAAATATATGTGTAAACATCATATCGCTACCAAGAGACAAGCAGCAATGACATTTGTTTTTGATTCTCAGTGTACTCTTTGTAATTCTTGGTTGAATTATGTCCATGTTTTTTGTACTCTTTTGGATGTTTTGATTTCAGTGTGCCAATCATCATTTTGCTCAAGGTTCTATACTGTGCGCCACACTCTTTATTGGGACATATAATGTGCCTTAGTGCGTGATGCTCTTATTTCGATATTTGCTGTAGTTATTGTCCTGCAATATATATGTACTCTGTCAACTGTTATAATGGGCTAGTAAATTGCCCTTCCACCCATTGATTCTAATACATGCTACAAAAAACTTTGAATAAATACAAATTCTGTACAGATCATTTTTAGAACCTTTACTTTCCTGTGCAGAAAGCCCTATAGGCATCTGCAAATGTTTCACCCCAGCGTTTCTAGAATAGGAGAGACCAGAAAAGTGTTACTAACCCATTTTGTTGGTTAGTCGTATTCACTTGTAAAGTGCTTTCAGTCTAGGGATTGTTTCAAACTGTGCAAACCGTGTGAGTGTATTGTATTTTTTTTAAGTAGTGTGAAGTAGTGTGGCTCACTGGTTAGAGGCGGCAGACCCGAGAGCAGAGGACGGCCCGGGACCAGGGTTCGATTCCCGACGCAGCAGGTTTCTGGACCAGGGTCAGCGGACTCGATAATTCTCTCGCCTCGGTGCCCACTCTGATCAGCGATCACACTCGGCAACTCTGGGCACTAGCTTGCCTCATCTTCACTAACGGCCCCACCAGACCGCCGGGGATGCCTGGTCTCACCCTGGAGATACCCATTAAGGGACCATCTCTCAGGGAAGCCAGGAAGGGTTTTGCAGCGGTCGAAGCGCGGAGGTACCCCTTCGGGAGTGATTCCAGCGCTATATAAGCACATAATTAATTAATTAAAAGCTGATTGTCTGATGTATTACGCAATTCCTTCTCCAACAAACCAGTTCAGTTAATTGGGTTGTTTTACTCCACTAGAGGGGGAAAAAACACCTTCTCTTTTAGTTTGGTTTCAGTCTCAAAAGTTACAGAAACTCTCTAATTCTAAACTACTTGATGCATTGACAGATGTATGTCCTGCTAGAATTGTAAAACAACTTGCTCCTTTCCTATCTTCTGACTCGATCATCTTGTTCAAACACTCCTTGGCCCAATAAGTGGTGTCAAAGAATTTGAAATCTGCCATAGTCGCGCCCATCTTAAAAAAAGACACCTTTAGCTTTCTAATACCAACAACATCTACCTTACATCCATTTTACCAATCTTTGCTAAAACACTAGGAAATGTGGTTTTATCACAGCTAGAACCAGTTGTACAATCAAACAACTTGCTCCATCCTTTACAAACCAGCTTTAGGCCAGTGCACAGTACAGAGTTGGTTTTAACACCGGTTCTAGGTTCCCATCAGTGGATGGTGGACACTTGAGGCACAAACATACTGGTCCTGTTGCAACTATCTGTGTAATTTGATGTGGTCAACCGTTCTATACTCTTCCCCATGATTAGTCTATGCCCATCTAGTGGATCAGGTCCTTTCTTCTTCTTCCATATTAATATGATTCCTAATCCATCTGCTGTGGCATTCCACAGGGTGCAGTTCACTTCTGTAAAATGTATATGACTCCATTGGCCCAGCTCCCTCCTTCAATGGGACTATTTTGATTGTACGCATATGACTTTTATATGCAGATGACACAAATGTTATTCCAGATTTCAAACTCAAAGGACATTCAGTTTGATCCCACCTTAGCTCAGATCCCCATCTCCAGCACAGTACTGCACTGGATGGTTGCAAATTTCTCGAAATTTTATCCTGCCAAAACAGAGCTTCTTATCACCAGAAACAAATAGAAATTAATCCGCTGGCCAATGATAATGGACACCCCACCCTCTGTGTCTCCAAACGTAGTACACAGTCTGGGCATTTACATTGATTCAGAGATCTCTTTAGAACATTAGCGCACTAAGGTCCCCAGTGTGCATTTCTGGCAACTTAAATTTCCGAAGACAGTTTAGCCCTTCATCAACGCAATTTGCTGTGGTCTTGGTACAGTCCTGTTTTGATTATGGTAACTTTTGTTAGCGGAGAAATCCCTGAGAAGCTCATAAAATGTCTGAAACTTTTGCTGAATGACACAACACTGCTTATTACTGGTACCCTCCAGATCACATTTCACTTATTCTTGAACTCCTCCTCTGATTGCCCATTATGAAGAGGATCCTATTTAGTTATTTTGGGTTGTCTATGGCAAAGCTGCCCATTTCATAACATCTAAATTTCATCTTCATCATCCACAGTGGTGCACTCTGTTCTGTGGCAAGTTTTTTCTGGACTTATCTTGAACCTAACCTGTAATGTTTGTTGGCCGAGCCTTCTCCGTGGCAGCAGCCAGGGAAATTCCAATTTATCTTTATACTATCCTATTACGATTCCACTTCCATGCTGTAGATATGGATGTATTAAGGTGTAAAGCACTGGAAAACATCTGGGAATAACTAGACATAGACTGTGTTGCCAATGTGGGACTAAAAAAGGAATAGAAGACGAAGGGGAGGGAACTTAGGTGTAGAAAAAGTGATAATAGAAAGATGAAGAAATTGAGGAAAGTGGCAAAGAACAGATTTTCTGTGTATGCCTTAGATATGTGGATATAAAAATGTAATCAAGTTAGCCTATGATGCAGAGAAAGAAGAGTGAAAAGTGTCTGATAAGCGATTCGAATGGGTATCGGAAACATTTGTATAGGCTATCTAGGTTTACTGTTTCAGCTGTGCCAGCATAACTAGGGGCAATAAGAAGGTGAACCCGGTAGTCAAGGGACCTGGGTAGTTATGTGTTATATAAGAAGTGGTTCCAGACCTGATAGAGTTAATTACACATTTACAAAATTCATTAAACCAAATCTTTTTAGAAACACTATTGTTTATTCAGAATAGTGTTTATACGTATTTACTGTATTTTTCTTTTTTAGTGCATATATACATATAATGAATCAAAACGTATTATAACAGTGCCCACTGTACAAGGGAAAGGGGGGGGAAAAGGGGGTGCAGTGTAGGGAAGGTGTAGGTAGGTATAAGTGACAGAACAAATCAATTGTAAATTATTACTAACAATTGAAAGGGGTGGCTTCACAAGGGAGCCTAAACAGAATTAATCTCAAAGCTCAAAATCAACATTATTGCCGCATCACAGAATGACAGGTATCCATTAATCATAATCAAATCATGTGCTGTAGCTGGTAGTCAGTCGACGTTTCGACCCTAATTGTAGGGATATTACCCCTTACATGGCGGGTCTTCTTCAGGACAGGGGGAGGATGGGAGGTGGGCGGTTCCTGAGGCCAGCAATTGGATTGTTCTATAAAAGAACGGTCCTTAGTCAGATGATACCTGATAACCAGTCCTGACATGGGTCATTTCCATAGTTAAGCCGATCTCAGTATGGTGTATTGGAAACATTTGTATAGGCTATCTAGGTTTACTGTTTCAGCTGTGCCGGCATAACTAGGGGCAATAAGAAGGTGAACCCGGTAGTCAAGGGACCTGGGTAGTTATGTGTTATATAAGAAGTGGTCCCAGACCTGATAGAGTTAATTACACATTTACAAAATTCATTAAACCAAATCTTTTTAGAAACACTATTGTTTATTCAGAATAGTGTATATACGTATTTACTTTATTTTTCTTTTTTAGTGCATATATACATACAATGAATCAAAACGTATTATAACAGTGCCCACTGTATAAGGGAAAGGGGGGAAAAAGGGGGTGCAGTGTAGGGAAGGTGTAGGTAGGTATAAGTGACAGAACAAATCAATTGTAAATTATTACTAACAATTGAAAGGGGTGGCTTCACAAGGGAGCCTAAACAGAATTAATCTCAAAGCTCAAAATCAACATTATTGCCGCATCACAGAATGACAGGTATCCATTAATCATACTCAAATCATGTGCTGTAGCTGGTAGTCAGTCGACGTTTCGACCCTAATTGTAGGGATATTACCCCTTACATGGCGGGTCTTCTTCAGGACAGGGGGAGGATGGCAGGTGGGCGGTTCCTGGGGCCAGCGATTGGATTGCTCTATAAAAGAACGGTCCTTAGTCAGATGATACCTGATAACCAGTCCTGACATGGGTCATTTCCATAGTTAAGCCGATCTCAGTATGGTGGCCGGGATACCTCGTGGGCTGAAAATCTGCAGTCGGGCTTACTGATCGAAACACGGGGGTAAAACTCAGTTTGTAATGGGTCGCTGTGAAAAAGAGGAGTACGCGCTACATGGACTTTGTAGGAGCTGGTGCATGGAGGATTCAGACCGATGCCCATAGCGACCCAATACAAACGGAGTTCTACCCCCGTGTTTCGATCAGTAAGCCCGACTGCAGATTGCCAGCCCACAAGGTATCCTGGCCACCATACTGAGTGACGATTACTCCTCTTTTTCACAGCGACCCATTACAAACTGAGTTTTACCCCCGTGTTTCGATCAGTAAGCCCAACTGCAGATTATCATCCCACGAGGTATCCCGGCCACCATACTGAGATCGGCTTAACTATGGAAATGACCCATGTCAGGACTGGTTATCAGGTATCATCTGATTAAGGACCGTTCTTTTATCGAACAATCCAATCGCTGGCCCCAGGAACCGCCCACCTCCCATCCTCCCCCTGTCCTGAAGAAGACCCGCCATGTAAGGGGTAATATCCCTACAATTAGGGTCGAAACGTCGACTGACTACCAGCTACAGCACATGATTTGAGTGTGATTAATGGACACCTGTCATTCTGTGATGCGGCAATAATGTTGATTTTGAGCTTTGAGATTAATTCTGTTTAGGCTCCCTTGTGAAGCCACCCCTTTCAATTGTTAGTAATAATTTACAATTGATTTGTTCTGTCACTTATACCTACCTACACTGCACCCCCTTTTTCCCCCTTTCCCTTGTGCAGTGGGCATTGTTATAATATGTTTTGATTCATTATATGTATATATGCACTAAAAAAGAAAAATACAGTAAATACGTATATACACTATTCTGAATAAACAATAGTGTTTCTAAAAAGATTTGGTTTAATGAATTTTGTAACTGTGTAATTTACTCTATCAGGTCTGGGACCACTTCTTATATAAAGCATAACTAGGGGCAGCATATGTAATCATGCTAATCGTTGTAATATGTAGACCCTGAAAGTCAATCGGCATAAGGAGAATCTGTGGTCTGGTCCCAAAACTCTTGTAGCCATTCTCAGATTCATTAAAGACTGTCTTGCGTAGAGGAATTACAATATTTATCAACCCAACGTTTATGTCCTCAAGAACTAGGTGACTGACTCTATTGTATGTCTTGTTAAAATGCTGTCAAGTTAAAACTCAGACTGAATTTCCTTTTCTTTGCTAAGACACAGTAATGAATTGTCATTATGTTCCATGTATTCTATTATACAAATTTAGCTTGTATTAATGTGTGCCTTTTGTGATGTATGATTTTTTTTCTGATGGTTATTGTATATTGTATTGTGAAATTAGGTAACAAATGTGTATAGATATATGTGCAGTGATTCTTCATTTTATAGGTTAGTTACAAAATGCATGCCGAAATATTTTTACTTTATCATTTAGTTCGACATATTTTTATAATTTTGTCCTTTTCTTTTAGGATATCATTGGTAAATCAGTTCAGCAAGCAGCATGTCTGAAATTGTACAAAATGTCCAAGAGGTATTAAGAAAAAAGAAATCTTATTTTCTCACTATTTCATTTTCTAACTTTTGTTTATTTGTTCATATTATTTAGCATTCCCTGTTGATTTGATATATTTTATAGCATATCAGAAATAGATTATGTTGAAATATATTATGTATGGGTGATTGGGTGCAGAATAACATATTCAAGGTATATGAGCTGTAGATCATATGCTATATATAGATCGCCATCTAGTGTTGGTTCCGGATGTTTGCACTTTGTTTTTGTTCGAACAAGTCTTTCCAGTCACGAGGTATGTCACTCTTACTTTCAGTGATAGTGCACATGGGCATCGACTCCTTCTTTAGATTGTTTTTTTTCTGCCATCGGGTTCGCATCTGTATTTCTACTCTCCGGTTCGGCACCATTTCTCTGACCCCTTTTCATGCGAAATCCACTACCATCAACGGTATTGTTATCGATCGCAATTCCCGATTTGTCGCGTATTGTCTGTTCTCGAAAAAACTTTGATCAGAAAACTCATGGCAGGCCGTCGGGCCTACCCACGCCGACCGTATTAGCAGTCGATGGAACGGACTCCCTTCAAGTTATGTCCCGGTAGATGTGCTAAACTTCCATGCACCGACTTGCACGAAATGTGTACATATGCTTGTCCCCGGAACACAAAAGAAAGACTGTGAAGCTTGTCGATCGTTTCGATCGAACAAGGCACTTCGTGACCGGCGGGCTCGACATCTCGAGATGCAACACCAAAGCTGCTCCACACCAGACATCTTCGGTGAAGTTCCGACACAGAACATCTAAAGATGGAGTTGATGCCCATGCGCACTATCACCGAAAGGAGGAGTCACCTACCTTGTGACTGGAAAGACTTCTTCGAACAAAAACAAAGTGCAAACATCCAGACCCAACACTAGATGGCGATCTATGCATAGCATACAACTCTACAGCTCTGTATGCCAAGAACAGATGCATACTGGGTAAGTAGCATTTTCCTTATAACTAAGTATGTGGTTTTCAGACCGCTTTAAAGTGCTTCTCTCAGATTGATCTAGACACTATGATAATAACATTCAATCCAAATTCACCAATGTACCATTTGTCATCCTAGTCATTTAACCAAATGATGATTGGGAGTATGACCTAATTGTAACGAAATGTTCTAAAACATTCTCATTAAACCATTTTGAATATTTCATATTATTATAAGCAGTATGTTCATAAAAAAAGCGGAAGGCGCACTCATTGTAATTCAACACAAGTTCTTTCAGTCCAATGATAAATATGTTCTTTATTTCGGTAATTTCTACTAAGAACGACACACAGCCAATGCATTCCGTTCCTTGTTGGAACTTCGTCAGGGCTCTGATAGATATATGCCGAATCCGGTAGCAGCCTAATCCAGGTCAGTTCAAAGTAATGAAAGTGAACACTATATGGAGATTTTAATTCATCATCAAATTGTAATTGATACTCCAAGTGAAAATATGTCAAAAAGGCGTCGACACTTGCTCCAGGTCTATTAGGATTTATAAAAATGATATCGTATGGGAAATAGATGCAAATTATCAATTTGCAAACTCGCAGGGATGTATATCCATTGACATATAAAAAAGGAATAAAGAGGCACCTGTATACCCCTTCTGGTACGGCATAACCTAGATTCTAAGTGGCGGTCCCCGGCATGATAACAGGAAGATCTTGGACCCTACTGTAAGCAGTATCTAGGCATAACCAGAATAGTGGCCCTAGTATACCATCAACTGCATTTTAATATCATGGTAAAGTCTTAAATTCATGTTTTGTACTCAGATTTCATCTGTTGAATTGTGGCAGTTAAGTGCTTCCTCTATTCAAATAGCCTTTGGAAATGTTAATTTCTGTTCATTGATAAGGCTGTACTAAAGAGCCTTGCATTTAAGGGGCTCTCTCATCCGTTACTCTCTACCATGAAGACCCCCATGGAGGAGAACTGCATTTAGAAAGTTTCATTTCCTTCTGCATCAACAAGAGAAGAAATTAAATTTCCCCTCCTATCCAAAGAGGCTCAGATGCTGTAGAAGTAATTGAAAGTCCACAACATCAGCATAGCACTCACCATGGGTAAGCAACACATGGTGAGTTACCTTGAGCAGATGAAGAGTTAAATCCTTTTAAGCTGCAAAAAGTCCCCTATTATTGGGGTTACCCAGACGTAGAATTTTTGCCACAAAGAATAACAAGAAATACTGATTCTGCAATAGCAGACACTACTAACCAGAGTCGCCACAGCATACACTAACAGAGTAAACATCAAGAGCAAGAGTTACACCCTTGTCCTAATTGCTACAACTCATAGTTAACAGATTTTTCTCCGTAATTTTTCATCCATTCTGTCCAAGTAAGGGGCAGGTCATGATGGCAATTCGCCTGCATGGTTTCAGAGCACCTACAGTTTGCCCATATGGACGTATGACTGGAACACAGCAGAATGTTCATCCAGATGCCTATTCCTTCATCAGCAACGAGGACTAGAGCAGTCGAGGAAAACCTATAAAGGTATTCCCTGGAAGAAAATCACTGTTGAAAGTAAACAGACTTCACATCCCCTTTTTCAGTTTACTCTGACACAGCCTATGTCAATGCACATTGAAGTGTGTTTAAAAGCTCATAACATAACTCTCATGCCAGCCCTTACACATTGGAAATCCCCTGCCCAAACCCTTTGTCCCGGAAGGTTTACAGACACATCTGACAAGTCTAATAGCATGTCTACTTTTGTCATCTGTCTTCGAGGTGAAAGTGATAGCTTTAAACTTTCTCCTTTCTCCTACATTTTTCTATCCTTGATTTAAGCCTTAATTACCCATTTTGGAAGGTGTGGTATGCATTTTGAGCTACACCTGCAAATCTAAAAGAAAAAAGCGGCAACTTACTTGAAATCGAAGCAAACATATTGAAGGGTTGAATGTTTACAACAGTTCTGACACACTGGAAACACCTTCATTGTCTAACCTGTGAACTGAAATAAAGTCTATTATGCCCTCCTATGGATCTCGCAGCTGTCCAAAGAAGAACCATCATCAAACACAAATTCATTCCATAGCAAGGGCAGGTGACTAATCCTAAAACTGTTTGTCCTGCAGACCTGTTCTTTGAATTAGGTTAGAACTCAAGTACTTTATTCGAACTTTGTGTACCAGATGCTTCACTTATTTATTCTAAGGAAAGATGTAGAGGATTAAATTAAATGTAAAGCTTAGTTCTATGAAAGACCATTGGTTTTGTAAAAGCCCATGCCACTATGATGGAGCCACAGTTGGGTATTTTCTGGGAATTCACCCTTTGATTGTATAAAATCCCTTAATGATGGGAACCCTTTGAATTCTAAAGCTTATGCATGTTGTTTTGAGTTCAGTATTTGTTAACTTTAATTTTAGTACCTTGTAGCTTCATTTATGTGCCTGTACACCTATAATTATCCTCCATTTCAAACCTTGCTATTAACAATTTTCTGGTCCAATGGTTATTGATTGGTTGTGTAATATGAAGTAGCTGTAATAGAATGGGAAGTTTCATTTAACAAACATTTTTTGTTATTTTGTTTTAGTGAGGAATCGTTACCAAGACTGCTCAAATTACCCTTTCTGTGAGTATTTTGCTTTGATAATCTAGTAGTCACTTGTGCTATGTCATTGTCTCATAATTCATGCTTTTTCATCTCTCATTACAGCTGGAATGACAAACGAGCTGGCCTGCACTATGTGATGTTTACCATGTTGGAAAGCTCAAAGTCTAAAGTCTACGTATTGAGGCGGTCAACCGATCTGTCAAGGTGAGCAAAACCAGTGTCCTGCTCATTTGCTATCCAGCTGTTAATTGTTCTGTTTTTATAATTCTTCTGTTTTGTGGAGATTGGTATTAGTTTCTTACTTCTGGATTGTTGCATTTTATGTTCAAAGTTTTTTGTAATACCAATAAAAACCATTGCAATTATGAAGAATATAAATAACAAATATTTCACACAAGTCGGAATAAATTCTCATTGAATCCACATTTTATATATAGATAAACGTATTTAAAAAATCTATCAACAAAATATTTTAAACTACGTAAAACTATTCTTACAGAACCTAAAACCATGGTTACTCCAGTATTGGAGCTTTGATAGATTCACATACCTGAATCATTTCCCCGTCGTCGAGACAGGAGTCTCCGGTACATTAAAAAGTAATGGTTAGCAATATAGCGCACTGTAAAAAAGGCCTAGGACCATTTTTCTTTTGCAACCCATAACTTTCGTTATGTAAAAAAGGACCAAACTTTTCCCTTAGCCAATCAGAGGCACTCACCCTTTAGAACCCTCCTGAGAGAAGCTCTTGCCCCTCAGATTTTCTACCGCCACGTTGTGCTAGGGAGTCTCCTTTGAGCTCTACTCAAAATCTGGATTTCCAACTTTGTAGAAGCTTCATGTTCAGACTATTTCTTCTGGATTAGAGAAATTATAATCTACTTCTCATCTGAATTCCTGAAAATGACTGGAAAGGAAAAAAAGGGTCTGTTTAGAGCCTGTGCCACCTGCTCTAAAAAGAGACTCTACACAGTTGACCCACATGAAGACTGTATATATTGTCTTTAACCGGAACACCAAGCAAAGGATTGCAAGGTATGTCGCACTTTCTCTTAAAACCCGTAGAGATCGTGAAGGACGCCTTCTAATTTGGCTTCAGAATATCAAGGCCAGAAAGGAGGTGGTTTCTAGTGATAGTGACTAAGAATCCTCCACTTCTTCCAGGAGATCTCAAAAAAGATCAAGGTCTCCTCCGGCTCAGTCATTAGGGGACCATCCTGAGAAAGCCCTAAAAAAGACCAGCCAAGGGTCTTACTGGCGTAGTCCTTCAAAATCTCCTCAGAAAAAATTAAAGGAGAATAAATGACTCAATTTAAAAGAGAGAGAATCCAAAAATGCTGCTTCTGATTCTTCAAATAAACCACCTTTGGCTCCGACATCATTCAAAAAGCCATCCTCTAGTATTCCTGAGAAGAAGGTGAAAAAATCCACATAGTCGACAGGAGCAAATCATTGACGATGGCGACGACTAAGGTACAAGAGTTACCGTACGTGGTATTGGAATCCGCGTCGACGATGAGATCGGCGACGACGGAGGCGGCGACAGCGAAGGCGTGACGACGACAGGAGCGTCGACGATGGGTGCGTCAACGACGACAGTGTCGACACCGGTGGCATCGTCGACGACTATGAGGACGACGACGGCAGTGTCGACGAATCGTCGACGACGGTGATGACAATAAGGTCGTCGACGGGAACGTCGACAACGATTACTATGTCGTCAGTGAGGAGTGGATCTATGGCGCTGACAACAGCTTCGTCGACGGTGGCATCAACGACTATCTCGTCGACTGGCTCGTCGACAGGAAAAACCCCAGAAAAGAGCAGGAAGATCACGCCAGCAGTAACTTCCCCAAGTAAAATTACTCCATTAGTCCCGTCGCACCTTTTGGAGGAAGGAGAGTCAGAGGATGAGGGGCCCTTTGGGTATGCCAGAAGCCCATCGGAACTCCATGTAAAATTTCAGGATGAGGACGATGATGAAGGGTATGAAGAATACCACAGTGTCACATACCAACGCTACCAACAAGAAACTCAGGAACAGATGATAGCAATGCCATCATCCATGTTGACGGATTTATAATCCATGTTGGCGGATTATAAACGGAGGTTTCCTGCGTCAGGAGTTTCTCAGGACATTCCACCTTCACGTCCTCGTTCCATTCCGACCACTCCAGTCCGCAGCACAGAAAACCTGCTGGATACTGCTTCGCTGACACCTCAGGTCCGACAGCAGCAGGATCCTGTGACAACAGATGATGATGATGACCGCGAAGAAGGGGAGCTACCAAAACCCCACAGAGAAGGGGATGATTATTTGATTCCTTCTCCGCCTTCGCCCACCCAGGTACCGGCAGATTCTCCACCGGTGGATATTGGTGGATTCCACAATTTAATGGAAAGGGCGGCGAAAAGATTCCAACTGTCAATGAAAACAACTCAAGCAGAATGGTTTCTTTATGACTTTAAAGAGCCGTATCAAAGATCAATCAGGTCTATACCAATTATTGACCACATATGGAAGGATTGCAGGTCATGACAACTCCAGCAACAGTTACACCGGTACTAGCAAGGCTGGATAAGAAATATAAGGCACCTGCGGACTCTCCAGCGTGTTTACTGGCCCATCCTAAACCGGACTCAATTATCTTGCAAGCAGCGCAACAGAAGTCAAAAAATCCGGCAGCACCTATTTCAGCACCTCCGGACAGGGAGGGACAGCGTTTAGATAACGCAGGAAAACGATTCTCCTCCATGTCAGCGCTCCTGGTCAGAGCTGCTAATGCCCTTGCCATCCTGGGCAGATATGACAGACAACTGTGGTGCGATGTAGCACCCTACATCGACCTCCTCCCGGAAGACTCTAAGCAGGAGGCGAAGAAGGTTTTACAGGAAGGAGATAGAACTTCAGCTGAAGTTATTGATTGCGCTATGGACATAGCTTCTACAGCGTTTCGTTCCCTCGGAGGAGCTGCAGTTTTGAGGCGCCAAGGATAGCTGAGGGCCACTTTCTTTAGACCAGAGGTCCAAAATAAGATTCTGGACCTACCCTTTGATGGGGAGGATCTCTTTGGGCGCATGGTGGATGACACCCTTCAAAATATTAAAAAAGACACGGATACAGCGAAGTCTTTAGGTGCGTTACAGTACCGGAAGGGGCCTTTTCGAGGAGCCCGTGGAAGAGGAAAACCCTCGTATAGAGGTGGATACCAGCAAGGAAGATATACATCCTATCCTTCCTCTTCGCAGCCCTGTCGGCAGCAATATGGGCAGAAACAATCGGGAGGCTACTCTAAGTCCACTCCTAGAGGACGAGGAGGTCGTTCGGGAAGAGATAATATTAAAAGACAATGACAACCTGCAGATGGCGGATCCTTCCCCTCCTATCCTGTCAAATGTTCCCCTGGGTGGAAGAGTGACTCATGATTTACCACAGTGGCGGAAGATAACATCGGACAAGTGGGTTCTCCACGTAATACAATTCGGACATATATTAGAATTCCTCCACTTCCCTCCTCCCACGCCACCGACATATCAAGAAGCAAAACACCTAACCCAGATGCGTCGGGAGATTGGGGCAATGCTTCGAAAGGGAGCAATAGAACCAGTGCCGAACTCCCAAAGAGGAAGAGGATTTTATTCCTGTTTCTTCTTGATCAGAAAAGATGCTCTGAGGTGGCGTCCGATCTTGAACTTAAGGTCCTTAAATGCCTACCTCAAGAAACCGTCATTCAGAATGGTAACCATGCAGGATATTCGGCTGCTCTTAAACACAGGGAATCAGATGACCTCCCTCGATTTACAGGATGCATATTTCCATATCCCCATCCATCAGTCCCACAGAAAGTTCCTTCGGTTTGCAGTGGCGAAAGACCATTTCCAATTCAAGGTGCTACCATTTGGCCTAAAGTCTGCACCGAGAATATTTACAAAATGTCTGGCGTCGATGGCGGCCTATCCAAGTAGACAAAAACACCAGATATTTCCATACCTGGACGACTGGTTGATAAAGGCACCGTCGCAGGAAGCAGCTCACGCTTCCATCGTAGCATGCATGGAGCTGTTTGCGTATCTGGGCTTGACCTTGAATGTAGAAAAGTAATCTCTACGGCCATCCAGGACAATCAAGTTTCTAAGTGCAATCCTAGATACAACACAAAACAAAGCATTCCCATCAGTGGAGAGACTTGTAAATCTAGCCAAGGGATTCGGCAAAAGAAAGTCTCTTTCAGTCAGAAGATACAAGTCGCTTCTGGGAACAATGTCCTCATGCATACCACTCATTCCCCTATGTCGCTTACGAATGTGACCGTTACAAGAAGAACTGGATTTTCAGTGGTGCCAAGCAAAGGGATCCTTCGAGGACAAGATAAAGATCATGCGTCCAATGTTGCAGGCAGCAAAGTGGTGGACTTGCAGGAACAATATCTCCGTGGGTCTCTCCTACCGGACAGAACCAGCTCCGTTGGTGGTCACCTTGGATACCTCTCTCGAGGGATGGGGGGCTGTCCTACAGGAGTTACAGGTGAGCGGCCGATGGCGCAGACAAGAACAACACCTTCACATAAACCTATTGGATTTAAGGACAATAGGATTAGCGTTGTTGGCCTTCCTGCCAAGCATAGAAGGAAGATCAGTGTTAGTGCGGACAGACAACACAACTGCAATGCACTACATAAACAAGCAGGGAGGAACAAGATCTCTCTCTCAGTCGAAAGAGGCACAGAAAATATGGAAATGGGCGATAGATCACGGAGTGACTCTGAAGGCCATACATCTTCCAGGAGATCAAAACACAACAGCGGACACCCTCAGCAGGCAGAAAACGACCTGTCACGAGTGGGGAACTAGATCAGGACACACTGATGACCATCTTTGCCAAGTGGGGGATACCAACGGTGGATCTATTTGCCACAGCCCAGAACAAGAAATGCCGATTCTTTGCAAGTTGGCGTCTCCAAAGGGGATCATGGGTGAATGCGTTTTCGATGGCATGGTCAGGCGACTTTGCCTACGCATTTCCGCTGATTCCCCTCCTGTAACGAGTACTCACGAAGATGAAGAAAGAACTGTGCAGGAGGATACTGATAGCTCCTTGGTGGCCCAGGCAGCATTGGTTCACAGAGCTGCTCCTTTTATCGGAGGCCGAGCCAATACTTCTTCGACCAATTCCAACATTACTGACTATGGAGAAGGGACAAGTGTGGCACCCAGACCCGACATCATTGCAATTAGCGGCCTGGCTCCTGACTATGGAGCATTTCAGCACTTGAACATTCCAGAAAAATGCAGAGAAATTCTGGCAAAAGCACGAGCGGAAAGCACGGATAGAACATACAGGATGAAATGGAAGAGATTCTGCTTATGGTGTCAGGAGAACGCCTTACATTCTCTGCGGGCAGAGGCAGATCAGATTATCCCATATTTGCTGAAACTAGCGAAATTGGGATTAGCCCATGTATCTATAAAGGTGCATTTGGCGGCAATTTTGCGATACAGGAGAAACTCAGCACGTCCTTCTCTGTGGTCGGAGAGAATTGTGAAGCAATTCATGAAGGGGTTATTTCGAGTTTATCCACCCATCAGGCCTCCACCACCTGTATGGCAACTGAACGTTGTCTTGTCACAACTTATGAAACCGCCATTTGAGCCAATACACAAGGCGGATCTAAAATTCCTCTCCTGGAAGGTAGCTCTTTAAATAGCTCTAACATCAGCCAGAAGGGTAGGAGAAATACAAGCCCTTACAACGCAAGAGCCATTTCTCCAATTCAGGGAAGACAGATTAGTCCTCAGGATGAATCCAAGATTCATTCCGAAAGTACCAACACCAAATGAGCCCTTAATCTTGAAAAGATTTTTTCCTCAACTATCGACAGCGGCGGAAAAGACTCTCCATACTCGGGATGTCCAGCGTTGTCTGAAGTTCTATTTTGCAAAGGACAAAGCCAATTAGAAAGTCTACACAATTGGTTGTGGCGTTTAGTGCCCCCAGAAAAGGTTTCCCGTTGTCCAAACGAGGAATCTCAAGATGGATCTCAAGTGCTATCCAGTTCTGTCATCAAGCAGCGGGAAAGCCATTGGCTGCACGTGTTCGTGCACATTCCACAAGAGCGGTATCCACCTCAACAGCTCTGTTTTCAGGCGTCTCCATACAGGACATCTGCAGAGCAGCCACCTGGAGGAGTACGCATACCTTCACCAGGCATTACTGCCTGGATGCCCATGCCAAAAGCGATGTAGCAGTGGGACAAGCAGTGCTGAGGAACCTTTTCCAATGACGGTGATCCTCTTTCTCATCCCTCCTTCCTTTCTTGGGTAAGAAAAGCACATTTTATTGTTGATTGATATTGATATGGTTATTACTGTGTGCAGGTATCATGATTTACCTGTTAATGAGAACAAGGTGACAAAGACAAAATGTGCTATGATTTACTGCTCGCTATTCTGATTCAGGTATGTGAATCTATGAAAGCTCCAATACTGGAGTAAGAAAACAAGTTACTTACCTGTAACTGTAGTTCTCCAGTATTGGAAGCTTTCATAGATTCACATACGCCCACCCTCCTCCCCTGAGAGGCTCACCTCGGATTGGGTACGGAAAGTGCCCGAAAATCTGAGGGGCAAGAGGTTCTCTCAGGAGGGTTCTAGAGGGCGAGTGCTTCTGATTGGCTAAGGGAAAAGTTTGGTCCTTTTTTACATAACGAAAGTTATGGGTTGCAAAAGAAAAATGGGCCTAGGTCTTTTTTACAGTTAGCTATATTGCTAACCATTACTTTTTTATGTACCGGAGACTCCTGTCTCGTCGACGGGAAATGATTCAGGTATGTGAATCTATGAAAGCTTCCAATACTGGAGAACTACTGTTACAGGTAAGTAACTCGTTTCCTTATTCATTAGGCCACCGTTTATAGGACCGATTCTTACCAAAAGCAATATTTTAGGTCCTTACAAAACTAGCAAACGTATCATTACTAAGCTCTGCCTGTTCAAAACTTTACAAAACACACAGAAGTAAAGTGCAATTATCAAAGAAACCTCACAGCAGCATCCAGACATTTCACAAAAATACTTTCCAGCTGCACGCTGACACTACTTAAATGTTATAACCAAGGTTCTAATACTGCCCTCCACTCCCCATTGAGGGCTACACATAGACATACCATATGCATTAAACTATCCTAGTTTTGACAGTTGACAGTTCATGATTGAGTGGAGAAGTGTGGCTCAATAGTTAGAGCGGCAGACACTGATACAGAGGTCTAGCCCGGGACCAGGGTTCAATTCCCCGCGCGTCTTGGGCTCAAAATTCCATGGACCTGATAATTCTCGCCTCATGCCTATTCCAATCATGGAGTCCCACTCTGCAACTCTCGGCAATAGCTTGCTTAATCTCCACAACGGCCCCCACAACGCTAAGGATGCCTGGTCTCCACCTTGGGGGTGCCCAGGAGTGGACGCCTCACAGGGAAAGCCAGGATGGGTTCCACAACTGTATTCGTACAAGCGCCTGGAGACCCTTGCGGATGAGTAGTGTGCTATACAAGTATCAATTTACAATTTTTACATGATTAGTGAGTGAGTTTTCCACCTGACTCAAACTTCCCCACACAGAAAGCGGTTATACCTTAATCTTAGAAATTTACAGTTGATTAATATTAATTAAGATACCTATAAGCTCGGTTTTGTCCAATCCTATATGAACCTTTAACAAGCCAAGTGTACTTTTTACCCTCATAAGGACTCATGATCTTCCTTAAGTGAAATAGATTTGGAAACCTTTTTTTTTTAATTCTGCAATAACATTCAAATTGTCCAGTGCTTCATCAAAGTAAGCTCATCAAGTGTTGTAAATAGAGGATTTGTTTTGCATCACTCTGTTACTGTTTGTGCTTTCAGCGATGCCTCAGATGCTAATGGTATTTTGTGCTCTAATTCCAGTCTGATACGAACCTGTACAGTTGCAAGGAGGAGGCTAAAAACTATTCTGCAAGTGCAGTACTGAGACAAGGCTGTCCACTTTGCTTCGTTAAACAGCTAACCAAAGGCAAGAACGGTGCCTTTATGACTTGAAGTTAAAGGTGCTAAGATGCTGCAGAGAGCTCTTTGAACAAACGGTATATGGCATAAATCATGCAGGTTATCCTCAAAACAAACTCCCAAATATTTATAAACTGGCACTCACTCCAATACTGCTCTGTGCGCATTCCACCCCGTATTCTGACATCTTGTGTCCAGAAATTACAATTTTGGTCTTCTCTGTAATTTAAAAAAAAAATTCTTTATAGTGCATGTTGAATGCCAGTGACTTCTCTGTGATGCATGTAACTTATGCTGCTGGAAAAGACTTGATATTTAGACATTGTTGCATGGTCATATAGAAGGTAATTAACAGGGGTCCAGTTGCTATATATCTTGTCAAATTACACTACGTGGGCACCTAATTGGATCTAAATGTGTTTGAATAAGTGCCTGAATAGCACCAAGCTAGGTCCGTGAAATAAGGTAGCCAGCCAAGGTGCCTGCACCACGAAAGGATGTCTCTAAAGCAAGCTGTATGATATGTTACCATGATGAGAGGTGTGATATTACCTTCTGCCTTACAGTTCAGCTGGAAAACTGTCTGGCAGTAGGGTGCATGTTTATTTTATTTCCACACAGTGCTTTAATTCAACCAGAAAAATCCATACAAAATATTTGCCCACATTGTCAAACCCTACTACTTGGAGGAAATTGAATGGAGGACGTCTTTGAATGAATGAAAAAAGTTTTGTAAAGCGCAATACTATCCTGAGGCCTTGTCGCGCTATGGACGACAGAGCAGGGGCAAGGTGAGACCGGTTAGTAAGAGTTCGTAAAGAGATGAGTTTTCAGAAGTCGACGAAAGATTTGGAGTTTGGATTCCCTGCGAAGAGCGGAGGGCAATAAATTCCAAGCACAGAGGCGTTCCAAGAAAACGAACGCCCACCCCATCTGGATTTGTGGACCTTCCTCGTAGTTGCGAGGAAGGCCGGGCTGTAACATAGATTCCTAGATGGTTGGTAGGCAGTGACAAGAGAGTGAGTGAGGGCCAGTCCAGTTTTCCAAATAGAACCATGGGCCAGGCACATGGCCTTGAAACGAACTCTGGACTGAATTGGCAGCCAGTGAAGCATCCTCAGAGAAGGTCTTGCTGATTGTCTCCATGGAATCTCGAGGAGTAGGCGAGCCGCGCAGTACTGGATTACCTGCAATTTCTGGATGGTGGCCTGTGGGGCGCCCAAATACAAAGCGTTCCCGTAATCCAAACGGGACAGGATGATAGCTTGCACCATAATCCTTCGGGCCGAGAAGGGAAGTAGGGGGAGGATCTTCCTTAACATACTCATCAGGCCAAAGCAGGTAGCACAAAGCTTAGTGGCTTGATAGTTGAAGCAAAGGGAGCTGTCAAGCCATATACCAAGGCTCTTAATTTGGTGCTTTGGGGTAGGCATTGTGCCAAGACAGAGCAGCCAGGAGAGGGCTGACGACAATGAAGGAGACTTGCCCAGAAACATTAATTCTGTTTTGTCACAGTTCAACATAAGGTGGGATAGTGCCATCCATTCGGCTACCGCCTCTAAGCAGATGCCAAGGTCGCATGATGACCCTTCAGGGTGGTTTAACGCGACCACCAACTGGGTGTCATCCGCGTAGGTAATAATTTCAATGCCAAATGGAAGCACTATCCGAGCCAGCGGCGTCATATAGATATTTAAGAGCGTGGGCTCAGGGAAGAGCCTTGCGGAACCCCACAACTCAGAGGCCAACTATTAGAGGTGGCTCTACCCTCCGAAACCTGGAAAGAGTGGTCCTGTAAAAAGGAACGGATTCAGGTAATGGCCAGGCCTGTCACTCCAAGATTGTGTAGGCCCTCAGCTAGGATAATATGGTTCACAGTGTCGAAGACGACACTAAGGTCCAGCAAAATATTTGCTGCTGCGCCACCCTGATCTAAGAGTCTCCTAGCTTCTTCTGTGACTGCTACGAGTGCTGTCTCCGTCCCTAACTTGGGACGGAAACCTGTCTGGGGGTCGTGAAGAAGATTGTTGCACTTTAGAGTAGTGAACAAAGATGGCATTTATATGTTTCTCAGCTAGCTTGCTTAGCCAAGGGAGAAGGTAATGGGGCGATAATTAGCCATATTAGAGGTGTCTGAGTTCGGTTTCTTTAAAAGAGCTCTAACTTGTGCATATTTCCATGCCAAGGGCACCTTTCCCGAGGAGATGGAAGTATTACGATGGTCGATGGTCGAAAGGCCGGACAAAAACACCCAGTCCCTGGTATAATGAGTCTCTCGCAGAATTGAAAAAATCCTGCCGAAAAACAGAGAGGGAATGGAGACGTTCCTATGACCCTGCTCTGAAAACTCGGTATTTCACTGAGCTGAAACTGTACCATAGAGCGATCTGCAGAGCTAGAGCCGCATTTTATGCTCATGAATTTGCTACCAGCCCCAACCCATCAAAACTGATTTTCAAGGTACTGAAGGACCTTATGAAAAACAGATCCTCATCAGAGGTGATTTGCACAGATGCTCACTGTGATAAATTGGCCGCCTTTTTTGTGGAGAAAGTGGAAAAAATATATCATGGGTTCGACACACTCCACCAGGATCGAGAGGCCACTGTCTCTGGTACGTCGGATCATGAGCCCCTGGCTATTTTACCTGAACTGTCGATTGAGGCCTTTGACAGATTCAGCCTTAGGGTCAAGTCAGGTTCCCCTGCGGACCCGTTAAAGCCAGCCTTCATTAACACACTTTCCCCGCTGTGCCGTGACCCAATATTGAACCTCATCAATATGTCACTGTCTTGTGGAACGGTACCCGCGGCATGGAAACAGGCAGTGGTCACTCCTATATTAAAAAAAGCCAACTCTGACCCCCGATTGCCAGAAAACTATCGACCTATCTCCCTGTTGCCTTGGATCGCTAAAGTAACAGAAGCCCATGTCAACTCTGTTCTGTCTGAGCATCTGGTTCGCAACCAGATTTTGGATCCCAGTCAGAACGGCTTCAGGTCAGGACACAGTACCGAGACGGCATTACTTTACATCATGGAACATCTTCGCCAGGTACTTGACTCCGGTCATACTGCAGCGCTTATACTATTAGATCTAAGCGCTGCCTTCGATACTGTGTCCCACCAAATACTTATCCAACGCTTACAGGAGGCGGGAGTGACGGATGTCGCTCTCCAGTGGTTTCGGTCTTTTCTGGCAGACCGTTCCTTCAAAGTGGCTATATCACCTGGCCAATCCGCCACCTATCCCCTGGAGCTGGGGGTACCACAGGGATCTTCGTTGAGCCCTACAATGTTCAACCTCTATGTGAAACCGTTGGCTGGTGTCGTCAAACAGTGGGGTCTTACAATGGCCTCATATGCGGACGATACACAGCTAGTGGTGACACTTAGTGGAGACCCTGAGATGGCGGCCCCGAGATTCCGTGCGGGTCTCTTGGCAGTAGCTAGCTGGCTTCGCACCAACTGCCTCCAGTTGAATGCCACCAAAACGGAGGTGTTGGTACTAGGGAAGCACGCTGAGCTATGGGGTAACCAGTGGTGGCCATCAGAGCTTGGTGTCACTCCTATTCCAGCTGCTGGAGTGAGAAATCTAGGAGTCTGGGTGGACTCTGCGCTCTCCTTCAGGGACCACACCAAGAAGGTGGCTGCCACGTGCTATGGAATTTTGCGTGGTATCAGGCCGGTCTTAAAGTACTTTGATCCCCCTACCAGACAGCTTGTAGTCCAGGCCTCAATACTATCTCGACTGGACTACGGCAGTTCACTGTTGTTAGGGGTGAATCAAGCGGAGGCCTTTAGGCTCCAAAGAGTACAAAATGCCGCAGCACGAGCCATTGTGGGCCTCCCCAGACATTGCTCAGTGTCTGGTACCATCATGGCCTTACATTGGCTCCCGGTCAGACAGCGAATTAAGTTCAAGGCGCTGTGTCTGGCCTTTAAAATTTTGAAATCTTCTTCACCGCCGGCACTCGCCAATCTACTCACGCCCTATATGCCTTCGAGATCCTTGAGATCGGAGGGGCTTCATTTGGCTGTCTGTCCACGATTTAAGCTGAGCAGAATGGGTGGCCGCTCCTTTAGGGTGCTAGCGGCAGGTCTATGGAATTCGCTCCCAGTACACATCCGAGCTCTTGAAGATTTGCTCGCCTTCAGGCAGGCGATTAAAACTTTCCTGTTTCCAGTGTCTAGTTAATTTCCTTTCTTTTATTGTGTGTTATGTTACAGCGTCTGTCAAAGCGCCAGGACGCCCCTTTGCTGGGGCAGCTGTGCGCTATAAAAATATAAATAACATAACATAACATAACATAACATTAATAGCATTTAGAATCACCGGACGGATAACATCGGTGACTAATGTGAGGTGTTGCTGCGGAGCAGGGTCCACAGGAGACCCTGATGTTACCTGCGCGATGAGTATGTTTAACAAACTTTCCTCTAGTAGGGTAAACTCCGTGAGAGAACACTGAGGGTGAGAGTGGAGACTCTCGTTATACAGAGGAATAGACCCAGTCTGGTCAGATATAAAGGTTTGGGATATGACCTGAATTTTATATGGAAATATTCCACCTGACTATTACAACGGGATTGTGCGTCTTCTGGATTGAGGGGTTTGTGTGGAACAGAGATAAGGGATCTGGCAATGCAGAATATTTCCTTAGGAGCGTTTGCAGCAGCGCTGATTCTGTCCTCAAAAAATGCAGATTACGCGATCTTAATTTTGGCCTTATAATTCTTGATGGCTTCCCTGTATGCCTTCTTTCTATCTTCTACCAAGTTTAGTCTCCAGCTCCTTTCAAGCTTCCTACAGAGTTGTTTGAGCTCTCTTAATTTAGGGGAGAACCAAGGTTCCAATTTGTGTTTAGAGTTTATACGGGAGGGTTTCTTTGGGAGTAATGAGTCAAGTGACTTTTCAGAGTCCAGAATGGGGGTAGAGGCAGCTAACAGTGAGGACTATTGGGTGACTGAAAGATTTGACCACTTCCTTTCCAACAGTGGAACAGCACTATGTGCGGTAGGGTGAGCAACAGCTTCCCAAGCTAGAGGGACTAGCAGGTGATCAGTCCACCGAAGGAAGATGGGGGTGTCAACTGAGAGGTTCTGAGAGTTACTAAGCACAGAATCAAGAAGGTGCCCCTTGATGTGTGTAGGGGAAAAGCCCTTTTGCACAATTTGAAGTGCCGACAGACTGGCTAGAAGTTCAGTAGCTGAACGGTTGGAAGGGTCGTCCAGATGGATGTTAAGGTCCCCTAGAGCCGTAAAGTTGGCTGAACTTAGCGCCAGTTCTGCAACACGCGTCAGGAGTATGTTCCGAAATTGACCTATGGGTCCAGGGGGGCGATAGAGTAACAAGCCGGAAAAGGTGCTAGTAGGTGACAATTCTAGCGAGAAGGTCATGCCTTCACAATCAGGTATTTCCTCAGCAGCAGATCGACAACAGTAGTTGTCTTTAAAAATGATGACCAGACCGCCCCCTCTTCCCGACTTACGGTACACTCTATGCAATGAGTACCCCAATAGTAGGATCTGAGTGATCGCCGGGTCCTCTTCCTCCTGTAACCAAGTCTCGGTCAGGAATAGAGCATCCGAGTTATGATCCTCCAACAGGAATGTCAGTTCCAGTGAGTGTTTAGGAAGGGAGCGACAGTTTAAAAGAAAAAGTTTTAATGGAGTTATAGTCGCTAGGGCTACTTTACCATAAAGAAGAGGTTTGAGGTTGCAGTGAGAGCAACTGAAGGAAAAACTGACGGGGGACAGCGAGTGTAAACAGTTGGGGCCTGGAATACCTCTTAGAGTCATTAAGGTTTGAGCACTATAAGTGAGGATGTTATGTAAACTACCAGGGATTCTGGTGCCTGGTCCCGGCCGGGCACGGACGGGTGCAGACGGGCTTGCCTTTGGTGCGCCGCCGGCGCGTCCGCTGCGTGCGCGCATGAGCACAGTGTTAAATAGTGTTGGGGGCGCGAAGGCTAGAGCGCCAACCCAACCGGAAGTGAATTGCAGCTCCCAGGAAGCCCTCCGCACAATCTGCACTGGCCGCGTCGGACCGGGGCTGGGGGAGAAGGGTCAGGTGAGAAGCACCGAGCAAGAGCAGTGTAGAAGTATTTCCAGTGATTTATTTTAAAAAAAACAAGTTAAAATCGTAAGTGCTTCACAATCAAAGTCTGCACACACACACAGCTAGCGGCATCCCCTGCCACTGGGAATCAGCGCACGTCCGCTGCGCGTGCGCATGAGCACAGAGCTAAATAGTGTTGGGGGTGCGAAGGCTTGAGAGCCAACCCGACCGGAAGTGAATTGCAGCTCCCAGGAAGCCCTCTGCACAATCGGCACTCGCCGCGTCAGACCAGGGCTGGGGGGGAAGAGTCAGGTGAGGAGCACCGAGCAAGAGCAGAGTAGAAGTATTTCCAGTGATTTTTGTTTTTTAAAGTTAAAATCGTAAGTGCATCACAATCAAAGTCTGCTTAAACACACACAGCTAGCGGCATCCCCTGCCACTGGGAATCTGCGTGCGTCCGCTGGGACGTCGCATGAGCACAGAGCTAAAATGTGTTGGGGGCGCGAAGGCTAGAGCACCAACCCAACCGGAAGTGAATTGCAGCTCCCAGGAAGCCCTCCGCACAATCGGCACTGGCCGCGTCGGACTGGGGCTATGGAGAAGAGTCAGGTGAGGAGCACCGAGCAAGAGCAGTGTAGAAGTATTTCCAGTGATTTATTTTTAAAAAACAAGTTAAAATCGTAAGTGCATCACAATCAAAGTCTGCACACACACACAGCTAGCGGCATCCCATGCCACTGGGAATCTGCGCGCGTCCGCTGCGTGTGCGCATGAGCACAGAGCTAAATAGTGTTGGGGGCGCGAAGGCTAGAGCGCCAACCCAACCAAAAGAAGATGATTTGCTCTACTGAAGCTATCCGAAATTGACTCCATGTGTAGGCTGCGGTGAAACAAAGGTGCATGGGTGCGTTCTTATTTCTTTTTTTGCAAAGCTCATTTGCGCCCGGACGCACCATTCAATTTAGAGCTACTTTATGTTTTCTACTCAATAGTATTGCCTTCAGTGGAGGAGGGAACAAGAAAATATAGATAATGCATTAGAAAACCTTGATGTCCAGCAACATAGAGGATTTTAATATAATTTGTCCGCTCTTGCAGAGTATATTTGTACATGTTCCTCCCTTGTTGCAATCGTCTAACTTATTTACATAATCAGAAAATTTGCACGAGCCAGTCTTCCTGCAAATTATGAAATGATTAATACATTTTTGCCTGGTATGCTGCTTCTCAACATGCCAGGTTAATTTGTATAGGCTTTTTTAAGAGTTCACATTTTCTATGCTTGGGCTGAGTTTCCATTGAAATATCTTGCGAATACCGATTTTATTAAGATTTCTAAATAGCAATTTCAAATACCGTGGCTGCACTGGGTTGTCCCATTAGATTACAATGAAATTCAGTATATACCTATTGGTGTAAGAGGGTTGTGCTGCCAGTGAAAACACTTGTAATATATTTACTACATTGCTTGAATTCCTAAAACCAAAGTTTTTTTCCTGTTCTGTAATAACCCAACACCTTTTCAGTTCATTATTCAAATGGGGCTTAAAGCATTTAGTTGTTTGTGGTTTCTGTGCAAGTGCTGACACGTGAAAGGAATACTAACTATTATTTGTTAATAACATGCTGAACTAGTTTCATCTCCTATGCTGTGTTCGATAATATTCAGGCACAAGGAATGTAAAATAAAGATATTTTTCCACACTAAGGGGTGGATTACGATGGCAGGCGGACTTACTTCTGCCCACCATTGTATCATAAAGGGGACCGCCCAACAGTCTGTCAGCAGTCCCGACTTAGGCATAACAATGTGACCGCCACCTACGGCGGTCGCAATGCCTATATTTTGTCTTGCGGAGTGTGCTGCTGGCTGCAGCACACGCCGCAAGACAAAAAGGGGACACTGCACATATCCCTGCCACATGGTGCAGAGATATGTAGGGAGCACCATATGGGCCCTGCATGCAGGTCCCCTTTCTGGGAGGAAAGGGGTCCGCTACAGCCCCCCATAGTCCCTTTCCTGCTGCCTTTTCGTGTCAGTTTACCTGCCATGAAGAGGCAGGCGGAAAGGGACATTGTAATCCCTACGATGGTGACTGGCAGGCACCCCCACCATTGTAAGGAATACAATTCCCGCCAGCGCACGGGCGGGCTAAAAGAGCCCGTTGGATGCTTGGCGGCTGGTCTTTCTGACTGCCAACACAACGCCCACCATCCTAATGTGGCGGGCAGGGATATTGCTTAGGGCTGTCGGTGGCAGTCTCACTGCCATCCTAATCAGGCCCTAAATTATGATTGAAGTGCTAGTTTTTTGTTTGCTGAATGACGAGTTGCAAACTAAGATTAAAAGGAAAATGTTAGGAAAAGACGAGGAAGGACAGTGCACGAAATAAAAAAAAATCTTTGACGCATTGGAGAACATGGGTCAAGATTCAGATCAGAGGAGAACGTAAATCCCTTTTTGTCAGTGATTCTCTCCAGTGTATTACGCAAATACTAGCTTTTATCCAGTGAAGGCTACATATGTTGGCTTTTGCATCTGTCTCATCCCAGGTTATATAATTTTCTAGAAAGACGAGCATGAGCAACTGTGCCATGTTGCTTTAATAGCATTTTAACCACATCTCTGTATATCTCCTGCTGCTCTGTATGAGTTCCTGATTAGTCCCAGGCTTCCTCTGTCTCAGTTTCTCCTTTTTGCCTCTATGCGTAACCACTACCATGGCTTTTCTTTGGTGTATTGTTGTTGATCATATGGGTTAATTGCCAAGCTGGTGAGCTTTAAATGGCATGTCTTCTATTTGTGAATCATACAACAGAGGTGATGCACTCAATGTTCTGATGGTAAACTTAATATGCCATTGAATCAAAACTTTTCAAAGTTTGTGTGCGCCTTCTGTGGTGGTTCCACCCATTCAAAATTGAAACAACAAATCTAGGACTGTTAGCGACTGCTTTAACAAAATGTTAATCAATAACTTTAAACCACAAGTGACAACCAAGATTATCAGTTGCACAAAAAATCTTACATTTTACAACTATGAAATAGAATGACTTCATATGGATGCGAGTCTTCAACTTGTTTTATTCACAGATGAAAGCTTCAACAAACTCTCCTGTTGATTCATAAAATAAGTAATGCAATCTTATGTGGATTTCATCACTCCCAATGCATTTCTGGTGTTCAACCACCCTTCGTCAGGGGAAATCTACAAATGAACATATGTACAATAAGGCAACTTTGGTTCGAGGCATGTGGGCTGCTGAATTCATATCTGTGCATAGATCGCCGCCTAGTGTTGGGTCCGGATGATTGCACATTGTTGTCCTGGAAGAGTCTTCGAAGTATCACGAGATAGGTGGCTCCTCCCCTGGACTACAGTGCGCATGGGCATCGCCTCCATCCCCAGATTGTTTTTTTCCGCCATTGGGTTCGGATGTGTTTCGGTTCCCTCTGTCGGAATCGATAGTTGTTTAACTTTCCTAACTTGAGACCAAAAGGTCTTTAGGCTTGGCGTCGGTATCGTTTTTCGTTCGGGTTTAACTGTTCTTCAGCTCCGAACTCTTGCTGCCCTTCCGCGTGCGGTCGGCGCGGACGGGCCTACACGACGCTCCAGACATGGAACGAACTCCGTTTAAAAGGTGCCCGGTGTGCACCTCAAAGTATTCACACCTCGACGTGCACCCAGTGTGCAACAAATGTCTGTCGCCGGACCATGATGAGGCCAGGTGTATGGCCTGCTCAAAGTTCCGGTGTAAGAAGACCCTCAAGCTTCGTCGGGCCGCAAGACTCCAGGCCCAGTTGTCAGCGCCCCCGCCAGACAACATCTTCGAAGAAGACGTTGGAGACGACAATGTCTTTCAAGTTTCGGACTCTAGCCCGGCGTCGGAGGAAGAAAACTACGACGCGGGAGACGAGGAGTTTGATGAAGTCGTCGGTGAGGTAGGGGACGACGATGGGGCCATTGCCACCGTGGAGGATAGCTCAGAGGAGGAGCATCCTCAGACTGACTCAGGGGTCAACCCCCGTTATACGGCCCAGGTCGAGGGATCGCCTTCGGGCCTTACCTAAGACCTCGTTAATCGTCCCACGGCCTCGCCTCCGGGCCCGGCCACGGACATTTCTGATGTGCCACTCCCGTTGAAGAAAACGAAAGTGAAGCCATCGGGGTCCACACCAACGGTTTCGAAACCGAAAGTGAAAGTCGCACTGGTGGGACAGACGGCTCCAGAGGCCTCGAAGTCTAAGAAATTCAAAATGGCCGACAGCAAGAGCCACGCCAAGATGGCCGACCCGAAGACCCCGGTGTCGAAGGCGAAGACGACCGACGCGGCCGCGTCGGCGCCGAAGGTGGTCGAGGTCGATGACCCGAAAAAGGCTCCGAAGAAGCGTCGAGACGACGACGAAGCTCTGGCTGCGCCGACTCCGGCCGTCAAGGCCAAGGATGGTGATGTGTCGGCTCCGAAGACCGTGCCTTCCGCAGACCCGACTCTGGACTCGGGGAAATCGCTCGAGCCGGTCCAGCCCTCCCCGGCCTTGGCAAAAAAGGTCGTGGAGTCCCTGCAGCGGATTCGATAGGACGCTGTGGCTCCCGAACCGAAGGATGTGGTGCCGAAGCCTACACCAAAGCCGGCAAAGGCGCAGACGCCTATCCGCTACACGCTGCCGCCGAAGTCGACGCCGAAGGCTTTCGCTCCGAGACATGGGGCCGGGGTGCCTTTGAAGGTGGTGTCAACGCCCAAGGCGTCCTTAGTGGTGCCGAAGCCTCGGCTCCAGCCACTCGCAGATGAGGAACGTTGAGAAGTTATCATCGACGCCAACACCGGGAAGCTCTCTCTCCTCAAACGGAAGATCACCACGGAGCCGGTGTTGGAGCATTATCGTATTCCACTCAAAAACAAAAAGGACTCTGAGGGTACTTCTGCCCCTATAGAGCCTGCATCTCCACATAATTTGGAACTTTCACCGACGCATTCAAACGCTGGGGAAGGTGACGGAGATGAAGAGGACGAGTACGATTATCCAGCATACTCGGATCCAGAGGTGGTACATGAACCTTGGTCTGCCGGAGGCGACCCTGAGGACCCTCAGTCGGGTCATGAACTGCAGCTTTTTGCAGCAAAGACTTCTCCAACAGAGGACTCTGCAGCCTTCAACGCTCTCATTGAGCGAGCTGCAGCTAATCATGATGTCGACCTACATTCAGATCCTGTGGATGTCGATTTTTTTGTTTGACACTTTCTCAGTGGCTGAAAAGTCAGTCAAGACATTGCCTATGCTCAAGGGAGTGCTGAAGCACGCGCCAGAGGTTTTCAGGGAGCCCACTCGGGCGCGAGTCATCAATCCTCGTATTGATAAAAAATACAAGGCAGCGCCCTCGGATCCAACGTACATCAAGGGACACTTGCCACTGGATTCTTTGGTTGTATCCAACGCACGTAAGCGGGCGAACTCTCAGACCACTAGTGATGCTCCTCCCCCCGACAAAGAGTCAAAAATATTTGAAGCCTCAGGGAAACGGATTGCTGCGCAGGCAGCTAACATTTGGCGCATCTCAAACACGCAGGCCCTACTTGCACGCTACGATAGGGCGCATTACGACACCCTAGAAACACTTCTGCAGCACTTACCTGATCAGTACAAGGAGGCAGGTGAAATGTTGATTCAGGAGGGGAAGCTGATCACCAACGCTTCCATCAAATGTGCGCTGGACGTGGCTGATACCGCCTCCAGGGCGATCAACACTAGGGTGTTGCTGAGGAGACATGCATGGCTTAGAATATCAGGCTTCAAACCAGATATACAGACAACCATCTTGAACCAAACAGTTAATCCTGACCATCTGTTTGGCCCCGAGGTGGATGCGACTCTTGAAAAAATGAAGAAAGACACGGACACTGCTAAGTCTATGGGGGCCCTCCAGTCTCAGCAGTTTCGGGGTGGTTCCTTTCGCCGCTCCAATAACAGAGGCACCTCAAGGGGTCAGGCATCACAATCCACACAGTACTACAAGAGCAACACCCAAACCTCATACACCAACAAAGGTAGAGGTGGTTACAGGGGCAACAACGTCAAAGGCAGGGGACGTGGAAACAACAGCTCCAGGTCCTCCACCGCCAACAAACAGTGACGCCTTGTCACTGCCCCCCGACCACACAACACCGGTCGGGGGGAGACTCCAGCAGTTCCTGCCCGCGTGGAAATCCATCACCACGGACAGGTGGGTCAAGTCTCTTATCCAGTACGGTTACTGTCTGGAACTTACTTCCACTCCACCAAACATACCTCCAAGAAACCGTCCTATGTCCGGCGAGCACTTGCACTTGTTGCAGCAGGAGGTCAAAGCCATGCTGCAAAAAGGGGCAATAGAGCTCGTTCCACTGCAAGAAAGGGGATCAGGAGTTTACTCTCTGTACTTTCTAATCCCCAAAAAGGACGGATCCCTCAGGCCCATCCTGGACCTCAGGCCCCTCAACTGGTACATTCTGTCAGAACACTTCCATATGCTCACGTTGCAGCAGGTTCTCCCTCTGCTTCGGCAGGGGGACTTCCTGGCTACGCTAGATCTCAAGGATGCATACTTTCACATTCCCCTGCATCCTTCACACAGGAAGTACCTCAGATTCACAATTCAAGACCAGCACTACCAGTTCAGGGTTCTGCCTTTCGGGGTCACCACAGCGCCAAGAGTCTTTACAAAGTGCCTGGCGACTGTGGCGGCGCATCTACGACGCCAGAACGTCCACGTCTATCCCTATCTGGACGACTGGCTCATTCAGGCAAAGTCAGAACAGCAGTGCGCCGACCACGTGTCCCGCACCGTTCATCTCCTGCACGATCTGGGATTCTTGCTGAACTATCCAAAATCCCATCTCCAACCCGCCCATATACGGCAGTATCTGGGCGCGACAATAGACACTCTGGCAGCCACCGCGCAGCCAAATTCAGTGAGAATCGCCAGTATCCAAACGCTGATCCAACGATTCAGACCTCAGCACTCGCTTCCAGCGAAGGTGTTCATGCAGTTGATAGGCATGATGGCCTCCTGCATCTCCATCGTCCCGCACGCGAGACTACATATGCGTCCGCTTCAGGAGTGCCTAGCACGTCAGTGGACTCAGGCTCATGGGCAACTGACAGACCTAGTGTTGGTGAGCGGTCGGGCATACAACTCTCTGCATTGGTGGAATCCACAAAACCTTTGCAAGGGCCGACCGTTCCAGGAGCCTGTGCCACAGATTATCCTGACAACGGACGCTTCTCTCCAGGGATGGGGAGCGCATGTACTCCACTACACAGTGCAGGGACTATGGACACTACAGCAAAGGAAGATGCACATCAACGTTTTGGAACTGATGGCAATCTTCATGGCCTTGAAGGCATTCAAAGTACATCCGTGCAACAAGGTCGTGTTGGTCCGGATGGACAACATGACGGCCATGTACTACATTCAGAAGCAGGGGGGCACACACTCTCCGCAGCTGTCTCATCTGGCTCAGAGCATGTGGAAGTGGGCCATTCAGAGGAACATCTTCCTCATGGCGGAGCATCTCCCGGGCAAGGACAACCAGATGGCGGACCTGCTCAGCAGGCACAGCCACCAAATGCACGAGTGGGAGATACATCCATCAGTACTCCAACCGTACTTCCAAAGGTGGGGTCATCCAGAGATAGACCTGTTCGCCACAAAGGAGAACGCAAAATGCCAAAGCTTCGCCGCCAGGTTCCCACACCCGCAATCGCAGGGCAATGCGATGTGGATGAACTGGTCAGGCAGATTTGCGTACGCTTTTCCCCCAGCACCTCTGATACCGCTGGTGGCACGCAAACTCAGGCAGCACTCGATGACTCTCATCCTGGTTGCTCCAACGTGGGCTCGCCAACCATGGTACACCACGTTTCTGGAACTCTCCGTGGTACCGCATCAAAGGCTTCATCTCACTCCCAGCCTTCTGACGCAGAGCCATGGCGACATTCAGCACCCAGATCCGCAACAGCTCAACCTGGCGATCTGGCTCCTGAAGTCCTAGAGTTTGGCTATCTCAATCTTCCCCCTGATTGCATGGACATCATTCGGGAGGCAAGGAAGCCCACTACTAGAGCCTGTTATGCGGCTAAATGGAAGCGGTTTGTCATTTACTGTGTAAACCACGATATTGACCCGCTAGATGCTTCCATTCAGAACATCATTTGTTACCTGTTCCACCTGTACCAATGCAATTTGGCGTATTCTTCCATCCGCATTCACTTGTCTGCAATGGCAGCATACCTCCAGAATAGGCAACACCTATCACTTTTTAAGGTCCCTGCTATCAAGGCTTTTCTGGAAGGACTCAAAAGGGTCATTCCACCACGGACACCACCAGCTCCGGAATGGAACCTCAATGTGGTTCTTACAAGGCTGATGGGTCCTCCCTTTGAGCCACTGCACGCGTGTGAGCTTCAGTTTCTGACTTGGAAGGCTGCTTTCTTAGTAGCAATTACATCGCTACGGAGGGTTAGTGAGTTGCAGGCGCTCACCATCCAAGAACCTTTCTTCCAAGTACACGCTAACAGGGTGGTTCTCCGCACTAACCCTAAATTCTTACCCAAGGTTGTATCTCAATTCCACATGAACCAGACAATTGAGTTGCCAGTGTTTTTTCAAAACCCAGAGTCGCTGGCGGAGCGGATGCTCCACACCCTTGACGTTAAAAGAGCCTTAATGTACTACATTGACAGGACAAAAGATTTTCGTAAGACCAAGCAACTTTTCGTTGCATTTGCCTCACACCACAAGGGAAACGCTATCTCCAAAGCTGGGATCGCTAGGTGGATCGTGAAATGCATTCAGATCTGTTACGCTAAGGCTAAACGCACTCTCACAATTCCACCGAGAGCCCACTCCACCAGAAAGTTGGGGGCCTCTATGGCTTTCCTAGGTAACATTCCCTTAGAAGATATTTGTAAAGCAGCCACATGGTCTACCACACATACTTTCACTAAACATTACTGTGTAGACGTGCACTCCAAACAGCAGGCAGCTGTTGATCAGGCTGTTCTCAAAACACTTTTTCAGACTGCTGCAGCTGGCACGGGCGGCCGCCAATAATGGGAGGACTGCTATGTATTCTATGCACAGATATGAATTCAGCAGCCCACATGCCTCGAACTGCAAATGCTACTTACCAGTATGCATCTGTTCTTGGCATGTAGGGCTGCTGACATTCATATCGCCCACCCTCCTCCCCGGCGCCTGTAGCAGCTGCAGTATTCATATATATATATACATATGCTCATAGCATGGGCATCACTCACATACTTCACTCCATCTCTGCTAATGGCTAAAAACAATCTGGGGATGGAGGCGATGCCCATGCGCACTGTAGTCCAGGGGAGGAGCCACCTATCTCGTGATACTTCGAAGACTCTTCCAGGACAACAATGTGCAATCATCCGGACCCAACACTAGGCGGCGATCTATGCACAGATATGAATGTCAGCAGCCCTACATGCCAAGAACAGATGCATACTGGTAAGTAGCATTTGCATTATCCGTTACAAGAACAACAGTGCGTGAACTGGCCTTTGTTTTCCGGGATGGCTTCCACTCTGCCATAGCAAACAGCAGTGTCCCGGGGGTGGGCACCCCAGGACACTGCAGCAGCCGGCCCTGGGGGGTGGTGGTCCCCAGGGCCATCACAGGACCCAGGAGGGGGGCTGCGCTGCCCCCCTCTCATTACATGCAAAGCCCCGGGGAGGTGGTGGTCCCCAGGGCTCAAGGGTCCGTTACGGACCCCTGCATTTAAATATTTGTGCCCGGAAAGGTGGCGATCCCCGAGCGTATGGGGGAGGCTTGATACCCCTCCCCACACACAGGTGTATATATTTATTTTTTTTAAAGCCCGGAGGTGGCAGGACCCGGGGCAGCAGGGGGCCATGTGCCCCGCTAATTAATTAATAAAAGCCTCCAGGCCCCCCACAGATTAAAAAAGAAGCCCCGGGGCTGCTGCGTGCCCCCGTAACTCAATATTGCCCTGGGGAGGTGGCAGTCCCCGGGGCAGTGTGGTAAGGATTTCAGCCCCATCCACCCCCACACACACACGCGCGCACACACACTTTTTTTTCACTGCCCCGGGGACCTGGCCCACCCGGGGGCTTAAATAGCCCGCGCTTCATTTCTTTTTTTATTTTATCGGCCGGATTTGCGCACCCAGCACAGAATTCGGCTGATTTGTGGGACCCCCTGGGCAGGCCTAGGGGGTCAGGGTGTTTCTACCCTGCCCCCGTTTCTTGTTTTTTTGCGTTTGTTTTTCTGTTTTTTTGTGCCTCGGTTACCGAGGCAAAAGATGGCTGCCAACACTCCCTGGTTTGGAGTGTTGACAGCCAATTAGAATAAAGCTCGTGGTCGGGAGTGTGCACGGATTCTCCGTGCCTCTAAATATCGAAAAATTTATTTTTTTATTCTCAGCAACTACTGAACGGATTTACACCATTTAAGAAAAAGAGTTCTTTCTGAAACAAGGGCTACCTTTATGACAAATTTGGTTTAATTCCGTTCAGGAGTTGTAGCCATGTCTAAAGTTTCCTATGGAAAATTCCTTTTTCAACTTCTTTTTTTAAAAGAATTTCTCAGGAACTAATTTCTGAAACAGGGGCTACCTTTTTGCCAAATTTGGTGTAATTCCGTCCAGCAGTTCGGGCTGTAGCCGTGTCTAAAGTTTCCTATGGAAAAAACACATTTTGGGACCCCCCTTTTTTCTGGGGCCCCCGCTGGGCAAATCACCCCGAAACTTTCAGGATAGGAGCTGACCGGAGCGGACCACAAGTTTTGAAAATTTTGTGAGGATTCGTCAACCGGCGCCAAAGTTATTGGGATAACAAAAGACGCTTTTCCTATCGAGAGAGAGAGATATAGAGATATATATATATACCTAGATATATGTATATCTTTGTTTTTTCTCTTGGACCCTCACAAATATTAGCAAGACATGGACTCTAAAATGCTGGGTTTTTGTTTTACATGTGTGGTGGAAGGGAAACAGGCTTTGTGTGGTAAGAGATACTCTCAACGTATTTAGTGGCCAGTCAAATCATCATAGGTTCAATATAAAAAGTGGGGTAACTGGTCAACGGAAATATGGGGGTTTAAGCAGAGAATAACCAGAGAGATATTCTTAAGATAGCGGAACTCCGGGAGGAGCTTCGCGGGCGACCAAGATGGCCGCGTAAGCTCGGAGCTCCGTGGACCGTCCGACCCACCGCAACTATCCTGCCTGAAATCCTGATCCACATTGGTGGATTCGTAATGCTGGTGGCCTGCTGAGGTGGGAACTGCAATCGGCTTCCGAATCGATGGATCCTGAGCAAAGTTACGTCGAGCTGAACTTCGCTCCGTGACGGTGCCATTGTCCCTCCGGACTTCGTCACTTCGCACGATCGGACTGCGTAGTGCCCGCCTGCCGCCCTCGTTGGTGAAGTAACTGCGCTCCTGCTTGAGCCTTCTGCACCCTGGTCTTGCCTCCTTGATCCGTCTGACTTTCGGCTGTCGACCCAGACCTGTTGTCACCTCGCCTTTGTTCTCACTTACCCATCATGGCGGGCAGAGGTGATCCGGATAGGGCATCGAATAAAGGTGGTCGGGGCAAATCGCAAACGCAGAATAATCGCATGGAGCGATATGTGAATCTCAAGTCGCCACCTACATCTGAGGCCGTTTCTAAAGGGACCCCATCGACGAGCCCGCCGGATGGATCGGACCCCACTCTTGTGGACATTATGGGTGCCATCACTAGCCTCCGGGCCGACATGCAGCAGCAGCACGAGACCCTGACTCACAAAGTGGACTCCATGGCTGTTGATATCACCCTCATAAGGGCCGACTTGGGCAAGACCAACGAGCGTGTGAAGGCTCTCGACATCAAGACCTCCAGCCTAACCTCGGACGTTTCCGAGCTACAGACCGAGGTCCGCAACCTGCGGACGACCGCTGATCTATTCTCAAGGCGGCTGGAGGACTTTGAGGGGCGAGCCAGGCGGCAGAACGTCCGCATAGTAGGGGTACCGGAGGGATCCGAGAATGACGCAGCTGACTTATTTGTGGAGGACTTGGTTAAGACTCATTTGGCGCCCTCTGGACTGAGTAACTTTTTCTCAGTGGAGCGTGCCCACCGTGTACCCGGGGGCCCGCCGAAAACGGGAGCGACGCCGCGACCGATTGTGGCGCGCCTCCTCAATTTCAGGGACCGGGACGCGATCCTCCAAGCTTCCAGATCGCATGGGCCACTTCATTACCAGAATGCGGAGGTGCACTTTTATCCGGACTTCACCAGGATGGTGCAGCATCAGCGCTTGAGCTACGCGGGGGTGAAGAGACGCCTCAGAGACTTGGGTCTCAAGTACTCAATGATGTTCCCTGCGAAACTCCGTATTGAGCACAAGGGACGTGCCCTCTTTTTTGACTATCCTGAAAATGTCAGTGAATGGTTGGACACTGTTTCGCCTGCTCGTGACGAACAAGAGGATGAAGTTGGAGGCGCCTCGGGCGGAGCGGAGCGGCGAGACTGAACTAGGAGCTGATGCTACCCCCGCCTCGAATGACCGCCGGACTGGTGCTTTGTTACTTAATGTTCTCTCCTTCATATACATGGTGGGTGGCGGGACGATTTCACGGGGATTCCTGACTCCTCTGGGTCTTTTGTAGAGTAGTTAATGGGGCGACAGGCACACTGCTGGTTGGGGGGGCTTTCTAGTCTACTGCAGGGGTGCAGGGTGGGGGGTTTGTTGGGGACAGTTATTTTGTATGTTGTTTTTTCCTTTCTTTCTCTTGTGTGGCAATGGGACATTGGTGCTCCTGAACTGTTTTTGATGCGGGTGTCTTTGGGCATTGGGTGGGACGGGCAGTGGGGGGATGGGGGGTAGGATGTTAAGAATTCTCAGTTGGAATGTTAACGGGTTGGGTGACCGAATTAAGACAGGGATGGTGATACAATTGATTAAACGGCACATGCCAGATATTGTCCTTCTTCAGGAGACGCACTTGGTGGGCAACGCTTGTAAAGCTTTGAATCGTAAGGGTTATAAAATGGTGGCGCACTCAGGGTTCTCTTCCGGCTCCCGGGGGGCGGGCATCCTCGTGCGCGCGTCCCTTCCCCTAGAGATAGAGATCACCTTGATTGATGACAGGGGGTGGTACGCTGCCGTGGCTGGTAGGTGGGAAGGGCGTTCTCTCACGTTGTTTTCTGTGTACGTCCCCCCGGGGCTCCAATCTAGTACCTTTCAGGACCTTGGTGGTGCCATCTTGTCTATGCCGGCTGGCCGGTTGATAGTGGGGGGTGACTTTAATTCAGTTTGCTCTGGTCTGCTTGATCGCCAACCGCCCCGCGACCTACGTAGCCCGCAGATGTGGCTGCCATCCTTTCTCGAATCCATGGGTCTGGTAGACGGGTGGCGACTTCTGCATCCCACGCTCCGTCAATTTTCCTTCCTATCGGGTGCACACGGGAGTCTTTCTCGCATTGATTATGTCCTCACATTGGCTTCGGACGCACTGGCCGTTTCCGAAGCCCGCTTTCTGGCGCGGGGCATTTCTGATCACTCCCCGTTATGGGTCTCTCTTGACTTTGGGGTGGTCCTGTCGGAGCGACCGGCAGCGGTCAATCCGTGGTATTTTCGTAACTTAAAAACCAGCTCCCTCCTGGCCAAAGCCATTGATCTTTATTTCTCCGAGAACGTGGGCTCGGTGAGGTCGGCCGTTATGCTCTGGGAGGCCTTCAAGACGGTGCTCCGTGGCGAGGCCCAGGCGCTCATCGCTGAGGCCCGCCGGACTAGGGATTCTGACATGCTGGTTGTTGAGCAGGAGGTCCTGCGACTCGAGGCCCAGCTGGGGCCCGAGCCGGACCCCTCTGTCCTGCATACCCTCTCGCTGAAACAAGCGGAGTACCATGCCTTGGCCACTAATGCCGCACTCGCTCTAGCCAAGGAACAGCGGGGCCGCATCTACGATGTGGGCGATAAGGCCGGGAAGTTGCTGGCTTGGTTAGACAGAAGGGAGATTGCCAGCCGTGTGGTGCCCGAACTCCTCGGAGATGACGGTGTGGTCCTTACGGACCCTAGTGCCATCGTCGACTCCTTCGCTGGCTACTTTCACGGGGTCTATGAGTCTGCCTCGGACTTTTCGGAGGCGGACTCATCGGCCTTCCTTTCGGATATTGACCTACCCTGCCTTTCCGAGGAAGAGAGAGCGGACTTGGATAGAGACATCACCGCTGACGAGATTGACCTTGCGATCCGCTCCCTACGGACCGGAAAGGCCTCCGGGCCTAACGGCATACCGGTGGAACTGTATAAAATCCGCTCGGACGCGGTCTCCCCGCACCTCCGGAAAATGTTCCTGGAATCCTTTGAGAGGGGCTGTCTCCCCCTGGATCAACGACTGGCTACCATTGTGGTCATCCACAAGGAGGGTAAGCCATGGGACGTCTGTCGATCGTACCGTCCTATCTCTCTCCTTAACGTGGAGCCCAAGGTCCTCGCCAAACTGCTCGCTAACCGATTGATTGGCATCATTAGCGACCTAGTGCATCCCGACCAGTCGGGATTCATCCCCCACCGAAACACCGCCCTCAATTTGCGACGCCTCCATGGTGTCATGGCCAGGGCCCACACTCTCGAAGAGCCGGCTGTCCTCGCGTCCCTCGACGCCACTATGGCCTTCGACTCGCTCGAATGGCCATACCTCTGGGCAGTGCTGACCAAACTCGGGTTTGGACCTGTCTTTGTGAGCTGGGTGAAGCTACTGTACGCGGACCCGATGGCTAATGTAACGGTCAACGGTCGCCTGTCGGCGCCATTCCCCCTACGTCGGGGTACTAGACAGGGTTGCCCCCTGTCGCCCCTTCTGTTTGCCTTGGCCCTTGAACCGCTTGCAGCTTCACTGCGTGTGCATCCTGACCTGCGAGGCATTACATGGGCCCCTGGCTTCGAAGACAGGGTCTCCCTGTACGCCGATGATATCCTGCTCTATCTGACTTCCCCCTGCAGGTCCCTCATTGTGGCCTGTGATGTGATCAGACTTTTCGGGCGGTACTCAGGCCTGATTATCAACTGGGCCAAGTCCTCCCTATATGTCCTCAAGGGAGATACTCCACGTCTCCCCAGAGGCTGCAGGATTCAGATTGCCACGCGCGGCTTCAAGTACCTGGGCATCTACATCTCTGGTAACCCCAAATTGAGGCATGATAACAATTTACTCCCCCCTCTTCAGCGGTTACGGCATGATGTGGACAGCTGGCGTAAACTGCCGGTCTCCCTTCTTGGCCGTGCCGCTCAGTTCAAGATGATGGCCCTGCCCAGGTTCCTATACGCACTCCAAAACGCCCAGGACCCGGTCCCGGCACGCTATTTTCGTGATCTTGAAGGCCTTCTCCGGACCCTCCTCTGGGATGGTCGGCCCCGCGTTGCCTTCCACAAACTCACACTCCCCTGGTACGACGGTGGCATCGCCCTCCCAGATGTGCGCCGCTACTATTGGTCTTCGCAACTAGCTGCCCTCAACCATGGCTTTTATGGCCCAGTGGGGAGCCCCGGCTATGCCATGGATAGATGGCTGATGGGCGATAGTAACTATTATCGGGCCCTATACTCGAAGTCTTTTGACCGGCGGTTGACGGGGCCCACCCGTACGGCGGTCCGCACTTGGCGGGCGGTTACTAAGGCACAAGGGTGGCAAGGCAGACTCACGAGGTTCACTCCCCTCTTTGACTCGGACATCCTGGGTAGACTATGGCACACCAAGGGATTTGATAAGTGGGACCTTATCGGCATCAGCAGGGTTGATGATATGCTCTCCAGGTGCTCCATTAAGACCTTCCCCCAGTTACAAACCGAATACCAGCTGGGCGCGACAGAGTTTTTTCGCTACGCTCAACTGAGACACGCGCTGCTTTCGGCCTCTCCGCCGGACGGCGTCATTCCTGAGAGTTCCCCTCTGGAAGACAGGATACTGGATGGGCACATGCCGGACAGCGCAATCTCCCTCTCCTATAAAAAATTGATCAATGTGCGCACGGACCTCCTCCTTGGCTTGAAAGACCAGTGGGTGGCGGACGGCCTTGAATTGGACGAGGAGGATTGGCAGAGCGCAGTTTCCTCCCCTAAGGAGGTTGCCATTTCTTCCCGTCTTCGCCTCGTGCAATTTAAGATCCTGCACCGGGTGTACATGACAGGACCCCGCTTAATGCGCATGGGTTTCTCGCCTGACGGTCTCTGACGTAGGGGCTGCGGAGCTCTTGCCACTTTTTTGCACATTCTTTGGGAATGCCCGGTGATCGCCTCCTACCGGAGGAGAGTGCACCGAGTTATGGAGGAGGTGACTGGCGTGGCTGCTCACGCGGAAGCCCGTAGATGCCTTCTGAACGTATGGGAGCCTTCCGACCACAACGTTGCGCAGACTAGATGGGTTACCCTTGGGAACATGGTGGCTAAGAGGGACATAGCCCAAAAATGGGGTGCGTCCGCGGCCCCCCTGCTGGTACAGTGGAAGGCCAACATGGACTGGTGCATGCTCAGGGAAAAGACAGTCTATGTGGCCAGAGGGAGACCTCGAACTTGGACTAAAATTTGGGGAGCATGGAATGAGTACAGGGGAGATGTGTGCTTACCGCCTGAATCAGTCAACCTGCATGACAATGTGTCTCCCTAGCCCGTGACGTCAACTGAGCTCTACTGTACTATATTCTCCTGTCACCTTCCCCCCCCCCTCCTCCTTCCCACTCTGCAACTTATCCTTGATGAACATTTCCCTGCCTTCCTCCCCTACCCATCCCCGACACCCAGCGTCACACTGTTCCCACTGCCACTTTCGCGCCCGCGGGCGCCCTGTTGTTGAATTTCATCTTATTATAAAATTAACCTTCGACGATTGTCTCAATTGTTTGACACTATTTCTCTCCTGTTACCCCTGCTGCCTTGCCTCCGGGATGTCAGGCTGAATAGCTATGTGTTCCGATTTCAATAAAGGTTTTCAAAAATTTAACAACAACAAAAAAGATAGCGGAACTCCGATTAATCTTAAACATTCAGCCTATATCACTGAAGCACGTACCCAAGTGTGCCTCCATTCTACAATCACCAGAATGAGAGCTAGAAACACCATTTGGGAATACTTCAATTATCTGTTGTGACTATCTAGTTTAGACAGCCGAATATCAGTACTGAAGTATGAACTGCAAAATAGTTTGCAACACATACTATCAATAAACTGGCATACATATGCAAAGTAAAGGCTGCATTTGCATTTTATTGCAACTTTTTGTTATTGATGCTGTTGTGGATGAGCTTGAGCTTCAGCAGTCATCAGTGATGTCACTGACCATGTCATGAGTGATGTAATATGTGACATCATCAGCAGTCCATTGCGGGGGAGCGAGTTATGGTTAGCTGAACTAACTGTAACGGGGGAATTTCTCTGGTTTTGTATGAGCGAAATGTCCAACTAACTATAAATTTCCCTAAAACCTATGGTTTTTTCAGTTAATTTCTAAGGTTTTTTAAATGCTAATTTCTAACTATAACGTGCCTGAAACCTATGGTTTTTTCAGTGAATATATATATATCTCCAAAGAAATGCTAATCCGGAAAGAAAAATCCACATGAACCCACTCGATCAGTTCAGCAGGTTTTATTTATGTACAGCAGAAAAGGACGACGCGTTTCGACCACGTCTGTGGTCTTGGTCACATGACCACTGCCTCCATTACGTGATTTTTAAAAGGTAAGTGCACATTATAAAATCAAAGACATAAACAAAATGTTCAAGGCACAATGTTTTAAAAGTGGCAACAGAAAAGGTCAAAAACAGGCTGTTTTGTAGCGAAATAATAATACAATACTGATCATTCTCAGTGATATAAAGTTGATTGACATCTTTGGTCTCAAGGAATGTGTCTTTATTGTCGGTATCTGGCTGGTAAGCCATTAATAACCGGTGCATGTTTAGCCGCTTAGAAAAAAATTAGGGTCTAGTGCTCTGTTTTTAAGGGGTAGCTATTTGTAGTAGTGTAACAAGAGGGTTGTCCCTCGTGAATTGGATAAGTGGAGGACATAAGCCATGGTTGTACTCCACATTCAGTGTTCGTGGAGGTATAGTACCCCGCGCATGCACATAATAGTGGCTAGGAGTAAAGGTGGATGGTCCGCCGATAGACTCTGGTGCGCATAATCCTATCACAAACGTGTAGTTCAAGGTGACTCTCAGCAGCAGTCCTGTGCAAAATCAGAAATACAATAACATTAGCGACATAGCATACCATATCAGATTGTTCACGACATTAATTAACTTTTACAGTAGGTTGTTAAATTGAGGCTCACACAGTATTGTAAAAAAATGACATTCTGCTTGTGTTTGGTATAAAGAAAAAGTGTGATTAAAATAAGAAAATTAGGAAGAAGTCGGGCGAAAGTGATCCGCCAAGGCCTTGGTGCTTTTGTGGGGAGTGTGGCACTTCAGATGACGCTGCTGCGCGATCCCCACCCAGGTACCAAACCCCCCAATTCAGTAAACGTTAGGGGCAGCCACTGGCACCAGTACACTGGCGCATCACTGGTGCCAACCTCTCCCCCTCTCTCCGGCACATCCCGAGGATGCTGCTACTTTGCGCCACACTTGCCTGACCTCAAGATGGCGCAGACGAGATAAAACGCTCGGCCCATTAGGCAGATCTCCACCAGAGGACTCAAGCCGCAACAAAGGAGGTGAGAGGGACAGGGGCCTGATTCAGCCCATCCCCCCCCCCTCGCTGCAGTGCCTAACTGCGGGCTGGTCGCAGTGACTGCCATTGCCTGACCCTAAAATGGTGGCCACCAGAAGGCATTATCACCAGTGAAAGCACCGACATTCCGCCCAAGCAGTAGCAGACAAGCGCCTGGGACACCATTGCTACTAATCTCTCCTGCCACACCACCTGTGACACGCAATACCACCTTTTGGGTGCCTCGCACACCTGAAGGCACAGTAAGGTTTTGCTAGTTTCCTTCCTCTGCCAGTATATTTAACTGAGGGACGTCTTACCATAAATATCAGGGCCATGCTTCAGTGCTGCATTCTGGGGTGTTACCTCAGCAGGAGGAGCCAGGATCCAACTTGGCTGCTCAGAGCCTCTGTTCCGCTGGAGCCCCGCTTTCATCAACTAAGTGAGGTGCTTAATTCCCCACCTAAACAACTGTTTCAACCATCTCCGGACATCGGATGGTCTAGAGCGTCTGACGCTATGGGCCGCCATTCCAACCGGCCGTAGCAATACAAGGATACTGGCGAAAATATGACCCGGCGTTTTAACCTCAAGATGGTGCCTGAGAAGGAACGGACCTGCTTTTTGAATGACTCGAAGCAGATCCATGGGAACTTTTACCGAACTACCTACCCCTCCCCGCTCTACTCCTCTCCACTTTCCTGCTACTGACCTCTGCCCTCACCTGTCCTGGCCCTTAGTTCCCACCCTGTTTACCTATGTATTTTCCCTTGTCATTTGAGATCTAGCTATTCTGTCTGATGCCCGATGGAGCTACCTGGTTTAGCTATAGGGGAGACAGGTCGGGGATTCCCTCCTTGGACGTCACCTACCCAGTCGGTCTTTAGCCAGACTTCCTTTCGTCTCTCCTGTCGTCTTCTTCCCGCATCCTCCGCTACCTGGTTTAGCTGTAGGGGGGATGGGCCGTGGACTCCCTCCTTGGTCGTCACCTACCCAGTAGGTCTTTAGACAGACTTCATTTTGTCTCTCCTTGTTGTCTCTGCCCCTATCCTCCCTTTCTCACACTCACTGTCCCCTCCCCCTCTACGCTCCACTTATTTTGCCCTCCATGCTCTTTAAATGTTTTCCCATTGAGACCTTGCTATTTGGCCAAAGCCTGGTGGAGCTACCTGATAGCCATAGATGGGTTTTGTGACTTCCCCCTCGACCGTCACCTACCCAGCCGGACTTTGGGCAGACTTTCCTTCGTCTTTCTGCCGTATCTCCCTCTCACCCCTTTATCCTTACCCCCTTACCCCCTTCCCCTCTACACTTCACCTATCTCGTTTTCTATGCTTTTGTAATTGTTTGTCTAGCAACTGATGTAAATTGGAACTGATGTAATCTTGTAATTTTGTAGAACCTCATGTAAAGCGCTCTGATACCTCCGGGTCTAGCCAGCGCTATATAAAACTCTTAAATAAATAAATATAAATAATTCTTTGTCCTGGTTCAGGCCATCTGGGAACTTAGTGCCTGATAGGAGGATGAGACGTGACTCTAGCTTGCATAGGGCAGCTGTGCTGTTTCCTCCTCTTGGGTTTGGTGTGACTGTATCCAGTTCAAAGAATTTGGCTTTGGTCCAGTCAGCCCTGTGTCTTGCTGTGCTGTAGCTCTGGTCACGGTTGGTGATCGCCCACCAGTGCTTCAAGATGCGTTTTTTTTTTATTGGGAAGGTCATTGACCCAATATACCAGAGATGGCAGAGGCATACTATGGCGTACACCACAAATTCGGTACTGTAAGTAATAAGTTTGGGGATTCTCCAGAGGATCTTGGTCCTCTCTAGTGTGACTTCCAGTACATTACTGCTATTTTTACACGCTTTGCAGTTCCAGCACTTGCGAAAGCACTTTGCTTGCCTGAGCCAAATACCTACCTTGGGCTAAAGATGAATATGTACCAACATATCTCTCTGGGATGTGCTTCTCGGTGTTGTGCCTAGCTCATTCCTCAACATAGGATCCTGCCTGAGGATGTCCCATCTGTTCCTGAGGATACTGTGTATCTGGTTAGATTGGCTGCAGTATCTGGTGATGAATCTGACTTATTTTTTAGTAGCATTCTTACTGATCTTGGTGGTCTTGACTATATCTAGGATCTCATCCCTTGACTGACTTTCCATTCGCTTTTCTGCCTGAGCTAATGCTTTCCTGGAGTATCTCCTTTCTCTAAATCTTATCTTCATTTCCCGCTTGGTGTGTTCATACGCTGAAGTGGTGCTACAATTGCGTTTGGCCCTCAAGAATTCACTGTAAGGGATACCCCACCTGAAGCTGGGCAGATGGGAGCTAGCTGCGTGCAGAGTTGAATTTCCTGCAGTTTTCTTCCTGAGCAGGTTTATACTGATTCTTCCATTTTCTACACTGAGTTTAAGGTCTAGAAAGTCAATGTATTCTTGGCTGTAGTCTCTCGTGAATTTTAAGTTGACATTGTTTAGCCAGTCAACAAAGAGATTTAGTACATTGTCAGACCCCTTCCACACAAAGAAAAAGTTGTCTATGTACCGTAGCCATTTCAACACACAAAAAATCCAATGTTCAGTTTGGTCATTCCAGAGCACCTGCTTCACCCACCAGCCTACCATGAGGTTGGCATACTTGGGGTCGAAGCAGCTGCCCATGGATGTCCCCTGTAGCTGCTTGTAATGTTCCCTCTCAAAGATAAAAACATTCTCTTTCAGACATATTGTTGTCATATCCATGAACATGAGAGTATGTTCCAGAAAGAATTTGCAACCCTTAATGCCATTGTTGTGTCTCCACATCAAGGCACACCAACCAGTGATTCTCCCCCAATGTTACATCTCTTATTTTTTGTAAGAAATCTGTGTTGTCTTTAAGATAGGACGAGAGATCTCTCACAAAGGGGAAAAGGAAGTGATCGAAAGATGTGCTGGTGTTCTCGAGAAGGCTGTTGTTAGAGGAGCCAATGGGTCTTCCTGGTGGGTTGTTGCCATTTGTATGGACCTTGGCAAGAAGATACAGTGTGGGGTGGAAGGGGTGTAGGTTTTGAGAAATTGCTTTGCATCCCATGTTAGTAAACCCTTCTCATGCCACGCCTGGAGCTTGTTTAGATACACAATCTTCAGATCTCCAAAGTATTTCTTATCAATATCCCATTGCATGTAGAGTTGCAAAGTTGGCTTAGTGATTCTCTGGTATACATGTACCTAGTCATGGGAACCACATTACCTCCCTTGTCAGAGGGTTTGATAACAAGCTCCCGGTCATTCTGTAAAATATTGACTGCCTCTCACTGAGCCTTAGTCATATTCCCAGTAGGTGTAGTCTTTTTTAAGAGATCTAGGAGACCTTCGGCTACCAGGCCGCTAAAGACATCAATATTGTCTTTGACCGTGGTTGGAACATACCTCGATTTGGCTTTAAAACTAGAGAGGGTAATTTCTCCAGTATCAATCCCCAGGGTAGTTGAAATGTCAACAGTGTGGGAGGGGTTAAAGGGGTCAAATATCTCAATAGTGGCTAGGGGAGACCCCTGCTGCTCTAGGGTAGTCATGGTGGGTATATATATATATATATATATATATATATATATATATATATATATATATATATATATATATATATATATATATATATTATATAATTTTTTATACTTTCATTTGTATTTTCTAAACATTCAATAATACACTAGGGAAATAAGAGCAATGAATACATCAAATTTTTATCTCTGGTGATTCAGTACAATCAGAGAAAAAATAAATAAAAACATTCAGTTTCTCCCCAGGCTCTTGTGAGACAAACTGTGCACCCCCCATACAATCCCCTATCAGCAATAAATCAACCAGTATGTAGTATCCATATCTCCCATCCAATCAATCGCTCTCCTTCTGAGTCACTAACAATATCTACATCCTCAACCTCCTAGTCAAATTACGGTTCTAAGGGGTCCAAGAATTTTAGAATGTAGGGAGATTGAAGAATTATAGGTATGAGGTCAAGTAGTCTGCAAAACTCTTCTTGAGACCAAAGAAATCCAGATAGGAAGTTGTTGTTGACATGCCCAAATTCTGCTTCGCTTGATGTCATAGATGTAAGTCACGTAACTTGGGGTTTCCAAATGTTTTGGCAATGAATAATGCACATTCCTCCTACCTATTGTGTTACTATTTTACTCTTTATTTTAGGTTCTTAGCAGTTCAGTGGGTATTCAGTGAACACTTTTAGTGAGCCAGATTTTCCTTCCCGCTTTACTCCATACTCCAATCTGTGTGCTGTGATGTTTGAGACTGTAAGAATCATAAAAGATTATTCTCCTGAATTCCCTCTTCCCAGAGGTCAAAAGAGACCTACATGTAAGACCACCTTTATAGTAGAATGCCAAATGCCGTCACAATATTCTTTCCTAAATCATATATCCATAAGAATTATTCACTAAGGAAAAGTGCCATATTAGTGTCAAGAATCAATCTTTATATTTTCTTTTAAATTTTTCTTTCGCAAGGATTATTGGTTATCAGTTCACCAATTTTATCAAAACATCACAAGACCTCAACATGTACATATATATACAATATTCACAACACTCTTTTATACAATATCAATAATATACCAATGAACATAGATTCTTCATACACATACACATATGAATGTGACATGGCCGCTTAACAGAGCGGCTCCGCCGGCCGGCAGCATAAATCCGACACTAATCCACAAATACCCCGAGTGAGGACGGCCCACCCAACCCTACCGGACGTTCAGATGCCTGTGGAATGTGGTGGGGGATCCCGCTGCAGCTGAGGCCGCCCACGTACCTGAGGAAGATCGAGTAGGCGACTGCGGCCTAAGCACGGGCCGCTTAGAGAAGCTGCGGCCTCGCGTCGGAATTGCCCCTGAAGCGTGCTGCACGCTGGTTGGAGCACGGACGCGGGCGGCTCAAGGCGGACTCCGCGGGGAGAAGGTACGCTATATAGTGAAAAGAATGCCATGACTCGGCACACGGAACAAGAGGGCGGTGCAGCTGCGGTCAGCGGGACGGCGCGTTGAGTGAAGTTTGCTGGCTGCCATAGCGCCGCAGGGCAGGGCGCCCGCTGGAAGTCCTGGGGGTGTAGCTGTCTACGACGCTGTGCGGGACAAGTTGGGAGCAAATGGTTAAGTGCCCAGGAGATCGCAAGGGGTAGAGCACGCATCGGACACACCGCGCGGGACCCTGGCGGGCAAAAACATATACTGCGCGGCCACTATTTTATGCCTGCAAATTAGTAACCGAGACTGGGAGGCACTAGGCTGCGGGGTTCCTTGGCTGCACTGGGAGTGTCACAGCGAGCCGAGGAGTGTTAGGGGCCCTGGAACAGCTCATTCTGTTGAACCACCATTAGAGCTGGGACAGGTGTGTGGTAGGCCGCTGTGAGGAGACAGCCAGTAAGTAGTATTGCGGCACAAGGCAGTTTGCTCGCCACAGACCGTGGTGGGCGGCGGTGTGAGTTGTAAGAAGCTGCTCAGATACCTGAAGGGGTGAGGAGGGGCCATGAGGCGCAGCAGAGAGACATAGAACGAGAGCAGCACTGGCACACTCAGACTTATAGCAAAAACAGCTCCTTTGCAACCTGTAAGACGCAATTGTGAGGAGGGCATATTTCCTGTGAAGTGGAGAAGAATTGGAGCTAGTTGTGGTACGAGAGGCGATCGCAAAACTCGCAGTAAAGGCACGTTGAACTAATTAGCATACGGAGAATATACGTTCAGTGGTACATTACTGGTTGGAATCGATGGAGGAGTGCACTGCCCAGCCCACTGTCTAGACCAAAAGGAGTTCAATAGTGGCGCTAATCGAACAGAGAATGAATGAAATGAAATGAAAAGGAGTCTTATTGAGCGCGATTGCTGCCCTGAGGCGTCCAAGCACTAAAGAACAGGAATGCTACCTACTGGGCGAAATTAGCACAGGAAAGTTAGTCACATCTGTTAAAAAGAAAAGTTTTAAGTTGTTTACGGAAGGAAAACAAATTAGGGTTGGATCCAAGATAGAGAGGAAGTGAGTTCCACAGCTTGGCCGCATTATAAGAAAACGACCTGCCTCCAGCTCTAGATCTTCTAATTCGGGGGACTGTAGCCAAAAAGGCATACGTGGAGCGAAACTGTTTCTTAGGACGGTGAGGGGTGATTAAAGAATGGTTAATTACCGGGCCAGTTTGCCAGTAGGCTTGATGGGAGATACACATGAATTTGAAGTTAATTCTCTCCCTGACCGGGAGCCAATGCAGGCTCTTCAGCCCGTTCTTTGCTGAGAGCCTACGAGGGAGCTGAAACAACGTGCGTGCAGCACAGTTCTGAATCAGCTGAATTTTTTGCAAGGTGTATTCAGGTGCCCCTAAGTACAGGGCATTGCTGAAATCGAGACAGGACTGAATCAGACCTTGGATAACAATTTGTTTGGCTGCAAAGGGTAGGAGAGGGAGAATCTTCTTCTAAAGTCTGAGGAGACCAAAATAGATGGCTGATAGCTTAGTTGCCTGGGTGTTAAAGGTAAGGGGCTTATCCAACTAGACCCCAAGACTTTTTATGTTGTCTCTGGGAGTGGATGGCGCACACAAGTTGAGGGGCCATAAGGAGTGGATAGAAGGCGAGGCCGGGGGTCCAAGGAGCATAAGCTCAGTTTGGTCTCCGTTCAACTTGAGACATGATGCGGACATCCAGTTTTTTACTTCCTCCAGGCAACTCGTCAAACCAACCTGCGATGGCTGGCTGGTCTTTTGCATAAAAGAGACCACTAGCTGGGTTTCGTCTGCATACGTGATGATCTTAATGCCATATGGGCGGACGATCTCAGCCAGAAACCTCATATACACGTTAAATAGCGTAGGGCTCAACGATGAGCCCTGCGGTACACCAATGCCCAGGGGTCTACTGGAAGATACAGTATCTCATTCAAAGACTTGAAAAGTCCTGTTGCTCAAAAAGGACTCAAGCCAGGCTAGTGCTTTCCCTGACACTCCTAAGCTGAGGAGTCGACACAGTAAGGTTCTATGATTCACAGTGTCAAACGCGGCGCTCAGATCGAGGAGGATGACTGCCACCGATCCCCCCCGATCCAAGATCCGCCTGGTTTCCTCTGTGACCGCCAGCAGGGCAGTTTCCGTCCCATGTTTGGGGCAGAAGCCTATCTGGGTGGCATCCAGCAGATGGTTACTCTCGAGAAAAGTTGTTAGATGCGTGTTAATGTATTTCTCGAGGATTTTGCTCACCCAGGGAAGCAAAGAGATGGGGTGGTAGTTGTTGAGATTACCGGAGTCTTGATTCGTTTTTTTTAGAAGCGCTCGCACCATGGCTAGCTACCATGTAGGCGGAACAATGCCTGAGGACAGGGATGCATTAATTAGATCCATAACAGTGGGGAGAATAACATGTATACCCGCAACCAAGGTGCACGGGGGAGCTGGATCGCAGGGGAAGCCTGACTTTACTTGACGCATTATGGGTTCAAGTGTCTCTAGGTCCAACAGGGGGAACTGACCTAAGGTATTTAAGGGGGGATTGCCAGCTTCTGTAGAAAGAAAAGATCTTTTGGCGGAAAGATCTAAGTCAACATCTGAAAATTAAAATTAAATTTTATTGATTTTTTGAAAGAAAAATTCTGCCGGGTCGTTACAACGGGACAGAGTGTTGTGGTTAGAAACAGGGGGTGAAGGAAGCTTAGTGAGACTGTTTACTATTTGGTAAATTTCTTTTGGTTTTGATCTAGCCATCGTGATTTTTTCTGTATAGTAGGCGGATTGTGTCACTTTTATCTCTGGCTTATAGGCTCTAATCGCATCTCTATATATATAGCTTTATCTGATGCCACGTATCCCAAGCCCCACCTCCTTTCCAGTTTTTTGCATTGTCGCTTTTTCCCTCTAAGCTCCGCCAAGTACCAGGGGGCGGTTTTCCGCAGTCTTTTTAAGGTGGTTTTACGAAGAGGGAGAATGGAATCAAGGGACTTCAAGATCCAATTGTTGTACCTGTCATTATCTGATAAGGGCTCCCTAATAAGTGGAAGTCTGGAAATCGCAAGAGTATTGGTCCGCTGTTCTAAGGGAAGTCTGGACCAATTTCTGGATTTCCGCAGAGTGGGAGTTAGAGGGAAGGTCTATATATAGACCAGGTGAAGGGGATCAAAAAGTGATCGGTCCAAGGGAGACGACTAATAGAGCCTATCTTAAGGTCGGCGCAGTTGCTGAATACCGGGTCCAGAAGATGGCCTTTAATATGAGTAGGAAATAAAATAAGTTGTTCCAACTGAAGTGCAGCTAGACTGGCCGCCAACTCTATGGCGATATTATCTGAGATGTTATATGAATGTTATGTTATGTTATGTTTAAATTTTGTTAAAGCTCGCAGCTGCCCCAGCTAAGGGGCGTTCCGGCGCTGACCGTTTAATTGTACAGAAAATGGTGAATCTGAGAAAATAGAAACCTTAGATCAGAGGAAAATACTACATTCCTATTAACAACCCCTGAGAGGTGACAGATGTTGACGTGCTCTGCTGGCAGGTAGAGGAGCTCACACTTGGGAGTCTATCAACAAACCAGTGTCAATGAAGAGTGAACCTGGTGCATGTGTGCGGCAAGGAAAGCAGAGGGTGTCGATTAGCCACTCCTGCAGCGCCGTGCAATGTTCGACACCATGGGGAAACGAGACACGCGCCAACCCAGACTTACTTTCGATAAAAAATCCAAGGCGACGGAAGGCGATGCAGGACAGCAAGAACAGTGTGAGGAAGCTGGTACGACGCAGCCACCACCGGAGGATATCGGTGCGATGTTTCAAGACTTGAAAACCAGCCTCCAGGGAATAGACACGAAAATGGATTTCCTGGCGGAGAGAATGGGTAGCATAACGCAACGGTGAGAAGCAGGAGGGCCGCATCAGCGTGCTGGAGAAAAGAGAGACGGAAGAGGGGCAGACGGATCTGGACAAGAAGCTGCGAGCAATGGACGTAGTGTTACACGCCATCAGATTAAAGAATGAGGATTTGGAAGCCAGGTTGAGTAGGAATAACATACGCATAACGGGGATTGCAGAGACAACAGACATTCAGAACATGGAGTAATACGTTGAGATGATAATGTCAGACTTGTTTGGACAGGATCTCTCTGCAATGTTCCTGATAGAACGCGCGCACTGCACCTTGGGGCCCAGGCCCAGACCGGGTGCACCGCCACGACCGATACTGGCCAGAGTGCTTAATTACAGAGACCTTGACACGATATTACGGCTGGCCAGGGAAAGAGGGGAGATACGGTATAAGGGAAACAATATCGCTTTGTACCCCGACTTCACAATGCAGGTGCAAACGGCCCGCCGGGAGTTCATTCCAGCGAAAAAGATCTTTTAACAGACTGGCACTAAATATGCTTTGATAGGCGAAGGAACAAAAGCAGAAGGTGGCCGCTGTCGACTCACACTCTGAAATTACCCTAGACGATAACGATTGAAGCTCCAGGACATGGATGCTGGATGGGCAGATAAGTGGGGAGTAGGTGGACGGCCATTGTGCGGTGTGTTGAGAAAATGATATTTTACGTTTTCTGGTTTATTTGTACATAAGATAAGGCCCAGTTTGCATGCTTAATAGTCAATATTGACATGATAGATAGATAACGGTGGTCATGTGGGGTTGGGTGGGCCTGTCATCCTCGGCGGTACATCGTTTGCCTGGCCACCCTGCCAAGAGTGCAGGGGTGTAATGCTGGTGAACCCATGTACCCCCCAGGGAGGATTCCCTCGGATTTCCTACTGTGGACAGCTAGTTTACGGTAAATGGAGGCAGGTGGGAACGTGACACAACCTGATTGGGGGGTTGGTGTGGGTGGGGGGGTCGGAGGGGGGGGGGGGGTAGTTCTATTTGTTTTGTTTGCTCTGTCATATGCTGCACTGGTCATATTACAATCTTTGTCTAGACACGACACCGAGACACTGGCACCGGCATACTGTACCTGTAGAGCTGGACGAACACTTGTGATGTTATTTGAGCACATTGATGACTGGTACATGTGAAATGCACATGACCACGCTTTGATGCCTTTCTTGGAATATACGTGGGTTGAATGGCCGTAGAAAAACTAGATTGGTGCATTCCTACCTTTTGAGACACATAATTTATATTTGCCTGCTGCAGGAGACGCACCTAGCAACCAAGACAGGGGTACACTCAGAAACAGCAGATAGGGTGAAATAGTGGAAGCAGGATATTCAACATATGCTAGGGGAGTGGCTGATTTGGTACGTAGGTGCTTCAGTGGAAGACACACCATGTAAACAAAGACGACGAGGGAAGATATATACTCCTGCAGGGCACACTATACAATACCCCAACGGTGATAGTTAACAAGTACGGACCAAATTTAGATACTCCAGAGTTTTTCCAGCATATTTGTCAGAAGATATAGGCAATGGGAAATGTGGCAATATTATGGGGTTATTTTAACGTGCTGTCGTCAGTATCTGAAAGAAATAGGTTAGTATTCGATTCCTTACCTTAGAATATCCCCAGGCGTCAGTCTGGATCCAGAAATGTTTGCGTAGCAGTACCCCTGCGCGTCGGTAGGCGTCGGCTGCGGCTCCTCATCCGTCGTCTGTGTCGTTGGTGCCGGGATGACGTCGCCGGAGTACTTAGGCGCCCTTGCGCGCTGAAGTCAGATCCGGAAAAAGTGGTACCCTTTAGTCATTTTTTGACTAAACTTTTTCGATCCTTTTTGCTCTGTTTTTCGAGTCGAACGACTCCATCGGTGCCGGTAGGGATGCCCGGGTTCAAGCCCTGCACCGACTGCAGCCGACTGATGTTGGTTACCGACCCCCATCGCCGGTGCCTGTATTGCTTAGGGGCCGACCACGATGACAAGTCGTGCCCCGACTGCCGGGCCTTGACGTCGGAAACTAGGCGGGGGCGGTCCCGTAAGCGCCTCGAGCTCCGGCAGTCGGCCCGCACCGCTCGAGGTCCCGGTCCAGGAGGAGGTCGAGGGACCGGTCGCGGGGCCGGAGTCATCACAGCTCGGCGTGTCAACACCACTCGTTGGGCTCCAAGTCCTCAGTTAAGAGGCAAAAGAAGTTGAAGAAACGACACCGCTCTTCTGACTCCACCCGACGCTCGCGGGACGCGGCCGGGGGATCAGGCGACACCGCCCACACAGCCGCAGGCGCCGCGGCCAGCTCCATAGCCACCGGTCCCTGGGCTGGATGCGACGCCGGAGATCTCCGCATTCCTTGTGGCCATGAGGAATCGCTCTCCTCCGACGGGCCCTTTGGAGGTGCCTTCGGGCCCAGGGGGTTTGTCTGGGGGCCCTAGCGGACTGGTGGCTTTAGCCCCGGCGCCGTCGGGTGCTTCGGCGCCGTTGGCGACTTCGGTCCAGACGCCGCAGGGCCCCACTGGATCCATCGGCTCCGGGTTGCCGCTGGTTGACCTAACGACGTCAACCCCTAGGGTGTCGTCCCCGACGCTGTCCCCGGACGACGTTGTCCCCGATCCCCCCTCGATCCGGTTCCGACGTTGCATTCGACGTCGAGAGAAGAGCAATGCTTCTATGATCCGGCCCCATCATTTGAACCTGAGTACCAGGAGATGGAGGGCGAGGCGGATTGGGAGGGGTCTGAGGACCCTCTGGCACGGGAGTACCAGTCTTTTCAGGACTAGGCAGGTGAACTAGGGGAGGCCAGTGGGTTAGACACTTCGCCCGACACTAGATTTGTCTCCCCTCCTACTGTGGATTCGGAGGAGGGGTTTGCCTACAGTGTGGTGTTGACGAGGGCAGCCAAGGCCTTGGCTCTTGAGCTCCCTGTCGCGGCCGTAAGGACTAACCTCCTCACTGAGGTCCTCAAACCGCAGGCAAGCTCTTCGGAGCCTCTACTGCCATTCAATGAGGCCTTAACTGACTTTCTGTTGGGCACTTGGTCCAGGCCCGCTACAGGCCCCCATGTAGATAGGAACGTGGCCAGACACCACTGCCCAGGCCCGGGCGACCCTAGTTTCCTGTCCACCCACCCCACCCCCGAGAGCCAGGCCTCTAATTCACAGACCGCATTCCTGACAGCCCCCCCTGATCGGGAATCCAAAAGGTGTGAACAGTACGAAAAAAAGATGTTCTCCTCACTTAGTTTGGGGTTGCGGTCGATCAACACCGCTTGCCTTTTGGGCAGTTCTACCCACTCTCTGTTGTACACGGTCGCGGACGTGCTGCCACAATGCCCTGAGAAGGCCCGGGTTAAACTTGCCCAAGCCCTTGCGGAGGGGCGAGATGCGGCACGGTATTCCATTCGATGTGGGCCGGATACCACGGACTCGCTAGGCAGGGCGATTGCAACGACGGTGGTGGTTCGCCGCCACACCTGGCTGAGGTCCGGCAATTTTTTGGCTGATGTCCAGAACACCCTTATGGACATGCCTTTTGATGGCCGTTGCCTCTTTGGCGACAAGGCACACAGTGCGCTTGAGCGCGTTAAGGACTCCAGGGCTACGGCCAAGTCCTTGGGCCTGTCTGCCCGCGCCAGCAAACTACTGCCTTTCGCTACTTTCGTGGCCAAGGAAGAGGCACCCCCACACGTCCTGCCAGCCACGGGCCGCAGATTAACATCCAGTGCGGCGGCGGACGGGGTAACCGCCGCGGCGGTGCCAGGGGACCATCCACATCCACCCCCGCAGCATCCGCCTCAAAGCCTTTCCCAGTCTTAGATTTCATGCCTATTTAATGCCAGTGGGGGTAGGGTTCACCATCACCTCCTCCACTGGCGCGACATCACATCGGACAGGTGGGTGCTGCAAATCAGCCGAAGGGGCTTCTCCCTCCCCTTCGAGGCGACCCCTCCAGCCATGTCACCGCAATACCACCACGTGTCGGGGGATCACTTGCATCTTCTGCAAAAGGAAGTTACGGCCCTCTTGGCCAGGGCGGCCATCGAGGGCATTCCTGGGCCAGAGGTAGGGTGTGGTTGTTACTCCCACTACTTTCTGGTTCCCAAGACGGGCAAAGCGGGCCTACGCCCAATCTTGGACCTGCGGAACGTCAACGTTCAAGATGCTGACTCTGGCTCAGGTCTTAGCTGCCCTAGACTCGGGAGACTGGGTGGTAGCGTTGGACTTGCAGGACGCTTATTTTCACATCCCCGTCCTGCCGGCCCACCGGCGCTACCTGCGTTTCACAGTAGGCCGCGAGCACTTTCAGTTTACCGTGCTCCCCTTCGGCCTTACCAGCGCCCCTTGGGTGTTCACGAAAGTGATGGCGGTGGTCGCAGCTCATCTGCGCAGATTAGGGGTGTCCGTCTTCCCCTATCTCGACGACTGGTTGCTGAAGGCGGGCTCGCCCCAGACAGTCGTCAGCCACCTCCAGACTACAGCCGACCTCCTGCAATTGCTGGGGTTCTCCATCAATGTGCCAAAGTCACACCTGTGTCCCTCTCAGAAGCTCCTCTTCATCGGAGCGGTTCTAGACTCGGCGCAGTTTCAGGTTTATCCTCCCGAACAGCGGGTTCGGGATATTCAGGCTCTGATTCCGATCTTTCAGCCTTTATCCCGAGTCTCGGTCAGGTTGACGCTGCGGCTTCTGGGCCTGATGGCCTCCTGCATCCTTCTGGTGCATCACGCCGGATGCGGGCTCTGCAGTGGGACCTGAAGTTTCAGTGGGCCCAGCATTGGCAACTTGTCCGACCATGTCTTGATCTCGGAGGGCACTGCAAGACAGTTGCAGTGGTGGCTCACAGACCGCGATTGGGTCAGCGGCAGATCCCTCTCCCTACCCCAACCGGAGCACGTAGTTGTGACGGACGCGTCCCTCCTGGGCTGGGGGGCCACATGTGAGAGGCGGAGATCAGAGGCCTCTGGTCTCCGGCTCAGTCCCGGCTCCACATCAACCTTCTGGAGCTGCGGGCGATCCGGCTTGCACTGAAAGCATTCCTCCCCTCTGTCCGGGGGAGTGTAGTGCAGGTGTTCACGGACAACACCACCGCCATGTGGTACTCCAACAAACAGGGCAGGTGGGGTGGTGGACCCTGTGCCAGGAGGATCTGTGCCTCTGGCAATGGCTGTAACATCAGGGTGTGACCCTGGTGGTTCAACACCTGGCAGGTTCCCTGAATGCCAGGGCGGACAAACTCAGCCGTCGGTGCATGATGGTTCACGAATGCCGTCTGAACTCGGACGTAGTGCAAGGTCTCTTTCAGCAGTGGGGAGAGCCTTTGTTAGATCTATTCGCCACAGAAGAGAACGCGCAATGTCATCAGTTCTGCGCATTGGAATTTCCAAGGCGGCAGTCGCTCGGAGACGCTTTTTGGCGCTGGTGGAGCTGTGGTCTGTTGTATGCCTTTCCGCCCATACCACTTCTGCCCAGAGTGCTGAAGAAGATCAGGCGCGACTGGACCCTAGTCATCCTTGTGGCTCCGGACTGGGCACGAAGATACTGGTATACCGAGCTACTCAGCATGTCAGTCGATCCCCCGATTCGTCTGCCTCTTCAGGAGGACCTTCTGTCGCAGCAGCAGGGGACGGTCCTCCACCCGAACCTATCCAGCCTCCACCTCCATGCGTGGAGATTGAGCGGCGACAGTTGAGGCCATTTGACTTGCCTCCTGAAGTCTGCAATGTGATTCTGGCAGCCAGGCGTCCCTCCACAAAATCGGTAGACGCCTGCAGGTGGAACAAATTTGTGGCATGGTGCACAGCAAAGGCTGTGGATCCACTCTCTGCCCCCCTTTCTGAGGTTCTCCTCTTTCCTCTTTCTCTTGCCCAGCAGGGCTCTGCTCTGGGCACTCTTAAGGGCAACCTCTCTGCCATTTCCGCCTTCTTAAGGCTCCCTGATCAGCCCTCTCTTTTCAAGTCCCCAGTTGAAAATAGGTTTTTGAAGGGCAGCGCTCACATGTTTCCCCCGTTCCTTTCGTGATGCCTCAGTGGGACTTGAATCTTGTTCTGACTTATCTGATGTGCGCTCCCTTCGAGCCACTTCATAACTGTCCTCTTCGTCTCCTCACTCTTAAGACTGCATTCCTGGTTGCCATCACCTCTGCCATGAGAGTCAGTGAGCTCCAGGCTCTTTCTTCACAACCTCCTTTCCTTTCTGTCCATCCGGACAAAATTGTGTTGCGGACGCGACCCTCTTTCCTGCCCAAGGTAGTCGCAGCCTTCCAAATCGGGCAGTCCATCAGCTTGCCCACCTTCTTTCTGCCTCTGCATCCCTCAAAAGAGGAAGAGAGGCTCCACTGTCTGGACCCAAAACGTGCGCTCTCATACTATCTGGGTCGCACACGCCAGTTCGGGGTGGATGGCCAACTCTTTGTAGGTTACGTGGGCGCTAAGAAGGGACGGGCGGTGCACAAATGGACCATTTCTCGATGGGTCGTTTTGTGCATCAATGCTTGTTATTCACAGGCTAAAAAGGAGCCTCCTGTGGGGCTGCGTGCCCATTCCACTCGGGCCATGGCGGCTACTACTGCCCAGGGTCGGGGAGGCCCCTTGCAGGACACTTGTCAGGCAGCTACGCGGGCCTCATTGCACACGTTCGGCAAGACACTACTGCCTGGACAGCCAAGTCCGGAGAGATGGCTTTTTCGGCCGTTCCGTTCTCCAGGACTTTCTGGTGTGATTTATTGATTCGCAGACCCACCACCGGGGTTGGTATTGCTGGGGTATCTATTCTAAGGTAAGGAATCTAATACTAACCTGTTTGTTTCAGATGCACAAGTTACTTGCCTTCGGTAACGATATATCTGTAAGAAACAGTAGTTAGTATTAGATTCCTTACCGCCCCACCCATCCTCCCCGTTCTGCGAACCGATATCTAGGGCTAAGGTCACCCCTTTTCAGGGCCCTAGTGTCATGGCACCAGTGTTGGATTTTATCATGGCTCTGCGTTTTTGGCGCGGAAAAGCTGTGTATAAGAACTGACGTCGGCGTGTGAGGGTGGCGTCTAAGTACTCCGGCGACGTCATCCCGGCGATGACGACTGACGCGGAGCCGCAGACGACGACTACAGACGCGCAGGGGTACTGCTACGCAAAAATTTCCGGATTCAGACTTACGCCTGGGGATATTCTAAGGTAAGAATCTAATATTAACTACTGTTTCTTAGAGATATATTGTTACCGAAGGTAAGTAGCTTGTGCATTAGACAGACCGGGAGTGTCGCATGAACATCATCCGAAATCCGCAGAGACATTGGCTGACATCATGATGGATCTGCACTTAGTAGCCTCATGGAGGGCACTTCAACAAACTGCTGGAAAGGGCACATGTGTGACACACCATCGTAATGCATGGTCCAGATTGGACTATTGGCTGGTGACGAAAGACATGCAGGCCTGAGTGGTGGATGTTGCCCACTGTCCTCGCACATTATCTGACCATTCACCCACTTTGTTGACAATCCGCATACCACCGCCCTATAGACAACCATTTGCCTGGAGGTTCCCTTCTGGAGCATTACTGGAGCAGGTTTTCAGGGAAGCACTCTGGGAGAAAATAGAAGAATATTTCACACTGAATGAGGGATCGGTAGAATATCCAGGGGTCCTATGGGAGGCTTTCAAAGTGGTCACCAGAGGTAACTGCATAGCTATGAAAGCGGGTGTCCTTAAAGACATTCGATCTACATTCGAAGAGGCTGGAACGTGAGATTGGGGAATTAGAACGGGATTTTCAGACAAATCCCTCCCCTTCTACCACAACGTTAATACGGTCCACCTTGATGTTGTATCAAGAGGAGGCTTATAGTGGAGACGACCTACCTGTATAAGTATACACAGGCAAGACAATACGGGGAGGGAGATGGGGCTAAGAAGACGTTGGCAGGGCTTCTACGAGCTCCAAGAGGAGCTGACTATATCACGGAACTACAGTCGGACGGGGGCAAAATTGCCAGGATGCCCCAAGACATTCCAGCACTCATGACACAATATTATCAAAGGCTGTACACGTCTCGCACGGACCCGACTTTGGTCGACATGACAGACTATCTAGATACGGTAGCTCTAGTGTGGTTTAATAATGGAGCCCGAGAATATATGGAGATGCCACTAACAGTGGAGGATATACGACAAGTCATAAATAGCATGCCTGCTGACAAGGCCCCAGGAGCGGATGGTCTGACAGCTGCCTTTTATAAAGAGTACGTGGATATCCTAGCCCCCAGACTACTAGATGTATTTCGGGAGGCAATGGAAACTGGTGCACTTGAGAGAGAGGCTACGATCATAGCTTTACTTAAGCCAGATAAAGATCCAACCTTGCCCGAGTCATATAGACCATTGTCTTTAATTAACCTTGATGCTAAAATCTATACGAAACTCCTGGCCAATAGGCTGCAGCCGATGCTGCCGCAAATAGTATTTCCAGATCAAACCGGGTTTTTCCGAGGCCGGTCAACCACCCATAATCTACGTACAATATTCGGTCTATTACATTTCCTGGCCCCTCATGTACAAGCAGTGGCTGCGTTGCTGGACGCCACTAAGGCTTTCGACTCCCTGGAGTGGAAGTTTCTTTTTCATTTGTTTTCCCGCATGGGCTTTAGTCTCATATTTATTAAACAGATCCATCTTCTGTTCACGAATCCAGTGACGAGGGTTAGAATTAATGGGCAGGTGTTGGAGCCCCTTGACATCACGCGTGGCACACGACAGGGTTGCCCCCTATCGCTGTTACTTTTTGCTATCGCGACCGAACCGCTGGCGGCTAGACTCCGCCAACACCACACACCGGAGCACAGGCTTCACATCCAGGGGGCTACTGATTTCAATTTATGCGGACGACATGACAGTTTATGTGACTGATCCTCAAGACAATCTCAATATAGTAGTAAGGGAACTGATTAGATACGGCGGCCTGACGGGTATACAAATCAACTGGGCTAAATCCACGCTCATGGCATTAACTGACGGGACTGTTCCCTTTGACACGGAGTATCCCTTACAATGGGCGGGAAGTGAAACCCGATATCTAGGTATTCAGATAAGTAGGTCTGTGCAGGAATTATGGACGGCAAATTATGGGAGAGTTATTGATTGGGTTGAAACTAAAGTTCGTAGATGGAAACAATTACCCATTTCTTATATTTGTTTGTAAATGTTCCAATGCCACTTACCGTGCACTTCTTTAGGCGCTTACGATCGGCCATATTAGAATTGGTGTGGGCAGGCAGATAGGCACGTGCGGCATGGAGCCTCCTGACGTTACCTTTTAGCCAAGGGGGGCTGAGAGCCCCAGACTTTGAACTATACGCATATAGTGCACAGGCACAGTATCTGCACTTCTGGCAACACCCTACTCCATATAAGCCACATGTGGCGATCGAAATAGACAGGGTAGCCCCGACTCCCTTAAATACAGAAGTATGCTGCCCTTACAAACGTCCCCATCAGGAGATAGACTCAGTCGAAGCAACACAATGGGCATGGCGGGGTATAGCTAGGAGAGCGGGCGTACAGGAGCTGTATGCTCCATCTATGCCTTTAGGGGGAAATCCACTGCTGACGCCACTAATGGACAAGGCGACAAAGGGCGAAAGCACACGTCCTGATAAAGGGAGGTGACTTGTATCCGGAGGCCACGTTCTTATCGTTACAGCAGATGTGTAAACAACAAACACCCTCAGCTCTAGACACATTGCTGTACTTTCAACTTAGGTCTTCGGGTAAAGCTAGATATACTGAATCTCCCAAGAACCGACAGCCCTACCAGCATTGGAGAATGTATTATCTAACCCCTCTCTCCGTAAATTGATAAACCGTATATAAAACATCACGCAAACCACTTCCCCTTTGGGGTCATTCAAGTCCAAATCAGACTGGGAGCAGGAACTTGATCTCCAAATAACTGACAAGCAATGGGAATATTGCTGTATACAACTGGAGCACCTCTCACCGAACTATAGGTTAATGTTGATACATTTTAATTTCATACACAGACTATACCGTACACCGGTAAAGCTACACCGCATGGGATTACACCTAGACACTACATGCTGGAGGTGTGGAATCCGGGACGCCTTGTTCTTGCACCTGGAGTGGGGATGTGAACCAGTTGCAAGGTTTTGGGAAGCAGTAGTAGGACACATTGGAAACATTACAACAGTACAGATACCACTAACACCGATGGTGGCGTTGCTGGGGTTTGTCTTGGAGGTCCCAAAGGGTTCTCACAAACTGGTTTCCATGCTATTACTACTTGCTAAGCGTCAGGTGGCCATACATCGGAAAAGGTCGCAACCCCCTACAATAGCTGGGTGGCTACATACGGTCACATATTGTAAGGACCAGCTGACCCGATATTGGGAATTGACCTACCAGGTAGAGGCCTTTGGACATCTGGGGTCCCTATGTTCAGTGGTTGGAGGCTAGAGGAATAGATCACCGCAGAGTAAACCATGAGTAAATTACGTGGCCGAATGGCTGGGGAATGATGCGTGAAAGTGGCATACCAGGCATTAGGTAAGAACGGTAATTACACCAAGTTGTAGATGGTTGTAGGTTACTTCCGGTGGCAGGTTGTCCAGGTCAAACACCCGATGAGACCAATCGAGTGCAGTGCTGGAGGCAAGTTACACTAGGTGTGGAGATGAAAGAGAAAAGGGGGGCGGGGGTAAGTTATATCTTTTAATTTTTATTGTCAATCCTTAAGTATGTCAAGGATAATTGAACAAGTGGAGGTGACACATAAACTTTGATACAAATGCTAGTTTAAACCACTTTTGCTGCCGGGCCTCAGGGATGTCGGCATAACAGCTGTGTATTATTTATATGGTTGTGTTTATTTGGTGCTGCCTGCCCCAGGGTTGTAGGCAACGTAGGCTGTGTAATCTCTAAAATGTGGAATAAAATAAGGTTTAAAAATAAAAAAATAAAAAAAGGATGATGCAGACCAGTGGTCATTTTGATCTTCCAGGTGAAAGTTTAGGTCCTTGATGAGAATGTAGGCTCTGAAATCAGTGGTGAATAGGGCAACAAGGCTGCTGATAATTTGGCTCGTGGTCTTAGTGGTCGGTAGGCGAGAGTGAAGATTTCTGAGATTTGACGCTTGAAGTGCTGGTATTGCATGAATGGGGTGGCGTTCTCTGTGGATGTTGTCCATTTGATAGATTCCTTGTAGATGATAGTGAGTCCTACTGGCTTGTGAAGGTGGTCCTGTCGAGCGATCCTGTTGCCAGCTAGGATTGCCGTGGCAATGTCGGAAGCTGATGAGGGGTTGACCCAGGTCTCTGTGATGAAGAGGATGTCAGGTGTGTCTCCACTCAGCAGGTCCCATATTTCTGTTGTGTTTTCGCTGAGTGATTGTGTGTTGATAAGCATGCATGTGAGTGATGACGCACGAGTTTGCTGTGGCATGTGGTGGGGCTGAAGGTATTGGTGCTTGTGTGGCGTGTGTGTTGGGAAGAAGTGTTGAGGGCGTTGTTAGTATTTGCGTTGAGGGGTGGGGCTGCTGGATAACTGGCAGTGGGTACAGGCGAAAGCTCCTAGAGTGGTGTGGGATGCGGTGCGGCACGGCCTCAGTTGGGAGAATGGCGTCTGGGGTCTAGCGACCTATGGAGTGCTGCTGAGTATCCCTCTGAGGTGGTTGGGCCAGGATTCCTGGCACTGGACACGGATGAGCTTAGACGCTGCAACAAGTCCATGAATGCGAATTCCACCCACAAGTCTTACTCATTTACTTCCAGTGACGAGGCATCCCAGTCATAGACCTTTTCGCCATGTACAAAAACGCAAATGCCCAGACTTCACCACCATGTTTCCACACCAGCCAGTCCATGGGGAATATTCTCTGGTTGAACTGGTGTTTGCCTACGCTTTCCCTCTTCCTTCACCCTCATCCTGGTGGCACCAACATGGGCCAAACAGGATGGTTCTCAACTTCATTGCCCCTCAGGAGAAGCTCCCCAACAGGCCTGTCCTCATTACACAGTACTGGCAAAGTCAGACACCCAGACCCCAGACAGATCAACTTGGTAAACCTGAGTCCCTAGACTTTTGTTACCTTGATTTACCTGAAGAGGGCATAGACCTACTCAAAGAAGCCCATGCCCACTACACAAACATGCTACGCCGCTAAGTGAAAGTGTTTTGTCCCCTGTTGTACCCCAAACCACATAAACCCTTTTGCCTCTATAGTACTAGTCACTATTTGTTACCTTCTACTCTACAAATGTCGGTGTTAGCCTACACATCAATTAGTCTACACATAGCTGCCATTGCAGCATATATGAGAAACAGAAAACACTCTTCTATCTTCAAAATCCATGTAGTTAGAACATTTATGGAGGGCCTTAAACATTTTATTCCACCCTGGGTGCTACTAGCCCCAGTATGGAACATCAATATTGTCCTTAACAGACTTATGGAGCCTCTTTCAGGCGACTTCATTCATGCCCTTAGCAATTTCTTTCTTGGAAGATTGCCTTCCTTGTGGCCTTCACACTGCAGGGACCATTTTTATTAGGTCAACAATGACGCCAGAGTGATTCTTTTAACTAATCCATCAAAATCAGACAATTTAACTCCTAGCTGTTTATGCACGACTCGGCTCAGCAGTCAAAAGAGCACTCCCCCACACACTTGATGTTAAATGTCCTATTATATAAATAGGACCAAATCGCTCCTAAAAAACACAACTATTTGTAGTCTTTTCACAGGCTCATAATGGACATGTCATTACTAAGGCTGGGGTTGATGGATGAATTGTCAAGTGCATCCAAACCTGTTACACTAAAACTGAAAGACCCATATCTTCCCCCGCACTCTACTAAAGAAGGGAATGACTGTATTTTCTGAGGAACATACCTAGCAGTTATTTGTAAAGCTGCCACATGGTCTACCCCACGCATCTTACAAAACATTATTATGTGGACATCCTTAAAAGGCAGCAAGCCAGAGTTGGTCACACTGACCTCAGGACCCTGTTTCAGACCTCTAGACCATCCAATGACTAGCCACTGCTTAGGAAAGTACTGTTTTACAGTTTATGCAGAGCATATGTATCTACAGTCAGAATGGTTTATGTTGCTTACCTTGTAAGCCTCTGTAGTGCTGTAGATTCACATGCTCCCACACACCTCCCCGGAAGTCAGTGTTTGCTACAGATATCTTTGACTTAAAACGTATTCTCTTTCAACATGCATGGATGCTATTCTTTTCCTGCCCACCACATTACTACTTTCAGCCGTTGGGAGAAAACAATCTAACAATGTAGTTAGTGCTCATGTGCATTTACGACCAGAGGAGACCTTGTGACTCAAAAGTCTTTTTTGAAGAAAAACTTCTTCGAGCACTAGATGGCAGGAGTATGCAGAGAAGGTGAACCATCTGCACAACAAGCAACGAACAGAGGCTTGCAGAGAAAGAACATACTGTGTGTGTGTGTGTGTGTGTGTGTGTGTGTGTGTGTGTGTGTGTGTGTGTGTCTGTTGCTGTGTGTAGAGGATCACATTGTAGGGCACATATACCTGTAATGCATTTTGTGGTAGGAGGTATATTTTTATGAATTTCTATTTTGAGATGAACACATACTCATATGGTCTTAATGTAAGGTCTTTGTATCTCGAGAAAATATTAGGCATTATATACACATTCAATGTCTTATTAGGTGGTGCTGGTCTATTCATTATCTTATTATAAGGTCTAAGTTTTCAAAAGGTAATAAACCAATTACTGGCGGTGATCTTCGTGCCTTCAAGCATCAAAGGCTGCTATAATAGTCAATATTTTACATTTATTTGTAAATGTGATATAATCTGGATTGCAGAACGTTTTTGATGTACAGAATTAAGGAAACTATTTTTCACTGAAACTTTTCTGTAACGAGAAGTTAGATTCTATCACAAAATGAAAACATAAGTGTAAAGTAAGCACAATACCACTGAATGATGGCCTCCTGCTGCAATGGTTAATTCCTTACTTATTTTCTATTCAAGCCTATGCCTGACACTTTTATATGATGGTATTTTAACTTTTAATCTATTTGTTTCTGATAAATATGCTTGTAAAAAACATAATTTTTAAAAAAAATGCATGGCAAGGCCAGACCTGTTGACTTTGCCAGCCCTCGTTTTACCAGAGATTTCATACCCTAGTAATAACCTCTACAAAAAATACATTGAAGATGCCACCCGGCGAGGATATGTTTGTTCGTTCGTGTGACATGCACTTCTAATTCCACCTCCCCCATCCAACATGATGATCCATGCTCAGCGTTCAATAGCTGCCTGTCTTTTCTGGCTTGGTTACAAGCGGTTATGAGCAGGCAGCATTGTTGAAAAGCAAGGGCCAAGGATGAGCTCAGAGTTTTGTTATTTCCCCCTCTGGACCTTCAATTGATTCTACTCCTAACGCCCACACGTGGGCTGTGCTCTGAGGCAGGAGTTACGGCTGGGAGTGCCTTAAGAGGGCAGAAAGAAGTATACAAATTCTCCAACCATAAGCCTGCATGACTGCCGTATTCTGGAGCAGAGTAACAGAAGAGTTGATTTTGGTGCTACGGTCACTGGTAGGAATGCGTGAGTTGCGTAGGCTCTGTCTGCTGTTGCCAAGGATTACTTATTCTGCTGAGGAATAAGTTGCAGTCCCCTGCAGACTCAGGAGACGCCATTGGAGTACTCGGGTAACGTACAGTATCCGCTTGGTGTTGTCTCATGTAAAATCATATGCTGGTAGTCCGCACTCGAGCATCAGCACAGTTAATTTGAAGTATACCATGTTATACTGGAGGTTCTCTATGGAAACATTATGGTCCCCATCTGAAGGAGAAGATCATGCCGCTATAAGCATTGATTTTGGGCCCAATAATAGGATTCCTTTGACTAAGAGGTGGGTTTTTATTAGGCACTACTTGCAGACCAATCTTTTCTCGCACAAATGAATGCGTGGACATCTTTGTTTTTTTTTAATGAAAACCAACACAGTTCCTCCTCAGATAACATCTGGGAAGCATTTAAAGCTACTATGACGGAAGAGATCACTGCTGTTCACATTTTCTCTAATAAGTTGGCATGGGCAAAGTTTAATGACTTGTCTTGGTATTTTCAAATAGTAGCGAATGAATTATCTCGGATCGCTAAGGGAATTCATTTAAAAAATGGAGCGCAGGCTAAGAATAAGCTGCAACTGTTCCTTCTGGAGAAGCACATTATTACTTTAAGGCAACAATTGCATGTACATTACCTGCTCATCTGAAAGAGACACGTTAGTGATAGATTCCTTACCTTAGACTATCCCCAGGCGTCCGACTGGATCAGGAAATTTTGGAGTAGCAGTACCCTTGCGCGTCGGTAGGCGTCGTCTGCGGCTCCGTGTCAGTCATCGGCGTAGTGGGCGCCGTGATGACGTCGTCGGAGTACTTAGACGCCGCCTCCGCGTGCTGACGTCAGTTCTTCTTTTTTCCGCACCAGCTAGGGCAGATCTGGAAAAAGTTGTACCCAAGTCACTTTTTGACTAACCTTTTGAGATCCTTTTTGACTAACCTTTTGAGATCCTTTTTGATCTGTTTTTCGAAGTCTATCGACTCCGACGGTGCCGGTAGGGATGCCCGGGTTCAAGCCCTGCGCCGACTGCAACCGACTGATGTCGGTTACTGACCCCCATCGCCGGTGCCTTCACTGTTTGGGCCTGGACCACGACGAAAAGTCCTGCTCCGACTGCCGGGCCCTGACGTCTAAGGCCAGATGGGAGCGGTCCCGTAAGCGACTCGAGCTTCGGCAGTCTGCCCCGGCACTCGAGGTCCCGGTCCGAAAGGAGGTCGAGGGACCAGTCGCGGGGCCGGAGCCCCCACAGTTCCGGGAGTCTTCATCAGTCTTCGGGCTCGAAGTCCTCAGGTAAGAGGCACAAGAAGTCGAAGAGGCACCATCGCTCTTCTGACTCTCCCCGACGCTCGCCGACGCAGCCGGGGGTTCGGGTGACACCGCCCACGCGGCTCCCCTGGAGCCGCAGGTGTCGCGGCCTGCCCCACACCCGCCGGTCCCTGGGAAGTACGCGACGCCGGGGGAGATTGCGGACTTCCTCATGGCCATGAGGTCGCTCGCTCCTCCGTCAGGTTCCGCAGCGCCTTCGACCAAGCGGTTCCGACTGGGTCCACACGCGGGCTGGGTGCTTTGGCACCGGCGCCGTCCGGGGCTTCGGCCTCTACGCCGTCGGCGACTTCGGTCCCGACGCCGCAGGGCCCCACTGGGTCCTGTTCCAGATCCGGGTCGTCGCCGGTCGACTTAACGACCTTGCCGACGCCGGCCCCTCGGGTGTCTCCCCCGGCTCTGTCCCTAGACGACGTCGTCCCTGGTCCTGTCCTCGTTTCGAGTCCGGCGCCGCTCTCGATGCCGCTGGGAGATTTTTATTTCAATAACCCGGCCCCATCTTTTGAGCCTGAGTACGAGGCTGTGGGTGTTGAGGAGGATTGGGAGGGGTCTGAGGACCCTCTGGCATGGGAGTGTCAGTCTTCTGTGGACTGGACAGGAGAGTTTGGGGAGGCCAGTGGGCTGGACACTTCGCCCGACACTGGCTTTGTCTCCCCTCCTAGCGTGGCTACGGAGGAGGGGGCTGCTTATAGCGTGGTGCTGATGAGGGTGGCCAAGTCCCTGGGTCTTGAGCTCCCTGTCGCAGCCGTGAGGACTAACCTCCTCACTGAGGTCCTTAAACCGCAGCCAAGCTCGGCCGAGCCTCTGCTGCCGTTTAATGAGGCCTTGTCAGACGTTCTTTTGGGCACTTGGTCCAGGCCCCCCACAGGACAGCCTGTGGATAGGAACGTGGCCAGACGCCACCGCCCGGCTCCGGGTGACCCTTGCTTTCTGTCTACCCATCCCACCCCTGAGAGCCTGGTTATCCAGGCCTCCAATTCCTAGACCGCATTCCCGTCAGCTCCCCGACCGGGAATCTAAGAGGTACGAGAATTACGGGAAGAAGATATTCTCCTCCCTAAGTTTGGGATTGCGGTCGTTAATAATGCGTGCCTCTTGGGCCGCTACACCCACTCTCTGTGGGACACGGTCGCGGACGTGCTGCCACACTGCCCGTTGGAGGTACGGGCTAAACTCGGCCAAGCCCTGGTGGAGCGCCGGGATGCAGCACGGTATTCCATCCAGTGTGGGCTGGACACTACTGACTCTCTGGGCAGAGCGATGTCAATGACGGTCCGCCAATTTATCGGCCAATGTCCAAAACACACTTATGGACATGCCGTTCGATGGCCGTCGCCTCTTTGGTGACAAGGCAGACCATGCGCTTGAGCGCTTTAAGGACTCCAGGGCTACGGCCAAGTCCTTGGGCCTCTCGGCCCCGCGCCAGCAAATGGGTGCCTTTCGCTCCTTTCGTGGCCACGGAAGGGGTGCCCCCACACATGCCGCCAGCCACGCACCTCAGTCTAATATCCAACGCGGTGGCGGACGTGGAAACCACCGTGGTGGTGGTCGGGGTCCATGCCGGGGCCAGTCCACACGTACCCCTGCAGCATCCGCCTCAAAACCTTCCTAGTCCGTGCTTTCAGGCCCATGTGACGCCAGTGGGTGGCAGGGTTCGCCATCACCACTCCCACTGGCGCACGGTCACATCGGACAGGTGGGTGCTGCAAATCGTCCGAAGGGGCTACTCCCTCCCCTTCGAGACGACCCCTCAAGCCATGCCACCGCAATACCACTGCATATCGGGGGATCATCTGCGGCCTCTGCAGGAGGAAGTTACGGCTCTCTTGGCCAAGGGGGCCATCGAGCGCGTTCCTGAGCCAGAAGTAGGGTGTGGTTGCTACTCCCACTACTTTCTGGTACCCAAGAAGGGCAAAGGGGGCCCTATCTTGGACCTACGGAACGTCAACAGCTTCCTCCAGAAGGAGAAGTTCAAGATGCTGACACTGGCTCAGGTCTTAGCTGCCCTTGACCCAGGAGACTGGATGGTAGAGTTGGACTTGCAGGACGCTTATTTCCACATCCCCGTCCTGCCGGCCCACCGGCGCTACCTGCGGTTCACGGTAGGACACGAGCACTTTCAGTTTACCGTGCTCCCCTTTGGCCTTAACAGCGCCCCACGGGTGTTCACGAAAGTGATGGCGGTGGTCGCAGCTCATCTGCGCAAGTTAGGGTTTTCAGTCTTCCCCTACCTCGACGACTGGTTGTTGAAGGCGGGCTCGCCCCAGACAGTCGTCAGCCATCTCCAGACGACGGCAGACCTCTTGCACCAGTTGGGGTTCTCCATCAATGTGCCGAAGTCACACCTGTGTCCCTCTCAGAAGCTTCTTTTCATCGGAGCGGTTCTCGACTCGGCGCAGTTTCAGGTTTACCCACCCGAACAGCGGGTTCGGGATATACAGGCTCTGATTCCACTCTTTCAGCCTTTCTCCCGAGTTTCGGTCAGGTTGACGCTGCGGCTTCTGGGGCTGATGGCTCCTGCATCCTTCTGGTGCATCACGCCCGTTGGCGGATGCGGGCTCTGCAGTGGGACCTGAAGTTTCAGTGGGCCCAGCATCAGGGCAACCTGTCCGACCATGTCCTGATCCCGGAGGGCACTGCGAGACAGCTGCAGTGGTGGCTTACGGACCGCGATTGGGTCAGCGACAGATCCCTCTCCCTTCCCCAACCGGAGCACGTAGTTGTGACGGATGCGTCCCTCCAGGGCTGGGGAGGCCACATGGGAGAGGCGGAGATCAGAGGCCTCTGGTCTCCGGCGGAGTCCCGGCTCCATATCAACCTTTTGGAGCTGTGGGCGATTCGTCTAGCACTGAAGACATTCCTCCCCTCTGTCCGGGGGAGTGTAGTGCAGGTGTTCACGGACAACACCACCGCCATGTGGTACTGCAACAAACAGGGCGGGGTGGGGTCGTAGACCCTCTGCCAAGAGGCTCTGCGCCTCTGGCAATAGCTGGAACATCAGGGCGTGACCCTGGTGGTTCAACACCTGGCAGGTTCTCTGAACGCCAGGGCGGACGAACTCAGCCGCCGGTGCATGATGGATCACAAATGGCGTATGAACTCGGATGTGGAGCAAGGTCTCTTTCCGCAGTGGGCAGAGCCTTGGTTAGATCTATTCGCCACCAAAGAGAACGCGCAATGTCATCAGTTCTGCGCGTTGGAATTTCCAAGGCGGCACTCGCTCTGAGACGCTTTTCGTCGCGAGTGGAGTTGCGGTCTGTTGTACGCCTTTCCGCCTACACCACTTCTGCCCAGAGTGCTGAAGAAGATCAAGCGCGACCTGGCACAAGTCATCCTTGTGGCTCCGGACTGGGCACGAAGATACTGGTATCCCGAGCTACTCAGTATGTCAGTCGATCCCCCGGTTCGTCTGCCTCTTGAGGAGGACCTTCTGTCGCAGCAGCAGGGGACGGTCTCCACCGAACCTGTCCAGTCTCCACCTCCATGCTTGGGGATTGAGCGGCGACAGTTGAGGCCATTTGACTTGCCTCCTGAAGTCTGTAACCTCATTCTGGCAGCCAGGTGTCCCTCTACAAAGTCGGTATACGCCTGCAGGTTGAACAGATTTGTGGCATGGTGCACAGCAAAGGCTGTGGATCCTCTCTCTGCCCCTCTTTCTGAGGTTCTTCTCTTCCTTCTTTCTCTTGCCCAGCAGGGCTCTGCTCTGGGCACTATCAAGGGCTACCGTTCTGCCCTTTCAGCCTTCCTAAGGCTGCCTGATCAACCATCTTTGTTCAAGTCCCCTATTGTAAATCGATTTCTGAAGGGCATCACACACACGTTTCCACCTGTTCCCTTCGTGATGCCTCAGTGGGACTTGAACCTGGTTCTTACTTTTCTGAATTGCGCTCCCTTTGAGCCACTTCACAACTGTCCTATCCGCCTTCTTACCTTGAAGACTGCCTTCCTGGTTGCCATCACCTCTGCCAGGAGAGTGAGTGAGCACCAGGCTCTATCCTCTAAGCCTCCTTTCCTTTCGGTCCATCCGGACAAGGTTGTGTTGCGGACAAGACCCTCTTTCCTGCCCAAGGTAGTCACAGCCTTCCACATCGGGCAGTCCATCACCTTGCCCACCTTCTTTCCGCCTCCGCATCCCTCGAAAGAGGAAGAGAGGCTCCACCGTCTGGACCCAAAACGTGCACTCTTCTGCTTCTGTATCGCACACGCCAGTTCCGGGTGGATGACCAACTCTTCGTTGGTTACGTAGGTGCTAAGAAGGGAAAGGCGGTGCACAAGCGGACCATCTCGCGGTGGATCATCTTGTGTATCCAGGCGTGTTACTCCTTGGCTAAGAAGGAACCCCCTGTTGGGCTAAGGGCTCAATCCACTCGGGCCATGGCGACTACAACTGCGTGGGCCTCGCTGCACACGTTTGCAAGACATTATTGCCTGGACAGCGAAGTCCGGAGGGATGGCTTCTTTGGCCGTTCCGTCCTCCAGGACTTTCTGGTTTGATTATTGGTTCGCAGACCCACCACCGAGGTTGGTATTGCTGGGGTATCTATTCTAAGGTAAGGAATCTATCACTAACTTGTCTCTTTCAGATGCACAAGTTACTACTTGTGTAACGATATATCTGTAAGAGACATTAGTTAGTGATAGATTCCTTACCGACCCACCCATCCTCCCCATTCTGCGAACCGATATCTAGGCTTAAGGTCATCCCCTTTCAGGGCCCTAGTTTCATTGGTACCAGTGTTGGATTTTAGCATGGCTCTGCGTTTCTGGCGTGGAAAAGCTGTGTCTAGCTCTTGCCCCAACCTTCAAGATCTCCCCTTCCATTGTCAAATGGACTCCCTAAACAATTGGCTCAGTAGAGGCTGTGATCGGGTGGCCCCTCTCAGACGGGTTTCTGCCAGGCGCAATTATGACGCCAATAGGTGGTTTAACACAGCATTGAAAGAGGAAAAACTGGCCCTCCGGCAAGCGGAGCGTGCCTGGCGTCGTGCTTACTGTCCCACTCTTAAAACTCAGTACACAACTCTTCTGAACCAATATAAGAAGTCCATCCTTCTTGCCAAAACAGAGTACTTCTCTTCTAAAATCCTGCTCGCCAAAAACCAGCCTAGAAAAATGTTCTCTATTGTGCAAGATCTGGCATTCTCTGACAGAGTAACTCTCAAACCCTCCCCTTCCCAGACCCTCTGTGATTCACTTAATAGCTATTTCTCAGACAAAATCTTAGCTATTAAGTCTAATGTTGTCCCTCCCCCCCTCTTACTCGGATCCACTGCCCTTTGTCCCTCAGGTGCATCTTGAACACTTTCCCCCTCTGACCACAGAAGCTTTTCTGTCCCTCATCTTGTCGGTCAAGTCAGGTTCTCCATCTGACACTTGCCCTGCACACAACAAATGTATCTGGCTTGTCCTTCCCCTCCGCTCACTTTTCTCAATAACTCCCTGGTTCATGGTGTTGTTCCTCAGACTCACAAATCAGCGATCATCATTCCCATTTTTAAAAGCCTAGTTCCGACCCATCCTCACTGGCCAATTACCGCCCCATTTCCCTCCTCCCTTTTCTTGGTAAAGTTTTGGAGCGTCACATCACTAGAACGCTCAGTGTCTTCGCGGAGGAGAACGGCTGCCTAGCCTCTCGTCAGGCTGGGTTTCGACCGGCGCACTCTACAGAGCCCGTTGTCCTCTCTGTGATGGACAACCTCAGAGAGGGCATGGATGCTGGCCGGCCCCAGGCTTTGGTCCTCCTTGATTTATCCGCCGCCTTCGACACGGTGGATCACTCCATCCTTCTCTCCCGTGTCGAAGCGGGTGGCATCAGGGGGTCCGCCCTCGCCTGGCTTGCATCCATTTTAAAAGACCGCACTCAGGCCGTCCATCTGGCCAATTTTTCTGCTCCCCCTCAATTGGTCCACTGCGGAGTGCCATAAGGTTCTTCTTTGTCTCCTTTGTTGTTTAATTTGTACATTTCCCCTCTTATTTGTGCACTTCAGCAGATGGACGTCACCATTTATAACTATGCTGATGATCTCCAATTGGTTTTTAATTTATCTTCCTCCTCTGAGTCCATTCACAACTTTCACTCTACTATGTTGTTCATCAGGGACTGGATGAGCTTCAATCATCTGAAGCTTAACCCCGACAAACCCGAGCTGGTTTTGACGGGAGGCTCCTCCTGTCCCTGGTCTTCTGGCCTTCTTCCCTGGGTCCCCCTCCCACCCCTTCTGTTTCGGTCAAAACCTTAGGGATTAAACTCAATTTGCACCTCTCATTGCACTCTCAAATCAGTTCAGTTGTTTCTTCGTGCTTTCTCACTCTTCGCACTATCCATAAGGTGTCCCGTTTTTTTTCTTTCTGTGCCCTCAAACTCATTTTGTCTGCGATGGTGATCTCCCGCTTGGACTATGGCAACGCCTTGTAAAAGTGGTGTCCCCGCTTACCATCTCCGGAGACTCCAACTAGTGCAGAATCAGGCAGCCCGACTTGTCTATAATATGTCCAAGTCCCATCATGTTACTCCGCTGCTCAAAGCTCTGCACTGGTTGCCTATCCGGGAGCGTGCCTTGTTCAAGATGGGTTGTATCACCTTCCAGACAAGGGCAGGGACAGCCCCTCACTTTATCTCTTCTGAGATTAAGGCATACTGTCCTAGCAGAGAGTTGCGTTCCTCCTCACAATCTCTTTTGGTTGTCCCTCGTTTCAAGAAGAAGAGGTCAGGGGGCGCAAAATTCTCTACGCTTGCGCCTACCTTCTGGAATGCCCTTCCTCCCTCCCTTAGGAGTTCCACCCATTACTCAGAATTCCGCAAATCCTTAAAAACATTTTTGTTTACTCAAGCTTTTCCACGTTAGTTGGCCGGTTCCTCACTCCCCCTTGGTTTTGTGTCCTAGCGCCAAGAAACCGCATGGTGTATGTGCGCTTTATAAATATTTTAATTTCAATTTCTAAGAACTGACGTCAGCACGCGGAGGCGGTGTCTAAGTACTCCGACGACGTCATCACGGCGCCCACGGCGCCGACGACTGATGCGGAGCCGCAGATGACGCCTATCGACGCGCAAGGGTACTGCTACGCAAAAATTTCCGGATCCAGTCTGACACCTGGGGATATTCTAAGGTAAGAAATATATCACTAACTAATGTCTCTTACAGATATATCATTACACAAGTAGTAACTTGTGCGTCAGTCTTCCTTGCCACATGACTAACAAAATGAGCTTCAGCTCCACACCAGAACCCTCCAAAGCAAAAGTTAGCCTCCCATGCCTCCCATCCCTTCCCAATATGGCCGACCCACACACCTCATGACCACTATAAGAGGCGGGCCGGCCCAACACCAAAGCCTGTTTTTTATGTTCTACGCAAGTCTCTCCAGATGCGTCAGGTAAGTGGTGCCTGCTTTAGCAGGTACGTGGGTTTCAAGTGGCGGTCCTGCTCTAGCGGATCCTAGGACCTTGGAATCTGTTTTACCCCCCTTTTTTCCCCCGGTATGTTCTTTTTGAGCCGGTTAGGCTTTGCTCTAGCGGGCCGTGGGTTTACAGGGGGGGGGGGGGGGGGAGGGAGGAGGGAGGGGAGGGGGTGGCCGGGTGTCTTGTTGTAACCCTTCTGTGACTATGCTTTCTTGCGTCGCGTCGCTATTGTTGGTTTCTTTATTTTTACAATATGCCCGGATTTCGACGCCCTCCTTCCTTTAAGTACCTTTGCAGCATGCGGCGGCTTTTCATGCCGGCGTTTTGTTTTACGCCGCCCGCCTGCCCCTCGTGGCGTTGAGGCGGGCTGCCGCTCGGTCTCCTTTCTCCCCTTTTCTGTGGGGGGTACGGCCGTCTGCTAGATACGGGCTGGGGGCTTGGATTGTTGTGCGGGCTCGCCGCCCGCTTTCCCTGTGTGCATAGGGCGGGTGGCAGCCTATGTGCTGCCATCTTTTCCCCGCCTCCTACCATTTCAGCGCGGCGGCGGTGGGGTATGTCCTACCTTCTATAGGTTCCCCAACGGGCTCCCGTCTCCTGCTGGCGGTTCTGCTCCTACCAGCTCCTTGGACGCTGCGGCAGGGCTGCGCCATTCCTGCTATTAAAAAGAAATAATCTTCACTGCTTCGCTGTTTGGGGCTCTGTCAGTCTGTCCCGGCTCTCGCAGGAGTGTGTGTCGTCCTGCTAGGGGCGGGGTCAGGTCGTGCTCGACCTGCACAGGTGTTGCCGGTCGACTTCTTGCGACTGGCCAGCCTCTTCCTGCCTGCATTTAAGGGCCGCTGTTTCATTCCTCGTTTTGGTCTCCAGTGGGCTGCTGCTGTTTTTTTTGTGGTAGTGCCTACACGTTGTTGTCCGGCTCATGGAGCAAGTGGATGTCCTTGTAGGGGACGACTCGTCCTCCCAGATTCCTGGTGAGTCTGTCTCCCTTCAGTCCATTCAGGACATGATTCAGGCTGCGTGGCTGCTTCCTTTGCGCAGCGCGCTGTTGGTCAGGGTCCCTCTTCTCCGAAGCGTCCTCGCTTGGACCCCTGTCTGATTTCTGACACTGAGGGGGAAGAGGAGGCTCTCCGGGGGAGCTATATCCAGGGTCAAGAATTGCGGGATGTGCTTCTGCACATTAAACAGAACTTGGCTTTTCCGGCTCCAGCTGCTGAGGAACCCTCTGAGGACTTCTTCTTGCAGTACCAGCATAAGGAGCCGAATTCTCTCCCTCTTCATTCCTCCATTAAGAAGGTGTTGGAGGGGGAGTGGATGGAGGTTGATAAGCAGGCCTTTCCGAGGAATCTGGCGAAGCGCTACACCATCCAGGACTTTGCTAAGGATTTCCCTTCCTCTGTGAAGGTGGACTGATTGGGGGGCTTTCCTCGCAGGGTTCCATCATTTCCGAAGATGTTTCTCCCTCAGACCCTGTTGTCAGACGGGTGGAGGCCGTGGTCAAGCAGGCTTACTCGGCGGCCAATTTTTCCATTCGTGCCTCTGCCTACCTGGCGTACCAATGCAATCCTTGTTGAAGGACTTCCAGTCCCTGGCGGAGCTGTTGGACCAAGGGGCGGATGTGGTCCCTACCCTGGCTTTCATGGAGCAACAGACTCGGCTCCTGTCAGACATCTCCTTCGATACTTTGGGTGCTTCGGCCGCAGCTGGTGGTGCTACTATTCAAGCCCGGAGGCAGATCTGGTAGCGCAACTGGAAGGCAGAGGCTGCCCAGAAGGCTTTACTAATGAAGATCCCCTTTTCTGGACCGAAGCTCTTTGGGTCTTCTCTTGAGGACATGGTCAAGAAATCGGCTGAGGACCGGAAGCTGCTGGCTCCCCTCAGGTCTTCCAAGGCCCGCTTTCCAGCTCACAAGAGGGTGTTTTCCACCTCATCCACACCCAGGGGAAGGGCGCCCTTTTGAGGCAGGGGTTGCGGCCAGGGTGCCCCCTTCTTCTCCAAATCCCGGTCGCAGCCTGCCGCCTCCACTTCTGCCCCCAAGTCCTGACTATCTCCGGTCCCCGCCGGGTGGGCTCCCGGTGGACGGCCGGCTACGCCACTTCCTTCCGGTGTGGTTCTCAAATTCTGGACCCTGCTGTAATACCGGTACCGAGGTCCAACAAAATATCGTCGTACCATGACGAATTTGGTATCGACAGACCGGTAATGATTAGGACATTATCTCTGTGCATTTGCGTCATGATTGAGCTGTGCCAACACCCTCAAATCATGGTTTCCGTTCTGAACCCTCGGACTCCATTTTGTGAACGGCATCCATCTTATGCCTTGCCCTCATATAAGTCAATTGATTAAGGTCGAGCTTGATCTGAAAGGACACGTCCACCTTAGCTGACTCCCCCATGACCTGGCCGAACTGACTCCACCGCCTCCACCGCCTCCAGCCAAACCTGTTTGGGCAGCTCCTCGCCCAGTGGCCGAGTAAGATATCATCAAAGCACAACATGCAATAAACCATTCACTACATACAGACCATGTTTTCTACACACATACACCTGTCCATGTTCCTTGTTTATGGCCAGTTTTATGACGAGGAGGTGTCCTGTTTTATTGGGGTTTCATCGATATCTGATTGTAATTCCGGGCTGGGCTGGGTCATCTATCACAAACTGGACATCTAAAATATGGGTTGGCCAACATGACTGTGCGTTTTGCTCTATTGTGTAAATATGTCTATGACCGTATTGTAAACTCAAGAATTCTTGCCCTAAGTGTAATACTGTATATAAAAGGAGAAGGCTGGTTCTGTAAAAAGGAACAGTCTCCTGTGAACTTACGACCCGTGCTGTTGTACTTCTAGGACACATGTTACTTGGTTGCAGCCAATAAAACTCAATCTCTGACTTCACCTAGAAGACTCTTGGTTTCTGTGGTCCGTAACAGGGAGAACTCAGAGGTCTTCGGGTGTTATCCCCTGGCACCAACGGTTCCTAAAAACCCGGCACCTCAGTTGGCGCCCAACGTGGAGCGGTATCAAGCGGTGACGGTCCAAGCCAGATGTTCGTGAGGAGCTTCGTGTGAAAATTCCAGAGGACGGCCAGCCACTTCAGCGACCCCTGTATGTCGACGTGGTTCCGAAGGTCTTTGCTGCGAGGTTCCCCGCGTCCCGACGGCTACGAAAGACTGCTGCCCTGACTATCGCCCTGTTTTGGACCCAGTGATCCTTGGTAGAGCAAACGATAGACGAGTCTTCTAGTGACGTCACCGATCTTCAATACTTCAGTTAAGTATAAGTGGAGCGTCTCCCAGTCCTTAGTTTGGTTCTTAGTTTTGGTATCTTTGAGATACACCTTGTTTGGAACTTGCAAGCGCCAAAACCGAGGGATTCGTGTATTCACGAAAATATCATAGGTAGATAATCCCTTGAAGTTTGAAGCTAGACTAGTGAGCGAAGATGCCTGGTCTTAGCACACTTGGAAACTTGTTTTGTCTTGGTTGTAGTAAGGACTCCCGATTAGAGGATCCGTGTCCGGTTCCTCCGATTGGAACTCCAACATATGAGTTATATATCAAGCACGGAGTAGGCCCTATCACATATAATGAGGTATGGATAAAATACACCCGCAAGGATGGTGTTTTAAAATGGCCCCAATATGGTAGCTTTGACTCAGAAATTTTAGATAACCTCGAGGTCAAATTGTTTAAGAAGAAAGCCCGGCCGGCGATGTTTGACTCTTTTCGCTTGTGGCGCAGAGAAGCCAAACCGAAAGAAATGAAATTAGCTAAGAAAAATAAAAGAGGTATGTCGATGGTGCAAGCTGCCATCGCATACAGGGATAATGAGGAAGAGCAGGAAAGTGAACAAATGCTCAGAAACAAGAAACTAGCAGCAGATAAATGCTACCCGATGTTGCCCCATGAAGGACAAGATTCGAAGGGAGCATCTGACAAAGATCCATTAATGTCCCATTTGTTAAACTCACCACCCCCATATACATCGAGTATTGTTGGACCCCCGAAGCGTTTTGTTATACCACGCCCCGGTGCACGAAATGCTGCTGGTTCCTACTTCTCCGGCGCAGCCTTCTCAAGGGCCGCCGCCTTTGCTACATACTCCGTCTACTTCTCCTACAACTTTGCCTACCGCTCCACCTGTTTATCCTTATACTACTTCTGCCACTGTCTCGACTTCTTCTGCTGTTGCTTCGACTTCCTCTTTACATCAGCCTGTCTTTTCCGGCACATCTGCCTCTCCACAAGCTTCTCCTTCTGTTCGACAGAGAGTGGCAAGTACTGTCACTGGTCTGTTCTCACCTTTCTGTGGGTCGCCTAAAACGACCCCTAAAACAGGACGTAGACAGTTGCGTAGTCATCTACCTGATTATGAGGAGAGAGTAGTATTGAATGAGTTAGCACGCAAATGGGTTACTGACACTGTTGGATACGATGTTCAGTTTGTTATGGAAGTCTTCCGACAATGGGATGCACCCACTCAGAGATATGTATTCGAAGAGATGTGTGTATATCTTTGTGAAGATTTGGAGACAAACGATCCAAAGCGCAAAATGCAGGAATTATTTCGTATACGTTTTAAGTTCTATGAAGGCATGATTGTAGGTGCCGATGTTGAAAAAGCAATAGATCTGTTATTATCCTATAGGAGTAAGGGAAATGTCTCTAGATCATTGTATGAAGATGATGTGTCAGGTAGGAAAAAGGCGCGACAGTACCGTATGAGAGAGGTTCCTCCAGTTTGGAGGGAAGGTGATGCGAATGCACATCCACCTGTTCCACCGCATTTCCAGCGTGTATGGGTACATGTCCCCTGGAAAAGATCTGAAGTTTTAGCACTCAAGCAGACATTACTTGATCCACGTAAAAATCCCGCAGGGTATTATAAGGAGTTATCACAGACTGCCAGCTCATGTATAATGAATTTAGCAGATGTAGACATGCTGTTTGGGAACGTCGTTCCACAGCCTTTGTGGAGTAAAATTCGTCATGCAGATCACGATCAAGAATTAGGTGACACGTGGGCTAATATTACTGCTGCAGATACTAGACAAGTTGGTGGTTCCAAACCAGAGCCTTTAATAGCTGAACTTCCTGGTAGAATTATCACGTACATGAAGACGTTAATGCCTGAACTGCGTGTAAATTGGGATAAGTTGTCTGCGTGCAAGCAAAAGAAAGATGAGAATGTGTCTGACTTTTTCACGAGATTTGAAGAGACTTTCGTCGATCATAGTGGTCAGGATATGGCTACCGAGGGTGGCCAAAGATTGTTTGTAGACAAATTCGTACATAATTTGCTTCCTGAACTGTGTAATAAATTGAAAGTTTCAGAGAGTGCTTGGGCTGTTTCCACGTCAGCGCAGATTTTAGCCACAGCCCAGTACTACGAAAATAGGCGCAAAGACGAGCTAGATAAGGCAGATAAAAAGACTAAAGATTTAAAGACCAAAGTTCTTCTCCAACAAGCCTATCCGCCTCGCACTCCTAGTCAGCCCAATTATCAGCAACCACAGCAGTATTCGAGAAACCCGCAAGGAAACGAGTTTTCCCATCAGCGTTTGCCATATGGCCCGAATCAGTGTGCCTATTACAAAGAAGAGGGTCATTTCAAGAATAATTGTCCAGCTCTGGCACGACGTCTGAATGGTGTTTCTGGTGTTTCTGGTGCAAGAGGTAGAGGTGTCCAACAGGCTCCTAGGGGTAGGGGCCGTGGAAATTTCCCCCAAAATAACACTTCTTTTCCGCCTCAGTGTTGGACTTGGCCCGCAGGGCAGGTTCACCCCTAGACTTTTTGCCTTATTTGTGACCCTGTGTCAGTGATTTTTGGGTCTCTGCGCACTTTCCCCTGAGTCCCAGAGTGAAAGTGCGTGCGTGTAGTATGGCTGGCCTGCCCTCCCATAGGAATGCATGGGGAATGTGTGTGTCCCTAGTAGTTCCTGATGCGTGGGGAGTGCAGGCTCGAGTTTGGTATGCTTAAACTTGTGAGAGTGAATGCTGCAAGATGGTGTCTGCGGCATGTGTGTGTCTAGTTGGGAAGTGCTACTTCTGGACATTGAGATATGTGTGCAGTGAGGGTGCTGGAGCGTGATTGACTGGAGCTGGCTGGCATGCCAGGCTCCAGGAAGTCTGGATGGGTCTGCCCGGTGGTGAAGGGGAGATTAGCATGAGTGATGTGTGGGAGGAGTGTACCTGGGTCCTGGATGGGCTGGGTTTTCCCCACACAATGCTGGCTCCGCCCCCCTGTGGTGTGTCTAACGACCCTAGCCTCCCCAGTGAATGAAATGGGTGGTTGGGCCATCAAGAGTGCTCCAGAACCAGCTGCGACTGGTTTTCCCCCCACCCTGCACATTGTAACAAAGGAATTTACAGTATAAGAAGGGGCTGTGTCCCCTTGGAAAATGTTCTACTTTGGAATCCTGCCAGAGGGGGCTTTTGCCGCTGCTGGGGCCAGAAGGACCGCCACTTGGGGAGTCTCCCTGCCTGGAGACCCAGTGTGCTGGCTCTGGCCCAGCCTTGCCCCCCCCTGCCTGCCTCCAGCCCTGCTGGAGCCCTGCCCTGTCCTCCAGTGCTGGGGAGCACTGAGGACTTCGTTGTCTACAGCCTGAGAGCGCTGCTCTCTGCCCTTCAGCGCTGGGAGCGCTGAGATCGCCTGCCTAGCGCTTGGAGAGCGCTGGATTGTGCCCGAGCGCTGTGAGCGCTACATTTTGCCCGCCCTGTGTGGTGGTTTGACGGCGCGGGTGCCACCCCGCTCATTGCCGTATTGTTTTGCCGGTTTTGGATCGATCTACGAGGGAGCCCACTCCTCGGATCATCTGGGAGCCCGCCTGCCTGCCTAAAGCGAGCCGCCGCGCTGCCCGCGGCGACCCGGAAGTAGTGAGGAGGCCCGGCCAATCACAGCGCGGCCCAGGGAAGGCCGACCGGAAGTCCCGCCTCCCTCGCCGAGCCGCGAGAGAGCCTGCCGAGGCTCCCCGAGAGGAAAGGAGAGCCCCGGGACCAGCGGGAGAGACCCGCCGCCGCTGGAGAGCCCAGCGCTAGACCGGTGAGTGCCGGTGCCTGCAGAGGAGGGGGGGGAGCGTCGGGACACATTGCCGGTGTCCGCCCCGCCCCCTCTCTGTAGCGCGACCTCGCGCCTGGGTATTTTGAGCCTGAGGGCTCAGGGGGCATTTCCTTATTTCACGAGCCCTGCGAGGCTCTGAGCGCCCCACGTTCACGTTGAGTCCCCAGAGGGGGGACTCCCAAAGAGAAGCGCCCGTGTGTTTTGAGCCTGAGGGCTCAGGGAGCATCTCCGCGTTTTGGAGCCACGAGGTGCCCCAGGGGCACCAGTTGATTTAGAGCCCAGCGTGGCTCTTGGCAAACATCACTGCTTTGGGTCCCCAGAGCGAGGGACCCCCCAGCCCAGCGAGGCTGCACCTGTTTGTTGCTGGAGCCCTGAGAGGCTCAGCAGCCCCCCCCCCCTACTGGTGAGAGAGCCTAAGAGAGGCTCACCAGTGCCACAGTGGTGGTTCTTTGAGCCCAGAGAGGCTCCAACTTTGTGCTAACTTTCCCTGCTCCAGTTGCCCAGCACTTTGTGGGCAACTGCCACGTTTAGGCCCTGACATTGGGACACCGGGACAGTCACAGGTGGTGACTGGTGAGTTTGGGGAAATTGTTATTGATTCTGCACCTCTGAATGTATTGATTATGCGTCATGTGCCTTTACACCTCTGAATGTTACGGCATCATGTGTTTTGCTTACACCTCTGAATGGGTAGATTATTCATCATGTGTTCTCTTTGTCCTTTTACACCTCTGAATGTTACGACATCATGTGTGTTGCTTTTGCACCCCTACAGGTAGTGTGACGTGTAGGTGGTTGTTTTCTCCCTAGTACAGGTGGTGCTAGAGAGGTCCTGTGACCAGTGGTTACTGGTTGTATGTTCTACCTTTATATTGTGTGCTAAAGTGCTATTACTGAAGGTATTGCTAAAGTGCTGAAAGTGTTGCTTACAAAGTGCTATTACCCGTGACAGTGATCCAAGTGGTCCTGTCCTGTACAAATATCCCTTGTAAATTCCGCCCGTGCCTTTTGGCACAGTGTAATAAGATGTGTGTTTTATCTGCTGTATATTTATTATAATACAAAGGCTATTTTTACATAACCTTGTGTGGAGTGTTTCTTTGTGGTGGGCCTTGGGTGTTGTTGCTGGGGTGCATGCGCAAATACTTAACTTACATCGCCTCCAAGTTTAGCCTTGACTGCTCGCGCCACGTTACCTAGAGGGCGAGTGAGGGGTTATCTTGGCGTGTAACTCCCTTGCCCTGACACTTAGAAGTGGCGATCCCTGACTGACCTCGACGCGAGTCTTGGCCGGCCAGGGTCCCGGTTCTAACATGGGCGGCAAGCGGTGAGGATAAGAATTTGTGTTTGCGTTGTACCACAGTAGCAACTGGCCACTACAAAGCTCTGCATTTTAGATGACCACATTTTTGGGGATTATTGTGTTTTGGTGAAGTTCCATTATTTTCTTCTCCTGAGGTATCATTGTGCAATTGTGTCCAGTACATTTGTTCCCCTGCCCCGCGCCCAGAGTTTGGTACCTGTGTCACGTGTGGTCAGGTTGAGGAATCAGGGGTGGTAGAAACTGCCTTACCAGTCCGAGGGGGGGGTTGTGTGTGAATGAATGGTGTGTGGCACTAGGCAAGTGAGTGTGAGTTCTCTGGGAGAGGGAGCTTGCTGAACCTTAGTGAATTGTGTACTCCTGTGTTAAGCCCAGACCCCTAGGTTCCCTGTGTAATCTCTTCTCTAGAATGTCCGCCAGAATGGAGCCTGCTTTTGATTTCTGTGATCTGTTTGGATACAGTATGGGGGAGTTGGTAAGGTTCTGTGGAGAGAGAGGCATAGGAGTGGATGAGTCAGATACTCAGTCTGAACTTAGGAGCAGCCTGATCCTATGGCAAAAGGGTCAGTGGGATCTTGCGCGCAGTGAGGAAAGGGCCCGGGTCTCACACCATGAGGGTGGTGGGTCTGCGGGGAGCCCTGAAGATTCAGAAAAGGAGAAAGGAAATGATAGCGCAGGGACGCCAGCAGAGAGCGAGTACCCCCTAGATAGGGAGTCCCTTGCTGGGTCCCGTGTCAGAGATAGCACCCCGTCCCTTTCCCTGTCCCCAGAAGAGTGGATGGATAGGAGAGAAGAGAGGGAGCACCAGCTGGCCATGGAGAAGCTCAGGTTAGAGCATGCCTGGAAGATGGCGCAGCTGGGTGTGAATGAGCGGATTGCAGAGGCTGAGAGGGCCTTGGCCAGGGAGAAGATAGCCCTAGAGTGTAGGGTATCCCCTGACCGCAGTCTTAATTTTCTGGATCCCCCAGGGAGGGTGGGGTCCAGTGGTGGCAGCTATGTAGAGCCCAGTGCGAGCAGTCCCACCCCCAGTTCCCCCAGTCTGGTACCTGTTTCCCCAGAGGAGGAGTTAAGGTTGAAATTCAGGGGCAGTAGGAAGCTGCCTCACCAGTCGTGGGAGGAGTTTGAGGATGAATGTTGTGGGACACTGTTTGATTGGGTAAAGATTCACACCAGAGATGATTTTGATGTCTTGTTTGACCTGATTGTCAAGGAGCACCTGCTCAGTTGTTGTTCTCCAGGGTTGCGCACACACCTGTTGGGGTGTGGATTGTCTGAGGCAAGTGAGCTTGCAGATGAAGCACACCGCTGGGAGAGGGCCAGCGGTTCTTTAGAGTCATTAGAAAGTGAGTCCAACAGTAGTGGTACAGGGAGCTTCCAGCCCAGCGTGGTGGAAGAGGCTCAGTGTAGCCCAGCTAGGTCCCAGTATAGTGAGAAGGGTGGAGGGGCTGACTGCCTGGCTCAGTGGAGCAGGAGTCAGTGGGTGGCTGAGAGCACCCAGAGGCCCGAAGCCCTGTCTCAGAACTTGGGTGGTTCCTTGAGGGAACACCAGGTTAGGGACCTAGGCTGTCTTGTTAGTACACTTGAGGAGGATCTCCTAGTGTCTAGGGAACCTGGAGCGTCTGTAACTAGAGCTCCAGGGGTTCCAGTGTCCGGCAGTGTCGCTCCGGTTGGGAGGGCACAGAAGTCCGAAGCGAGGAGTGATTGGGGGATGAGTTTCCCAGTGGATGCACCAGTGGACCAGAGACTAGCCAGTTGGGCTAGATCTTCTTGGGTGGACCCGGGTGGCGCCACTTCTGGTCTGGGGGATCTTTGCGCCCTGTCAGGTGGACAGGAAGCGGGAGATCTGCGCCAGACAGACAGTCACACGACACATGGGTCATGTGTCAGCCTCAGGGGGATTGCGTGTGAGTCCCCAGAAGTCCTGGAGTGCCAGGCAATTATTCCACCAAAGGTTTTAGACCGGAGGTTGGGAGGCCAGGTGCAGGTTCGGCCTGACCTGAAGGGTAGGACGACTGTAAGCAGTGTCCTGACCGGTTCTTCCAGGGGAACTTCTCCAGTTGGGAGAGGGCGGACCTCTGGAAGGGGGTGCAGAGGGTGGGAAAGCCCACCTCTGACCCCGGCGCAACCTGAGGGGTTAAACCCTGGGTTGGAGTGGCGTTGTAAGGGTAACCCTCGCAGGAGGAGGAGGAACCCTGGAAGACGAGGTAAGGGGAGGAGAGCCTTCCCTGAGACTCCTGGTCCGCCTGAGGTTGTAGACCAAAGGCTGGTGAACCAGTGGCAGTCTAGCCCTGTCTTGCAGACAGGGAGAGTGGAGAATGGACCCTATGTGCCAGGGGTTACTACCCCCCGCTCTGCGAATTGGCAAGGACCGGTGGCCCCTGGGTGGCCCAGGGCCGGGTCCTGGCCGCGGACAGCTGAGGAGTACCAGTGGGGTAGCCCAGTTGGTCCTACAGGAGCTTTAGAAGGAACCCTAGGGGTTCACCGTGGCATAGAACAGGAGAGTGTCCCGGCAGTGGCGGGCCTGCGTCCGTGTTCTATCGCCCCAAGCAGGGAAGTCCATCACGGTGGTGATTGTTCTCCCCTGCGTTTTGGCTGGAAGGGGGTTGTGTTGGACTTGGCCCGCAGGGCAGGTTCACCCCTAGACTTTTTGCCTTATTTGTGACCCTGTGTCAGTGATTTTTGGGTCTCTGCGCACTTTCCCCTGAGTCCCAGAGTGAAAGTGCGTGCGTGTAGTATGGCTGGCCTGCCCTCCCATAGGAATGCATGGGGAATGTGTGTGTCCCTAGTAGTTCCTGATGCGTGGGGAGTGCAGGCTCGAGTTTGCTGGCATGCCAGGCTCCAGGAAGTCTGGATGGGTCTGCCCGGTGGTGAGGGGGAGATTAGCATGAGTGATGTGTGGGAGGAGTGTACCTGGGTCCTGGATGGGCTGGGTTTTCCCCACACAATGCTGGCTCCGCCCCCCTGTGGTGTGTCTAACGACCCTAGCCTCCCCAGTGAATGAAATGGGTGGTTGGGCCATCAAGAGTGCTCCAGAACCAGCTGCGACTTGTTTTCCCCCCACCCTGCACATTGTAACAAAGGAATTTACAGTATAAGAAGGGGCTGTGTCCCCTTGGAAAATGTTCTACTTTGGAATCCTGCCAGAGGGGGCTTTTGCCGCTGCTGGGGCCAGAAGGACCGCCACTTGGGGAGTCTCCCTGCCTGGAGACCCAGTGTGCTGGCTCTGGCCCAGCCTTGCCCCCCCCCCTGCCTGCCTCCAGCCCTGCTGGAGCCCTGACCTGTCCTCCAGTGCTGGGGAGCACTGAGGACTTCGTTGTCTACAGCCTGAGAGCGCTGCTCTCTGCCCTTCAGCGCTGGGAGCGCTGAGATCGCCTGCCTAGCGCTTGGAGAGCGCTGGATTGTGCCCGAGCGCTGTGAGCGCTACATTTTGCCCGCCCTGTGTGGTGGTTTGACGGCGCGGGTGCCACCCCGCTCATTGCCGTATTGTTTTGCCGGTTTTGGATCGATCTACGAGGGAGCCCACTCCTCGGATCATCTGGGAGCCCGCCTGCCTGCCTAAAGCGAGCCGCCGCGCTGCCCGCGGCGACCCGGAAGTAGTGAGGAGGCCCGGCCAATCACAGCGCGGCCCAGGGAAGGCCGACCGGAAGTCCCGCCTCCCTCGCCGAGCCGCGAGAGAGCCTGCCGAGGCTCCCCGAGAGGAAAGGAGAGCCCCGGGACCAGCGGGAGAGACCCGCCGCCGCTGGAGAGCCCAGCGCTAGACCGGTGAGTGCCGGTGTCTGCAGAGGAGGGGGGGGAGCGTCGGGACACATTGCCGGTGTCCGCCCCGCCCCCTCTCTGTAGCGCGACCTCGCGCCTGGATGTTTTGAGCCTGAGGGCTCAGGGGGCATTTCCTTATTTCACGAGCCCTGAGAGGCTCTGAGCGCCCCACGTTCACGTCGAGTCCCCAGAGGGGGGACTCCCAAAGAGAAGCGCCCGTGTGTTTTGAGCCTGAGGGCTCAGGGAGCATCTCCGCGTTTTGGAGCCACGAGGTGCCCCGGGGGCACCAGTTGATTTAAAGCCCAGCGTTGCTCTTGGCAAACATCACTGCTTTGGGTCCCCAGAGCGAGGGACCCCCCAGCCCAGCGAGGCTGCACCTGTTTGTTGCTGGAGCCCTGAGAGGCTCAGCAGCCCCCCCCCTACTGGTGAGAGAGCCTAAGAGAGGCTCACCAGTGCCACAGTGGTGGTTCTTTGAGCCCAGAGAGGCTCCAACTTTGTGCTAACTTTCCCTGCTCCAGTTGCCCAGCACTTTGTGGGCAACTGCCACGTTTAGGCCCTGACATTGGGACACCGGGACAGTCACAGGTGGTGACTGGTGAGTTTGGGGAAATTGTTATTGATTCTGCACCTCTGAATGTATTGATTATGCGTCATGTGCCTTTACACCTCTGAATGTTACGGCATCATGTGTTTTGCTTACACCTCTGAATGGGTAGATTATTCATCATGTGTTCTCTTTGTCCTTTTACACCTCTTAATGTTACGACATCATGTGTGTTGCTTTTGCACCCCTACAGGTAGTGTGACGTGTAGGTGGTTGTTTTCTCCCTAGTACAGGTGGTGCTAGAGAGGTCCTGTGACCAGTGGTTACTGGTTGTATGTTCTACCTTTATATTGTGTGCTAAAGTGCTATTACTGAAGGTATTGCTAAAGTGCTGAAAGTGTTGCTTACAAATTGCTATTACCCGTGACAGTGATCCAAGTGGTCCTGTCCTGTACAAATATCCCTTGTAAATTCCGCCCGTGCCTGTTGGCACAGTGTAATAAGATGTGTGTTTTATCTGCTGTATATTTATTATAATACAAAGGCTATTTTTACATAACCTTGTGTGGAGTGTTTCTTTGTGGTGGGCCTTGGGTGTTGTTGCTGGGGTGCATGCGCAAATACTTAACTTACATCGCCTCCAAGTTTAGCCTTGACTGCTCGCGCCACGTTACCTAGAGGGCGAGTGAGGGGTTATCTTGGCGTGTAACTCCCTTGCCCTGACACTTAGAAGTGGCGATCCCTGACTGACCTCGACGCGAGTCTTGGCCGGCCAGGGTCCCGGTTCTAACACTCAGAATTCTATGAATAGCTTTGATCAACAGAATAATGCGTCCTCTAGGTCAGCTCAGTACTATGCTGATGACTATTACGCAGAGAACAAGAATGAGGGTAATAATTGCTAGGACAGCCATGGACAAAGAGAGGGAGTTGTTTCAGTTCCAGTAGATCTTATGTTGAGGTGATTACATCAGGAGTGTCAGAGCCATTTCTGCTGGATACTGGAACAAAAAGTTCGATTATGCACTCAAAACTTGTCGCACTTTTGTCTGGCGAAATGAATGTTTCAGTAGGTTTCTCTGGCGCCCCTGTTAGAAACCCGATTTCTAGTCCTATGCCCCTTTCTGTTGGCCCATGCGAATTAGAAGCACCCCTCATTCTTACAACAGGTTGTGGCAAAAATTTGTTAGGTTTGGATTTGTTAAAAAGATTATATGCGACTTTGTACTGTTCTCCTTCGGTAGTACAACTTACCCTTGGTAAGAAAGTGATTTCCCCAATGTATCTGTCAAAAGAAAATATCCCAACAGAATTGTCATCTCTTCCAGATGTACTTTGGGCTACTGGTTCTAATGATGTAGGTCGTTTGGAGATAGCACTGTATGTCATAACATTGAAAGCCAATGTTCGGTTGCCACGTAATCCCCAATACAAGATCTCTGGCGAATGTGAAAAGGCGTGCTTAGCGATCATTTACGATCTGATTGAGAAAGATGACATTGAGGAAACAACAGGCAACATTTGTAACAGTCCTATTTTGCCTGTCTTAAAGCGTACTGATCCTTCGCAGCCCCCTGTATACAGGTTTGTGATTGATCTCAGAGAAGTAAATAAGATCGTTGTACCGCAGTTTCCAGTCGTCCCCGATATTACTGCCTTATTGACAATGGTTCCAGCTTCAGCCTCTTGGTTTTCGGTGATTGACCTGAAGAACGCTTTCCTCAGCATCCCGATTGCCGAGGAGAGCAGAGACCTTTTTGGCTTCAATTTAGGAGGACGAAGCTTCCGCTTCAAACGCTCTCCTCAGGGCAACTGTGAGAGTCCATCCATATTCAGTCAGGCTCTGAAAACACAACTTGATACGATTGTTCTACCTGATGGTGCGACTCTGATTCAGTATGTAGACGATCTACTAATCGCTGCAGATACTGAAGAAATTTGCAAGCAAGCCACACTGTCGTTGTTGCGTCATTTATGTGACATGAAGCATAAAGTCCCTCTTTCAAAATTACAATTTTGCCGACAAGAAGTGGCCTACCTAGGTCACATCTTATCAAAGGAGGGAAGGAGACTGACCCCAGAAAGAATACAGGCAATCGCAAGATTGAGTGCCCCAAGGACACAAAGAGAAGTTCGGGCTTTCTTGGGCATTACATCGTACTGTAGACAATGGATACCGAATTTCTCCCTATTGGCCAAACCTTTGCTGGCACTACTCTGCAAAGACACACCCAATCCTATGCCTTGGTCTGAAGATTGTCAGACAAGTTTCCATGAGTTGCGCGCAGCATTGTGTTCGGCTCCTGTGTTGGGCAACCCGACTACAGTAAGCCTTTTACATTATATGTCCATGAGAAGGAAGGTTGCGCATTATCAGTACTGACACAATACCTTGGGGACAAACAGCGCCCATGCGCATATTTCTCAGCGACTCTAGATCCTGTAGCTAAGGCATTACCAAGTTGCTTGAGGGCCACTGCTGCAGCAGCTGTCTGTATTCGACAGTCTGCTGGGTTAGTCATGAATAATACTCTGATCGTTATGGTCCCACATGCAGTAGACATTTTACTAGATAGAACAAGGACGCAGCATTTAACTAGTGCTCGACTGTCCAGCTATGAGCTGACACTGTTAGCGAGCCACATACACATAAAGAGGTGTGATACACTCAACCCCGCTACGTTATTGCCCATTCCGGCAGAAACAGATGAGGTTGAAAAACATGATTGCTGCTTTAGGACAGAAGAAGAGACAAAAGGGAGAGTAGACCTGCAGGACACACCCCTTCCTGAATGTAATGATAATTTATGGGTCGATGGTTCATGCTTCAAGTTGCCAAATGGTGATACTACTGCAGCATATACTGTGACAACATTGCACACTATTGTAGAGACCGCACGCATCCCCCAGAATTCTGCGCAAGCAGCAGAGTTAATTGCACTTACAAGAGCGTGTGTGTTGGCAAAAGGAAAGCAAGTGAATGTGTACACTGATAGCCAATACGCCTTTGGCGTAGCCCATAGTTTTGGACGATTGTGGCGTGAACGTGGGTTCCTGACGTCACATGGTGCAAAAATCCAACATGGTCAGCTAGTTAACGAGCCCCTCGAGTCACTGACCTTGCCACTACAAGTTGCGATCGTAAAATGCAGTGCACACAGAAAGATTCAAGATGATGTTGGTCGTGGGAATGCATTTGCAGACGAGGTTGCGAAAGAGACTGCAAGGAACACAATGAGTCGGATGTATGTTGTAGGTCCTGCTAAATGGATCGCTGATGTGGGTATGTGTGAGGACACTATTGAAAGTGTGAAGTCCATACAAGCTGATGCCACTGAAAAAGAGGTGGATGAATGGAGAGAAAGCAAGGGAAGATTGGATGCGAATGGTTGTTGGGTCGAATTGTCAGAGCACCAACGATGGCTGTTACCCGACGCATATGTACTCGCAGTGGTGACAATGGCCCATGGAATGGCGCACATCAGTGTGAAAGGAATCTGTAAACTGTTGGCCCCAGTATGGCAGAATAATGGTATCCCGAAATGCGCGGAGAATTTGGTCAGGAACTGTATGATGTGTTTGAAGTACAATCCCGGTAGGGGAACCCCAACTCCGGTTGGTCATTTTGCGCCTCCAACGTACCCGTTCGAGGTTTTGCAGCTCGATTTCATCCACATGGAGAGGTGCAACAATCTGAAATACGTGCTGGTTGTTGTTTGCGCCTTCTCCAGGTGGGTGGCAGCGTATCCCCTTAAGGACAACACTGCCTTGTCAACTGCCAAAGCCCTTGTCAAGGAATTCTTCCCTAGGTTTGGGATGCCTAGAATGGTCTGGAGTGATAATGGAAGTGAATTAGTGGGACGGGTGATGAGGAGAGTGTGCGAATGTCTAGGCATCCACCAGAAGTTCCACGCTGCAAATCACCCCCAATCAGCAGGATTAGTAGAGTGCTACAACGGCACGTTAAAACTGAAATTAGCCAAGATCCAAGCCAGCACAGGCCTTAAATGGCCTGACGCCCTGCCTTTAGCACTCCTGTCTACCAGAATGATTGAGCATTCTAGATTAGGACTCAGCCATCACGAAATAGTGTTTGGCCGCCCAGCTAACATCTGGGGCGTGCCAAGGCCAAAGAGGCTAAGCGAAGTAGAGCATCCTGTACTGCTTGACTATTTACACGAATTAACAACTAAATTGCGTGTTTTACACCAACAGGTTCACAGTTCCTCTCCGCCAGCCTCTGACGATCCAGGTCACTCCATTGAACCCGGCACCTGGGTGCTAGTGCGGAATTTTCAGCGCACGAACAACGAACAGCCAAGGTGGAACCGGACCGTACCTCGTCCTTCTTTCCACAAGATCAGCCGTTCGGGTGGAAGGAAAGAAGAACTGGATCCACGGGACCCACTGTAAACGGGTCCCTCTGCCTCTTCCATATGACCGGTGGGTCCAGGACGGAATCGCTGACTCTGAGACCGAAGCTGTACCTCGCTTTGCACTCTTCAGCGATGCACGACTGAAAGGAACTGGTATAGAAAAGGAGAGTGATCGTATTTTGCAAGGATTGGTGCCTCCGTCAATGCAGTTGGACATTCCAGAACCTGAAACATTGTTCGAAGACCACACCGTACCTGGGAAACAACGATATAATCTGAGGTCGAGAAAAAGGGACTAATAAAAGCGAATTTATGCGACTTTCTTTCCCCTAAGAACTATTTTTGATTTCACAGCTCTCTCGCCCAGGGAACTTGCTCATTTTTGATTTTCGAACCGCCATCCGGTTCTGCTGCTAGGGTCGCGGTTGATAGTCTGAGGAGTGCAGCTGGGGACGCCTAGGTCAACGGTTCTGGTCGGTCTGAGGGAATTACGCCGGACTGAACAGAGCGCACTCCTTGGCAGAATCAAACTCCCACCGCGGGCAGCAACTAGAGGATGGAGTTTCCGAGGGTAGAGAGACCTGCTAGATCCACAAACTTTAAAAAGCAAATATGCACAGTGATGGCCAGAAAAAGATTTCTGATACTATGTATTTTAATGTTCTGTAGCATAACGATGTTCTTGATTGCCTATACTCTATCCACGTTTCAAGATACCTTTGTAAACAACACTCAGCCCACACCTCCTCCTACTGTCCCTACACACTCCTTTCACCCTCTACCTGAACACGAGTCGGCCAGAAGATTAGAATTTGTGAATAACTCATTTATCCAGCTCCTACACCAGCACCAGTCTATAATAAACACATCGAACTGTTGGATATGTGGACTTATGCCACACACCACCGATAAGGGTATCCCTTACTTCATCCTGCCATTCAGTTACTATGGTTCTCTGTGGGCTTTTCAGACAATGTTCCTGTTCGCCATAGAACCATATCCCCCACGTCCCACAGGGAGCAGTTCCAGCAACAAGGCACTAGTGGCAGGAGTAAGGAATATGAGCAGGGATATTGACACATATCGAACGATTCCCAAAGATGAGTTTACCCCGTACAGTAGGTGTAACATCACCAAATATGGGTTTTCCTTAAATGAGAGCCAGAAATCGAAGAAATCCTCCCAGGTTTGGGTAGTACCCCACCGAGGTCACCTATGTCTGCAAGATATTGGCAGGGATCCCAAAGCACAGTTGGGGAAGAGCGTATGCACAGAAACGTACGTGTTTGCATCCCGAACTTCCCCTCCATTCTTGGCAGCTAAGGGTAAATACTTCATCTGCCATGACAAAGCATACACTTGGTTGCCCCCTGACTTCTCGGGCACATGTTTTATCTCGTTTCTGCTGCCACCCACCTATACGGCCGGGGCAGATTACCATCGGACAAGGACAGTTAGGGGTGTCGTGAGTCAAGACGACACTGCGGGTCAAGAGTTTGGGGACTTCGCAAAGGGGTTTCTGCCCTTTTGGGGGCCTATGGTGAACAGCAGGAACATTCGCCAGTTAACAAGGGTAGTCGAATCCGCTGTGACCGAAACGGCCGGTGCCCTTAGTAATTTGACAGCTGAGCTCCAGTCGGACCGGCTTATGACTCTTCAGAACCTGGTTGCCCTAGATGTCATACTTGCAGACCGTGGTGGTGTATGTAGGGTGATCCAATCCAGTTGCTGCATTTTCATCCCTGATAATGCTCCGACAGTGTACCAGGCCATCTCCAAACTGCACAAAATCTCTGATTCCCTTCATGTGGATAAAGGGGATTGGTCCCTGCTAGGGTGGTTCTGGGAACTGATCTCTGCCTGGGGATAGAAAACTCTGATCTTCATTGGGATGATCTTAGCCGTTCTGTTTATGTTCTGCCTGTTTGCACAGTGCGCTCCTGCAATATGTGGCCTCTGTGCTACTTCATGTGTAAGGACGCCTGTGTCCAGGGACGAATTGAGCAACAGAATGATGCTACAGCAGCATCTCCATGCATTCATTAATACAGCTTTGGACTCAGATTAGCATGAGTTATTGCCTAATATGAGGGCAAAAGGAGGGTCTGTGGTTCTGAAATTCTGGACCCTGCTGTAATACCGGTACCGAGGTCCAACACTCGTGTCACAAAATATCGTCGTACCATGACGAATTTGGTATCGACAGACCGGTAATGATTAGGACATTATCCCTGTGCATTTGCGTCATGATTAAGCGGTGCCAACACCCTCAAATCATGGTTTCTGTTCTGAACCCTCGGACTCCATTTTGTGAACGGCATCCATCTTATGCCTTGCCCTCATATAAGTCAATTGATTAAGGTCGAGCTTGATCTGAAAGGACACGTCCACCTTAGCTGACTCCCCCATGACCTGGCCGAACTGACTCCACCGCCTCCAGCCAAACCTGTTTGGGCAGCTCCTCGCCCAGTGGCCGAGTAAGATATCATCAAAGCACAACATGCCATAAACCATTCACCACATACAGACCATGTTTTCTACACAGATACACCTGTCCATGTTCCTTGTTTATGGCCAGTTTTATGACGAGGAGGTGCCCTGTTTTATTGGGGTTTCATCGATATCTGATTGTAATTCCGGGCTGGGCTGGGTCATCTATCACAAACTGGACATCTAAAATATGGGTTGGCCAACATGACTGTGCGTTTTGCTCTATTGTGTAAATATGTCTATGACCGTATTGTAAACTCAAGAATTCTTGCCCGAAGTGTAATACTGTGTATAAAAGGAGAAGGCTGGTTCTGTAAAAAGGAACAGCCTCCTGAGAACTTACGACCCGTGCTGTTGTACTTCTAGGACACATGTTACTTGGTTGCAGCCAATAAAACTCGATCTCTGACTTCACCTAGAAGACTCTTGGTTTCTGTGGTCCAGAACAGGGAGAACTCAGAGGTCTTCGGGTGTTATCCCCTGGCACCACCGGGTTCCTAAAAACCCGGCACCTCACCGGCGTGGGAGTCATCTGTCTCGGACCTTTGGGCTATTCGGATCGTACGAGAGGGTCTCTCCATCTCCTTCAGTTCCCCTCCTCCAGAGGCCTTCCGCACTACCCGGCTGCCTTCCTCTCCGGTCAAGCGGGAGGCCTTGCTCGCCGGCATCCAGGACCTGCTCGTGAAGGGGGCCATCCGACCAATTTCTCCGTCCCAGAGGGGTCTCTGCATGTATTCCATTCTGTTCCTGGTAAGGAAAGAGCCTGGGGATTTTCGGCCTGTCTTCGACTTAAAGCGGGTGAATTCTTTCATTCCTCACACTAAATTCAAGATGCTTTCTCTGCAGGAGATTCTGCCGCTGCTGGTCCAGGGGGAGGTGGTGGCTTCTCTAGACCTGTTGGATGCCTACCTTCATATGCCAGTCTGCCTGTCTTCTCAGCCTTTTCTCCGATTCTGCGTGGGGGACTGCCAGTACCAATTCCAGGTACTCCCTATTGGTTTGTCATCTGCTCCGAGGGTGTTCACCAAGATTCTGGCACCCTTGGTTGGCATTCTTCACCGGCAGGGGATCAGGGTGTTTCCTTACCTGGATGACTGGTTCATTTCTGCTTCTTCTTTTTCAAAGGGGAGGCTGCACGTCCAGAGGGTCTGCAAGGTCGTTTCTGCCCACGGTTTCCTGATCAACCTGCGGAAGTCCCGCTTGAATCCTACCCAGGACTTGGTCTTCATTGGGGGCCGTTTGGACATGCTCTTGGGGAAGGTGTTCTTACCTCTGGAATGCCGCATAGTCTTGTGGCGGGATATGAGGGCTCTTCTGGGGAGGGACACTGCTCCTGTGAGTCTGTGGTTGAGAGTTCAGGGGTTAATGTCTGCCACCATCAATGTTCTCCCCTGGGCTCGCCTGCACCTGTACCCCTTGGTCAATCACCTGCTGTCTCTGTGGGACCCCTGCTCTGAGAACTACGAGATTCCTGTTCTGGTGTCTCCCCAGATCCGGTCCGACCTGGGCTGGTGGCTTGTGGCTTCCCATTTATCAGAGGGTCTCCCCTTTTCGGTCACGACCGATGCCAGTCACCTCGGCTGGGGGGCAACCTTGGGGTCCTGGTCGGTTCAGGGTCAATGGAGTCCTCTTCTGTCCCACTGCTCCTCCAACTTCCGCAAGATGAAGGCGGTCCTGCTAGCCTGTCGGGAATTTGCTCCCTCTCTCCGGGGTCACCATGTTTTGGTTCGGACGGACAACCAGGTGGTGCAGTGTTACATCAACCACCAGGGGGGTTGCCGGGTGCGCTCCCTGTGGTTGCTGTCACAGGAACTGTTCTCTTGGGCGGAGGGGGCAATCTTGTCTCTCAGGGCTGCCTATCTTCCAGGGTTGGAGAATGTGGTAGCGGACCATCTCAGTCAGGTGTTCTCTCCCTTGAGTGTCCTCTCCCTGACGCCTTTGGTCTTTCGGAATCTGGTGTCCTGATTTGGTCTTTCTCAGATTGACCTGTTCGCAGAGTTGGGCATTGCCCTTGTGCCTCGCTTCTGCGCTCTCCGTCTGTGTCCGGGAGTTTGGAGGGTAGATGCTGTCTTTCACTTGGCCCCGGGTCTCCTATATGCCTTCCCCCCCTTTCCTCTGATCCACCGGGTCCTCTGCAAAGTCCGCTTGGACCGGGCCTTCCTGCTCTTGGTGGTTCCCAGTTGGGTTCGCCGCTCCTAGTATCCTCTCCTGTGCAAGCTGGCGGTTGAGGAATGTTGGCCGATACCGGATCACCCGTTCCCCTTGCGAGGTCCTCCTCTCCCGGGGGCGGTGTTGCACCGGCTCCATCTGCAGGCTTGGTTGTAAAGCGGGTGACCTTGTTGGCCCAGGGGTGTTCCCCGGGGGTGGTTGCCTTTTTACAGGGTTCCCGGAGATCTTGGACCTTGATTTCCTATTCCCGTCACTGGTCCTCCTTTTCGCGTTGGTGCAGCCTGCTGTGTTCTGATCCGGTATCGGTGGACCCCATGAAGGTTCTTGATTTCCTGGTGGAAGGTTTTTCTCTGGGGTTGGCTACCTCCATTCTGAGGGTTCAGTGGGCTGCCCTGCGTGTCTTCCGCAGACCGGATCTTGATCGGCTAGATTCCTTGGTGGCTCGCTTGCTGCAGAGCTTTTTTCTGCGGCGGCCTCGGGCTGTGTGCCTGGCGCCTCTTGGGATCTTCCCTTGGTCCTGAGGGCTCTGCAGGGTCCGCCTTTTGAGCCTCTTCAGTCGGTGGATCCTAAATTCCTCACCTTCAACGTGGTTTTCTTGGTCGCCTTTGTCTCGGCTGGCCGCATGGGCGAGCTGGGGTCTTCCTTCGTTCTCCTCCCTTCTTGAGGGTTTTGCCGGACCGGCTGGTCCTGCGACATGATCCCCGTTTTCTGCCTAAGATTCCCTCCCTGGCTAACCGCGGAGATTTACTTGGCCCGCACATCCCATTTTTGTCATTGTGACAGTTTGTTTGTGACCCTTGGCCCGGTGCGTTCTGGTCACAAGCCTTCGGTGTCTACTTTGAGTCGCTGGCTGAAGCAGGCTATCCTGCTTGCATACGATTCCCAGGGTGCTGATCTCCCGGGGGTGGTCCAGGGTCGTTCCCACCGGAGCATCTGTGTGTTGGGCCTCTTTTAAAAGTGTGTCCACAGAGGGTATCTGCTGGGCTGCAATGTGGTCATCTCCTCACATGTTTATGGAACACTATCGGGTGGTCCTGGGGGCTCTCCTCCTGGGGATTTTGCAAGAGCTGTTCTGTCTGCTGGTTCTGCCTCCCCTTGATTTGTCCCTTGTTTGGACTATGTTGTGATTCTGTTGTTTCTTTTCATAATGGATTAAACATTGTTTTGGTTACATGTTTCTGCCTTGGTGGTGGTTTCTTGTGTACCATGATACCTTCCTGGCTTGGGTATGTGCTCACTTCTAGTCATGTGGCGAGGAAGACTGACGGGGAGGTAATGCCTTGATTACTTACCGGTAATCTTCATCACTCCGAGTTAGTCTTCCTCGCCACATGAGTTCCCGTCCCTCCCTCCCTGTCTGGCTGTCGGCTTCATGATGAGGCTTGGTAGTTTCAGGCTTTGGGGTTGGGCCGGCCCGCCTCTTAAAGTGGTCATGAGGTGTGTGGGTCGTCCATATTGGGAAGGAATGGGAGGCTAACTTTTGCTTTGGAGGGTTCTGGTGTGGAGCTGAAGCTCACTTCGTTAGTCATGTGGCGAGGAAGACTAACTCGGAGTAATGAAGATTACCGGTAAGTAATTGGGGCATTATTACTGCTAGAACTTTAAGGCAACAATTGTATGAGGAGGTTGAAGTAAGTGGAAAAAGGATAGCCGGGCGGGCTAGTGCGGACAAGTTAAAATTAAAGTATATTCAATTCAAGAACCATTAACTGGAGCCCTTGTTAGAGAAGCTTTGTTAATTAAGAGGGTATTTTGCTGGCATTTTGCAAGTATATATGCAGCTGACCCATTGACGGATGGTAGAAAGGTGGGGGTGTTTTTGGATGGTTTCATTCTTCCAAAGCTTCTGGACAATACAACATTAAATCTTGTGCGTCTGATATCCCAATTAGAAGTAGATGCTGCTGTCGAATCCTTGTCAAGAGGGAAGGCACCAGGAGAGGATGGGTTCCCTGCAGAGTGGTAATCAGCACTGATTCTAGAAGTGACAGCACCTTTGGTTGCCTTTTTTAAGAATATCTTGAGTGGTGACTCGTTCCCACCCTCTTTTTTTAAAAGGCCTGCCAAATTGCTTTTTTAAAAAGGATAAACTCATTTTGTCCAATTACTCTACAGAATTCAGACCATAACATTTTGCTGAAAAGTTTAGCAGCAAGATTGGCGGAAGGAATGCCTTTGTTAATTGAGAAAGATTAAACTGGATTTTTTACTGGTCATCAACTATATTATTATACACACTATTTAACAGAAACAATTGATTATTTCAATCTCATTAAGACTCCGGCAGTGGGTCTGTTTATCAGAGAAGGCTTTCGACTCGATGGACTGGGATTACTTGATTTTGGAAATGGAGGCTATGGGGTTTCAACTCCATTTCACACGGTTGATAATGTCTTTGTTTCGAGGAGCGTTTGTGGCAGTATCCCTCAATGGTAAGATCTTGGGAAACTTTCATTTTTAGAGGCACTAGGCAGGTGCCCAAAGCGTTCTGCTCTTTGTACTGAGCCTCTTGCTTCCTGCATTTACCAAAGTGTGGGAGTTAAGGCAGCATTGCCTAGAACTTGGAAATAAAACCCTATGTAGATGACCTAGTGCTGTATGTAGCACCGGAAAGAGGGGTATTTCAAGAACTATTTAGCATCTTTTCCAAATGTTCACGGCTCTCAGCATACCGAAGAAATATCTCTAAGACAGAGATTCTGTTATTCCTTCAGATCTTCAGGCGGTGTTTCAGCAAAAGCCTGTCCTGTATCTGGGTATAAGGGTCTCTCAAAAGTTTGAGGATTTGTATAAATTAAATTACCCTGCCTTGTTTTGTAAGACCAAGACGTTGTTGAAAAGGTGTGAAAAGATGCCAATCTCAATCATCGGTAGAGTAGTGTTGGTTAAAATGCATATTTTACCTTTTTCTTTTCTTTTTTTAATGTTTACATCTCTTCACTGCGTGCGACATAATAACTTTTTTTCAAATGACTGGTTACTGCTTTTATATGGAATAAGAGAAGTCCAAGAATAAGTATGGCAACGCTGTTTTTGCTGAGGGACAAAGGTGGGTTAGCATTACCAGATTTCAAATTATATTATTTAGCAGCACATTTGCTGAACTGTGCTAGGTATTTTTTTGTGCCATGATTGAAGAAACTATTCTGTCTAGATCTCAACATTCTCTTTGCGAAGAACCCCCAAAGGTTAGGTATTGGAACTCGCAGGTTGTAGAACTAGGCAGAAACAACTGTTTTGATGACTAAAAGTTCCAACTTCTCATGCCGAAAGCTTTTTTCAGTGTTGGTGCCCAGTGGAGCAGGAATGGGTAGCTGCAATATTGTAGAAATATAGTTTGTGGATAGTCAGTGAATGGACGGTGAATGGGGCCCCTATTTCATGGGTGAGTGCTTGGCTGCTTTTTCAGATAATTTGAAAGGGGAATAAGTTGGCAATCTATAAAATCAGGTCTTTCTTTAGGAAACTCAAGGTACTGCAAAGTTAAACAACTCAGGAGGCATTTGAGGCTCTCTTTTCTTATGTGCAGGTTTATACAAAACAGACTCAACGGGTAAAATGGCTTAACCTAGATTTTCAGACCCAGTTTTCGAAGTATGCAACCCAAGTGGTCATGAGAGAATGGGGTGAACTTAACTCGGGCTAAGTGGTTGAAAGTGTCAGCCCTTAACTTCGCAGCATTACTTGCTCCCAATTTTAGTAAAATGCAACTGAAGGTACAGTGGATGGTATATTATACCCCTGCCTTGTTACATAAATGGAATGCCAATATATTAAGGAGCAGTGTCCCAGATGCACTGGTTCGGGCACCTGGATTTATATTATTTGGGAATGCAATATTGTTCAAACTTTTTGGGAAAAGGTGTTGAGAGGGCTGTGGATTTCTTTTAGGAAAGTGTATTTAGTGAATGTGAATTCTGTTTTGTGTGGAATGATGAAAACCTTTAGGTGTTTGACCCACTTCCGCTCGGCGTTGGAGGTACATAGCCATGTTGCTCGCAAGGTCAATCATTATGGCATTGTTACAATCTGTTGAACCACCAAAGTTGCAAATGCAGATAGAAAAGGTTAATAAAGTATATTTAAGGGAGCAGCTCTATGCAAAGCGAGTGGGGAAAGGTAAAAGCTTTGCAAAAACATGGAAATATTCTGCCCCATTAATACAGGTTTGAAGTAAGACGATAAGTGTTTATACAATAATAGGGGGTGGAAATTGGAGTGAAGTCAGCTGACTTTAGTACGAATCAAACATGTACTTTAAATATAGGTGAATATTTATGCACATGGAATTCAGCACTGCAATTTTTAAATGGGCAATTTTGAGAAAGACATTTTTAGCACTCGACCCTTCTGAAATCGTATTTATTATTATGATCTCTATGTTGGCACTTTAGAAAAATAATTTGTTACCAAATGACATTGTAGAAGTTGTATTGAGTATGTAGCATCTTGATTTGTATTTTGTATATTTCAGCACTTGATTGCTTCTGAAATTGTTTGTCTTTAAAATTGGCTAAACTTGCACTTTAAAAAAAAAAATTGGGGGAGATAGCTCATCTATTCATAGTATAACATTCCTAAAAAGAGAACAGAATTGACGTATTTACTTGATTACAACTGATGATTAACAGCCATACATAGTTCATGAACATAAAAGGTCTAAAATGTACACAAATTCACATCTTTAGCTGTGCAATATAATCTAACAATATTTTAAAAGCTTATGCAATCCAAGAAAATAGCAGCGTACCACTATAGTTTAATCAGTCTTTCCACAAAGCCTTGAGCCAGCTCTTAAAGCATACTTCCTTTCATGCTTTTTAATTCTATTCAATTTGCTAAAAGGCTGTGTTGGAATGGGAATGTCATGCGATCTCCAATTTTGAAGGTTCACAGACCGTGCAGCTAAAACCAGGATAAATATATGTTTTTTCTGTAGCATAGTAGCTGTAAACCCTGTGGAATATCCTAAGACTATTGTCTGGGTATCCAGTGGTTGAGGGACTTTAAATATATCATAACAATATCTATTGACGCTTTCCCAGAATTCACCTAGTTTCGGGCATTCACAAATAATATGAGTCCAATTCCCCCCGCCCGTTGAATTGCATCGAAAGCAGTTTGATGAAATCTGGGGATTAATTTTGTGTAGGAAATCCGAAGTGCGATATAGCAGCCACTTGGAGTAAAACTTAATGCGCTTAAAATTAGCCGCTTTAAGCAAGGTGCTGTTATACTTATTGATCTGATTCCAGTACATACTGGAAATATGTAACCCTTCCTGGTTTACCCATTTTTTTGTGCTTTTTGATATAATATGTTTGCCCCTTGAGTCCGGAACAAAGAAACCCAACCACTTATTGACAAGCGATGCGTGTAATTTACTAGTTGCTTTACAATCTCGCTAGCATCACAGAAATGTGTAGTGTTCAGATTCATTAGGAAACTTCTTACCCTCGCGAATTACCAATGCAGAATGACTCTGCTGTGTCTAAGCATTGGTTCTATTTCAGACCAGGTCTTCCAGCATCCCATCAAAAAATCTCCTATTTTACTGAAACCCTGATTTTTCTAATTGGACACAATTTCTGGTTCTAATATTGAATCGTGCCCTATTTGGATATCTGAGAGGAAGGTTTCTTCATTTATAGTAGGGATCGAATAATGTTTATATAGCTGTTTTTTCCGTTTAATGCTCTATTGAGGGCTTTTATGCCTTACTTTTTTGGGAGCTTTTATTAAACGCAAAAAATCTTGGATTAAATATTCCTTATAACTTAAGTCTAGAAAAAAATATTATACCTATTAATATTTAAGACCTTCACAGTTCTATATGTAGTGTGTACAAACTTAGCGTAATAGTACTCTTTCAAATCAGGAAGAACAAGTCCCCCTGCTGATGCTGGTCTAAAAAGCGTATCCATTGAAAGCCTAGGCGCTTTATTTGCCCATATGAATGTAGAAATAAGACCTTGAACTTCCTTAAAAAACTTCATTTGAACTGCAATGGGAATGGCTAGAAAGAGAAAATTACATAGAGGTAGTATCATTCGAATTATGGCTACTCGACTCCAGAAATCTTGAAACAAAAGTCAAGTTCATAAATGTGCAATATCTAAAGCAGTGGTTCCCAAACTTTTCACTCCTGAGGACTCCCATTGAGTCACTACTGGAATCCGGGGACCCCCAAGCAATTTGTATGATTTAAACCTCAAACATTAATAACTGTAATTCGAAGGAGAAAAAACACACATGTGCACATCAAACAAAGACTAGACTTGAATTACTAAAGATTTTACTATTTTTATATTAAAATGTTTGGCAAAAATGGAAAAATCCTAATGGGAAGGGGTGCTGTATCTCCAACTAACTTTTCATTGTTTGGTCTCTGCTAAGGCTGGGCGGGAAACCTAAAGCTACTCTGGCAAATGTTGTCAGACTAGTGCACACCAAGTGCAGCGAGTGAGCCTGGCCACTAAAAAGGGGTCTTTGGGGAGCTCTCTTCCAAGAAAATTTGGGGGAAAATGGTGCATTTTATAACACATTTGTCATTATATATTAAATTGTATTAGCTTTTAAAGCATAGTAAACAATGGCGTTACTATGCACCAGGATACAACCATCTTTTGTCAATCTTCAATGATTGACAATCTTCAATGATTTCCTTACTACTACCCTCCAAAAGGGCCTCTCATCTCTCCATAGCCCCACTGTCACATGTATTTCATTTGTTTTATAGCACCTCTCGTACCACTGTAGGGTGTCAGAGCAGTTTACATCACACACATAGAGATACAATGAATCATAATCATATGTGTGTAAATCAGTGAATAGAAAATGTTACATAAGGCAAAGGGGACTACAAGTTGTAGGATCCACATTTCATCCTTACTGGTTGGCATTTTTTAAGACGGCTTGGTCTGGAGAAGCACACACTCCGGATTCAGAAAATGACACAGGGGTTAGTATTGACTTTAATGATAAGGATTTATTGCTACCCAAACAAACCTTTTTAGCAGCATGGGGATAATAAAGACTGGTAAAAAGCATAACTTACTAACTTGTACCATGCAGTTTACTTGCAGCTCTTTGATGGCAGTTCGTAGCTCACTGTGCTAGACTACGATTGGAACTTGTGAACTGCCCAATAACAAAAGAATCTCTGTGGCAAAAGCAGGAACCTACTGAGGTATGCACAAAACAAAATACTGTTTTTACAACAATGTGTGGTAGACATTCTTTACAGCAGGCATATTAACCACCAGCGCTTCCTAAGATGAGTCAAAGCTGCCACTGGACAAAACCTCCATCTCTCTATAGCAGGTATATTAATCACTGGAGTAATCTTGACACTTTTATTTCTGCCCAAAAACTGCTGATTATACCAGCAACTTTGCAGTGCTTTTAAAACTGCTGCCTGTGGACCCCCTAGGAGTGTGTCACCCGACTCCTGGGGGTCTGTGGAACCCAGTTTGGGAACCACTGGTCTAAAGAATAAAAACACTAGAAATAAGAGGGCCTTAGAAATAGCACGCTGGGGGAAATGCAAGATTATTACTACACCTAAGTTTATGCCCCTTATTCTGCTTATCTGCAGAAAGTGTACGAGGAGAGTGAATTTACAGGTAGATTCCTAGCCTGGCAAATTAAGGATAAACAAGCTCAGAATAGGGTTCATGCATTGAATAACAAGCTGACTAAGAGCCGTATCACAGATAAAAGTATGATACAGAGCAAATTTATCAGGCATTATGAATCCATTTACTCCAAAAGACAATAGGTTGATAGCAAGAAGTTAGATCTTTTTTTTTAATGGACTACAAATTCCAGAATTCACTTCAGATCAACGTATGAAATTAATGGTTGATGCTTCAGCACAAAAAATGGAAGGAGTTGTTGAATCAATGGCCAATGGTAAAGCCTGCGGGGAAGATGGTATCCCGATTGAATTTAAAAATAAATTTAGAGCAAGTCTGAACAGCAAACTCATAATTTTGGCTAATCATATTCTGCACGGCGGGGAAATACCCTCTTCCTTTTGCACCGCAGTGGTCGCTAGCTTTTTAAAAAACGAAAAAGATGAAGAAGATGTAAACTCATTTAGGCCAATCAGTTTGCTGAATTCAGATTATAAGATCATAGCAAAATTGAGATACAATAGAAAAAGCAACTCTATAGGGTCAATATTTCAGAAAGATCAGTGTGGCTTTGTCGCAGGCTGTCCACTCTGTTTTAACACCACTTTTTTAATTGAAGCTTTGGACTATTTTATACAAAATAAAATTCCAACCCAGATCATGCTTTTAGATGCTGAAAAGGCTTTAGGCTTGGTATGTTGGGAAAGCCTCTTTTATTCACTAGCAAAGTTTGGTTTCCACCCTGAGTTGGTAACAGTTATTTCAAAATGTTATGAGGGGACAACAGCCCAAATAATAATGAATGGTAAGAAGGTGGGGACCTGCAGAGTAGTGGGGGGGACCAGACAAAGATGCCCCCTTTCTCCTCTGCTTTTCGCCTGCTTTATAGAACCTCTAGCTATAGCCATTCGTACTGTATGTAATACAACATCTCCAATGCCAGAAATGACTAATATTAAGCTATATGCTGAAGACATAGCCCTTTTTTAAAACCAGAAAGGTAAGTGCAGACACAAATTTCTAATTTATTTAAGGAATTTCAATCTGTTGGCGGTTATAAAATAAATACAGCTAAAACAGATTCTGCTTTGCAATTGCACACCTGAGTCGTTTTTGGTGGACTTAGTTCCTTTGATTAACATGCGACCCAAGAGGCCTATACATAGGAGAAAACATTAATTATCTTTAGGTTTTAAATTATATCCCCCTTATACATAAAATAAAGAAAAAACTGTGAAATTGGAAAGATCTCCCAGTTTCAATAATAGGTCGAGTAGCCATAATTCGAATGATAAACTTGCACTTGTACCTGTATGTGTATATTTACATATTTAGCACTGAGCACTTTGAGTTCAACATTGGCACTTTAAAAGAAGAGGTTATTATAATATGACACTTGTGAAATTGTATTTGCACACAGTATCTTGACGAACATTTTGGCCTTTTAGAGGAGGAAATTTTAGTATTCAACATGATCCAGCATTCTATATTAGTTTCGTTTTTGAAACCATATCGGAACTGATTATGGTGTTGTTTTATGATCTATATTTTTCCCTATATCGGACATTGCACATGCACTTTATAAATGGAATTGATGATGAATTAGATATTATTTGCATTAAGATTATTTTTGTGAACCTGTAAGAAACTGTAAAAATAAATAAATACTAAAAAAAGAGGCCACCAAACAGCATAAGCACGTTACAAAAACCACACATAAATGCTTATTACAGTTCGAATTGTATCTGTTATCATCCATGCTTATGATGCAATTTTTGGGAATTTGTTTTGAGTATGTTTTGTGGAATATTGCATCAGATGGGCTCGAATATCTTACATTTGGAGAGAAGAAATGACTAACATAACATTTTCCCGTAGGTCCACTACAAATGGGCTACTAGCAATTGAGTTTGGAAACGCCTTGGACAGTGCAAATGAAAGTTCCAACGAAAGGTGATTTAATATTAATGTATTCTTTTATTTTCGTGTTTTATGTAGTTCCAAATGTTTTGTCTTGCAGTTCTTTTACAGATGTTTGTCATGAATGTCTGTATACAATCATGTATAAAGTTAGAGGTCCTTTGGCCAGTACAGTGTTTCTTATAATTTACACTCATCATTCATTTTGCTGTTTCCGAATTGATGCGCACATCGTTTAAAAAAACAAAAGCAATTGGAAATACTTTCAAATTATTTTTTTACTTTTACGTTGAATTGGCGAGGTAGAGGGAGTGAACAACATAGCAGAATGAGAAACGTAATAGTAATAATGTCACCATTTTGTGTTATGATCCATGTCCTCATCCACACATAGGAGCATATTTAAGAGCCCCTTGCACCGCCAGAACATAATTTTTTATGACACTCTGGTGGCGCAAGCTACAAAATTATATTTGAGATTACACAAAGCCACTTTACCTGGCTTTGATTTTCCTCATAGATATGGAGTAAGACAAGGCAGTGCAAATCGCAGTGTTCCGTTACTCTGCCCTAGGGAGACCTTCCATGTGCATTGGATTGGGTGTTCCCACACAACAGCCATGGATTTTTACGCTTCCCCAGATTTACAAAACCATGTAAACCTGGGTATGTGCCAAAACCTTATGCCTCCCCAGGGGAGGAGCAACGAAGAGAAATTACTTTATTTCACCTCGTTATTTACTCTTTCCATGTTTTCTGCATTGTGCAGCACACGTGGAAAGAGGAAAAAGCCTCCCAGGATTTTTTTGTGCAGGAGGGTGCCCCTTCCTGTGCAATACAATCCTGCAGACAACAGAGGCACCCTTGAACCATGGTGCAAGGGTGCCTGCGTTAGCACTGGACTGCCGAAACGGCACCAGCGCAGGAGGAAAGGACAGGAATGATTATATAGATACTGTGCATTCTTGCCCTTGCACTTTTATGTAGTGCAGTGCAATTAGGTGACTTGCTGCACTGCCCTACTCCAAATCCCAATAAATGAGTCGAATATTGTTTTTTTTATGTCATTTTCTTGCCCTAAGATCATCCATGTGACCCAATTCTAATATGCTGATTTGGATTTCAGTTCACTTTCACCAAAATGCAGTTTTCTTTAAAATCAGATATTGAGCCCTCCTTTTGTAACCTTAGGATCTTAATTCACTAATATGAATTACGCAGCATAATCTTTGTAAAAGATGAAAGGGAGAAGTCTAGAATAGGCAGCACTGAATCCAGAACCATCATACTTGCAATTTTGGTTCCACAGATGTTGACAAAGATGCATTCACCTGTCCTTTTCATTGTCCAGTGGAGTGCTTGGGTGTCCCTCTATGAGATGGAAAACCTTTTCAGTGACTGGTAGCTTCTGAGGTACACACGCTGGCTTTGGGGGCAAGTAGCGGAAACTACCAAATCAGTTTACAAACTCTCACTAACTAAGAGTCCAATGGGACTCTGAGTACCGTTATCCTTTCCTGCAAGCCATTACTCAAACTTATTTGTACAAAGGAGGCCATGTACTTTAGAAATAGTCTCCTTAGAATAACATTGGCCACAGGGCTCAATATTAAACTGTTTTTGAGGGCCTAGCAAGATGGTGCTTTGATAACATTTAAGGTTCTTTCCATTTTGGTATTGGTTCTGTTCCCCAGAAGGTGTTAGACACTGGTAGTTTTATTTGCGCATCTATCTTTAAGTGTACTCTAATTTAATTACTTGTAATAGACGTTTTCTTCATAAAGATAAAACCTGACTAGACAGTTCGTTTACCAGCTGTTATCTAGAGTGTTAGAGATTCCGGAGTTTCTTAACCCAAAACAACTTCTTAAAATAAGCCTTGAATGCTCAGCCCTGAGAGAATCAAGTGCTAAAATTTAGTTTGAGAGCAGCAGTAGTAAAAAACAGTAATCCTACTAATTGGTAATGTCTACTGCTCTGTGTAGCAACTCAAGATAAGTCCTCAAATTGGTGTCAGCTGTTGAATCGATAGGCTAGTATGACGGATTGATACCAGTCATAATTCAAGGATTTTATAAATAAAACATCTTTTATAAGGTCTGGAGAGAATGTAGCTGCAGGCCATGAAGGTAGCTGAAATGAAGCTGCTTAACAAAGGCATGAGGTTACAGCTCAAATACACTATCCAAGGGCAGCTCTTTGCCTCAAGCATGATTTCCTAGACAAGTGACCACTGAAGACTCAGGGCTGTTTCCAGTTAGTATTAGTAACTGTGCCTGGTTAAAGGGATAGTAGTTACCCCCCCCCCCCCACACACACCCCCACATCCTCCCTCTCACCCTTCCATCCCCAAGTGCAAGGTGTCCTAGGACAGTGTCCCCTGATTCTTTACCCTCTTCTTTTGTTTTATAATCCTTCTACCCTAGCATTCAATCCACTTCAGATGCTTTAACTCTGAAGATTAAACTAATCTTCCTTCAATCAAAGGCCAATGATGATGAGAAATGTAGGCAGTTTTAGTAAGGCAAAATTAGGCTATCTCATAGTGAGAAGGGGAGTGAAAAGGAGACTGGGAGAATTGGTAAAAAGAAGGTGCATGGTTGAATGGTGCTGAGAGCTACAAAAAGGGAGGTTAGAGCTAAAGTAGGAGAGGGTAGCTAGTGTCCTTAAAATTAATACATTGGTTAGCAGGCTGTTTAGCCACTGCCTGGTCTATAGCATATAACATGAAAGTTATTGAGCCCCTTCCTGGATTCTTAACTCCAAATGAGGTTGTCGGTGCAGATGTTTTGGTATGTCTCAAAAACGTTACATTGGCATGAGCATCTGAGAACGTGGGCCATAATAAGCAAGAGACAGTTATGCAAAGTCACCTTCCCATAATTAGGTACGAAACATTTTTAGACGTCAGTGATACAGAGAGATTGCAGCATAGCAGTATGCCAGATCTTGGTATACTGCGATTTGGACTGCCTCCTGGCAAGTAAAGAAAAAATATCAAGTATAATGGCAAGAAAGAAGAAGTTTGTTTTGAGACCCTGCTGCAGGCAGCAGAACGCAACTGGAATCCCTAGGTGACATTATTGAAGTCCAAGGAACTTGAATTATTTAACCATAATGTGTCTGCCTAAACAACTCGGGGAGGAGAGTTTACCAGTCCTCAAGCAATATATTGCTAACTTGACCACAAGGAGCGGGTAATAGCTGTTGACTTGTGGATTGAGAAACGTTTTGGGCAGAAGGGGCAGATGTCTCGTAGCTCCAAGGGAAGCAAAAGTTGCAAGATGCCTAGCCAAAAGCCTGGGAGCACTAGCAATAGCAATTTCCAGAGCCTCCAGGTGGACCAGAAGCCCAAGGACAAAATGTCCCACTGACAGGGCCAGAAAGGGAATGGAAGTGAAACTTATTTCTCCAATCCTACATTCTGTGGTGCCTAAGGTGTGACAAGGAATGTCACTGTAAGATGAAATGTACAGTGAAGCACCTGGTGAGTGCCATCCTCATTGTTGCCACCACAGAAAGTACTAAAGTAGATCAAATAGAATTACCTGTGGTTGCCATGGATGTTTGGGAAGCATCCCTGTTTCTTTTGTTCTATCCAAATGGCTCATGTTAAAAGTAAAACGTAACAGACTGAGTCCTATAGAACTGTGGTAGAAAGAGAGAGTGCATGTAGATCCCACAAAACTGTTCTTTCTAAAGAAATCTTTTGTGGAACTGACTTCAACTAACCCATTACCCAGGTGTAGATGGCGATGAAGGGAGAAATCCGTGGTTAACGTTAGGTCATAAAGTGCTTTTGAGGCAGTAACGTCATTAGACCCAAATTGTTGACAGCTTACTCATCAGAGCTCATGCTACCTGACAACCTCCCATCCCTGAAGTGGTAAATCCTGAAGAGGCTAAACTCCGAAGGACAACACTAGAGGTCTGACCCAGCCAGACTTCGAGCCAGCACAGGATCAAGGTCCAACACCACCTCAAGGAAAAAATTATGCTGAGCACCGAGGGGGAACTCATCCATGCATGGCAGTGTAGCACAATGCTGGTGCCTTCCCCTGGCAGTCTGTAGAATCTAGGCAAGCATGAATAACGTACTTGGCCGTGTCCAGTCCATAATGACCCAGCTACCCTCCCCCAGGCAGTCCGCAGTATCTAGGCATGCATGAGCACTTCCCTTCAACGAGGCCATTGATGCTTGGATGGGCACTAGGTCAAAGCACTTCTCTGGCACGCCAGTGAATAGGCAGGTGGCCAGGCATCACCTGTCACCTGATGGTGGCCAGGTATCACTTGTCACCTGATGAGGAGCACATGTTGAATTCTGTTTCACTTTTAGAGCTACAGGAATCATTGGCTGATTAGGGCCTTCTAGAGGAGCAATTTAAGTGTGCCCAGACCAGGTGCCCTAATTTAATGGTTGTAAGGAAACAAGCTCAGGGTTACTGGTACAGTGGTCTCCAAATAGGGATTCCTGTACAGTTAGCCCACAGACCCGGAGCCAATGGTTAACAAGAAGCCATTGGTCTCCAAGTGCACAGGACTTCTCAGATGCAATTTGCCCAAGAAGTACCCTTACAATGTGAGGCTTACCCTTCTTTTCTCATGGCCCTGTACTGGATAAGAATTTGAGAGATTCTGAAAGACTTACTGAATTTTACCACCACTGGTTCCTTTGAGAAATTAGGGACCTACATTCTTGTTTGCCTGACACATGCTACAACCTCTAGTATCAAGAATATATTTATGGTGTTGGTTCATGCCCTCAGGTAACGTCAGGCTGTGCCCCTTAGGAGAACTGGACCTGAGGCTGTGCCCCTAAAAGATATGTGGTAGGCAGCATCTAACTTGGTATGTTTAGCACGGTCAGGTTCCCCACGATTGTTTCTAACAGACGGATTAACTGCCTTCCCCCTCCCCCCGAGGAAAAGAAAGATTCTCCTACCATGCCTTCCGTTTGCCTATAAGGCGGTGCCACCAAATGGAGTAGGATTTAGGTCCTTTGAGTGGCTGCTCTGGGAACCCTGACTGCGCTGGACTGCTCTGGTCCAGACTCCGCCCACCCTTGCTCCATGGCCTTTGCTGCCATCTGATCCTCCAGTGCTGCTGACGCTGCTTGACGATGCAGTCATTATTTCCAACTCCGAGATGGTGCCATATAAAGGCTGTCTGATGTTGAGACTGGGGCGACCTGGGCAACCTTTCTGCCCTGATACGGCTGAATTTAATTAGGAGCGAAATCCAGGGTCTTTGACTCTGCCAACATTATTGCCTAAGGTTTCCCTGAAGGGAACTGGTATGAGGAATTGGGTGATGCCAATGGGCTAGACATCTCTCCTGACTCTGGGTTAGTCACACCGTCTGGTCTAGCCACTGAAGAGAGCGCATCTTTTGCAATGTTGATCAGAGGGGAAGCTGACACCTTTAACCTCCAGCTACCAGTGGAGAAAGTGAAAACGAATTCATTGACAGAGGTCCTCCAACTGGGACAGACAAGCTCCAAACCCATGCTTCAGTTTAATGAGTCCTTTACGGACGTCCTCCTGGGGGCCTGGTCCAAGCCCTGTTTAGGGGGCCCAGTAAACAACCATTGTCCGGCTCCAGGGGACCCCACGTTTTTGACCCTGCATCCCACTCCAGAGAGCTTGCTGTTGCAAGCCTCCTCAGCAGTCAGTTCGAGGGTTTTCCCTACTGCCCCTCTGGACAGAGAGTCAAAGGCTAGATCTGTTCAGAATAAAAATCTTCCTCTCCACCAACTTCGTGCTGTCGGTTAATACCACTTGTCTTCTGGGCTGCTATTCACACATGCTTTGGAATTTGATGGCGCAAATGCACCCTATGGTCCCTGACGAAGCCTGATCGGCTCTTACCGAGGCCATTGCCAATGACCGGGACACAGCATAATTCACAATACGGTGTGAATTGGACAGCATTGACTCCATTGGTAGGGAAATGGGTGCTACTGTGGGTCTCAGAAGCCGTGCTTATCTACAATATACAGGCTTTTCGGGAGTTGTCCAATCAAGCCTTCTGGACATGCCGTTCGATGACTCGAGCCTGTTTGGCAACATGGCGGACGCAGTGCTTGAGCACGTTAAGGATATGGCTCACTCTTTTTAGGGTTGGCCGGTGCACCACACCAGCAGCATTCCTCCTTTCATCCCTCTTGTTGCTATGGTTGGGCATTTGTAGCCTCGCCAGTACCACCCATATCCCTAAGACCAGCATGGGCCCCAGATTGTTTATTGCCGAGGTAGAGGCATCAACAGGCCATGTGGACAGCAAGGGTTCTGTTCTGTCCATTCATACCCCTCCCACTATCACCCCAGCAAAATCTGTTTAGTGCACCCTCCTTGGTGAATTATCATGCTTTAGTCAGTGGGATACAGCACTTTATTCCTGCATGGCAAACGGTCATCTCGGACATGTGGGTGTTACAGATTGTACAGTGGAGTTGCACACTTCCATTTCTTGAGGCACCACCACCAATGCCCTTGTCTGTACAATGATTGTCGGATGATCATCTATCCTTGTTGAATTGGAAGTGCAGGCTCTTTTGGCCAAAGGTGTTTTTTTCTGGTGCCAAGAAATGATGGATCCATTCTATTCTGGATCTTTGCCCTCTCAGTGCCTTTCTAAAAAAAGGGTAGGGTCAAGATGCTCACCTCTGCCCAGCTCATATCTCTTTGTACCCTAGAGACAGGATGGTAGTGTTGGATGTGCAGGACACTTATTTTCATATTTCTGTCTTGCAGGCCTACAGCCCTGCAGTTCACAGTTGTCTCTGAGCAATTTCAGTTTGCTGTGCTCCCTTTTGGCCTCACTGGGATCCTCACTTCTTCTTCTCAAAAGTAAAGGCAGCAGTTGCTGCTCACCTTTGGAGGTTTGGATCCCAGACTTCCCCTGCTTCGATGATTTGCAGTTGAAAGCTAGTTTGCTCCAGGTATTCATCACCCATCACTACACCGATCCTTCCTCATTATTTGGGGTTCACTATCACATGCCGAAGTCACACCTGACTCCTACCCAAACTCGCCCTTTTATCAGGGCTTTTCTGGACAAGGTACAGTTTCGCATTTACCGTCCGGCGCGGAAAGTCCAGGACATTTGGGCCATGAATCCAGTGTTTCAACATTAGGCCTGCATTTCGGGGAGCGTGACTTTGAGGCTACTGGGTCTGATGGCCTCTTGCATCATGGTGGTGAAGCATACCAGATGGCATAATATAAGGGTTCTTCAGTGGGATCCGGTGTCTCTTTTAGCACAACATCAGGGAAATCTCCCTGACCGGGTCCCGATTTCAGAAGATATTGCAAGAGATTCGTAGCAGTGACTATTAAAGTGAAATCTGGTCAGCGGTAGACCACTCTCCCTTCTCCTTCTCGAGTTCACAGTGGTAACATGCAAATCACTTCTGGGGTGGGTGGCAATCTGGGATCGGTGGAAGTTAGAGGACTCTGTTCTCCAGTGAAAAACTGCTTCCACATCAACAAAGGTCAAAGTGCGGCGCTGATCTTGCTTGATCTCAGCACCGCCTTTGATACGGTGTCCCATGAGATTCTACACCGGAGGCTTGAGGAAGCAGGGATCGAGGGCTCAGCATTAGACTGGCTTTGCTCATTCCTGACAAATAGATCTTTTCGAGTGTCAGTACCCCCTTACTCCTCTCAGACTCACGCTATTGATCAGGGAGTGCCTCAGGGCTCGGCACTGAGCCCACTGCTCTTTAATTTATACGTCCAGACTCTAGCTGCGGTCGCCAAGCTATGGGACCTTACGATAGTCTCTTACGCTGACGACACGCAGCTAGTAGTCACCTTGGCGGAAGGTTCTTCCCCCTTCGGCCTCCAGATTCAAAAGCGGCATGACAGCAGTGGCCGATTGGATGGCAGCCAATCGTCTACAGTTAAATGCCGGAAAAACTGAGGTTCTGTTGGTGGGTAAGAACGTCAACCTATGGACTGAGCAGTGGTGGCCATCAGCCCTAGGAGCAATTCCATCCCCAAAAAATGTAGTTAAAAAGCTTGGGGTCATGATGGATTCTTCTCTTTCTTTTCAGGCTCACACTAAACAGTTAGCCGCCACGTGCTTTGGCACTCTGTGTGGTCTGAGACCCATTTTAAAATACTTCGCTCCCTCTATTCGCCAACTCATTGTACAAGCTACTATCCTCTCACGCCTCGATTACTCAAGCTCTCTTCTCCTAGGGGCGAACAAGGCGAAAATACTGAGAATGCAGCGCATTCAAAATGCTGCTGCCAGAGCATTGGTGGGCTTGCCGCGTTTCTGCTCAGTTTCCAGTACCATCCGTAAGCTACACTGGCTTCCCATTGATAGACGCATTCTTTTTAAAACACTTTGTCTCTCTTTTAAAATCCTGAAGTGCACGAGTCCCGCCCTGTTGGGTGACTTGATCTCCTTCTATGTTCCTCCCCGCCCCTTCAGTTCGGCAGAGTCTCATTTGGCGGTGGTGCCTAGAATTAGACTCTCCAGGACAGGCGGCCGTGCTTTCCGGTACCTCGCCCCCAAACTATGGAATTCCCTTCACATGCATATCCCCGCCATTGACTCTCTGCCATCTTTCAGGAAGGCTATTAAAACCATCCTGTTTCCACCACCTAAGGCTATTTCCTTGCTGTCTCTCTTGTTAGGCCGGTCCACATAGTTGTTGTGTTCTCCTGTGGTCAGCGCCGGGACGCCCCTCTTCTGGGGCAGCTGCGCGCTTTACAAAAAGGATAACATAACATCAACTTGTTGGAGTTATGGACAATTTATGTGGTGTTGAAAGCCTTCCTGCCATCCATCAAAGGGAGGCTGATTCAAGTGTTCACAGACAATACCACTGCTATGTGGTACTGCAACAAGAGGGATGAGGTTGTGAAGCCTGTGCCTGGAGGCCTTGCGGCTCTGGAGATTACTGTAAAGTTAGGACATCTTCCTACTCGTCGGACACCTGGCGGGATCTCTGAATGCCAGGGCAGACTAACTCAGCCATCGACACCTTGCGGATCACGTATCACCTGCGCTTCCAGAGGTAGTTCAATGCCTCTTCCAACCTTTTTCACTGTACCTCGGTGGAACACACAGATGCAGTTTGCCCCCTCCCTGAGCAAGCAATGTCATTGAAAAGATGGAGGCACAAATCAGAAGATCTCATGAAGGCCTGCGAACTATTAGGTCTGCTGGCAATAAATGGTCGAAAGCCATCTGACATTCCACCTGCCTGGTAAAGGGTCTGGGGTAATGCAGTTTCAATCATAAATTACACCCTCGTTGCAGGGCCCCTTTATAACCAGGTTTGCGACTATAGTATAGGCCATTGTGTGAAGAGGCACCACAATCTTCAGGTCATCATGATGAATGCATCCTTGTGCAAACTTGAGGCCTTTCGAATGTTGTTGGGAGAAGCATACTAAGAAAATATGCAAAGACTGAAGTGGACTTCCAGCTCCATCAACTCAATAACAGAGGGTGCAGTTTCTAGTTTACAGATCTTCGTTCAAATAGATCCCAATCCAATAGCGACATGGTAAACTCTCGCCAATAATATGAGAAAAAACCATAGTGAGAATAGACACAAAAAAGGATCTCAACTTGACCATTGAAACCGTCAATTACGCCCGCCCACATTCGGAACATAGAAAAGGAAACCGGCAAACTTTTCCGGCAAGCACATCAACATCCAGGAGATCTGGATCTACTACAACAACTTCGCAATGAGAGACGGCGGCTAAAAAAGAGATCTGGATGTATAAAAAAAAAAAAAAAAAAAAAAAAAAAAAAAAAAAGTATAAACAATCCAAACCAAAAACTCTGACTCCAGTTACTACAAGCCTCGAAGACACACAACTGGAAAAGATTCTGGCAGATAATTAATAGGAATGTGAAAGGTCCAGCGGCTGCAAATATTAGGGAGATGGAATGGGTACATTATTTAAAGTCACACTTCAAGAGCGATTTGACACTTACAACTAGCCACTACTGTCCTAATAAAACCGCAGTGGCACAGCGGATAATCCCAGCGACCAAGGTAGAGAAGGTCATCAAAAAGTCCCAGGCAGACTGCACCCCTGGCCCAAATGGGTTTACGAGAGGCATTATTTAAACACCTCTCCCTACAAAGTGCGGGCTTTCTAGCGCCAATGTTTAACTTCATTCTGGAAAACAAAGTTTGTCCTGACAGCTGGAGGGGCTCAATACTCCCCCTCCCCCCCCCCACCCCCCCCCCACCCCACCCCCCCAGAAACTATAGATTAATAGCACTGATGGATGTTGAGTTCAAATATTTCTCAATATTGTTATTGCATGATTTGGAGTCCTGGTCTCATGACAAAAGAAGACTCCCCTTATATCAAACTGGCTTTTTAAGGGGCCAAGGCGCTTTCACCAATCTTATGACCCTATACCTAATTAGGAATAGAGTAAAAAGCAACTGGGGCACCTCTTTATATGTGCTTTGTTGACTTTAAATCTGCTTTTGATGGTGTCCCTTTTTGACAAACTATGGGGCAAACTCCAGCGAAGGGGTATCCCACCCAATATCTTAAGAGCAATTAGGCTGGTAGACTCGGATACTTAGGTCAAGGTCAAAATTGGAGATGGCTTATGCGTATCAAAAAAGGTGCAAACAATATCTGGTGTAAAACGGGGCTGTGTCCTAGCCCCCATTCTTTTTAACTTATTTTTGGCAGATCTCTCTACTGAGCTTAACTAACAGAAGGCTCATGCCATGGAGGACAGCAAATGTTGCATATCCTCTATTCCGACGACCTGTTACTGTTTAGCAACACTTGAATAGGCCTTCAAAGGCTGCTTAATTCTCTTGGCACTTACACTGAAAAGAATGGCCTGGAAATAAATCTTTCAAAAACAAGTGTGATGGTATGTAATTGTTCTTCTAAGAAAAATAAAAAATGGCTCATTAATGGAAACATAATTGATGAGGTTAAACTCTACGTATACCTAGGAGTGAAAATAGACACAAACCGCTCCTTTGGCTCCCAGGAGAAGGCGATAAGGGCAAAAGCACAGGCCATTAATTATGGCTTCTTGTCAGTAGCCAGATCCATTTGAGGCCATGATCTGGAATCCAAGTGATCAGTTATGAAAGCCCAATTGTTGCCAACCCTCGCATACAGATCGGAGATATTGCTAGGTGATGATGCTCCTCTGCTAGACAAATTGATAAAAACCTATAAACAAACCTTCAGGCTCCCTAGGTCGCCCTCTCCTGCACAGCTCCGGTTAGAATTCCTACTTACAAAACAGACATTGGCTAGCAAGGCAGCGTTCGGACAGGTTTGTCATAATCTGCGAGCAGCAGTTGAAAACACCCAGGCTAATTTAGTGTAGACCAAAATCAATTTACAATGGGGTAATGGCACTCACACAAAATATCTTGAAAATAGCTTTAGGATGCTTGAATTGGGTGACCTATGGACCTCTAATACCTCTGTGCAAACATTTAAGAAATTAGTAAATAAATCAATCAAGCAGCAAAGCTGGATGGCAGATAAGGAAAACCTGTCTAGACGTCATCATGGGTGGCTGGTGTTGAAATCATATTCCATTCCAAGAGAATCATCCCTGTTGGCAGCTCCCTTCCACCGGAATAACAAACAGTCATTTCTTGCCTTAAGATTCGGAGAAATACCCACACTAGACCTCATGCCAAAATGGAGGATGGCTGGTTTAAGTGAAGATCGGTCCTGCTGTCTATGCCACCAGGGGAATTAAACATTGCTCCACATTGTATGCATCTGTCCTGTATTGATGGTTCAAGGAAGATCTCTATTAAGACGGGAGTTCCTTGAATGGGGAATTAGGTCGTGTAGGCCTGCACTGGTTGAGTCTATGGACCCATGCAATACAATGCTGAACATTAGACTAACTCAGTTGTTGAATATTTTTCCGCCACCGGGCTCGGATGTGTTTCCTGCGCTCCGTGTTGGAACCGATTTTCCTTTGACACGCAATCCTCACTTGCTTCGACGGTATTGTTTAGAACACGTTTCCAATACTCTTCAACTCCAAAGTCTTTGATTCCAGTCGTCGACGAAGGCCTTCTGGCCTACCTAGGCTTCATCTTCCAGCTCATGGAAAGGACGCCATTTAAAAAGGGTCCTCAATGTGGGTCGAAGTTTCCCCACACCGATCTCCATGAGGTGTGCAACATTTGCCTCTCACCGGAGCACGAGGCAAGAGACTGTTCCTCTTGTGCCCTCTTTCCGCTCCAAGAAGACGATCCGGGACCGACGAGCTCGAAGGACAATGGCTCGCTCGTCCGCTTCGATCCCAGACAACATCTTCGAAGAGGGCATAGACGTCCCAGAGCAACAGCAAGAACATGGCGTCGACAGTAACTCTGAGGCCGAAGATTCAGACGTCGAGGACATCACTCCAGCACAGAGGGTCGTAAGTAAGAATGTCAACCCGACCCTTCCTCGATACCTTCTAAAAAGGCTGCGGTCACACCCTTGCGCCTGAGTGCACACCGAGACACTGCTTCCCATGCCCCGCCTTCGAGGTCGGCAAAGAAGCCTAATAAGCCTTTAGTCGACTCTGGCTCGAGTCAGCCTCCCCTAGTGCCTAGAGTCTTCCTCCACGCCAGCATCTAGGCACTCGGCGCCGAAGACTAGCGCTAGCTCCTCGGTAACAAAACCACACTCTGAACCGAGCAAGAAATTGCCACCCGACTCCCACGTTTCGGATCTGAAAAAACCCTCGGAGCCAACAATCCATCAGAGCCGAAAAAACCATTGGAACCGAAAAAAACATCAGAGCCGAAAAAGACAAATGTTCACCAGCTAAAGACACTGCCAGAGAACATGTTTCAAAGCCGAAAGATCCTCACAGCTCGGTGCCGAAAAAGCCCTTGGCACCAAAGGATCTACCTCCCACAGAGGACTTATTCCATCCAGACCCTACACAGAAAACTCTGGTTAAAGATACAAAAACTGGTCGACTAACTCTTAGTTCTCACCCAGAGGATACTCCTCAATAGTCCTAATCTATGAATAATCCCCGCCCATGTGCGGGATCCTGTAGCATATAGAATATATATATATATATATATATATATATATATATATATATATATATATATATATATATACATACATATATCCATGCAGCCTAAGATATTTCCACAATGCACGCCTTCTCTTATGGGGCCTGTCGTGATGACGGCTGTGACGACCCCTGGACCTAGACCGACATGTAGAAGGCGATCTTGGTCTGGAAGGTACCCTTGGTCTCCTAGGGGGAGACTTCGAAGGTCCAGCCGGAGTGCTTGTCTGAGGAGTAGGACCAGATGGTGAATACGTGCTGGAGTAATCTGAGTCTGGACTACTGTGGCCACCTGACAGCACCTTGCGGACGTCCAGGCGACAAACTTCGGGACCTCCCCACCGCAGGTTTGGCGGATGCTTCTGGTGAGATCTCCACAATGTGCAGTCCTGGAGATGATGACCGGTCTCCTGATGATCTGGACACGCGATCTGACTGCAGCGGGGACACCGCAATCCCTGTGACCTCTGCTCTCGACGTCGAGTGCTTCGACGTCGATGATGTCGGAGTCATCATCGGCGTTGAGTGAGGTCTCGATGGTCTTGACTTCGATTGCCTACGATGATGAGGTGACCTTCGGCATCGAATCGGAGACCTCGACGTCGAGTCGACGGCGATCTGCCATGACGTCGAGTCGACGGCGATCTTTCACGGCATTGTGACACTCCATGCCGCCGTGTCGACGTCGATCTCCTTGCCGTCGCGTGGTGAGATCTCTACGATCTGGCATTCTGACTGGAAAAAATTTGTGGAAGTCCACAAAAACAGTATAAGAAGCCTTTAGAAATCAGAAAACGTCGAATTTTCAGAAAAAAATCTCTTCAAAATCAGTTTTAGTAAAAAAACTGAACAGCTCAAGCTCCAGGATCCTCTCAGAAGGAGCCGGAAAAACTAAATGACCTAACTGCCACCTGTGGTGCATCATGGTAGCAGGGGGTCTCCTACAGGTCTTAAAGGTACAGTACCCCTACTCTAATGCCTAAAAGGCAAGGTGTCAGTTTTCTTTGTTTTCTTTATACTCTACTGCAGCCTACTGGCAAATGCCTGCAATTACAGGTTCTCTATGGAAAGAAAGCATTGTTGTAGTACAAATGTTTACTGCTCTCTTTCTTCCTTAGGGGTTGGGAGAGTATAGGTGCTACTATAAAAACCTATGTAATTTCAGCATTTTGGCTATTGTGGAAATATCTTATGCTGCATTGATATATGTTTTCACATATGCATATATAGATATATATATATGTATTTTCTATATGCTCCGGGATCCCGCACATGGGCGGGGATTATTCATAGATTGACTTTGATGAGTATACCCCTGGATGAGAACTAGGATTACAGGTAAGTAACTAATCCTTCTAAAAAACGACCATTGGACACGCCTGCACCTGCTCCTCATCCAAAGAAAAAGGACATTGCAACCTGTCCTCTAAAGGATACCTTCTCCTCCTCCTCCTTCTCCTCCACCTCATATCCCTTCACCACCTCCTCCGCTACCACATCACTCCCCTACACCTTCTCCTACTCCGTTAGCAGACGATGATAACAGGGATGACACCTCTGATGACACAAGGGGTGGTGCAGATAGGGAGCGACCACTGACCTTGCCAGGTAAGTTGCTCCCCCCCCCCCCCCCCCCCGGCTGCAGCTCTACTCCACCAGAGCCTTGCACAATCGGTCTCTGCTGCCCATTCCTGGGCGCTGTCTTTCCTCGGCCCCCCCCCCCCCCCCCGTGCTCCTGCTCACCGTTCCCGCCGCTGCTGGCCCCGCACCCTGCGCCCATTTGTTAACCCCTGCCTCCTGCCTCTCAGCTGCTCCTCCCTCATCGCTCCCCTTAAAATGGTGGCAGCTGCGCGGCCGGGGAGCGGACGCACGCAGCGGGTTCGCCTAAGGCAAGCCCGTCTGCGCCCATCCGCGCCCAGCGCCAGAACCCCTGGACCCCGCGAACGTCACGACACCAGACTCCACTACGACGCCAGCAGCCTCCACACACTCAACGCCGGCCTAAACCACACCTGCTTCCAGGACACCCCAGAACGGACCCATGGACCCTTCTTCTGCCGCACCTGCAGCTTCTACCGCGACAGAACCACCAAACCTCCAAGGACTCGACCCAACCACCTCCACTGCATACTCCTCAACACCTGTTCTGTACGCAAACACACCATCGAGCTCTGGGATCTGCTCGACACCTCTGCCCCAGACGTGGCCTTCCTGACCGAGACCTGGTGGAACGACTCCTCGGCGCCCGACATAGCCATCCCGGATGGCTACAAGATCACCCACAGGGATCGCGCCACGGAACCGGAGGAGGAATAGCCATTGTCCACAAGTCCACCCTCAAGGTCGCCACCCATGTAGATGACACCCTCAACACCGCCGAACTCCTACACTTCCAGATCCACACCGACACCAACACCACCCTCAGAGGAACACTCATCTACAGACCCCCTGCACCGCAGGCTCAGTTCAGCGACTCCATCGCTGACCTCGCCAGCAGCCACGCACTCTCCTTCACGGACTACATCCTCCTCGGGGACCTGAACTTTCACCTCGAGAACAACAACAACGCCAACTCTGCCACCCTGATCGACAACCTCGTCCTCCGACAACTCGTCACCGCACCCACCCACGACCCCCGGCCACACGCTGGACCCAGTCTCCTCCACAAGCACCCACCTCGCCTTCGACCACACCACCGAACTCCACTGGATCCATTTCACCTTCAAGAAACCAACCACGCACCACCTCACCCAAAAGCTGCCTCGCCGCTGCTGGGGCAAAGTCACCGAAGAGCAGCTGATCACCACCCTTGCCCAGAACCCACCCACCGACCCCACCACCGCATCCCGCAACCTCAGACAGTGGATCGACGACTGCGCCAACACCCTCGCCCCGCTCAAGAAACCCTCCAACAGCCACTCCAGCAAGAGAGCCACCTAGTTCACCGACTAACTCCAAACCTCCAAACGCGCATGCCGGAAACTGGAGAAAATATGGCTCCACGAACGCACACCAGACAGCCACGCAGCCCACAAGGACGCCACCCGCAGACATCACCACCTCATCAGACTAGCCAAGAGATCCTCCTTCAAAGACCGCTTGGATAACAACGCGCACGACAGCAAAGAGCTCTTCAGCATCATAAAGGAACTCTCCAAATTCAGCGCCAACGACATCCCGCCCTCACAAGAACTGTGCGACTCACTAGCCATCTTCTTCCATCGCAAGATCGCGGACATCCACGACCGCTTCAACACCACGACCGCCCGACTACGCCAGACTCCACCTCCCCTGTGAACACCACCAGCGCCATCTGCCTGACCTCCTGGTCCAACGTCAACGACGACGAGACACGCAAGGTCATGAACTCCATCCACTCAGGGTCTCCGTCAGACCCGTGTCCACACCACGTATTCAACAAAGCAGACTCAGCCATCCCACCCCTACTACGGAAGGTCATCAACATCTCCTTCGAAACAGCGACATTCCCGGAAAGCTGGAAGCACGACGAAATCAACGCCCTCCTCAAGAAGCCCAAGGCAGACCCCAAGGACCTCAAAAACTTCCGGCCCATCTCCCTGCTCCCGTTCCTGGCAAAGGTAATCAAAAAATCGTCAACAAGCAACTCACCCGCCACCTGGAAGACAACATCTTGGACCCATCCCAATCCGGATTCAGACGAAACCACAGCACCGAGACAGCCCTCATTGCCGCCACAGACTACATCAGATGCCAACTAGACAACGGCGAAGCATCAGCCCTTATCCTCCTAGACCTGTCAGCCACCTTCGACACTGTCTGCCACCGCACACTAAAGACTACCCTCCGTGAAGCCGGAATCCAAGAGAAGGCCCTCGACTGGACCACATCCTTCCTCTCCGGCAGAATCCAAAGCGTCCGGCTCCCACCCTTCCAATCTGAAGCCACCGACATCATCTGCGGCGTCCCCCAGGGCTCATCCCTCAGCCCGACACTGTTCAACATCTACGTGGCCCCCCTCGCACAAGTGGCCCGCCATCACGACCTCAACATCATCTACGCCGACGACACCCAGCTCATCCTCTCCCTCACCAAGGACCCACACACTGCCAAAACCAACCTTCACGAGGGAATGAAGGCCGTCGCCGACTGAATGAGGAGCAGCCGACTGAATGAGGAGCAGCCGTCTGAAGCTGAACTCGGACAAGACTGAGGTCCTCATCCTCGGTCCCACCCCCTCAGCATGGGACGACACCTGGTGTGGTCACAATGGGAACAACACCAACACCCACCAACCATGCACGCAACCTAGGATTCATCCTCGACTCCTCCCTCTCCAGGTCAACGCCGTCTCCTTCTCCTGCTACAACACCCTCCGCATGCTCCGCAGGATCTACAAGTGGATCCCGACCGAAACAAGAAAAACTGTGACACAGGCCCTCGTCAGCAGCAGACTGGACTACTGCAATGCACTCTACGCAGGAATCCCAGCCAAACACCTACGACGACTACAACGCATCCAAAACGCCTCCGCCCGACTGATCGTCAATGTCCCCCGCCGCAGCCATATCACCCCCTACCTGAAAGGCCTACACTGGCTCCCCGTCGACAAGCTCCTCACCCACACACACAAAACACTCCACAACGCCGGACCAGCCTACCTGAACAGCAGACTCAGCTTCTACCCCACTAGCTCCGCTCTGCCAGCCTGGCACTCACCGCTGTCCCCCGCATCCGACGAACGACCACCGGCGGCAGATCCTTCTCCTACCTCGCCGCCAAGACCTACCCACATACGACAGACCCAAGACCCGCTCGCCTTCAGAAGACTCCTCAAGACCTGGCTCTTCGAGCAGCAGCAGCACCTGCCCACCCCCCTTAACCCACTCCCCTCAGCGCCTTGAGACCCTCAGAGGCAAGTAGTGCGCTCTACATGTACTCTAATTGATTGAGCCACCAGATCCTTCGAGACCTCCTGGCTCAACTGACCATTGGGATGATTATAGCACCCCAGATGTCCCTAACGTCCCACAAGACAACATAAATCCCTCCAGGCCTTTCCCACCAGAGGACACTATGGGATTTAACCAACTAGTACATAGGGCTGCCCAAGACCATGACCTACATACTGACCCAGTAGAAGAAGACTTCCTTCTGGATACCTTTGACACTGCACAAAGGTCCACTTCAATTTTTCCCATACTTAAGTGTTATTAAGCACGCACCAGAAGTCTTTAAAGATCCAGTTAGGGCTCGAATCATCAACCCCCGAATTGAGAGAAAATATAAGACTGCCCCTTTTGATCCAGCCTACATTAAAGGGCCTGCACCATTAGACTCCCTTGTAGTCTCTAATGCATGCAAAAGAGCAAATTCACAAACATCAGGCGAGGCTCCCCACCAGATAAAGAGTCTAAGCTCCTTGACGCATCAGGTAAAAGAACAGCGTCTCAGGCAGCAAACGTTTGGCGTATTGCCAATACTCAAACATTACTGGCAAGATACGACAGAGCACATTATGATGAGTTAAATTCAATAATGCAGCACCTTCCAGATAAATACAAAAACAGGGCACATGAGCTTATACAAGAGGGTAAAAACATCACGAATACCTCTATTCGTTGTGCACTAGATGCATCAGATGTTATGTTATGTTACGTTATATGCTGTTTTATACCGCGCTTAATTACTACCGGAGTATCCTGGCGCGAATAGAACGCTGGTGAACCAGTCCTGGCTTTCCCTGTGAGATGGTCCCTACTGGGTATCTCCAAGGTGAAACCAGTCATCCCCAGCGTATGTGGGGTGCCATTGTGGAGATGAGGCAAGCTAATGCCCATAGTTGCCGAGTGTGATCACTGGTTAGAGTAGGCACCGAGGTGAGAATTATCGAGTCCGCTGACCCTGGTCCACGACCCTGCCGCGTCGGGAATTGTACCCTGGTCCCGGGCCGTCCTCTGCTCCCGGGTCTGCCGCCTCTAACCAGTGAGCCACACCAATCCACAAGATACTGCTTCAAGGACAATTAATACCAGTGTCCTGTTGCTTAGACATGCTTGGTTACGCATTTCAGGTTTCAAACCTGAAGTACAAAGTGCCATCCTCACCCAACCCTTTGATGAGCAACATTTATTTAGGCCTAATGTGGACGTATCCCTTGAAAAAATGAAAAAAGATAGCAACACAGCAAATCTATGGGAGCCTTGCAGTCGCAAGCCCCCCGACGCTCCTTTCGCCTCTTGTCTTACAGAGGCACCACCAGGGGATACTCCTCAGACAGTCCCTCTACTTCTTACAAAGCCCCTACACAATCCACCTACAGTAGTGGCTACCAAAGAGGTGGTTACAAAAGTAACAACAATAAGGGCAGAGGCAAAACGATCAACTTCCGCTCTGCCTCCACCCCTGCCCAATGACTTCCCTCCCCTTCCCCCATCACATTCCACTCCACTTAGGGGAAGACTACAACAATTCCTGCCAGTCTGAACCAACATCACATCAGACAGGTGGGTGCAACAAATAATTCAGTCAGGTTACTGTCTCGAACTAACATCTACCCCCCCCCCCCCCCCCCCCAAACATACCACCCAAACAGCGTCCAATGTCACAAGAACATTTGATACTACTCCGGCAAGAGGTAACTTCCCTCCTACAAAAAAAAGCAATAGAACCAGTTCCACTGCATCAGCAAAACGGGGGAGTTTACTCCCTGTACTTTCTAATTCCAAAAAAGGACGGATCTCTAAGGCCTATTCTCGACCTCAGACCACTGACATACAATCAGACCATTTTCATATGGTCACACTCCAGCAGGTTCTTCCTCTCCTTTTACAAAACGACTTCTTTGCCACCATAGATCTCAAGGACGAATATTTCCACATTCCCATTCACACAGCTCACAGAAAGTACCTCAGATTTGTATTATTCGGGGTCACAACAGCACCAAGAGTGTTTACCAAGTGCCTTGGAGTAGTGGTGGTGCACTTAAGAAGACAGCACATTCACGTCTTCCCATAATAGCCAGCTCATACAGTAAGTCAGTCACACCACCATCCAATTATTCCACGACTTGGGGTTCACATACCAAGTCCCACCTGCAAATGTCCCACGTACCTACGTACAACAATATCTAGGTGCCACAGTAAACACCTCCATAGCGCTAGCTTATCCCTCTCCTGCCAGGATAACAAATATGCAAGCTCTTCTAACCAAATTCCAACCGCAACACTCTCTTCCAGCTCGAGTGTTCATGCAACTTATGGGAATGATGACCTCTTGCATATTCATAGTGCCTCATGCAAGACTACAGATGCGTCCTCTTCAGGAATGCCTAGCACAACAATGGAACCAGGCTCAGGGTCAATTAACAGACCTTGTGTTGGTGGACGGTCAAACGCACCCCTCTCTGCAATGGTGGAACACCAAAAACCTTTCCAAGGGCCGACCATTCCTAGAGCCAGTTCCTCAAATAGTCATGACAGCTGACGCATTGCTCTCCGGCTGGGGAACCCACCTCCTGCAGCACACCATGCAAGGAAGGTGGACACGGCAACAAAAGTTACTCCACATCAACCACCTGGAGTTACTAGCCATTTTTCTAGCCCTAAAAGCATTCCAAAAGCACATATCGGGCAAAGCTGTCTTAGTCCGCACGGACAACATAACAGCCATGTACTACATAAACAAACAAGAAGGGACATACTCCCTGCAACTCTCTCAGTTAGCGCAGCAGATATAGACATGGGCTATACCTCAGAACATCTTCATTTTAGCCCAACCTGTTCCAGGGGTACAAAACACCATGGGTGATATGGATGAACTGGTCCGGTAAATTTGCGTACGCTTTTTCACCTCTCCCACTGCTTCCATTAGTGGTGCTCAAACTTCAGCAACATTCCCTAACTCTCATTCTAGTTGCTCCAACTTGGGCCAGACAACCGTGGTACACCACACTGCTGCAACTTTCTGTGGTACCGCACCAAAATCTATACCTGTCTCCACGCTTCCTAGCCCAGAACCATGGAGAGATCAGACACCCGGATCCAGCTCAGCTCAACCTAGCTATCTGGCTCCTGAAGTTTTAGAGTTCGGTTATCTTAACCTTCCTCCTGACTGTATGAACGTCATTAAAGAAGCTAGACGTGCCACAACTAGGGCATGTTATGCAGCCAAGTGGAAGCGTTTTGTAATATATTGCCATAACAACTGCCTTTGCAGCATACCTTCAAAATGGACAAAATCTATCACTTTTTAGAGTACCTGCCATAAAGGCTTTTATGGAGAGCCTCAAACGAATAATTCCTCCCAGAGCACCACCTTCACCTGTGTGGAATTTAAACATTGTTCTCACACGGTTAATGGGACCTGCATTTCAACCTTTACATAAATGTGAGTTGCAATTCTTAACTTGGAAAGTTGCTTTCCTAGTAGCTATTACTTCTCTAAGAAGAGTTAGTGCGCTGCAAGCATTAACCATTCAAGAACCTTTTCTGCAAATGCATCATAAGGTTGTTCTCCGTACCAATCCTAAATTCCTTCCAAAAGTAATTTCGCCCTTCCATCTCAATCTGTAGAGCTGCCAGTATACTTTTCGCAGCCACAGTCGCAGAAAGAGCTCTACATGCTGTAAATGTCAAAAGTTTTTGTTTTTTTTACACAAAAAATTGCCGCCCCACTTGTTCCGTTAGCCCTTAGTTATAGGCAACACATCAACTTTGGTTGGATATGTTAGGTATTTTAGTTACCTTTGTTTTCAAATCTTTTTATGAAAAAAATCATGGATTCTCATGACAGAGAAGGAACACTACATGTATAACACATAAAGTACATCAACTAAAATACAACATTTATCAAATGAAAGAAATCACAAAGTGAAACATACAAAACAACTGTACCAATTTCAGACTGTTCAAAAAAGGCAAGTCAAATTTACAAGCCTCAATAACCATCAATGAACGAAATCTTAAGAACAGTATTGGACAAAGTCACATTAGCAAGGAGATATCACAATGCACAAATGATATGAGTCTAAAGGTCTCAATGATGATGAATTTTATCTCCTTTCATGCCATTTTTAAATTTGATAAATGTTGTATTTTAGTTGATGTACTTTGTTATACATGTAGTGTTCCTTCTCTGTCATGAGAATCCATGATTTTTTTCATAAAAAGATTTGAAAACAAAGGTAACTAAAATACCTAACATATCCAACCAAAGTTGATGTGTTGCCTATAACTAAGGGCTAACGGAACAAGTGGGGCGGCCATTTTTTGTGTCAAAATATTTACAAGGTCCAGCCTTCCCCATTTTCCAAGGACCTAACTCCTTTCTCCTTTAAAAATTGAGAGCGGGTGCAGGCATGAAAGGAGATAAAATTCATCATCATTGAGACCTTTAGACTCATATCATTTGTGCATTGTGATATCTCCTTGCTAATGTGACTTTGTCCAATACTGTTCTTAAGATTTCGTTCATTGATGGTTATTGAGGCTTGTAAATTTGACTTGCCTTTTTTGAACAGTCTGAAATTGGTACAGTTGTTTTGTATGTTTCACTTTGTGATTTCTTTCATTTGATAAATGTTGTATTTTAGTTGATGTACTTTATGTGTTATACATGTAGTGTTCCTTCTCTGTCATGAGAATCCATGATTTTTTTCATAAAAAGATTTGAAAACAAAGGTAACTAAAATACCTAACATATCCAACCAAAGTTGATGTGTTGCCTATAACTAAGGGCTAACGGAACAAGTGGGGCGGCAATTTTTTGTGTCAAAATATTTACAAGGTCCAGCCTTCCCCATTTTCCAAGGACCTAACTCCTTTCTCCTTTAAAAAGTAGATGTCAAAAGAGCATTGCTTCACTACATTGAAAGAACACAATACTTTCGTAAAAGTAAACAACTTTTTGTGTCTTTCTCACCACCACACAAAGGCAACCCCATATCAAAATTGGGGATAGCTAGGTGGATTGTCAAATGTATACAAATGTGCTACCACAAAGCTAAACCTATATTATCTGTTCCTCCTAAAGCCCACTCTACTAGAAAGATAGGGGCTTCAATGGCATTTTTAGGGAACATTCCCCTAGATGACATCTGCAAAGCAGCCACATTCACAAAACACAGTCAGCCTTATGTCAGAGGCAATCTGTAAAGCATTTGCATATAAGAAACAGTAATACAGTGAAAACACTACAAAAGGACACCACACTAGTTTTAGGTCAAATATTTATCTGTGTTAAACAAGACCGAAAACGATAAAAATTCAACATACATTGATCCAAATACCTGTAAAGCACAAATAGACCTAATATACAGTTCCTTTAAGTTGATAGCTCCCTCTGGGGCTATCACGGTGTAGTGAGCAAACAAATCCAACAGTTCTGGCTTGCTGCAGCGTCGTGGGCCAGCTACGGTGCTGGGAAAGCCCGTATAACTGTACCTTTGGAGATAAAGGGTGTTGGGCCTTGCAGTGAGCTACGGGGGAGCGGCGTCAGAAGACGTCTGTTCCTGGAGTCGGTGCAGGAGTCGTCGGGACCTTTAAGTCACACACATTGCAGGTAAAACTCTGTGAGTTTAAAGTCAGGAGCACCAACATCCGCAGGCATTGGGGCTACGATGTGAAGCGGATCACAAGCGGTGTCCACAGATCATGGTGCAGACAGCGGCGTCTGTGATGGAATTGTGTCATTGTTGGGGATACCAGTGTGGCAGTGTGAAGTGAGGCGATTGAGAGTGCGGTGCCCACAGGTCACGGTGCATGCAGAGGCTCGGTGGCAGCGTCTGCTTCATCGGTGAGACTAGGGTTACGGTGCGGAGTGCCGAGGTGCCCTCTGCGGTGCCTTCTGGACACCGAACTGGCTGCGGCGGCGTTGATAGCATCTGGTAACTTTTTCCTCTGTGGCAGCTAAAACTTCCAGTTCCAGAGACCAGTACCCAAAAAATTTTGAAGTCTTTGATTTCCCCGAGACTTCCAACAGGAGGCAAGCTCTGCATCAAGTCTTTGAAGATACTTAGTATGCAAAAAGAACAGTGCAGTCCTTCCCTCGCCCAACAAAGAAGCAGCAACTGCAGGCCAACCCAGCAAAGTGTTAGTCTCTTCTCACAGCCCTTCCTCCTGGCAGGTTCCTTAGTCCAGCAGTAATCTAAAGTTCTGGGGTCAGGGCCTCGATATTTATACCACATTTCCCTTTGAAGGTGGTACAAACAAAGTTCCTCTGGCACACATAAACCAGTTTAGCTTTGCTCAGGTCAGGTTTACGACAGGAGGCAGAGACAGCTTTGTGAGAGGCAGCCACAGTCCATTCAGGTGCAAGCAATAACTCTTCCCACTACTCTAAATGCAGCCAGGTCTATGCAGCCTGACTAAGAGTCATCCAGGAAAGGCAAGACACCCCCCCCCCCCCCAATCACCCCCTGTCCCCATCCCCTGCTCGAGTCACTCTAAACCCAGACAGAGACTACACAAAAGGCAGAGGCACACAGGATGGATAGACAAGAAAATACCCACGTTCTAAAAGGTGTGTTTTCAAAAACATGATATAAAAATCATCTTTTCTAAAAGATGTATTTTTGAATCCTAATTAAACTGATAAACTGCAGTGGCAGGATCTGAGACACGTTTGAAAAACTACTTGTGTGGGTGCCGTAATCAGTGCTGCAGGCCCACTAGTAGCATTTGATTTACAGGCCTTTGGCACACACAGTGCACTGTACTAGAGACATTGTATTAAATCAAACAAGCCAATTATGGAAACACCAAATCATAAACACAATGTACATGGAGAGCATATACACTTTTGCACTGAATAGCACTGGTAAAGTGCCCATAGTCCTAAAAGCAACAAAAACAAGGTCAAAAAAAGGAGGCCAAAAAGTCTGGGGGTGAACCCACTGAAAAAGCCAAGTCTAACAGGTATCCAGAACTTCTGGGCCTGAGCATCCACCCTCTGGTCAGACTGTCCCTTTGAGATGATCTCCGGTCGCAGCAGCAGCGCCGGGTACTACACTCCAACCTGCACATGATCAGTCTTTATGCTTGTAGATTGAGTAGTGTCAGCTGAGCACTTTTGAAGTTCCTTCTGAGGTTGTGGATGTTATACTGGCAGTCAGACCTCCCCCAATAAATTCAGTATATACCTGCCTTTGGCACAGATTTGTGGCTTGGTGCTCAGACAAGTGCATTAACCCTCTTCAGGCCCATCTATCTTTGCCCCGTCAGGGCCTGGCACTGGGCACTGGTAGCGGTTATTTGGCCGCTATCTCTGCTTTCTTGAGGTTACCAACTCATCAGTTCCTTTATATTATCTGTTGTGACTATTTCTGAAAAGTTTGCAGCACGTTTTTGCCTTCTCCTTTCATTATGTCCCAGTGAGACTTAAATCTGGTTCTTACCTACCTGATGGCTTCCCCTTTTAAGCCCAAGCAAAGCTCTCCTCTCATGCTTCTGTCTCTCAAAACGATCTTCTTGGTGGCTATAACATCAGCCTAAAGTACAAGTGAGATCTCGCTCTCTCTGTTCACCACTGTGCACTACATTCTTCCAGGACAAACTGTTTCTTGGAAGACATGCCTCCTTTCTACCCAAGTGGTGAGCCCTTCCCACATCAGTCAAGCAATCACCCTTCCGGTGTATTCTGCTCTGCCTCCCCCTTCTAAGGTGGAGGAGAGGCTCAATCATTTGGATCCTGAGAGGTCCCTTAGTTTTTATATCGATCATACTAAGGATCACCGAGTTGATGATAACTTTTCATTGGATTTGCTGGAGCAAAGAAGGGCAAAGCTGTAAAAAAGAGAAACATCTATTCGATGACATATACTCTGCATAAAGATCTGCTACGTATTAGCAACGTTTTAGGTTTCTTAACTTATGCCTAAGTAGCGAAGCAACCTTTTACCTACATTTGTCCTACCTTGCTCTGCATACCCGTTCTAGCAATGACCTTTTACCCAGTTATGTGCTGACTAAATATCGAATTGTTTACTTGGAACTAGCCTCATTCATTAAGCATAAGGATTCTTCGCATCATATCTTAAGTCTCCTGCACATGACGTGCATAACAGGAATAATATGCTCTCTACAAAAGTAATTGGATTTGCTGGAGCAAAGAAGGGCTAAGAGGTATAAAAGAGGAACATCTCTTCAATGGTTTATACTCTGCATAAAGATCTACTAAGCATTAGCAACCACCAGAAGACTTGAGGGCTGACTGCAACAGAGCCAAGACTGCGACTGCTGTGTTAATGTGCAGGATTCCTGTCCTTGATATTTGCCAGGCAGCTATATGGGCGCCACTTTCTACCTTCATGAAGCACTACCATCTGGATGTTCAGGTCAATCGAGTGGAGCACTTTGCTCGATTCTTAGATTTTCCGTTTGCAGCCCCTCCACCGAGGACGTTATTGCTGTGATATCTATACTAATCTGCAGTTAGAATTCTCTTAGAGAAGAGAAAGTTACTTACCATTGGTAATGCTTTTCTGGTAGACACTCGATCTAACTACAGATTCCTTACCATCCCTTCCTTCTTTCCCGCTCTGCGAACTGCACGTCCTCAGATGGAAGGTCCTCTTGGACACCGCACACTGGCAACCTCTTCTGATGTGGCTTTCGTCTGTGAGAGCAGAATGTGTCAAAAAGTAACTAATGTCACCTTGCCAGGCTTGTGCCTATATAAGCATCCCACGCACGTCACATCCGGCGTGGACCACATAGACGCAAAGCAGTCTGTGCTATCTGTCAGCGCGCAGAGATACTGCTCAAGATTTCCTGGATCCAGTCAGTTGCCTGGGGAATATTCTAAGGCAAGGAATCTGTGGTTAGATCAATTCTTTACCAGAAAAGGCTTTACTGAAGGTAAGTACCTTGCTCTTTAAGCTCACAGAACAGACATGCACATTAAGTTATTGGTGTTAAAGGTTCATACAACATAGATACATTTTAATTAAGCTTTCTGAACAAATTGCCAGGTTGGGCAATTAATTTGTTTTCATATTTTTATGGAGTGAAGGGGTGGGGATGCGGGGGGCGCAACCCAACTAGGGCAGCATCCACAATCCTTGTCAGGGTAAAGTGACAATCAAACCCCAAATGAACCTGTGCTCAATCATCTGGAAGATTGGCTCCGAGCAGTCAGAGTTAGCCTGGAGGCAATGTGTAAAGCATTTGTGTAACTTTCAAACTTGAACAAAGTCACTAAAGTAGATTGTGATAGAGCACCGGCTCTCTACAGGGGCCCAGTAAGGCCCGCTGAACAAGATTGCCTTTAGTCCTTTAGTCCTGGTTGCGGTGCGTTGCAAGTCTCGCACGAGGATGCGTCACACAGCCGAGGTGTCAGTTCCGAGATGCTGCGAAGCAGTGAAGGGAGGTCTTGCGTCGCTGTTAAAGAGGGCTTGTGATGCAAAGTCTGTTGTTGAGTATGCCTCGCACAGTCGAGGCAATGCACCTGTTCCGGAATCGAAGCAAGGTTGCGATGAAAGAAACTGCATCGCTGTTGAGCCTACCATCGACAAGAAATTAGTGAAGCGAGGGCCTGCTTCGGGAGAGCTTTGCACAGGCACCAGTTCAGATGCAGGCTGCGAGATCAATGCGGATCCTTGCATCTGGAGAACCGTCCACGACAGAGGTGATGCATCAGTTCTGGGATGGAGCCGCACAGCAGAGGAGATGTCTGTTCTGCCAGCTTAGAACCTTCAGGGCCACTTCCAAGGGTCCAAGACTGGGGTGGTATCCCTTTGCAGGGTAGAGAGAGCAGACAGGTGGCGGAGTCCAGGTGCTGGATTCAAGATTGTTTGAGCCTTCTGTCCTGGAGACTCTAGTCAGGAGGCCATCCAACTCGCCCTTGGAGTCACTTTGGGGT